>NC_079156.1:23653358-24276693 GCF_947563725.1 Argiope bruennichi | reverse complement strand
CGAAAATCTCTGAAGTTTGGGCTTTTAAATTAACTTTTAAATGTTTGGTATTTAAAAATTGACTGAAAGGAAATATTTTTGACTTTCATTTCTTGAATAAATCATGAGAAAAATTCATATTTCCCTTTAAGTATGGTTTACAGCTAATAAATAACTCGTTGTATGTCAGCAATAGTAAGATTTAATTCTACGAAAAAAAAAACTAATGTTAATAGTAATAACTTGCATACTGAATTTCTCTGCTTACAGCTTTTAATTCAGCATTACTAATAATATAATGAATAAAATACGGAATTCTTAATAATTTTTATTAAACAAAAAGAAAAACAGAAAATTTATTAGTTCCAGATAAAAAAAATCAGCACCAATTCATTTCTTAGCATTCGCATCGTCATATTGTAAATTGATTTAATAACAGACAAGCCGCCTCTGGCTTGTCCGCTCAGATAATTGTACGGAAAATTTTTTAAAAAAAGCATTAGTCCAATTATTTCAGCATTTGCACCACCATATTGTAGATGGGTTTAGTAATAGACTAGCCGCCTTTGGCGACCAATTTGTTAGCCCAGACTTTGTACAGAAAAATAAAATTAAAAAGTCACAGGTAAAAAAATTAGCACCAATTCATTTCTCAGCATTCGAGTCACCATGTTGTAAATTGATTTAATAACAGACTAACCACCTTTGGCTACCAGCTTGCCCACCCAGATTATTGACTTTTTAGGCAGTTAAAGGAGTAATACGAAATATTCCTTTTAAAAAATGTCTGGTAACATGAATTCAATTAAATCCGACAATTATAAATCTGTACATGCAAATAAATAGCGTGCATACAATGAAATAAAAGCGACAGTGGAAATCCTACTTCGGAATTATTGTGCAAAAAAAAAAAAAAATTATCTTAATTTAAACATGGGCAAAAAACAATTGAATGATTTGCAAAATAATTTTAAATTTCATCGTTACTATTATTTCAATTTCATTATTACAGACTATGTATCAAATAATTTTTAAAAAAATTGAACGATAAAAATTTTGTATAATTAAAATCATACTTTTTTAAAGATTTCAAATAATACAAAAATCATTTTTGTGATAAATGAGCTTTGGAAGATATCAGCATCAATTTTCATAAGCAAGGTATAGGACTTATTTGGCAACGGTTAAATTTACTTCTACTATCGATTAAACTTTCTGAGCCGGTGTCCTGGCATAGGGGTAGCGCGTCTTCACCGTTATCTGGCCGTCCTGGGCTCGAGTCCCAGTTTGGCCATGGTTGTTATTCCGTTTTTCTATCTGTGAGATGTGTGAATGTGCCCTCCTGTAAAAAGGGGTTGTGCAAGCGAATGAGTGATGCGTGAGTAGTTAAGTTGTACCCTTGACCCTAGCTGGGGCTTCTATAAAAACAAGAGAAGCTCCCCCACCGGCTTAAAATCGCTGCCTTCGTAATAGCGGGCTTGTCCGTGGCAAGTGCCATAAGAAACAACAGCAGACTTTCTGTTTAACGCCTATTTCTATTATTGTGATTTCTTCCGCGTCCTCCTTCCTCCAACTGAATGGTATTTTTGGTGATACAATGAGCCTTCTTCCAAGTTTTCTAAAAATATTTTGAATCCCCAATTATTAGTTAAGTGAAGCATTCAATTAAATATAGCTGTCTGAACGGCCACCCGGCGATTTGTTTTCATTTATCTATTGCCATCCATTAATAAATAATAAGAGCGACTTATGCGCTACAATCATTAATCTATATACTTATAATAAAGCTCAATGCGCGCGCGCGCGCGTGTGTGTGTGTGTGTGTGTGTGTGTGTGTGTGTGTGTGTGTGTGTGTGTGTGTGTGTGTGTGTGTTGGCGCTCTACAGGCCAGACCGTTTGACATACAGCTACCAAATTTGGTACATGTATACCTTGGAGGTTGGGAATGTGCACCTGGGGTTCCTTTTTTCGAATTTTTAATTAGAATTTTAATTATTAATTAAAAACTAACTTTCCCGCCAAAAAAATCTTCCATTTTCCCCACCGCCAAACGAGAAAGGCTTCAGTTTTTTTTTCTCCCAACAGTCATGAGGCTAGGGTTAAAATTTTTCGGCGGATTATTTCAATCGATTCTGTTTATTTTCTTAATGTTTGATGCATTTAAAATTAAACATTGTTAATGAATCGATCTTTCAGATTCATTCTGAAGTACTTTTGAATTAAAATAAAACAGAATAAAGGAAATTAAAAATGTCTAATCCGCATAGCGTTACCCCAACTGGCGTAGAAAAAATCACGTATTTGCTTTACGTAACCGGCGAAGAAAATTCACGTATGCGCATTCTGTTCTGATTGTTGCCATGACAACCGTTATCAATGGATGATTTAAATTATTTTTGGGTTAGTTGCATGCTTTTGTAAGTAAATTGTATTTATGTTAGTTATATATATTTTGTATATGCTTATAGTTTTAAGTACATCGTTTTTTAAGTAGTTTTTTTAAAACCTGTTTTCAACCGTTTATTTTAAACGATTCGTTTTATTTTCTTAGTGTTTGATGCATTTAAATTTATACCATTGTTCATTAATCGATCTGATCATTATGATCATAAAATATCATAATGAATCTAAGAAAATTTTGTTGACCAACTCTTGAGATATTACATAAATTAAAAAAGATATTCTTTAGTACCCATAAAGTTTAAACGCTGAGTGACTCTATTTTCAGTAATCAGATTATAAAAAAAATGCTTTGTTTCAGTAAAAAATATTATTATATTAATTGAGGATTAATTCTTTCCACTTTAATTTAAAGCATAAATTCTACGGGTGCTAACAGAAAATGAGAGAGATACATATTACGTTATGACTGAAGGCCTTTATAATATTATGAATGAATTATATGATAATCAAAATTTGAAGTTTTAAAATATTTTGATTAAGAAGCTATTAAAGTAGAAATTTCATAAAATATTTAATTATTAAAATTTTAACGAACATTAAGATTGGCGAACCGGCTGGTCGCCAAAGGCGGCTAGTATTATATATAGATGTATATATATACATATAGAGGGAGAGAATTCACAGTGTATTGGTAAAAGCATGCATTAGAGTTCAATTATTTTCTAATAATATTTTAGAAAACAGAATTGGATTTATCGCTTAAATGCAACACTGGATATTAAAGGGCTAAATAATTGACAATCTTGAAAAATATTAAATGAAGACAATTTTTATGAAACATTTTTAAAGAAATCTGTTTATAATGTTGATTCAGCATTAAATGAAAATCAATATCTGTCGCCTACTTATTATAATATTGATTATTAATATACATTTCCTTGCAGTTTATTTGCAAAATGCGTAGTTTTTATCATTTTACTTATACCATCTTATCTGTGTTAATGCCTTATTGACCGGAAACATTGTGACATCTTTTGATAATCACTCGTTGTTGAATGGGATTGTTATATGGTGTCTTTTGATAACCGAACATGATGGACTGAATATTAGGTAGTTTAAATGTGTTAATGTAGTATTATATAATTTAATTGTGGTTGTGTAGTATATACAACTTAATTGTGGTTATATAATATTATATAATTTAATTATGATAGATTGATTGTTGAATTCGAGTAGTGAAATACTCAGAGAATGGAATAATGTAGTTAAGTGATTCAAATTGCCTAAAATTCTTTAATTTATGTTATTCGGTTCGCACATTTTATTGATTATTATCACTAAATTAATATCATTTAAATGGCATATCGCGAAATTTTTAGTCGAGGAAAATGTTCCACAGAACTTTGCGATGATAATTTATCTAACTCTCCAAGTGATATATATTCTTTTTTTTCAAAAGATAATTCATTTTCAGAATATAAATCTATTGAAACGATATGAATATAAAATCAAGAAAATGACAAAAAAAATTTGAAAAACGAGAACAGCGTTCATATTGTTACGAAAAAAAAATCCATTATCTATCCTTCGGTTATAAGGTGAAAGGTCTGATTGGTAAACAAACAAATAATAAAGTTTTACTTCACTTGGAAATACTATACACTTGCAACAAAATACGACAAAGCTTGCACAAAAAACAGCAGAACATTAGCAGAAAATCATTATTAAATAACGGCAACAGCACGAAGCTCTCAGAGAACTTGCTGGAGACTTCCCTCAACTACTCGCATGAGCTTAACTCAATTATATCTATCTATATGAATAACTGGCTCTTCAGCTATACTACACCACCTTTCATAGTTTCTGAAACAGGTCAGAGAATCTTCCAGAACAAATGCCTAATCGATATATCGCCAAGATTCGCGAATATTTTGAGTCCTACAGTTTGTCACCAAATAGTTGCCATGTCAGGGGGTAATTGAGGTGACATTCATTCAGCAGTCATTATTATATCTGTAAAACCATCTTTATTACGTGAATTTTACAAATATTACAAATTCAAAATAATATGTTGGAATAAATTCTTCTTCCTTTACTGGACCCAGAAAACTCGACTGATAGCGGCATTTTATGAAACTTATAAAGGTTAATAAAAACATGCAGTGTAAATATTGAGTATAAAGACTCACGAAATAGTAATAAAGAAACAAACTTTTTAAAAAATTAATTTTTAAAAAAAGGTAATAATTATAATCACAATTGTGATAAAAAGAGCTCTGCTATATGTTAATTTCTATTAATTAAAAGCTCTATGTCAAGTATTAACCTTTTGTTTGATTAAAACACACAAAACATTAAAACTGAGCCTAAATTAACAATGCTGTCCAGTGTATAAGCGATTTCGTCCCTTGAATACTTTGAATAAAATATTACATCCAGAATTGAATCGGAAGGTTATTTTTCTCCCTATTCCGTTCCCCAAACCTCCAAATTGAAAACTGGAAACCGATTCTTCGGAGAATATCCTCTACTAGAAAAGGGAAAATAAATTAAAGAAAACTAAAAAAAAAATTCCTCTTTCTTCTATCCTATATGGATGAGATACGTATGTGACAGAATTCGCTGAGCAAACTGTCAACGTCCGAAACACACCGTCGAAAACAATATACGGCCGCGTGTGTTGTTTCAATGTAAAACTGGACAGGACGGACATTTGGTATAAAGTGTATGAATAGATGTTGCCGTATTTCGAAGCCGTTGATGGACATTCATGTCGTTGGAATTTGCCGATGGTTTTTTTGCCCGTTGCCTTGGTAACGGAGAGATATTTGTTCGGAGAAAGCAGAGCAAAAAAAGATATTATAAAACTGGAGAAGTGCTGTTGTTCAATTCTATATTCAGTGTGGTAAGGAATATTTTCTTTTATATCATGGCAGGAAATTTTAAGAACCGAAAATAAGGATGGGGGGGGGGGTAATGTTATATGTGGTTTAAATACAAGTCATAAAATTAAAGAGATTTACCCATAAATTGCCAGAAAGAGATTCGTAGGAAACCAAGTAAAAAAAAGATTTAAAAAAAGATATTATAAAACTGGAGAAATGTTATTGTTCAATTCTATATTCTTTGTGTTAGGAATATTTTCTTTTATAACATAGTAGGAATTATTATTGCATGTGGTTAAGTCATAAAATGAAAGAGACTGTGCATACATTGCTAGAATAAGATTCGGAAGAAGCAAAGTAAAAAGAAAAATGTATTATAAAACTGGAAAATTGATGTTTAATTCTATATTCAGTGTGGTAGAGATATTTTTTTTTTATTACGATAGAATGGGTTATAAAAAATTATGTTAGCAAACACGTTTCATCCCTGTGTATAAACTATGCCCTCCCATGGAAAAATAAATTGTAACTAAATTCCCAATTTGTCTTCATATATGAATTAAGCCATCTCATACTGTAGGTGTGTGACATAAGTTCTTCATGAGGGAGGGTGTTGTAATAATTTTAAAAATTCATTATTTTTGTTGGAATTTTCAATTTTAAATGCAAAAGAAAGGCTTGAGATCTTGTACAAACCATGATAAATTTACATTTCACCATTTACATGTATTATATATTCAATAGTGTCGGAATATAATATGTTGAAATAAAGGTGTTTATAGAAATGCTGTAAAGGTTAAAAAAAACATTCTTTTGAAATATATTTAGACTGAAAAATAAGAAATAAACAAAATAAAATATTCAATCAAATGTTAATTCTTTTTAATTTCCAGGAGTTGTCTTGTCATCGAAGCATTAAATCTAATTAACTTTTTTTCCCCAGTGTCACTTTATTTTCATTCAGGGCCGTGTTCAGATTATTTATCGAAAAAGAACTAATGAATCGCTCAAGACGAATTTTATGTTCAAACTCAAATATATTTGAATATCATTAACTTTTATAATTGGTTTTTTTATACCAGATAGATAGAAGCAATTTTCAAAAAAATAAAGAAAACATAAGCTTCATTCGGATAATTATTCAAAAAACAAAAGCATAAACTTCCATTAAACGTTCCAGGAAATGTATCATTTAATTCCGAGTTACCAACCTTCAATTAGCAGGAAAAAAATGAAGAGATTGGAAAATGTTTCACAAAAGATCGACTACGGAAATAATTGGTAATTATCAAAAGAAATTCCTAATTGACTTCTCAGAAGTTTTCTCTAATTATTTATCCAATGCATTATCGTCAGAGAGAGAAAAAAGCAAGCAAGCATCTTCAATAAAGCCGAGCATTTATTATAATTCAAAGAAACAATTAGTGATTATCAATAAAGCATTAAAAGAAGATATATCTCTTGTAATTTTCACTACTATATTAAATACAGGGGGAGGGGGGTAGTAATCGTGTGGTTGCAAGCATAATTCCCAAATAGGATTTTGCTGGTCATTAAGGTGCTCGAAGAAGGTTTACGTAATTAGAGATTCGGCGATTTTGCCAAAAAATATAACAAAAATATTTCTTTTTCTAGTAATTAATAATCGATCCTTTTTGTAGTTTACTAGCTATATTGATTTATATAAATATAACTAAATAAAATTACATATTTATGACACATCAAATTGAAAAGAATGGTCTTAGAAATATAAAGCTATTTTACTTCCATTTTAAAAGAAGTTTATTATTACATAAGAATGAGGATTAACAAAACTAAATATATAGAATACTTTCTGTTAACAAGCGTAAGTGTTCATCCCAAAACTTTCTCACATATTTTCTATCAAGCCGCCTTTGGCGACCAGCCGGTTCGCCAGTATTACCGCTCGCTACAATTTTCAATTAAATATTTTAAGTAACTTGTCTCTTAATAGCTTCTCAAACAAAACATTTTTAATATTCAAATTTTGATAGTCATACCAAACTTATACTGTTGTTTAGATCGTTTCGTTCAATTTACTATATATATTTTGCTAATTTGTTGTCATTTCCGGTAAAACTTTAACTTTAATTTAAAATGGAAACGATGAAATTGCAATTAATATAAAGATATTTTTTAATAAAACCAAGCGTTTTATTTCATTTATCATCTTTATTGTTATTTATTTATTATTATTATTATTGAATATGAGTATTGCAAACAGAATCGCTCGGTATTTAAGTCTTGTGTGAACTACAAAATATTTTTCATAATTTATGTAATATCTCAAACAATAATTCAACAAAAATTTCTCAGATTCAGCATAAAATTCAGTTTTTAGTTTTGCTTTCAAAAGGATTGAAGTGAAATCAATAAAAATATTTTGTTCCGGCCTATAAATATATTTCAAAAATTATGAAGTCTAAATTTAATGCAGTAAGGTATCAGATTCTGAGAAATATTCTGGACACACCAAATTTTAAATAAATGAATGAATGTTTCTATTTTCCACGATCAACTAAGACTTATTTATGAAGTTCTGAATGTTAAAAATTTAGAAAAACTCAACATTTTCATAATCTTAGGCAAATGAATCTTGAGGAACCTGCGCGCTGATTGGCGTATTTTCTTTAAAACGATCAATGGAAAAATCTAAAATTATCCTTTTTTTTTTTTTTTTTTTTTTTTTTTTTTGAATAGTGATATTCAAATTTTCATAAATCAGTCAGTTTAAGTGATTGATTTAGTCGATTGGAAATTAATTCTTTATTTAAAATATTATTGTTTCAAGAACATTTTGTTAAACGTGATTTTCACAGCAGAAGCTTTATGTAAAATCAAAAATTCGTTATTTATTAGAATATTTATTGGATCAAGTTACATAAAATATAATCATTTTCCATTTAGACCATTTTAGAAGATCTGTGTCTATTACTAAAGGTTTACAAATTAGCTGTGTGGCCCTGATTTAAATGGATATCCTGTTCATATTAAACAAAACTTGCCTTAAAATAAAACTGATTCATTGGATTAATAATACAGATAGTGTAAAAGATCATGAAATAATTTTTCTTGAATTTATTTTATAGAAAAAAATAATATTTCACATTTGTTTCATTTCCTACAGACACGTGACAAAAATCATATTTTTGCAGATTTCATTTCCAAAAAGATTTAATTTATTTTTAAATGGAGCTTTAATTAATGTGATGGAAACACTTTGAAAAAGCTAATTTTTCCCCATGAATGCGAAACGTGCTCGTGCAGCTTAAATTTTATTTTTATTTTGTTCGAAAAAAATTGTTGAAAAATATAATTAAAATATTTATTTAAAAATTAATTAAAAATATAAATTTAATTTTAAGGTTAAAACATTGGTATCATTTAAAATATAAATTTTTGGTCTTTAACTTGATGTAAAAATCTTTTTTGTGCGGTAATATTTTCGGAAGTTATAGCAGAAACACGCTAAAATTTCACTTATTTTTTAAATAAATAGAATTATAATTAAAAATTCGAAAAAATAACCCCGAGGTGCACATTCCCGGCCTCCAAGGTATACACGTGCCAAATTTCGTAGCTGATGTTCGAACGGTCTGGCCTGTAGAGCGCCAATACACACACACACATTGAGCTTTATTATAAGTACAGATAGATAGATAAAGGTGATACTCCAGAGAACAACTTCCACGGCATTGGCTTACAATTGTTAGGAAATAATAATCTTCGCTATGAATATAGTATTTTGATTGAATCTTTTGTGTAATCCTTGGCGAGTTATTTGGCGATGATATGCGATTAATAGTATAGGAAATCCTTGGTATGTGATTATAAAGTTTTAGACGCATTTTACCTAAGTGATTGAAATAAAAACAGAGCTGCAACTGCAGTCACAAAATCACATACTAAATTTGATATATTTAAATCGTTGCGTCTTTAAATGAACACGTTTACATGTTTTTTGAAAGCATAGACTGACAGACAGTTAACAGAGAATTAACCCATAGTTGGTTTTAGCTCAAAATTTAATAGGTGTGTGTGCTAAAACTGTGTATAATTTTATCTATCTAGCTCTCCTCATTTTATAGTTAATGTATAAACTTATATTTGAACAGTTGGACAAACGGACTTCCTCTAAACAGATTTTTTTCAAAATTCAATAAACATCTGCAAATTTGATGTAAATAATGTATACCGAATTTCAACCGTCTTTTTCGAAGCATTTTTGAGTTATCTTTGTCACCGATGAGCATTTCCCAAAAATGTGTTTTTCAAACTGAGGGGGGTCTAAAACTTGGAGATACGTCAAAATCTCGATTTCAAATTTTTTAACTCTAACTATACTAAGCATACGAGAAAGTAAAAATAAAGGTGTGTATGTGTGTGTGTGCATTGACGCTCTATGGAGCTGATCGTTAAATTGAAAACAAAGGTATATTTTGGAGAAAGGGAATGTGCAACTTGGAGCGATTTTTTAAAAAATTTATTAAAAAAATTTGAAATTACTGAAATTTAAAAAAAATTATCATTCTGAAATTTAAAAAAATATTTTAATTGCATAAATTTTTTGCCTTTATATAATTAATTTTTGAAAAATATTTTAACCCTATTTTACAACAATATATTTCTCTATCCTTATGAAACTCAATTTGTTGTCATTATTGCTATTAATATTTCAAACTGGCAGAGGTTGTTTTTTGTTTTTTTTCATTGTTGAGTTTGCTTCAATAAGGAGCATGATTTTAATAATTTTTGAAATTCTGTTCTACTTGCAATGAAGGCTCAACATCAAAATCAAATAATGGTGAAAATGTTGTTGCTTTTTTCTTAGATTGTATAAAGATATAGACAAGAAAATAGCAAAACCAATAACACAATGGAAAAGTGGAAGCCTTTTAAAATAGCATTAACTATATGTCTATCAAAATGTGGTTTAAAAATTTTAGTTGAATAAGTCTTTATGATATACTTACATAAATTATATAAACGCAATTTTTAGCATTCATTAATCCAGCGGACCAGCTAACAGCGAACAACAGCTAATATCTGTTATACAAAAGAAATTATATTATGTTATAAAAAGCATTGTATTTTATGCGTTTGGTGATTGGCAGATAGCGAGTCACTTGATCCATGACATTTGAGGTTTGTTTTGCCAGTATTGTTTTAAATATTTAGTGAAAATTATCATTACATCTTAGTAAGTATTTATATTGGCCTTGACGGTGAAATGGTGATAAAAAAAATAAAACCTTAATTACGAACAAATGAACAGCAAATGAGTTTTAAACAATTTTATTGTTAATTCTAATTTTAGGCACAACGTTTGTGGCAACAATAATGAATAGCCTCGCAATTTGCTTATCTTTTTCATCTCTCAGTTAGAAATCATCTGAATGTGTAATCAATAAACGTATTAATCCATCGTGCACTGTTTTTATTTAATAGTAATAGGGCGCTCAGCAATATCAGATGAAGAGGGGGAAAACTCACGAAGAAAAACCGAAAGAGAATCTGGCAATATGAAAAGTAAAGCTGATCATGAACCTGCCAAGTTGGCGGCAAAACGTGGAAAACTGATTTAATATTTAGATATTAGAAGTATAAGCAAATAATGTTCTCATTATAGGTCTTTGAGTTTTGAATCGGATATAAGCCAACCGGAAAATAAATGTTACCGTCATAGAAACATTGAACTAATGGCCAGTGGAGTTTTAAAACTTACTAACTGGAACTAATGAACATCGAGTACAATATCGAATAACATCGGGGGTGGAGAGCGAAGCCCCTCAATTATATATATATATATATATATATATATATATATATATATATATATATATATATATATATATATATATATATATATATATATATATATATATATATATATATATAAATGTACATTACAGAAAAATATTAAATTTGTTCGATGAATTAGGAATAACCAATTTGGCAATTACATTCGTCAAATTAATATAGCATGTAATTCGCTTTTTGAGTATATTTTTATAATTTGCCGAAATTTTTTCTTGGCGCATTTTGATCGCTGTTCAAATCGAATTGTACCAAATTGCATAATATCAAATTGCTACATGCATCTTAAATATTTTCAATCCTTCTTGACTGCATCCTTATTTATATGCAAATTATATGAAACTGGAACCAAAATAGCTTCTCAATATGCCAAAAGCATGTGTCTCTTAAATCTAACTATGGAATGGGTGGTGGAATTTTAATTCCGGAGAATCGGATGGCGTGCATTATTAATTGTTAATAAGATCATTTGTGCTTTATTTCTTAATCCAACCGTCCATTTCTGGAGTCATTACAGCTAGGAACGGGTGGTGGATTTTTGACACAGCGAATAAATCATCCCGATCTAATGGAATGTGTTAACTTCGCCATAATGAGGAGCTATCTTAAAAGCTCATAAATCAAATTAGCAAAATATTTCACGGCAAGGCGGTAATGCCCCGTGCCTTCAGTCGATTGGATTACTTGGGGCGCAATGCGGCGGAATTTCCGGAAGCCTATAATAGTTCGTAAATTACATATCCTCCATTAGCCAAAGAGAGTTCTTAAGTTCCTTTGACTAATAGTGCAAAATTATTTTGAAGACGACTTAATAGTTTCGCAAAGAAACAATTAATCTTACCTCTGTAACAAAGGACCACATGATGCGCCCCCTCGTGTCATTTATACCAACCATAATCGAGTTTGAAAAATGGGACATAAACCATTAAACTGATATGGGAAGATGAGGAGAAAAAGCGGGGCGCTAGGAAATGACGATTTTTTTCCCGCTCTTTTGGCGTAGATTTTTTGAATATTTTTTTTTATAGATAGTTTTTATCCACCGGTTCTTTCTCCCTCTCTCTTTCTATTTACAGCGAAATTTTTCCCAAACTTCATTATCTGTCGGCCTAAGACATTTTCTTCTAATGAGCCGATACGGTGTCCCCTGATTAATTTTGGCGCGCGTGGTTACGGGTAAAAAAAAGTAAAAAAATAAAAGAAGGAAAGAAAAAAAAAAAAGAGGCAAGGAAAATAGTTCCGCAAAAACCGTGTAAGAAGAAATTAAGGCCGAGTAGCATAAAAAAAATCCTATCCTAGAGGGCTGCATATTAGTTAATCATGCAGACTACGAAAGAAAAAATTGGAAAAAAATCTGGAAGAGAAGAAAAAAAAAATATTTAAGCTCTAATTAAAACCTCCGAGGTAAAAAAGGGTATTGGGGGAAAAAATAATAATGCGTAAAAATTCGATGAAAGCATTGTGCTCGCCTACCTTTTGTTGCTGAATAGAACTCGTTAGTTCCTGTATCAAAACCTCGTGTAATAGAGTAGCGGCGATACACACACGCAAAAAAAAAAAAAAAAAAAAAAAGTTAAAAAAAGAAACTAAACAATAAAAAAAGGGGGTCTCTATTGTGTTTCTCATCCACAACGTTTTTAACTTCAACGCTTGCTACGGATCAAAACATACGTGTGTATTAAAAAAAAAGGAACTTTAGCGTCCAATCAAAAAATAAAGATGACGGGAGATGTAGAAAAAAAAAGTAAGTGCTTTTAGGAGCAAACGATAGAATATGGGGACGAGAAGGGAGGGAGAGGGGGGACATGAGAATGATGGAGCTTCCGATGTGTGCGGGGGACAAAAAAAAATCTCAGTTCCGTCATTACCATGTATGAAAACGATTTTACTCAATAATTGCGTCTTTAATGGCCAATAGCGATTATTCTGTGCTTTGAACGGAACAATAGGATGCTGAGATGAATCGGCTCTGTCGCCCAATCAGCGCACTTCTAGGGCGTGGTTTGGTCTCCGTCTTGTAGATTAGGCGACAATTAATTCTCCTTCAGACCACCAGGTGTCCCTGGCAAGCGATTAGTCGCCTGATGAACGGCATTAATTCCCTTCTCTACTCCATGGAGAGCGGAGGGGGAGCCGGAGCTGCCGGATTTGGCAACTTAGTTCTTTCTTTAGAGGGAGGAGGAATCTGGGGGGGGGGGCTCCTCTTTTTGCTGATGAGACATTTAGAGGAGTGGAGACAGGTATTCGACCAGAATTAAAATTATTGACGGTACTTATTTTTATAAATTTTGCGTCTCGCAAATTTTACTCTAGGTGTCTATTAAATGGGGAAAAGTAGTTGAAGTCATCAATTATTTATTTTTGTTCTTTTCTATTATAAAATGATTTTTAAAAAACTATTAATTTTGCAAATAAATTTTTTTAAAATAAATAAATAAAACAGAAATTTGGTAAATTTTAATGCAATTTTAAATATAGATTTCGAATTCTATTTTAAAGTAGATGTAATTTATTGAAATGCAAGCAACATTAAATGACTTAAAGAACGATTGTTACCTTTAAATCTGATGTAAAGAATCTCAATAGAATCGACATCTCACCATTCTAATTACCATTCCATGAGACAAGATTACGCAATAGCATGCTTCAGATTTGTTTACCTGGTGAATTTTCATTAATGATTATAATTTAATTATATAATATTAATTATAATTAATATCATAATATAAATTTATTAATATTAGCATTATATTATAAATTAATTATATTATACATAATAAACTTAATGATCACATACAGGTGTTACGATCAATGAGATTAATCGATTATTATTAATAAAAATTAATTAATTATAATAAGCGTAATATATATTTATACATATTTAAAATTTACATTTTAGTAGTAAAAGAGAAGCAGACGTGGAATTCTTCAGATAATAACATTTTATTTGTTCTTGAGTTTTTTTAAATGTTCTATTTTCAGATATTTTTTGCTCGAACCGTGGTTAAATATCGGCGAAGTCCGAAAAAAAAAAGTTGGAAAGGGGAGCTAGTGAAATTTTCATAGTTTATCTATTTTTAGAATGCAATTTTGTAGCGAAAGCATTTATGATTTTCAGTACATAAAGAGGAGTCCTTGCGGGAAAAAAAAAAAAGCTTGAGCCGCTAGTGACTCCTTTAGTTCAAATGATTGGGAAATGACTATTTTTATTTTATTTATTGATCTATTTTATTTATTGATATTTTATTTTATTTATTGATATTTTATTTTATTTATTGATATTTTATTTTATTTATTGATATTTTATTTTATTTATTGATTTTTATATTATTTTTTATCTGGATAAATTGTAATTACGCATACATATATACACACATATACGTATGTCGATATATATGTGTGTATGTATTGATATTTCTTAATGCATTTTAAACCTTAATTTATTTCCTAATTTTTGCCGTATAAAACTCACGTTATTTTATTTTAAAATGTTCTTTTATTTCTTGACCTAAGATTGCTGAATTTGGATTTCCCCTATTCAAAAGATAAAAATTTCTGACACTTACGCATTGGTTTCAAAGATATCTAAGATTCACTTTCCTAAATTGACACATGTCAAAGAAATCTCTATTAAAATCTCTTGTGTATGTGTATGTATATTATATATATATATATATATATATATATATATATATATATATATATATATATATTAAAATTAAGTTAATAGAAAAATTAAAAAAAACCAAATATGGGTTCTCTCAAAACTCCATATATAAAATCTCTTGGGCCTAATTTCAGGGGATTTTCGGGTCACGAGGAATCATTATTAGACCTTTGTCCGCATTTCATTCACAGACAAAAAAATCCCTTTCTTGAATCCCTGCCAGAGGGTGACAATTAAAAAAGTCTTCAGGCCGGATTCTTTTTTATATTTTTTTATTTGGTTTAATTTTTATTTGGTTTTTTTGATTTTCCTATTAACTTGATTTTAATACTTTTGTTTCAATTCATCTGTGTTTTAGAAGTAGCTGCAGTTGCGCTCTCTAAATACTATGAAGTTTTTTTCCTGTTCCTTTTTTGGTTTTAATTTGAATAGGAAATAATTTTTAGTTGCGATTTCGAAACTGTTTTGTTTCGTTTTCATTTTAGTTTCGTTTTCAAACTATTTCTTACTTTAGATTGGTTACTTATATATATATAGATATAGACAATAGTAATATAAACCAAGTTAATACAAAAAAATCAAACTTAAACCAAATAAAAAAAATGCCAAATAAAAAAAATTTCTATATTGAAGCACCAAATAACTTCATTAAAAATTTAACTAATAATGATTTTCTCAGAAACTACTGCAATATCAATTTTTTTATCAAACAGGGAATGATTTGTGATTAAACCTTTACCTAAAATAAAAATAGACATTCCGTTGCATATTAGATAACTCAATAGATAACGCTGAGACCCTCCAATTATTTTTTTTATCTTGAATGCATTAGTTTGGAAGTGTAGAGCGCGGGTAACAGAATGGGAAAGCTTACAAAAAAATTTTGCCTGCTGCTGGTAAGTTTTTTCCTCTTTGTTTCATAACTGGTTTGAGTATTATTATATGGTTATTTTATGTTATTTTTGTTATTGTATTTTTGCTTATTAGTGGACGTATTCTTCTAATTTATTGTTTTGTGTTTTTCTTTTCTGTTAAAATGGTATATCTTTTAGGCCAAATTTCAGAGGATTTTCGGGTCACGAGGAATCGATGATTGGACTGTTTAGTCTGCATTCCTTCACAGAAAAAATCCCTTTTTTTGAATCCCTGCCTGAAAGTGACTTTTGAGAAAGTCTTCAGGTCGGATTCTTATTTTATTTGATTTAATTTTGATACTTTTTTTCCTATTAACTTGGTTTTTATTACTATTGCCTTGATTCATCTGTGTTTTAGTAGTAGCTGCATTTGCGCTCTCTAAATACAATGATGCGTTTTATGTTCTTTTTTTTTTTTTTTTTTTTGGTTTTTAGTTTGAATCAGAAATAATTTTTTAGTTACGATTCCGAAATAATTTAGTTTCTTTTCCAAAATATTTTTAATTTTAGATTGTTTCAAATATAGGTTTTAATTACCCAATGCTAATATTTTTGGTTACTATATATATATATATATATATATATATATATATATATATATATATATATACACACTTAAGTGTGTGTATAAAGCATGCTTTGATAACTCAAAAATGTTGCTAGATGGATGAAATTACTCCAAATTTTTAGATTTCTGTCAAATTCTGTCGAATCAAGGGATTGATCGTCTATCGATTTGCGCTTGGTGAGACATATATATGCAATAATTCAAAAATATAAAGACTTAAAAATATCAAATTTAATAAATGATTTTAAGACTGCAAATATAATTCGGCTTCAAATTTTTATTTCAATCGATTGGGGAAAAGAAGCGTCTAAAACACAAATTCGATTTTCGCATACTATTAACTGTATGCCAGGGATTAATCACGACAAGGATGGATCACATGACAGATTCAGTAATAATACTAAATTCAAGCCACAAGTAAATATTTTGTTCTACTTACTTCTGTAAGCATTGTGCTGTACTTTGTGGTGCACAAGGATTGACTTATTATTAATAATAATAAAATAAAAAAAAAGTTAATATTTCGTAACTGTTGAACACCAATGCCATTAAAGACATTCTCTGGTACTTTTTCTTGTTTCCGATTCTTATAAATTGTAATTCATTGTCGTAAATATTATGAAATCTTAAAACGAACTTCGTGTCAAATTCCTTTCTAGTTGATATATTTCGTATAGAATCAAAATTTATTTATATTTAAATTAAATGACAGTTAAAAATTAAAATAATGTATTATCATCTAAAACACGCAAAAATTTATAGATTTTGACAGATGTGAAATGCGTGCGAAATCCTTCATTAATTTCCATCTTGACGAACATAAAACCAATCAAATGAAATAATTTTTTTAAAAAAAATATCAACTTACTACTAAAGAAATCAAAAACGCCTTCGAACCGTCTTGAGAATTGTTCTGGATTACTCTATTTTTACTGATAAGTAAATAGCTAATGTTAAGAAAGTGCTTTAAGAAGATAAATCAGATTTCATTCTTTTTTAAAAGTACTAGATTCCGAAGAGTTCCGCTTCCCTATTTTTACTACCTATAATTCGAATCGTTATTAAAGTTTTCAAACGCCTCTACTCACTCGACGAGTCGCCCAGGATTGAAAGTTGTTTTGAATTGTTCTATTTTTATTTTAAGTAAATAGTTCATACTGAGAAAATACTTTAAGAAGATAAACTAGATTTTGGTTTTAAAAGGATTAGATTCTGAAAAAAATCTTCCCTATTTTTACCAGACATGCAATCTGAACATCCTATTTTAGTGAACAATAGGTATTTTTTATCATTAATCCTATACGTAATGTTAATTACATATAGGCCCTGTGCATTTAAGTCAGTAGTATGGGTCCAAACACCACAGATCAATAGAGAAAGTCCCCTTTTTTAATCAATTTTTAGGCCAAGAATAAAAATACTGTGCATACTAAAAAGAAATTACGATGTCTAGCTTAACTTCCGGAAATTTGAAACCATGCGCATTGTATAATATAAATATACATGCTTTTAAGAATGCTTCTGAATAAGAATGAGTAGTCCTGCGCATGCTCGGATTTAACTGGAGAAAAGTAATCATTGAACCATGTTTATTCATACCTCAGTCCCTAAGAAAGATAATTCTTGCATTTTCCAGAAATTTTATTTATATCGCCAAATTTGGCGTCAAGATTAGGGCTCATTGATTTGGAACTTATTAAGAATCTCTATAAATCTCTCTTTCTTATCAAAAGATTACCATAAAAATGAAATTGTATTTCATAATATTAACAATATTACATATAAGTCTATATAATAAAACAATAGATAAGTATAATCATTTTAAATTGTATGTCAACAAATCGCTTTAGTCCTGTTTCAAAGCAGTATGGTAAGTCAACCATCTAACTCTCCGACCCGCCATGAAGGCACACGGATTTAAACCATAAAACTGAATGACCGGACCGCCGCAACAGCAACATTGGCGGGAACTGTGGTTGAGTCCTAAGGGCCGTCACCGGCCACGGTTCAACCCTCCCTGAAGGAAGTACGTCCCGTCATCGATGGGAGGAGTCAGATCCCCCACCTATTAGTGTACCCTCCAGAGTGGCGAGATCCAACCACCATGCCGGAAGCATCTCATCCTCATTTCGAGTTGCCCCCCAGGGGGTTAAAGCGGTATGGTAATAAAAAAATCTTCCAAGAACTGAATTATGTGAGCTATAATTATTGCATCTTCAATCAAAACCTTAATACATAAAACTAATAGCTGCAATCATTATTTTCAAAAATGACAATGATTATATGGTTATTTTCAAATCATACAAAAAGAATTTTATTTACACCATGGTATAAAATTGATTTTGTGGTAAGAAAAGAAAGCTTGATTTATAATGGAGTTATAGAAAGAAAAATGTCATTAATGCCTGCTGATGGTAAATACCAATTCCAATATTCATATATCTAGTTCATTTAGTTTTTGAATTATCCTGTTCATGCACAAAAAATTGAAATTCCAAAAGTACTTAGGAATTTAAAAAGGTGCAAAATATCAAGATTTTATCAAATAATCGAAACTAGTAGTCTTGATTTTATAATATAAAAACAATACTTTAAGATTAAATGTAATATAACGTTAAAATGTATTTCATAAAACGTCCAAAAAGAATATGATTAAATGGCGGAACAATATACTTTTCCTTCTCTTTCGATATAACTGCGATTAAATTAATCGATTGTTGAAATGGATAAGATAAGTGTAAAAAATATATCGATTCAAAAAATATCGAGTATAGTCAATATACGCCAAAAGATTTACTGTTGAAAGTTAACTTTTAACAGTTAGCTTTTCAGAGTTAACAGTGCTACTTTTTACTAAAGCTATTTCTATGATATTAATTGCTATAAATTCACAAAAAGAGAAAAAATAAATAAAAGGGATGAGAATACGCTGTGGTTCTAAGTAGGTATGCAGAAAAGAAAATGACAATTCTAAAGTATAACGATTCTAAAACACACAAAAAAAAAGGATGTTTTTTTTTTTTTTTTTTTTTTTTACGTGTGCAAGGATGATGATAAATAAAAGTTTTTTTCACAATGCATGCAATTTTCATTTCAATGATACCCTAATCCACAAAATGAGATTTATTTCGCCAGATGTGTTTTGTGCATAAATTCTGTCTGATAAATTATAAATTACTAAAAGTTAAAGAAGAATATGTCATTTTCTTAACTAATTGCCTCCGGCGATCATCTGGTTCTTCATGATTAACGGTCGCTAAGATTTTTAATTAAATATTTCATATAACTCGGTCTTAAAGGTTTCTTTTGTAAATTGTTTTTAAATAAATTTCGATAGATATATAAGTCATGCAGTTTTAGAAGCCTCATGAGTGCATCACTATGAATTCATAAGGAATTCATATTGCCGAATTGAAAGGAGGCAGTCGACTCTCCATGGCCGAATGGTCATAGCACTGATATCATAATCAAGAGAGATCATAAGTTCGAATCTCGCTAGAGACAATGTCATTCACAGTCTGTTGAATTTCGACACTCTGTCATATTTTTTAAGCCATTTGTTTGGGTCCCGCCCCACGTCTCCTTTAAATGCGGATGGATTGATGTATTGCGGCTGTGCTGGTGTCAGGATGACCGGTTTAGTTTCCTGTTCCACAGGCATTTTCCTTGTCTTTCTGGGTGGTGGATTATAAAATCCAAATTCTGGTTCAAGGCCTTTAAGGCGATCGCCTCTTCGTAAATCCGTTTCCACGCTGAATGGAATCGTACCCGGCACCTCCACCAAAGAAAGACAAGGAAAATGCCTGTGGAACAAGAAACTAAACCGGTCATCCTGACACCAGCACAGCCACAATACAGGAATCCATCTGTATTTAAAGGAGACGTGGGACGGGACCCAAACAAATGGCTTAAAAAATATGACAGAGTGTCGAAATTCAACAGACTGTGAATGACATTGTCTCTAGCGAGATTCGAACTTATGATCTCTTGATTATGAGATCAGTGCTATGACCATTCGGCCATGGAGAGGCGACTGCCTCTTTTCAATGCGGCAATATGAATTAATCATTTTACTATCCATTTCCCTTATTTCTTTTCTAGCTCCACTAAAGCTCTCATGGATACATTTGGAAATTGATACATTTTGCTATTTCTAATCACGTAACCTAAAACAATTTCTAATATAAAAGAATGTAAAATTTTAAATTATTTTCTTGTTAATAGCATTTTAAATCTTTTATAGATTCTAATTAGAATTAAATAAATTTATCGGTCGTTACCCTAAAATGAGTTGTGTTATTTGATTTGACAATAAGGATTTATGTTCATAGTATGTAGTAATGTTCGTATGTAGTAATGTTCACATGTTCGTATAGATTCATGTTCGTATGTAGTAATTCGAATTGCAAAACAAAAACGAAAAAATACCTGTAACCTTAATAACAATTTGTATCTATTACTTGGATATTCTTCTAGAATTCTTACATTTTTGTATTATTGTTCGTGACACATTTAATATTCGCTCAGAAATTTTAGATTCTTATTTTGTAATTTTTTGTTTAAGATTCTTTTTAATATATTTAAAATATTTTTAAAAAATTATATAAAAAAGGGTATTTTTAAAGATTTTTTTTTTCCAATTTGAAGGTAATTTAAAAATTATTTTGGTAAGTAAGATTTTCGAAAGTTATCGTGGACAAACAACAAAAGTTTACCCAATTTTAAATTAAGACTCTTATTAAAAATAGAAAAAAATTCATTCGGAGGTACACATTCCCATCCTCCAAAGTATATATTGAGTCCTGTTTAGTAGTTCTAAATCAAGCCTGTAAAGCGTCAATAAACAGATAAATACACATTCATCTGGATTATAATTAAAAAAACAATTCAGAAATATTATTTAAATATTTCTTCATTTTTCAGAAAGGTATCAATTTAGTGTAAAAGTCACATACCAGATTTCATGTGTCTAGCTCAAGCGTTTTAAATTTATTGCATTCGCAGATAGACCCAATTCCAAAAATGCGTCTTCCAAAAGCATCTGAAAAGTAGAGATCGTCAAAATCTCAGATTTGTTTTGTTTTTTTAAACAATTACAATATATTCCCTTTATATACTTTCTATTTTAAAAAGTGGAAGGTTGAAGAAAATCGATGGTTTGTCTTTGAAGCAGGAAATCTGGTATATGTACTAATGACGAAATTTGAAAATTCCGATTAAATTTCGAACAAAATCCATTCATAGGAAATCTGTCTGTCTGGCTGTTCGTTATAAGTGAACTCAACAACTCCCAAATGCGAAGAGCTAGGTAGATAGAATTTGGTACTCTGCTTTAGTATCTAAAATATAGAACTTTATCAAATTTTGAACCAAATCCTTTCGTCTTGACTATCTGTCGGTCTTTATTTTCGAATGTATGTAACTGCAATAATTGGTAAATGGAATGACTTAAATCAATGAAATTCAGTACGATATCTTGTGTCTACAAACGTAGTTCCATGCCAATTTTTGGTTTCCTTCGTCGGTAAAAAAAAAAGCGTTTGAAATACATATTAGCACAGTAGATTCAATATAAACGTCAGTTGCATTCCAAACATATATATTAATATATACAAAATATATATAAAGATATATATTATTGCTCGGTAATATATGCAAGGCATTTGGGGAGGGGAGGGGGGTAAGACCTGAATTGGAAAGTATGCGAGAAAGTTTCGGAGAGACCACACTCGCTGGTTTACATTAAGTTATCCTAAACAAGACCTTTCATCTCGTTATCAACAGATTCATCAATTCCATCGCCGGAATCGCCACTGTAGGGCGACATTTCCTGATTGTTGGCGACAATCTCTCTCCGGGGATTTGCAACCCTGTGTCAAGAGTCCGCGCTAAGAGGGATTTTAAAGGGAAAACTACTGCTCCATTACCCGTAATGTAGAATTAAATCGTGTCTAGAGAAAAGCTATTTATCCTCAACTTTCGCGGATAGGCGTCCAACTTATTTACATAAGCGGGCCTTTGCTCTAAAGGGGTTAAAGACAATTCCCTGGTCGGGGGAGGGGGAAGGAGATGGGAGAGTGATTGTGGCATAAATTTGGCACTGTTTATGATTTTAAGAGTCAGTTATGTCGGAAGAGGAGGACACGGTGCTGTTTATTGATAAAGCTTTGCTTGTTTTGATGCCAGCTTCGCCTTCGTGGAAGCATCGCCGGAATGTAGGTACTGTTGTGTCATTTATTGTTTACTGGACTACACTGCGGAAAATTACTCTTCTGCAGCTGACATATAAGGGAGATATTATCTGAAAATATCTGGAATGCGTTTATTGAAAATAGTTTTCAGCACCATTACCCGAGTCACAGAAGAAAAAAAAACGACAATGCCTGCAAAAACTTCAAATTTTTGTTAGCCACCATATATATTTAGTGAAGATGCATTTATTTTCTTATGCAGCTCTTTTGCTCTCTCTATATATTAATCGCAAAACGTTATAAAAAACATATGTATATAAAACGCTAACCTAGATGGCGCTCTTAATACTTATAAGAGCGATTTCTTATAATTATGTTTTATCGAATGGCAACAGTCAAATGTAAGCAAATCTCTAGCCTAACCTTTCTTTTAGTCTACTTCAATGGACGTTTTTATAGCTGCACTTAATTCAACACCTCGCAAATTAATAAAATCATAAAATGTTATTAGAAATGCTTTGGAGAGGATTTTCCATACCTTCATAAAGTTCCATTCAGTTAGACAAAAGAAGATGTAACAGAAATCAAGAAACATGCGCCAAACAGAAAGATTAATCGAGCTTAAAACCAGGCTTAACCACGGCGAAATGACTAATCTTTACGACTTACCGATGGAAATAGATGGCCATATCTTCTAAAAGTATAATCTCACAAAAATGCTTTCTTTATTGTATCTATTTCATTCCCGGCCATTTTTTTCTTTGTTTTAACTTTTTAAAATTTTAATTTGATACGCAACTTATAACGATATTTTTAATGTTATGCGAAAATTTAAATTCATCCAACAAAATATTTAGGTTGCTTATTTTTTTCAATCTTAAAACGAAAAAATAATTTGCTTTATTTGAACCATAACTCAGAAATACAATTTCCACTTCCATTTTTATTTTACAATATACATACCTTACAATTTGCCTATCCAGTAATCTAAGCAGACTGATAAATTCAAGTTTTTCAGTCTTTTGGCATGATAAAATTTCTCGAAAATGTATTCCAAATTAATAATTTAACTGCCCCAAAAATCAATAATCTGGACGAATAAGCTGGTCACCAAAGACGGCTAGTCCAACGTAATACTGAAACTCATCATATGATGTCATTCAACATTGCCGAAGAATTTAAATTTCTAAGGGCTTCCTTTGTCTACCAATATCAAAATATCATTACGAATACTTCTGTATCTGTCCACTTGTTCAAATATAAATTATCACGATAATTACAAAATAGAGAAATGGTTAAAGTTTTGATGCACATATCAAATTTGGAACCAAATCCATCAATAGGTTGACAGTCTGTTCGGTTTGTACTTGCACAATCGTGTAAACTAAGAAAAAAAAATGGATTAAATAAATATATGAAATTCCGTATGTGATTTTATGACGACAATTGTATCTCTGTACCCAATTTTTGTTTCAATCAGTAGTCAAAAAAAAAAAAAAAAGACGTCCAAAATGCACTTTCGATGTTTTGATTATTGTGTAGTTACTGAATTCCAGCGATTAATCCACAAAAATATCGCCAAGTTTCCACGCTAATGGCCTCTTTCGTAATTATTTTCGCCAATGGCATGCCACTATAATACACAAATATTAAAGTATAGGAGAAGGCTTTGGGGAAATCACTTCCGTTGATTTATTTGAAAAATGCACCTAAACTCTGTTTATTATATTTTATAAAAGCATATTTCAAATCAGATTGCTCTCACGTTATTCTTTTTCTTATAAATTGCAGCTGCGAATATAATTGTGAAATTAAATCTGTTAAACCATCACAGTAGGAGAAAGATACCCAGAAGCAAAATGCTTTGAAGGCGCATTCTATTTGGAACATCAATTGTTATTCTAATCCCTGTAATAAATAGCATAAAGGGAATGTGTGAAGTTTAAACGTTTCCAAGTAATTTTTGCACTTCAAATAACAATAAACCCACATAATTGCAGATTTAAATAAAAATTCCACAATAATATAGTTTGATGCAATAGAGATACCTACAATCTTGTCCGCAATACCCGCAATCAAAGCATTTATATTTTAAATTCTCACATGAATGGCTGTAGAAGAATAGTTTTCAGAAATTGTTTTTCACTAGTCTGCAATTTTTTTAGGCATTATGTGTCTGAGTAATTCTAGAACATTTTGGTCGTGTTATTTTATCAACATAAAAATGAATAAGAAAAAGCATTAAAATGCAAAGTTTCTAAATAAAATAATCTGTGTGTAAAAACTAATGTTGGTCTTGGAAAAAAATTCAGATCTTTTTTTGTTGCTTAACTTCATATATTACTGGTTTCATTTTTCAACATCCATAATAATATAGTTTGATGTAATAGAGGTATCTACAATTTTATTCGCAACACATACAACCAAAACATTTGTATTGTTACGAAATTTGCCGGTTCGTTTGGATAGTGGAAGTGATATGGTGAGGAGAACGCTCAATCAGCAGGCGGCAGTAGAAAAAAAACAACGACTTTTATTTACACGAAGACAGGACAGCACAAAGACGACAACTATATACAGCATAGAGGAGACAATTAATTATCTTCAGCCGAGACGTGCACACAGCAGCACATAAAAAGACTCTACTGCAGACAGTAGCGCACAGCTTAGTTCAGCACTAGCTTGACTCCGTCTCTGCTCTGCTAATCTCTGAAAGATCCGTTGCTTACCGTCGATTCCGACTACAGCTACCGGCAGCTGCAGACTGCCTCCTTTTATAGGTCTCAGGAGGCGGGGTTAGAAGCCTCTCAACCAATCAGGAACTTTCGAGGCGTATCTCGGTTCCTAATGGACGGAAAGGGAAAATTCTCGATGTTTCGGGTATAATCTATTTTGGCGCCAAAATCACCAAATTCGTCGCGAAGTCGCCAAATGGTAGCCAAGTTTGTCGCCAATCTCTGGGACCTCCGACGCGACACCCGGACTCCGTCCAATACAGATGACTGTAAAACAGTCTTTCAGATGATGGAACCAACTATGCTGGGAAGCAGCATCACAGATTCGTAACAGTATTTTGAATTTTCACATTAATGTATGCAGAAAGTTAATTTTTAGAATTAATGTTTTCGCTAACCAGCCAATTCTTCAAGACATTATGTGTCTCAATAATTCGAGAATATTTTGGTTATGGTATTTTCACAGCAGGAGAACGAATAAGAAATAATAGGTCATTAAAATGCAAAGCTTTTAAGTAAAATAACCTGTGTGTAAAAAGAAACTATCAGCCAAAAATTGAAGCAATCTTTATGAAAATAACTTTAAAGTAAAAAATTTCATGAGTCTAAGCTAATAAAAGTAATATACATTGTAATTAGAGTGCGCTACTGCTGCTTCATGTAAAACACAAATGAACTTAACCAAATTAGAAATAAATATTAAGTTTAAATACAAAAATGAAATAAATGGAATAAAAAAAAGAAATCCGGCCTGAAGATTTTATCAAGTAGTTTAAATGCAAAAAGGGTTTGATAATGGTCTTATAGTAGTTTGGTTTGACTCAATTTAGCCGTGGTCTTGCTTAGATTTGAATTTTGAAATAATACTTTGCTTATGCAATTTAATGTCTTTGATTTATTGATATTAATTCTTATCTTCAAAAACCTCGTTTCTTGGGATTTTTGGATCACGAGGGGTCAATACTTAGACGAAAGTCAGACCCCTTGCAGAAAAAATCCCTGTTTTGAATCGCTGCCTGAGGGTGACCATTGAAAAAGTCTTCAGGCTGGATTCATCATTTCTTTCTTTTTTATTCCATTTTTTTCATTTATTTTTTTTTTCATTTAAACTTAATATTTATTTTTAATTTGGCTGTCTGTAGAAACTAATAATGATCTCGAAAAATTCAGATCGTCTTTGATGCTTGACTTTATACATCACTGGTAACATTTCTATTATCAATAATAATATAGTTTGATAATTATTGTGGACATATATCCGTAATATCTGCATTCAAAACATTTGAATTTTTATGTCTGCAGAAGGCTGGTTTTCAGAATTATTCAGTAATTGGCCAATTTTACAAGATTCCATAATTTTAGAATATTTTGGTCTTGGTATTTTCTCAGTAGAGGAATGAATGAGAAACAACAAAAATAAAAATGTAAAACTTCTAAGTAAAAGAAAAAAAATCGTTAAAAACTAATATTAATCATGAAAAACTCTGATTTTGAAAAGTTATGGATATTAGTTAGAGAGTAATGAAAACTCATAAAGAACAAAGAATAAAAACAATCTGAGAGGAGACAGAAAAAGAGATCAAAATCTTACATTCTCAGTTTAATTTTTATTTGGCAGCTGAATCTGTAAAATTCTAAATTATTCATTTAAAAAATTGATAACTGAAGAGTATAAAAATGAATAATTATTGATACACTCAAATTGTTCTGAAACTTTGTAGATAATCAATTTCCCAACACTTATGGCACATGAAGTTGGTTTAAAATTTGTCATTAACTCTCACATTAAATACCAATTTACCTTCGCCCCTTTCAAACTGTAAACAGAGAGTATCCATTATTATTTATTTTACCTTATCCCCATATAACCCATATTCACTTTTTGTGAGTAAAGAAATTCTAAAATTTATATCCAAAACGTGACTTAAACACGCCACCTGGTGTCCATTAACTTGACTGTCCCTTATATAAATCAGTCCCCAAATAGTCCAAAAGACAACCCTCTCTTTTTAAAAACGTTAACCGAGTAAACACCGTAAATCTGAAAGCCGCCATATTTTTCCTTTATTAACCCCAATACAAACATCCATTTTAGGATTAAGGGGGCAGTTATCGGAGCTAATGGGCCGATAAAAGAGTTCCGCCCGTGTTTGAATTTTAAACGGGGACGCGGGGGTGCTGACAGGGATGGGGCTGAGGAGCGGTGGAAAGCCTTCATTGTCCTTCTCTGACGTGTAGTAAGAGAAAGATTTTAAAGCATATTAGATATTTATTAATGGCAGCATGTGGTGGTGATTTGCACAAAGTTGCTGATAGTTTTGGCTCTTAATAAAGGAAGTATATTTCCCTCCGTGTTAATATGTTCCCATTGTTCACAATCATGGCTGCTTTTATTTATAGCACCCATTATACTATGCGCATAATATATATAAATAAGTAGTAATCTGTAGCTATAACAGTTCATCACAGAAATAATTACTATTGTATATGTTATTAATAATTATATGAGAAATAAGCTACTGAAGCAAACATTTAAATGATAATTACTAAAAGTAAAGTTTAATTGCTCTTCAAGCAGTTTTAATATACTATTTAATGACATTGGGGATGTTGTCCATAATATTTAAGTGAAAAAATAATATTTTATTTAAAAGAAACATTTAGAAGAAGTTTTGCTAGTTAATGGAATATATATAACAGGCGGCTATATCCTTCGATTCCAGTTGAACCATCTTGAACATGATTGGCTTTTCTGGTCATGTGATTCACTGACGTTTACTCATTGCAACGGAAAGATTGTTTTGAACCTATTTTCGATTAATTTTAAATATGACTGTTGTTTGAATGGAAAATATTTTGAATGTACTTTTGATTATTTATAAGCATGACGGAAATGTGAATGTATATGATTAATTTAAAAGCAAAAACGATCTGGTGGCATCGTTATTTGCGATTAATCTTTAATATGATTGTAGTTTCTTTTTTGAAATATTTTGAATGTACTTTCGATTCATTTTAAGCATAACAGAAATGTGAATGTATATGATTGATTTAAAATGTGTTATTATTGTGTGTTCATATTTATATTTTATTAGTGCATAAAATATAGTAACAAAAACCTTAATTATATAATATTTTCAGTTATTTATAAATGTAATTATAGTGGGCGTTTAAAAACTATTTTTCAATCATTTACAAATGTAATTGTTTTAAGAATGAATGCAAACATAGGACAATACGACAGTGAATTACATGACCAGAACAGCCAATCATGTTCAAGATGTCCAACCTGGAATCGAAGGATATAGCAGCCTGTTTTATATAAATCTCGAAAAATGAAAGAACATACAGTTGCAGTTACTCGTACATCGCATGATTAATACGCTTGCACGAGCACGCAGCTTAAACTGGGACGTCATCGTGATGAAAGCAGGATCACCACAAAGCTGTAAAAGCTGTCGAGAAATGAAATATTTAATTCCGGGTACTCAAACGTTATAAATTAATTCATCTCGGAGTCTCAATTTTCGTCAATCCATGCTATGAAATTTTCAGAAGTGGACTTTCGGAAACTTTCTCGTATACCCTTCAATAAAGATTTTATCCCCCTTCCCATAAAAAATTGTGGACCCTGGCTAAGACCTCGAATGCCTGGCATAACATTTGTTAACAATAATTATCAAACATAGATCTTTGTTGTGAATCTAATGCTTTTGCTCAATTTAACGACATAATATAGTAAACATATATTTAGGATGCTTTTTTTTCAGAGCCGATTAAAACCATAACTTGCCACGGAACTACAACTGCAGTCACACGATCATATTCAGGATTTCATTGATTTGAATCATTACGTTTATGAGTTATTGTGTTTATATGCATGCGAAAGTACCGAGAAACAGACGTACAGAAAGAACAGAGAAACATGCAGAAAGTTATGCTCAAGCTCTAGATATTCTCGTTGTTCCTGGAAAAGATTGTTTGATTCTTACAAAGAACTACTCTGCGCTCACATCGTTGAAGAATATTTCTCTCCAGTCGCCAAAAATTATCCAACGTATTGCATCCAAAGTTGAAACTTTAACCAAACTAAATCAAAAAGTATCCTTCCCGTGGGTACCTGGTCACTCGAATATAATCTGGAACGAGCTTGCAGATCGCTTAGCCAAAGAAGTTACAGAAAATACACCTTGGATTGAATGGATCTCTCCTGAAGATATAATTTCAAGCCTTAAAAAAGCGGCGCATCAGATCACAATCAATAATTATAGAAACAGTAAATATTTCATCGCCTTAGTTCACATCCTTAACACTGAACCATCCACTATCTTCTTGGTCCAAAAATTGGAAGGAAAATGCTGCTTTGGTCAGACTAATCAGCAAAACAATTATAACACCAGGACTGTTGAATCGTTTTATTCTTCATAATGATCCCCTTTGTCACGAATGTAATAGCATTAATGATATTGAACACGTAATTCTCTCGTGCAAAAAGTATACATGTTATAGAGACAAATTGTGGACTTTTCTACAGTTAGATAAACAAGATATCTCCTTCAAAAATATTCTGGGTAAAATTACTGCAAACAAGATCAATCTGAAAGTTTCTCTTACAACACTGAAACATCTACTAATTTTATTGACCACATTCTGTTGTGGTCTCTCTGTGTCTCTTTTCTTTATTCACCATTCCTTGTTGCGGGAACTGTCCGTCTTATTGTACCGCTTCTTTTCACTATAACTTTAGAATCTCGAATATGGACTAAATCGCATCATCGCAACTTCTTTGTTAGTGTTAATGGATTGAAATTTCATTTGGAAACAGGGGATAACAGCCATTGTTGCTATAAATCCCAATCTCCTACTTCTTTCAAGTTCAACAGGCGTTCAACTCTTGAACAGCTTTGATTCAAAATTTAATAAGAATCTAAATTTTAGATGCTTAAAATGTATACAAAATTTACTTATCTAACTGTTTATGTTTTGAAGTTATCGTGTTCACTTGTTTCTGATCCATCTGAACAGCCAGACAGATGGATTTCCTTTGAATGGATTCCGTTCAAAGTTTGATTGAAATCTACAAAGTTGGTCTGAAGCCCATATATTAAATTTTATCTGTCCACTCAAAGCACTTTTGAGTTATCGTGCTCACAGACAGACAGACATAATGCCAAACATACGTTTTTCGAGGTAACTAAATGTGAAGGAAAATTTGATACTTGAAGTTACGCCAAAATCTCGAGTTCGAATTTTTTGACAATTGCACTATTTTCTCTATGTTTCATATAACAGAAAGTAAATGAATAAAAATAAATAAATAATAATTAAATAATAAATAAATAATAATAAATAATAAGTAAATAAAAATAAATAAATAGAAATAAATAAATAAAAATGAAAAATAAAAAGTAAAGTACAAACATCAGTTGTACTTTAAATAGCAAACTCATGATTAATAGGTATAATACTTTCTCTATACTTCGTAAACGGGAAAAAAATTAAAAACAGAAACATTAAGTGCTGCACACTAAGAACGCAAAATAATAATAATAGTAATATTAATATTAATTCCTTAGGATCGCAATATATCAATGAAAATGAATTAAGATAAGTCACATTTGCCATTTATAAAACATATAGGAATTGCATTTAAATATAAATATATTGCGAATTTTAATTAATTTAAACATTGAAGTTTTGGATGCAGTATTAATGCTGGGAAAAATACGCATAATTTTTGACAATAACATATTAAACAAAACAAAAAAACTCTTTCTTCTACGATCAAAATTCGCTGAATTATGGTGCTTTGAATTTCATTACTTGATGCCAATCAACAAGTGCCTCGAACGAAGAAATTTAAACCGTTGATTGGTGGACCTTCCTCGAAGTTGCTGTTGAAATGGTCAACAATAATGATATACAAGGTTTTTAAGACACTCAATTTCAAATAACTTTTTTTCCGCTTAAAATTTAAGAATGTCAAAAATATTTTACTAATAAAATAAGAGAACTGTAGAAAACTTCAGATCTCGTAGTTTTTTCAGAAGTGCATTTATTGATTCAAATAGCACAAAATATAACTCTTTACGCCAATTAAAGTTTTCTCCAACTGCATGTCTGTCTGAAACAGCTTAGAAATTAATTATTAAACATCATTTTTAAAATTTTGAGAAAATTATTCTGTCAAACACTGTTTTTTAATCATTAGCTTTTTTGGTTACAAAAATTCAATATATTTTCATTCTGCTTGTAAATAAAAATATTGATACGAATGAAAACTGATACTTTCCTTGCGCATTATTAACTTTTTCATGCTTTTTTTATTGTTTATTTACTTTTAGAAACAATTAATGCTTTCGGCTTACAAAGATGAGATAATTTGCAAATTTGAAGTTGGCCAGCAAAACTAAATAAATGCCACAAATAAGATGGGTCAATCATTTCTTCACTGATGTCACCTAATTTCTACTAGCGATAAAAGGAAATATATATGTATTGGTGCTCTGTAGAACAGTCTGCTGGAAACTAAAGCTATCAAATTTGACATAAATATATTTTGAAGGATAAGAACGGTCTTTTTAAAGAGATTTTTTTTAATGTTAAGTAATAGAAAATTAAGAGAAATTTTTAAGTTTTTTTTCTGTAACAATTTCTGAAAATATTATTACAGAAAATAATCTATACATCATTTTCAAATTTTTAAATTTATATTTTTATTATATTGATATAGTGTCTTTTATACAGTGCCTTTAAAAAACATTTTTGATTGAATTTCAAAAAATGAATTTCATTATTGCAATAAAATTCAAATTGTTTTCAATTTTCCGCCTGATATTTTATCTGGTGATTTTCTTCCATTATTCAAAGCGAAGGAAGAAGTATTCCTTTTAATATCTGTATGATTTATATGAAAATAAGAAAGGGAAATTACAATATGTGAAAATTAGAAGACAAATACAATGGTTACGTTTTTAAGGGCATTATGATGTTACGGAACTTGACACTATTAGAATGACTTATACAAACAAAGAACAGGTGTTTGTTTGTCTATTGAAATAACGTGAATCACAATTTCATGCTTAAAATTTTCTCTTGAGGAAATCACGAACGTCAGATTTTGAAAATGAAATTTTAATCGAAAGCAAATGCAACCAATATTCTCAACGTAGTTGGCTTGTTAAAGGCGTCTAGTGATCCAGAAAAGAAATGTTAAATTTATTATAAAATCCTGGATTTTATAAATCAGATAATTTTATTCTCAACTTATTATCACTTCCCATCTAATTGAAATAGCTGTTATTGATTGCAACTATCTGCACCTTAACCTTTTGTTAAATGCTACAAGAACAATGTAAAACACTCAACAATGTGAAACAAACTCAAAAATGTAACAACAAAAGAAACAATTAAGACAGTAATAATAGTCCTTCATTGAAAGTCATTTACTAATTTTGCTACTTTGTTGAAACTTTTCTTCGCTGCTCTTTGAAAATTGTATTATGATTCCCTATATACTAATTGCTTTTGCTGCAGCTTTCCTCTAGATTTTTTTTTTTTTTTGTAATTTTTTCCAAATATATGATATTGTACCGACTGACGAATGTACTTTTTGCATACTGACAAACATTAATAGCATCGAATTTACCTTTTTGTTGCTTCTACCACTGTACAGAACTCTGATGTCAAACATGGAATCGATCATGATCTTCAAAATGTGCCATGGGCTAGTGAAGCCTACTCCTCCCAAAGTTCCAGGTGTCAGTTCATTGACTGTCTACAAAATGTGTGCTGTATTAGACATTAAAGCACATTACGCTTGGATGTGGAAAATATTATGCACATTAACATGGTAAGCAATTTCATTGCTAGTATTTTCAAGTGTAACAATTGAATTTGCATATTTGTGGCGATTTAACTGTCATAGCTATATTAACGGATGCTTAGGATAAATTTAAAAGATGTTATTAGTTTTCTACTAAACGTCTTTGGTGAACAATTGGATTAATGGTCACTAAATTCCAATTCATTATTTTGTACAAAAATTCCAATGTAATATTTTATGCAACTTAGTGGCAAAGTGCATTGTCTCAGTGTTTTTTCGCAATCTGAAATGAAAATTTTCATCAAAATTTCCAGTTCGATTGTTTTGACGCGTTCAAAAACCTTCCAAATTCTTGCAGCAGAATATTTGCAAAAGAGGGATTTTATTTATACTTCGCATACGAAAGAAAAAAAAATCAATAATGTTTCACATAATTAAGTAAAATCATTCTAAAATCTTCCAAATTCGTGCAGCAGGGTATTTGCAGGAGCAGGATATATCTATATCTCGTATTCGAGAAAGTAAGAATCAATAATTTGTCACAAAATTAAGCAAAACCATTAAAAAAACTTTCCTAATTCGAGCAGCACCTCGTATACCAGCAAGTAAAAATTAACACTTTGTCACACAATTAATCGAAATCATTCAAAAACCTTCCGAATTCGTGCAGCAGAATATTTGCAAAATCAAGGTTATTATTTATACTTCGTATAATAAAAAGTAAAAATAATAATTTGTCTCACAATTAGCAGAATCATTCAAAAACCTTTCGAATTTGAGCAGCAAGATATTTGAAAAAGTAAGAAAGTAGATTCTTCAGGCATCCATTCTTTTCTTTGGGCACTTCCTTCTGATTTACAAATAAAGATAACAAATCACATCACATTATTAAGATATACAAATCACATCACAACCCACTTTGTCACGCTGAAATATTCCTGCTTCACAAGAAAGCTCTCAAAGCTTAACTCAAAATCCTAATAAACAATGAAATACAATCATCAATCATATTAATCAAAAAATTACCGTCACCAAATAAAATCTTACACTTCATAAATCAACATGATAAAACACATTTATGAAATATCAATTATCATTATCTCTTACCCGTAATCTGTTTTAAAACACCATAAGGCTTATGCGGACCTCTTTAATCTTGGATGGCAATTGGACACCACAGAAAGTGACCGTGACTTGAGTTCAGTCGAGTGCATCACATCCGCTTAGCTCATTGTGGATTCATCTCCTGCGATCAGCCACTGATGAGTTATTTCAGGAAAAAGTGATGAATGTAACAAGTCACGGAAAGTTACTCTTCCAATAAATAATCATGGAGAATTGGATTCGCTGTGAAAATACTTTAAGGATTTGAGACGATGTTTGGAGGAAAACAAAATCATTACTTATATGTCAACATTAATTAGCGATGTAGAAAACAAAGTATAACCAGAGGGTGCAGTCTTCCAAAAATTGTCTCTAATAAAGATATTATCTCAGAAAAAGCATTGCACAGCACTAGCTTGCAATAATTACGAAATATTAACCTTTGGCGTGTATTTAGCATTTTTACTGAATCTATCGCGTGATGCTTCCCGAATTTTTTTTTCCCCCATTAATTTCTGGCATGCAATTAATATTGTCTGAATATCGAATTTTTGTTTTGATTGCGTCTTTCTCCATCGATTAAAATAGAAATTTGACAAAGAACTACACTTGTAATCACAAAATCCCATACCAAATTTGATATGATTCTTACAGCTTTTGGGTTAACGCATTTACATCTTTCTGAAAGGGTAGACAGACAAGCTGACATTTCCTTTTAGAATTTGATCAAAATTTGAGAAGTAAATAAGTATTTTAGTATGGATGTTAAATCTATATAACGACTTTTATCTATTTAACTGTATTCGGCTTGTAGTTATTGTGTTAATTTATATTCAGTTGGACAGAAGACATTTGGACAGTTAATACAGTTGGACAGACAGACTTCTTCTGAATAGATTTTGCACAAAATTTGATAGAAATCTATAAATTTAGCGTAAAAATCACGTACCAAATTTCATCCAATTAGCTCAAAGAACATTTCAGTCATTTTTGTCCCAGATATATTTTTTCCGAAAATATTTTTCCAACTCAAGGAAGTTTAAAATGTAGACATCCCATACAATCTCGAGTTCGAAATTTTTGACGATTTCAATACGTTTTCTACTGTTTGTATACAGAAAATAAAAAAGAAAGTAAGGTATAGCTTTCCCCCAAAGAAAACAAAACATGAAAGTTATTGAAAAAATTTATATGAGAAGATATAAAACTAATATAGTTACCGAACGTGTGGAACAACCCGGAATGGAAGTGATAGCCTTATCGAAGAAAAATCTTCAATAATTAGGAATCTTATTTGATATTAATTTTTCAAAATTGAGGAATTACAAACTTTTATCATAAATTATATAAACTTTTATATTAATTAATAACTTTTTAATTATAAACTTTTATGGTTTTATGACTAATATAAATTTGGCTTCACTGTGAAAAAATGTCAAAAATTAAGAATAATATTAGGATGGAAACAAGACTATCGCTTTTTTTTTTTTTGTAAACATTGGTTTTGTGATTAGACACTACTAGTGCAGAGAATAAAACATAAAAAGGGGGGGGGGGATATCGTTTCCTCCCAAAAGAAAAGAATTTAGAGACGATATTGAAGAATGTAGATCAGAAAATATAAAATCAACAGAACAGCCGAAAGAACGCCATAACATTAGCAAGGAAGTCTTCGATTTTTAGGAATGCTGATAATTAGAAAAAAATGAAGGATTACAAATTTTGAAAATAAAATTTATACTCACATAATGCTTTCATTCTGAAAATATTTCATCGATTCTTAAAAATTTCAAAGATTAAGGATAATGTTAGGATAAAAGCAAGCTCATTACTTTTTTGTCAACAATGATTAGTGATATAGAGAGCATTCAAGAAAGGGGGAGGGTGAGCGGAAAGATGTAGCTTTCCTCAAAGGGGAAAGGAAAATAAACCTTGGAAATAGTTGTTTGAAGAATGTGTATCAGGATACATAAAATTAGCGGAATGTTGAAGGAAGTAACAACATTATCAAAGGAAATCTTTGATAGTTAGAAATGTTTGTTTGATAATTTGTAGTTTAGTTTAGTTATATTAACTTCCCGTTTTTAAAGCAACACTAGGACTATTTTGGGAAGTGACAACACTAGGACTATTTTGAACCTTGGTCAGATGACGAGGACGACACTTGATCTGGCACCCCCTCTCCACACCACACCAGCGGGAAGACTTGATAGTTTGTAAGATACGAAGGAATACAATTTTTTAAAAAAATCGTGCAAATAAACAAAGTTGTTTCCTTCGTGAATGAGTTAATAGAAAGAGAAATTTATTGGTGCTAACGCTCGATGGCAATATACAAAATAGTTTCTTTTTTCTGCTTTGTCTGCTTAAATAGCAGTGATAATTCCAGTTACTTGTTTTTTTTTTTTTTTTTTTTTTTTTTCCGAATACTAAAGTACTTCCCTCTCATCGCCATGTTGAAACATGATTTTTACATAAGTATCTCTCATTGTCAACAAGATATAACAAATAATAGTTAATATAATATTTCCTGAAATGATAATAGATGTAAATATTAGCTGCGACGTTCTTTATAAAAGTGTTGAGAATTCGCATCAGTGCATTTAAGTAGTCTCTAATGATAATAAAGATAAATGAGTGTGTTGTTGGCGCTTTCTAGACCATACCATTTGATCAACAGCCATCAAATTTGTCACACATATACCTTGAAAGATGAGAATGCGTATCATGGAGCAAGTTTTTTTGAAACTTTAATTCGAACTTTAGTTAATAAAAAAAAATGAAGCTTAATTTTTCCCGCCATAACTTCTGAAAATATCATAGTACAAAATTTAATTTTATACTATTTCAAAATTCCCGAAAAATTGTCTTTTCATTGTTCATTGTTCCAATTGTTTCTGAATTTTGGCAATTTATATATATATATTTCTGAAAAGTAGAAGGCAGGTTTGAAAACATAGACGAGCAGTGAAGAGACTTTGTATTTTTAATTCCGTTTTATTCTCTTCCGGGTGGCAGGCATGATTATTTACAAGAAGACGCAGTGCAGCTCAAAAGCAGAAATTATAAAGAAGGGAACAAATGATGACTAGTCTTATATAACATGGGACTTCCGGCCATGTGCCGATTGAATACATGTGTTGACCTTTGACAAGGGCAACGAAGGGATCACTTTCAGTTGATACGTAGAAGTGATTGCGCAGTAATTTTTACACAGCTTCAGTTGAATTAATTAAACAGAAAGTGGAATTGTATCAGGAAATAAGAGAATGAAATTACTATGGGCTAAATTAAGATAAAGCTTTGGAAATTAATTTGGTTTAAATTTTAAATTAAGTGTTTAAAATATCATTACATATATATATTCCCCGAAGGTGAAATAGTTTTCATTGTTCCATCGATTATCTAATCGCATGATTTTCTTCCATTGGTGAAATTTAAAGATGAAGCATTTTGTTTGATATCGTTGTAGTTTACGAAGCGTGTAAAAAAAGTTGTTACAATACTCCAAAATTGATTAGATACATGAATCACATATTCACACTTTTAATAGCATCATGATTTCATGGCATTAATCTCCATTAGAAGGTTTCATATACTTAATGAGTGGAGAATATGCAAGATAGTTATTAAGTAAATCATCTTTAAAGTCTGGTAATTTTACGGTCAGGAAATTGTTCCTAATTGGAATCCTTTAATTGGAATTAAAAATAATATGTATCCTTTACGAAACAGCTGGTCGCCAAAAGCGACCACAGAGTTAACAAAATTAAATAACAATTCATCCATATATCAATAATAATAATAGTTATTTCATTCTGGAGATAAACCTAAAGCTAATCAGCTGTTTGATTTCCTTTAAGTGGTGACCGCGCTTTGTGAAAATCAAAGTGGCATTCAATGTGATTATAGGTAGTTGATCAATCAAGAGGTTGGAAACTCGAGTCTGAGGTCAATTTTTGGACTTAAATGCTGAAATGAAAATAAATAATGAAAAATATAAATACTACGAATTTTTTGATCATAGTCTATTACTTTATATAAAAACTTGGCGACTATTTGATTGGATTATTAGAGGTCAAAAATTAGATAGATGTCAAAAAAAAAAAATCATTCAACTAGATATTTTGTGTAATTGTCTTAAAGGCATTCTCAACGAAATAGTTTAAATTTCAAAATTTTATAGATATATAATTCAAACTATTTTAGAAGACTGACATTCTATTTATTGTGTGACGTATTTCCTTAATTTTCTGCCTATATCCTTATACTTCCAATTATATTACAGAAAAAAAGGCGACGTTTAAAAATGGGAGCACGTTAAAAATTTCCCCATTACACAGTTTTAAGTTAAACTTTAATTATAGAAGCAAAATTTCAAGAATTTTATTAAAGTATATTCATACCGAAACCTATTCAACATTGAAAAATAAAAGCTTATTTTTTATATGTTAATCATTAGAAAGGAAAGCCATGTCTGGATGAAATATTCGAAACCGCCAATGCTCGTTCATCTTCATTTCTATAAGAAATAAAACGCTTCTATAAAAATCGTGTTCAGTATAGAATTGTGAAAAGATATCACCGTTTTCAAACTATCATCTCTATTTGTTAGTCTCTCTGAATTTTCAATCTCACTGCTAATGAATTGATTTTAATAAATTTACATTAGATCACTTTTAAATTTGATTAATTGATTGCATGAAAATTTTTTGCAGTATATTCAATGTTGAGTAAATATAGAAAAAAATATTTAAGAGCAATTTCTTAAATTTATCATTTGCGGCTGAATTTCCAATTCAATGTATTTTAATTGTTTTAAATAAAAGCAATGACAATGCCGATTTCTTTTACCTGTTAAAATAGAATTGAAACTAATTTTCCAATTTTAGTGCTACTAACTTTTTGAAACCCCCCAATTTATTGACCATCTCAATACACCACCAATCCTTGAAAAATTAAACAACGAAAAATTAATTGGCGAAGATCTTGGCTCGTTTAGGGAATCACGCCATTCTGCAAAAGCCAATTAACCTCTACAGGCTGTAGGGCACGAACGTCCCTAAATTTTCAGGGCATTCTCCTGTGAACTTTCCAAAACGTCCCTTTCTCCCATCCCCTTCCCCTTCTTCTGATCTCAGCACCTCCCTCCCCCCTCCATCCTCCTGGGCACCTGGGTGATTAATGGTAGTGGTCATTCCTTACTGAATGTGAAGGTTGCTCTCGTAAGAGCAGCATTGGCGCAGAAAATTCATTAAAGGTCACTCGGAGACACAGAATGAACGAATGAATGAATGTAATGCCTGTGGAAAATTTCGCCTGTTTTGATGTAATTTTGGCGCTCTTATGAAACGGGAAGATGGTCTTGGGGACCACGGACCAGGGTAAGCGGGAGGGGGGGGGAGCTGCTGGCGGAGGCAGAATAAATCTGCTGCAGGCAGGTTTTGATAAATGGGTCGTTCCACCTGACAACAATGTGAAGAATACTAAATTAAATATTGCCCAACAGTGGCCATCTGAAAATGAACTCGAGTAATTTGTATTCTGGTGCCGAAGAGGGAAAGGTCTGGCCAGGATGTGTTGAGTGGGGCAAATCGATCTTGCTGCTTCTGGAATGGAAAAGTTGCTATCATCTCATTGCTTTCATGCCTTTTCTAATGCAATTATTAAGCTTTGTGTTATAAAGATGCTAATTTTGGAAGATATATGAAAGATATATGAAAAATCTCCAACGTGAAGCCATTTAAAACGATTTCTGTTTTAAAATGCTCTTTGTTTTCAGTGTATTTCAGCAATTCATTTAGGACCTTATTTAAACTAAGCAAAATACATATTAAATCTCTCAATATATAAAATACTAACTTACGTTGACATAGATATAGCTCTTATTACTTTTTGTCGAATGGCAACAATTAAATGTAAACAAACCATCCAACAAATTTCAGACTTGAAACAGGACGAACATTCATTGTACTTTCTTACAGTTGTTCTGAATTCCACGCTTCGCTTATCCAATTAATGGCGATGCAAAAGGTTATCTTTGTTTTTGGTATATTTTAATAAATGCTCTAGAATCCTTTTAAGACTAAGCAAAATACGTATTAAACATCGCTTTATATAAAATGCTAACGAACGTGGTATAGAAATCGCTCTTATTACTGATTGTCGAATGGCATCAATTAAATGCAAACAAACCATTCAATGAATTTCAGGCTTCTTTATTGAACGTTCTTACAGCTAGCTAATTAATGGAAATGCGATATATCGTTAGAAATATTCTGGGGTGAGTTCGCTGTGTTATTAAAAATGAACCTAGTCAGAAGAAAGATGATATAAAGGAAACCAAGAAATAGACTTCAAACAGAAAGTTTAATCGAACTGGAAAACAGATTTAACAATAAGAAAATGGCAATGGCAATGACTTACTTATGGAAATAATTGTTCATACCTCCCAAAACAATTATCTTTTAAAAATGATCTTTCTATTATCTTAAGACTCAGAAAACTACTTTTTTAATGATATCAATTTCGTTACCATATAATTTATTCCTTACTTTTAATAATATTTTTCTAATTCAATTTGATACAAATTTTGTTTTGAAATGTTATGATGGAATTAAAACTCGCTCATCAAAATATTCAATCACATGCTTTTGCCAATTATTAATTTCGCATTAGAATTCACTTTCGCTCTTATTTCATATATTTATATACATATATATATATACTTTTTAATTCGATGTTAATTAATTCAATTGAATTTATGTTTTCCATTCATATTAAATAACAAAGGGAAATGTTTTTAAAAATTATTCCTAATTAATTGTTTAAAAGCCTAAAATATCAATAATCTAGGGAAACAATCTGGTCGACAAAGGCGGCTAGTCAAACACATCACAAAGTATTTTATGCATCATAACAAACAAAGAAAGAAAAAGTGGGAGTATTTTAAAAATGTATCAAGAAATCGCCAAGAGCGGCATTTAAAACCTTACAAATATTCAAAAGTATGAGATTGCGATACATAGCAACAATGGCTGACATCCTGTTTCTAGATAAATACATAGTGCAAAGTCGTCGACACTTCACAAGCATACATTTAGCTCTCCTCCAGTCAAAATAACATTGGTGATTATTGTGATTTCCATTCTCTAAAATTTTTCTTGCTCATAAAATTGAATTTATAACAATAGCATGGGTAAGTAAACCAACTGACTCTCCGACCCGCCACGAAGGCACACGGATTTAAACCATAAGGCTGAATGACCGGACCGTCGAAACAGCAACACATGGCGGGAAATGTGGTTGAGTCCTAAGGGCCATCACTGGCCACGGTACAACCCTTCCCGAAGGAAGTACGTCCCGTAATCGATGGGAGGAGTCAGATTCCCCACCTATTTGTGTACCTTCCAAGGTGGCGAGATCCAACTACCATGCCGGAAACATCTCATCCTCATTTCGAGGTGCCCCCCGGGGGTTAATAGCATGGGTAAAAACAGATTTACAATTCTACATTGTATTTAGGGGGGGGGGAGGTATCATGAGTGAAGAATTGATATCAACAACTAGTAAGTCTACGAAAAAAATCATTGAAATCATAAGCGATAAGAATAAAAAACAACATTTTCTGGAATCTGTCTGACTTCTGAACTGCAATTTGCTCTTTGCTTCCAGGTTTTCAAATCAGGAGCGCTGGCTTTACCAATAGGCCAGCGGGGCACCTTTAAATCTCCTTGCGCAGTGACTCATATTCGTAGCAACCAATTTTGATTATTAATTAATGTTAAATAACATAATAACTGATAATAATTTATATGATAATTGTGTTTCCTATTTGATGCAAGAAAATTTCTAAAATATTTACAAGCGCTGTTGATGTTTTCAGTTAACTGATTTGAATCGTGAAAATATATTAATCATCAAATCTTCAATCAAACATCTGTCAATCATCAAATATATTAATATCGCCAAATCTTTTATTATTTGTCATTGCGAAATTAGAACTTTATAAGTTTTCATAAACGAAAAATTATATATTTTTCAAATAACTTCAAAACTTAGTTTCTTAAATTCATTTCACTCGCATCCCCTTTTCAATTGGATTCCCTTTTTCAAAAGGATTCTTTAGATAATTAATAATAAATAATTTAAAACCATTAATAATTAATAATAAATTTGAACCATATCAATGTGCATCCATTAAGTTACTCTTCTTGAACTATGAGTTTATAAGTCCAAAAAGAACAGCAATTAAATAGCAAATAATTAATGTAGTTAATTAATGGTAGTAAATCGTTCTCTGGATTTGTTAATTAATAGTAGGTTAATTAATAAAGGTAAATATAACACCGAATGATAAACAGAAAGAAATTCAGAAGGGCGTTTTTATTTAGAAAGTATTTTATTAGTTTGATTTAAATCACGCTCACTTTCTTTATTTTCCTTGCCATCTAATATTTAAGTTATTTAACAGAAATCCACTGAATTCATATTTTGTATATCTTGGATCTATGGACTCATAGTTCAAGAAGCATAATTTAAATCGATGCATACTGATATGGTTCAAACCAAGACATTCTTTATTATTCTTGCCAACTAATATCTAAGTTACTTATCAGAAATCCATGCTGTATATGCTTTCAGGACCACTAATACAATTCCTTTTGGACGTATGTACCCGTGGTTCAATAGGCATAACTTTTGTGGATGCATACTCGTATGGTTCAAATCAAGACCTTGTTAATTACTCTTGCCAACTAATATTTAAGTTATTTAGCAGTAATCCATGCTGTAAATGCTTTCAGGATCGCTAAATACATATCTGCAATCCTCCCTCTTGGACATATGGACCCATGGTTCAATAGGCATAACTTCCGTAGTTGCATACTCGTATGGTTCAAATCAAGATCTTATTAATTACTCTTGCCAACTAATATTTAAGTTATTTAGCAGTAATCCATGCTGTAAATGTTTCCAGAACTATTAAATTCTTATTTACAATCCCTCTTAGTCATATGGATCCATGGTTCAATAGACATAACTTTCATGGATGCATACTCGTATGGTTCAAATCAAGACATTATTAATTACTCTTGCCAACTAATATTTAATTTATTTAACAGTAATCCAAGCTGTAAATGCTTCCAGAACCATTAAATTCTTATTTACAATCCCTCTTAGTCATATGGACCCATGGTTCAAGAGGCCTAACCTTCGTGGATGCATACTCGTATGGTTCAAATCAAGACATTACTAACTATTTTTGCCAACTAATATTTAAGTTATTTAACAGCAATATGCTGTAAATGCTTTTAGGATCGCTAAATACATATCTGCAATCCCTCTTGGACATATGGATCCATACTTCAAGAAGCTTACTTTCGTGGATTTTATACTAATATGGTTCAAATCGAGATATTCTTTATTATTCTTGATAGCTAATATTTAAGTTATTTAATTATTTAACAGAAATCCATGCAGTAAATGCATTTATGATCCCAAAATTTATATTTGCTACACCACTTTGACTTACTGGCTTAGAGTTCAAGATGTATTATTTCAATAGATCACAGATACGCAACAACATGCTTGCCAAAATGCGTCCCCAAACACCCATCTTGTCTTGAACATTCCTCTATTCCTGAAGAGAACACGTTATCTACAGCTGAGACTCAAACATCTTCTACCCTGTTGAATAGAGAAATTATGTAAATCCCTGACGGGTCCCCTTTTCTGCTGGCTCTCTAATAAGAGACCTAATATAGGACAAAATAAATATTTTTGGAACTCTAATTCGTTTCTATGCTTCCGTTAAATAGGGGGATTGTAAACATTTGTCCTATTATAGTTGTTCGTTTAAAGAGAATTAAGCTTTCCCGTGCGTCGCATGCGCTTTCAACAATAGAATGCAAATGTTTGGATAGCTGTTAGGGCCTGCGGCATTGTTCGGACCCATGTCCCCCAGATTCTCCCCGTAATTCTTCGTCCACCGAGGAATACCCCCCCCCCTTCCCGTAAAGATTACAGCTGTGGGAATGTTGTTATTTTATATGCAATTGAAATGATCAACTGTGTGTATCTAACTGGGTATTGAATTGAGCAGCCGGGAGTTTAAGTCCTTATGAAGTGAGTTCAAGGATTTCAATGAAAAGATATTGAATTCGAAAGGAATTCAAGGATATAGAGAAGGATTCGTCGCAGTATTTTAAATGAAGGGGCTTTTAAAATTATAGAATGACACTGTCACAAGTTACTCGTGACCAAGCATGACTGACAAAAACCGGTTTTTAGTTGTCCTATGACGACACTTTCAAAAAATTCGAACTCGAGATTTTGACGAATCTCCACGTTTTAGATCTTCCTGAGTTCAAAAAACAAATTAAAAATATATATATATCCGTTTATCTGTGACAAAGATAACTCAAAATCACTTTGAGTTAGACGGTTGAAACTTGTTATACAGGGTCTGTGTATTTCTGTAGCATTCTATCGAATTTTGAATTAAAATCTATTTAGAGAAAGTCCGTTCGAATATAAATTAACGCGATAATTACAAAACGAAGACAGCTATATGGATAAAATTCGGTACACAGATTTAACCTCTATAGTTTAGACATCTGGCAAAATGTGAGCCAAATCCAACGACGGATTGACTGTCTGTCGGTCTGTACTGTCAGAAACATGTAAATGTGATAATTCAAAAACGCAATGACTTAAATATATCATATTTGGCATGGGATTTTGAGACTACAAGTCCAGTTTTGTGTCAAACTTTTGTTTCAATCGATTGAGAAAAACGTGTCTAAAATACAAATTTGATTTTTGGATACTATTAACGTATGGCAGGATTAATAATCTATCTCGTCAAGGATGACAGATAAAATCAGTAAAAATGCTGCATTCAAGACAAAAATTAATATTTCTTAATTATTGTACGATAACCTTTGGTGTCTGTTCTGCACTTTATGCAATTTCTTATACCGTTTGTTTTTAGATACAAGATTTCACTAAATTTTGTTACTGGAGGATAAACATTCTTGAAATTCTATCATATTTCATTCTCCTTTCATTGGAAATATCTTCATTTCAGAAATATCTATAAATATAAAGCGTAAATTTACGTGGTGCAGAAGTCATTCGTATTACTTATTGTGGAAGTGCAATACTCAAATCGCTACATTGAGCATTTTTATAGCTGCTTTTTAAACTTTGCTAATAAACCCCTTGACTTACGAATTTACTTAACTTCCTTATTAGATCACATATTCTGTTTAGGATGTTTATTAATACATAAATTCCTATAATGATATAAGTGGCATTTGATGTATTGAAGGGTTTCTAAGGAATTTTTGCATTTTAAGGACCTAAATGCACCTAATTTCAAACTAAAAACTCAGTAATTCGATGCGTGTATCAGGCATGTCATTGTATGCGAAGGGTTTAATGGAGTAAAATATTATTTGAAATGCTCTCGTAGTATCACCAAAAACTCCATCTTGTCAATAGAAAGAAGATGTAAAAAAAAAATCAAGAAATAGGCATTAAACAGAAAATTTAATTCCGCATAAAACAACGTTTAACAGTCGCCGGATGAGTTATCACTATGATTTACTTATGGAAATTGATGGCCATATATCCAAAACTATAATTTTATAAAAATGGATTTTACATCATCTTAGACTCAAAAAAAAAAAATTGCTTTTTTAATGATATCAATTACACTTCTGTATAATTCATTATATTTTTATTTTTTAAAAACTTGAAACTTTTTAAACGCAATACACAATCTCTAACTATGATAAATTGAAGCTAAATTTTTCTGATTTTTGCTGCTTGCGAGAAAAGGCTTTACCAGTGATCGCTTAAGTAAAGTAGGAAATCCACTATTTGGTCTATTTGTCCATGATTACGCTATTTGAACATTGCACTTTTGAGTGCTTGTAACTGCATTTTGTGTTGTTGGGTTGTGACTTATGGCACTTTACAGGCCCACTGACAGTTATCTGTCATCGATTTAAGCCGAGTGAGGGTCTCTTGTTTTATTCAGTAGCGCCAACAAGGGGCAAGAGTACGACTTAGCACCTTCATGCGTCACATTAGTTTGCAACGAGTTCTTTTTACTGAGGGGCACATTCACGCACCTCACAGATAGAACACAGAAGAAGAACAACCATGGCCGAACCGGAATTCGAACCTGTGACGCCCAGATTATGGAGAGGACGCTCTACCCTTATGCCAGGACGCCGGCATAGGTCAAATTCATTCATCATAAAATTCAATAGCGTATTTTTGCCAATTTTAAAACAAAGACAAAAAAGATTGTTGCTTTTGAACATGAATTCAAAAGCAGAATTTTCACTTTTGCTTTTATTTCATACTATATATACTTTTTAATTTCTACTCATAGTAATTAGCAGGACAAAAATTAAATTATTTTTTACAATCGTATCAAATAAAAAGATAAAATTTAACAAATTCATCATTTAACATCGCCAAAAGCGGCTAGTTGTTCTTTATTCACCAATATTTGTGTATTTCAATATTTATGTATTCATATCATATTAGGTGAACAATATAATTCTTGAATACTATATTTTTATAGATGAATGGACCTTCATATAAGTGGTGCACTCAATTAGAGTAATTATCTCCAGCAATTAATTATATTTATGCTAATAAAACTGTCCATTCGAACTAAATGCGACTGAAACTATCTATTAATTATTTATCTTATTATTCACTAGTTAATATGCGTACAGTAAATAACTTCAATTACATGAATACCGACTACATGTGCGAAAAATATAATTAAGTCTTATTAATTATATAAATGAATCAATATCAATCTCCACCAGAAATAGGAAATAATAATAAAGGAAGCATTCTCCCCTTCATTTCTACGTCATTTTTCACAAGAGGATATCATTTGTAAAAAAAAAGGTTAAAGTAATTACGAATACAAAATCGCATCGCAAAGTGAAATAGCAGCACAGGATTTCAGGTCTATTAGCACATTCTGAGAAGTATTAACACTCCAGCTGCATATTCCATGATTTCTGCGGGTTGGCATTTAGTTCATTTTTGCATCCCTCTTTTTCGCAGTTTAGAGTGTTTATTTTTACGATTACAGATTTTTATTATATTATATTATTATCGTGTAACGTACCGCATCAGTTCACTTTCTTTGAAAAATATTTGAACTTATTTGTAAACATCGCATCTAAATAGTGATTTTAACCCTTTAAAGGGCCATTTTTTTCTAGTCGTATTATGTTAAACTATTTTTAGGCTTGAAATTAGAGTAAGAAAAGGGATTCATTTAGCTTATTAGATAAATTTAATTTGATTAATTAATTAATTTGGTTAATTAATAATTAAGTAACAAATCAAGACACATCATTTTGTGTCAGATAAAGAACTGAAGCATCTAAGTTTCTGTATTTCTAAAAAATTTGTCAGAACTTATGCCAACCTACATAATTTCATACAAAGATTGATAAATTTGGTGGGTAGCATACTTCCCACGGCCCTAGAAAGGGTTAAAGAATTACGTGGCCAAGAGGGTTAAATTTGAATCCGTTCTACTTTCTCATATACGTAATACAGAGAAAGTACAGTAATCGGGAAAAAATTCGAACGCGAGATTTCGACAAATCTCCACGTTTTAACCCCCTCCCCCCCCCCCGAGTTCGAAAAACATATTTTTGGCATTATGTCTATTTGTCTGCTCAGTTCAATGTCTGTCCGTCTGTGATAAATATAATTGCAAAAGGCTTTGAGTTAAATGGAAGTAATTTGGTATAAGGTAATTGGTATAATTTGGTATAATTTATAAACTTCGATCAAATTCCGTGAAAATTCCATTCAGATGAATTCTGTCTGTCTGTTCAAATATGTGTTTTCACGATAACTACAAAGGAAGAGATCTGGATGAATATATTTCGAAACACATATTCAACATCGATACAGTAGACGAATTTTGAGGGAAATCATCGAGGGGTTGACCATATGTCAGTCTGTACGTTCAGAAATATGCAAACGCGGTTATTCAAAAATGCAATGACTTAAATACAAACATTTTGGTATGGGATTTTGTAGTTCTGTGTTAAATTTTTGTTTCAATCGGTAAAGAAAAAAGTTTTCTTAAACAAAAATTCGATTTTCGAATAATCTTAACGGAATGCCAGAGATTAATAGCAAAAAATTAGTCAATGATCATACGATAGATTCGATAAAAATGCTACAATCTGCTGAAAAACAATAATATTTTATATTTATTGTACTCTAATGCCTTTTAAAACATTTCTGGGACAACACATTTATTAGAGAGGTTGCGAGAAAGTTTTGAAGCTTTTAAGAGTTTATATTTTGCTTTTGAAGAAAATGTTTTATAAAAGAAGAATATCTGCTTCAGTAAAGTAATTCCCGCATAGATGGTACTGGACCAAAATTTGATTCACATTTTGACAATGTTGGAGCAAAAATTACATTCTTTATTTTAGTTACTTGGCTCGTTACATTTATAAATTATTGTGTTGGCCTACACACGTGCAAGAAGGCAGACAGACAACCAAATATATTTCTAAAAGCATTTAAGCGTTCCGTATGCTTGCCAAATGTCATTTATTTATTTAAACTAATGGTAGTGTAAAAAGTTGATATACATAAAAATCTCGGAACTACATTTATTTGACGATTTTATTGCTATAGGTATACATCAAATGCAACAAAACGATAAGATATTCCCTTTCACAGAGTCCTAATCGGACAATTGTGAAATTTACTATATATACACCTATCATGAAATTTTTCATAAAAGTTTATATTTAGTTAAATAAGCATTCTCAAATTTCAAATACTATACACTGTAAAGTAAATACTTTCCATGTGCTTTAATATGTTTTAAATCATTTTAAAATTCGTCGAAAATTTATTCCTAAAATGATAACTACATTCTCCAAATTAGCCAAAAAGATAAAAGTTAAAATTTTTCATAATTGTATTCGCGTATTGTCATAATAAATCAACTTATACATTTAAAAAACATCAAAAATTTAAAAAATAGAATCTTTAATAAAAAAAAGTCACTTAAAATTTTTTATAATTGCTTTCTCTATTTTTTTTTTTTTTTTATTCATTATTCTGCTCTTGATATGATAAAGCGAAGAACTGCTACATGATCTATCATATTTTTGGAATAATATTTCATCACCGATATATATATATATATATATATATATATATATATATATATATATATATATATATATATATATATATATATATATATATATATATATATATATATTATTTGCATACAAATTTTATTATAATTTTTTTCATAAAATAAGTTTGAAAATCTCTACAATATTTTTCAAAATTTGATTCATAGCACTTATGCACTTATAAATAATAAAAACTTTTTTCTCTCACTTTTAAAAAGTTTCCAACAAATTTATTTAACATTTTAAAATTGTATTTGCAACTAAAAATGCCGGGAAATAATTCAAAACTTCAATAAATTCAAATGTTTAAATTCAAATTCAAATTAAGTGAATGTAAAATAGCATAGAAACTGCTTGATAGATGGCATGTTTATTTAGTTTGGAATTAAAAACAAAGTTGAAGATATTCTTTAACTAATATATAAAATCGCAATAAAATTAATTGTAGAGAGTTTTTATAAACATTGCTTTCGCATTCATTTATTCTTTTATAAAATTTGTTTGACGCTTGCAAACAAATGAATAACTAAAAATAAAATGCGATTATCAATCTCTTCTATGCATTAAATGTTTATTGTTATTTAAAAAACAATCTTTCAAAAATTTGTCATTTATGTTATTGTACAGAATAAAATGCTTTTGAAGTAATGAATGATTTAACTTATGAATATTTTTCAATAATGCAGCATTCAGATCATTTTGTCAAACAAATAAATAAATAAAAGAAATGTACGATTGGAATAAATCCTAATGATTTAGGAAACTGTAAATTCTCATTAGTTACTTAAAACAAATCCACATATCATAAATAAACGTGATTTTGATGTAAACATAATTAATTATATAAAATAAATTAATACGACGTGTACCCATTTTCCGAATTTTTCCAAATATGTTTGCAAAATATTTTGAGCATTTTGCCCGAAAAGCAAATTTTTCGAAATTAAATATTTTTTAGAATTTATATGCATACAAAAAAGCATGGAATTCCTCTAAAAGGCCCGGCTCTTCTGAAATGAAATTTGGTAAAATTATGAATATTTTAAAAATGTTCAAATTTATATTTTTTTTTGGGGGGGAGGGAGTTTGAATTTGTGCTCTAAAATTTAATTCATCGTATCATGGACATTCGGTCGATAGAACAGCATATATAATGTTCGATATATGAAATATTTAGTTATATATTTACACATATTTCCTATTTTAAAAATTAAATGCTTGTTAAATAATTCAGTACTTCTAACAAATTTAATAATTCTAGGAAATTAATATCTATACACACATAAATTCACTTGCTCATGAGTATAATTCTTGTTCAATAGCCAATCGCATAAAAATTTCGGAAATCGAGCTCTGGTTGATTAGAATTTGATAGCAACACTCGGTGTTGAAGAAATTATCTATGCCCAAAGTTTATAATTTTTACTCCACAGATTTCGAAACACTCGAAAATTTCTAATTATAATATTAAATTGTCAATTATATTAAAAGTTACGAGCATAAAAGTAATAAAATAAATAATTAAAATTTTAAAAAGTAATAAAATAAGTATATTGAAATAAAGCATATTAAATTTTCCATACTGCATAGATTAATACATGTATATGTTAATTAGAGAAAGGGTGAACTAAGTAACACGGATTTTAACATTTTAAATTATTATTATAACTAATTTATTTTATAACCTATCTCCAGTTTTAGAAACTCTACACCATTCCACCAGAATAATTCTTATATAATATCCCATTATTGTCTAGTATGGTTTAAAAAAAGGGAATGTTTAAAAGATTTTTCATAAATATTAGCACAATTTTTGTTATTTATCACACCTAACCTGTTACGTGGAAAATATTACGAAATAATTCTACGTATAAAGTAATTATTTTACTTCAGAAATAATCATAGAACAAAAGCCCTTTCTTAGATAGTTAAATGATTCATGGGAAAAAACAAACACCAGAATGAAAAGCCACTTAATAACAAAGAATTTCATCTACCCTTCTTCTCATGTAATCAATTCCTCACTTTCTCAGAAGGGTAACACTCAAATCTATCGTTTTGAAATTTTACATCTATTCTTTCTATTCAATTACATAAATAGGCAGAAATAATAGAAAAGTCAGCGGGAGCGATCTACACAGAACTTTCTCGCCTGCTCTCTAATATAGGTATTATCTCAGAAAAGCTTTGAATAACATTGTCATACAATAGTTATAAAATATCAACCTTTGGTGTGAATGTAGCATTTTTATTGAAGTATTTTTATTATTTAGTACTAGTATTTTTAGTATTAGTATTATGTAGTATGTAGTATTAGTATTTTTATTGAAACCTCCTTGGTGAGTGTTTTTTTTTTCGGGAGGGTGGGGGTTATTCTCAGCATACGTTTAAAAGTATCCAAAAATCGAATTTGTGTTTTAGACGAAACAACCAGTTGAAACAAAAAAACTACATTTATAGATTCAAAATTACATACCAAATTTAATATATTGATGTCGTTACATTTTTGAGTTGTTGCACTTACATGTTTCCGAAAGTATAGACAGACAGAAGTTCGCCCCCCTGGTTGGATTTGGTTCAACATCTGAGAGATGTCAATACTATAGATGTTAAATGTATCGAATTTTGTCCATCTAGATCTCGTAGTTTTGTACTTATTGTGTTAACTTATATTCGAATAGTTGAACAGACGGACTTTCTCTAAATGGATTTTGATCAAAATTTGACAGAAATCTACAAAATTGATGCAAAGACCGTATGCCAAATTCCATCTGTCTAGCTCAAAGTGTTTTTTAGTTATCTTTGTCACAAACAGACAAACAAACATTTTCCAAAAATATGTTTTTCGAACTCAGGCCATTTTAAAAACGAGAGATTCATCAAAGTTTCAAGTTCGAATGTTTTGATGATTATAGTATATTCGTATAGGAGAAAGCAATTAGCCAATATCTTCTTTGTTATAAATTGGTCTTTTATTTAAATTTGATTCTATTCATAGCCTGTTATAAAGATGTGAAAAAGAAGATTTAACGATCTTTTACTTAAATTTGGTATATGGATAAATTCTCAATACAGATTCAATATTGTATAGGAAATTTCTGTATTAAAAACACTCTACTAAAAGGGAAAAGTTGGAAACATTTCTCCCATACTTACAAAATTCCCACCAACCGTAACTGAAAGCTATAATACATCCAATGGGATTAAGGGTCCTCCCTACCCTTAGAAAAACAAATCCAGGGATTTGTCCGACCTAAGTGAGCTTAAACGCTCCGTACTTATCCCATAGTGGGGTGGTCCACACCAAATGTCGTCCTGTTTATTTAACTTGTTTTGTGCTCTTCAACCCCAGATCCCCGTTTATGATCTGCCCACAAGACGATACTTAGAAGCTTTTTTTTCACCCTCTTTCTTGTGCTGCCATATATAATTGCAATGTGCAGTAGTATAGCTTTGTATGGAAAGTTTATATAACAAGATTGAGTATGTTTTCTTTTGCGCTCTATAAAGCCACGATGGAAACGATATTTGGACAGCTTTGACGGGTTTTCAAAATATTTTGAAGATTGTCTGGTTTATAGAGCAAGAGTTCTGAGCCCAAAGATGGTGAAGTAGCTATTGGTATTGTGACTTCTCTTCAAAGATGCGTCTCGATTGAGAGAAAAATTGTGATGCATATTTAGATGAATTATTACTTTGACTTAGAGCAAACTATTTAATGTATTTCTCTTATTGTTACATTACTAATACAAGATTAAATATTACAAGAACAAAATAATTTTTTTAAGAAACTCAATTCCTCTCTGTTAGTGTTATTTTTTGGGAACATTTTATTGGGAAATTTCTTAAAGACTTGTTTTAAGATTTTCTTTCATTAGCTCCTTCGTATAATTCGAATTTCCAATTTTAAATCTGTAATTATGTAAAAGTACTAAACAATTTTAAATGCAAAGATCTCTTATAAACGTTTCAATTACTCGAGTGCCCTTATAGTATTACAGGAATTAAAATAATAATAAATGATCCAAATAGGATGAAAAATTTAATTAAGAAGTCAAGTAAATTCATATGTGAAGGGGTTAATGACATTCTTTCAACTATTCTCTCGAGTACTAAATCCAAGCTATTTGAATTTAAAATGCGGAATGCTAAGAATTCGATAATACTTTTGATGAGATGTCACAGATATTAAAATGATCATAAAAAAGTAACTTATTAAAATGTTCTAAAAACGTATTCTGTATGAAATGAATTCTTTTTTACATTTAGTAGTACTTTCATACGAATGCAGTGAGGATACTGTTCAAGAAGAGTGGTACATTAATTGTAAAAATAAAATTTTCATTTAATCATATGCTAAAATTTATACAAAAAAACTTTTATTATCATTTTTTCTTTTATTATCATTTAAATTCAAATTGAAGAGTATATAGATTCTCTGTTAAAATATTTTTAAAAAAAGCTTATTCAAGTATTTTAAAAAGTTATTCCATATGAAATGCATTCTTTTTAAGAGTAGTGTCTTATAAAGGCAGTGAGAGAAAAAAATATTCAAGAAGAGTGGTATATTAATTGTAAAAAGAAAATTTTCGTTTAATGAAATGCTAAAATTTATACAAATAAATTTTTATTAATACTTCTTCTGTCATTTGTACTCTAGTTGAATAGTACATTGATTCTTTTCATATAAAAAAATAAAAATTAATGCTGTTAAGAAATTGTTCTTATTTTGGCCTCTCGTCTGCGTTAATAAAAATCAATTTTGTATTGCTATGAGTGACACAGTTTATGTGATAGCGTTTTTTAACTTCAGAAATTTATTTTATAAAATGGAAGAACATAAAATTTAATTTTCATTATTAATTTCTCATGCTTAAAGCATCTGTAAAAAAAGTATTGAAAATACTGATCTCCAAATTTTAAAGCATTTCAACATTTTAGAACAAAAACGGAGCCCAAAGTAGGGAAGAAAATTCATACCGAATTAAATGATTCCGCTAAAATTAAAGTATTAGTTATTTATTTATATTGTTTGTTTTAGTTATAATTAACCCATAATTCACGTCTCTGTTTATTTTCTGACTCTGTAATATCAAATATATTTTAATCGCTAAAGAGGCACAGAAAGCGCGTAGAAAAAGCCTTGTTTTAAAATAGTCAAAATTATCAGATAAGTAAGGTTAAATTCCTTTAATAATTACTGTTTAATTAATACTGAAAGAAAACTCAAATCTCACAAAAATTAGTTAATTAAACTGTGTGGATAATTTATTGCAAAGAGTTAGTGATCTTGTGTTAGCAGTTTCTAAACAAGAAATGTACAATTTTCATAGATATTTTGCAAATTAGAAAAATTGGAGTTAAGAGAAAAGAGAAATCGCGATGTTGTTTTCCTTTTCACGTAGAATCGACAAATTTCATTTAAATAATTTTTACAGTCACTCTTAGAACAAACATTTCACATTAGTTTCAGGAATATAACAGAAGCGTTGGTAAATTAATTTTAATAAAAAAAAGATTAATCTTTTCTAATTATAAAGGAGAATACATGAGTATGTTGACGCTCTACAAGCCAGATCGTTTGATCTAAGGCTATCAACATGGCACATATATATTTTGGAGGATGAAAATGTGCACCACAGAGTAAATTTTAAAATTTCAATTAATTAAAATTTTATTGAAATTTTCATTTTTACTAAGATATTCGTGAATATATCAAAGAAAAAAAAATATACCACCTTAAAATTGAAAAAAATTATGATTTTAATTTAATAACATTACAAATTTTTCTTGATTTTTGGCAATCTTTTTTTAAATCTTTTTTTTTCTACATTTCCAATAATAATTTTCATTTTTAATTAAAATTCAATAATCTTTCATGAAATATTTTATTGTGAGATTTTCTTTCATTATTGTAAGTAAAGGAAGTAATTCTGTAATTTTTAATATCAATATAATTTATATCGCTACTTCTATTTCTACTTGTAATAAAGACAAAGTATGTGTGCTCCACAGGTCAAAACCTTTTGACTAGAGCTAGTGATTACTTTGATTTAAGTTTGCTTAATTAATTTATTTTTTTAGTTCATAGGAACTAAGCATTTATTTTTCAATTTTAATGTTATTGTACATTTACATCTAAAGTGCACTAATGTCCATGAGATTTTCTACTACAAATTTCTCTAGTTAAGTCATGGCTATCAGATTTTAGATAGTTTTAACAGAATAGAAGTCCATCTAGACAGGCACATCTTCTAGTTGAATAATAGTCGATATGAAATCTTTTTTTTAAAAAAAAACCCAAATAGTTGAGAGAAAACTTAAAGCAAATAATATATATTATACTAAAAGATAATATCCATGCATTGAAACATTATCATCTACCCACTCGAAATAAAATTTAAAACAGAATAATAATTAATTTTTTTTCCTTCACTTTTTTTTTTCAATAAAAATACAGAGCTATAAAAAAATTGTCTCCGGAATAAGGAAGGTTCATTTGATATTGTGCTGCCATCTAGTTGGAAATCAGCGAAACAAATATTACACTTTCAAATAATTTGAAACAAATATAACACTTTCAAATAATTTGAAACAAATATAACACTTTCAAATAATAAGAGGCAAAAATATCACTTTGTTGTGGCAAATACTTAGAAGATAAGAGTAAAATAATATTTCAAAAAAATTTAGAATTGTAAATTTACTAAAAGGAATTAATTCGGGCTATTATACCTTTGGTAACACAATCATCTTCCCTTAAGCAGAAATGATGGCTTTGCTTCTACTGATTGTTAAACAATATTCACAGACATAGAATTGATACAAATTATAAAAACCGTTCAATAAAATGAAGGTAATGCAGTCTCATAATGTTTATGAGTTTGTTGACCATTTGGTTCAGAGATTTAAAAGGTATTAATCCTCATAATTGTAATATCCACTTGAGCTACGCTTTGCAATTTTAGTTTATTCAAGAGTAGTTGAATTTTTGCTTGGTTTATATTCGCTAATTGTGATAGTAATGAAATGTGTAATTGAATAAATGTTTTAAAGAGCATTTTCATATAAAATAACAACCTTTACTGTGTGTTGAATTGCACAATTTTAGTTAGGCATTGTAATATTACGGAAAAATAAGGTGAGAAATAAATAAACGCCATTTTAAAAACATTAAAAAAAGGTCATAAATACCAGTTTATTAACAAGATTATAAATACCACGAGTACACAGATTTTTATTTTGAATCCTATAGATGAAATTTGCATGCCCCGTAATATAATAAAGAAAGTCTGTATTCGTGTATTATTTAAATGGTATTGGAGAACTATAGTTACGAAACATCGATATTCGATATGGATCTAGTGTTAAATCTAGCGTGAAACTATTGGCGATTAATCGTTGGCACATGGTTAATAAACAAGTACCTGAAAATAGATATGAATGTCAGAAGACTTTTCCCGACTATTTGAAATGAAATTTTGTCCAAAATTACAACTGAAATCACAAGATCACATCATGTTTTAATTCTTTGTCTTTAAATGCACGAGGGAGTGAAGACTAGCAGATGGTTAATCCTTTGACGAATGAGGTTCCAAATTAATATGGATCTACTTTTCAGATGCTAAATTTGTGCAACAAATTTTACATATTTAGCCCTTTTAAATTTTGTAGTTATCGTGTTAACTTGCACTCCGACAGCCAGACGCAATCTGAATGAATATCGTTCAAAATTTGAACCAAGTCAACAAATGTGGATAAAGTTCTACTCACCAAATTTCATATCTAGTTCAAAGAGTTTGGAAGCTAGGTTTCCCGTGTTTATTCTATACCCCAACCCTTCTTCAATTATTTCCGCATAAATAAAGGGCATTCACAGCAATCTCCAAGCTTTAGGAAGCAAGAAAAGTTTAAATCGTTCTCCTACTATGTTTCTTTTAGGCACCAATACCTAACCTCTCAACTGTTTTGTCCGAGTGCCATACGTGCATCGATTTATCGAATTTTGATAGCTGTAAGCAAAAAAATAAACCATTCATAACGATTATAATTCAATACTGCCGGCGTCTTGGCATAGGGGTAGCGCGTCTTCCCCGTGATCTGAGCGTCCTTGGTTCGAGTCCCGGTTCGGGCATGGTTGTTCTTCGTCTTTTCTGTCTGTGAGATGTGTGAATGTGCCTCCCCCCTTGTAAAAAGAAGCTGTGCAAGCGAATGTGATGCGTGAGTAGCTAGGACGTACTCTTGGCCCTAGTTGGCGCTACTAAAACAAAAGACGCACCCTCGGCTTAAAATCGTTGCCTTCGTCAGCGAGCTTGTCCATGGCAAGTGCCATTAGAAACAACAACAACAATAATTCAATATTAAGATTACTTCGAATACATAGATAAGTCAAGTATTCAATAGATTTCCATTTGAATCGAGATAAGAAAATATTCCCAAAATAGAAGGTATCATCTTATTAGATAGTAAAGAAAATAAAACAGTTAAGTGGTTAAAAAATAATTAACCTCTCTTTCGTGTGTCAAGAAAATGTCTATACCTTTCCTCTCATCTCAAACTTGTCCAAGCAGTTATAAAAACTTAATTTTCGCCAAACCAACCAAGTTTAGGTTGACATTCATTGGTCAGGCAAAATTAAGGAAAAGATGATTGAAGAAGTCAAAAGTTACTAAAAAATTATCTATCCAATCACAGCTAAACAATTTTAAACTCTCCCTCATATTACAGTTGTGGGAATTCAAATTATAACTAAGAAAGAATTTCCAACAACTACTTATAAACAGCGGAGATTCAAATTAATGAGTGCTAAATGGAAACAGATATTGAACGTTGCGTGTTTACAGAAGCAAGACTGGTCAATTTTAGTTCCCCAAGAAGTGAAAGGTCAAAAGAGGAGATTTTTTTTTTCACACGTGCAACTACTCGTAAAATGGGGAACATACAAATAATCCTATTCATAGATCATACTTGCAGTATTAACTTTAAAAAAAAAATTCGGTGACTATATTCATAAACATGGTTCAAAAGTGAAGTTTCGATTACAGGAAAAAATCTGAAAGTAAATTTAAGCAGAAAGTGCCAAATAAGGTTTAAATAATTAAAATGCATTAAAAATGATTTATTCAAGTAAATTTCAATTTCAATTTTACTTTTTTTTTAAAAAAAAAGATGCATGCTTGTCATATCATGTGATGGATATCCTGGCAATTGAATAAATTTTAACGCAATAACTCTTATCTAACGCAAGGATTTCTAAACAGTGGATCACAAGACCTTAAAGATGTATGTAAATTTTCACTACAGTACACTCCCGATTATCCACGGAATTGGGTGGCGCGGCCGCCGCGGATAACAAAATTCGCGGATAATCCGAAAAAAGCTAAAAACGGGTATAGCAAAACAGAAAACAGTCATTCCAACTTCGAAAAATCGTTTTATGTACAATAAAACGTAAAATAAACAGCAGGAAAGGTTTAACTAACGCTTAATATTTTAGTATATCACTCAAAACTAACCTAAAATGCATTTTGTTAATGAAAACAGAAAAGTGCTTTGTACTTACGAGAGGCGTCAAGGATACACAGAAAAATGAATACATATGTACTGTTTTAATACTGTAATGTATTATGTAATTACAAAAACATAACTGTAAAACTGCACCTTTTGAAGAAATCAGTCAAAAAAAAAAAAAAAAAAAACCTTTGTGCGGCAGGCGCGGATAATCGAGAGTCTACTGTATTTACAAAAATGACATGTGGGCTTCTAACAAGCTATGTAACAGAAAATAGTGCAATAAATAAATATGCGTCTAGTGTCCAGTGACAAGAAATGGAGAAACAAACCAACTGCCTTTTCAACGTGTGATTGACGACTAAAAGAGAACTGGCTATTACTCGAATTTGCGGCTTCTCTGAGATTTACTTTTCCATGGAATACCTCAGACACTACCCAAGACCGGCCATCACCATAATAAACATTCGGGTGCAATAAAAAAAAAAGCATAAAAATATAATTAAGGTAAAAGTGAAAGGATTTAAAATAAACATTAAACAAATTTGATGAAAAATGATTTTTTTTTTTAAATATGCGTATTTCATATTGGATAACTTTTGTAGGGCAGGATGCTTAACAACATAAAATCTTTTAAACGTAATCCAGTGGGAGATAGCTTGTTTTCAGACAGGCCTCTAATATTTTCCTCTCGAAAAATTTCCTTCATACCCAACATGGAATAATAATTTAGCATTCTCTCAAAGTGTGTGAAATATATGTTTTAGAAAATATTAATCGTGACCGAAAAGAGTCATTTATAGACTAACTATATATAAAGGATATCATGGGAGGAGGATTTACGATTATGCGTTTGTCGCATCCTCTCGAAATAATATCTTACACCATTTTATTGTAATGCAATTTTTATAGCGGGTTCACCAGAAAAAATTCGCAAACATCATTAAATAAATTCATTTTTTTATTTTTTTTTATTTTTAATAATGTAAAGAAAAAATAGAAAAGTGAATGTTTAGTTCCTGAGGTTCATGAAAGCTCCTTCAGCTCGTAGGACCGGAGAGCACTGTAACCGTCAATCCCCCCCCCCACACACATATACACAGATGGAATATAAACTTGCCATCAGAAACTTCCTTTCATTATGAACGCTCAATTAAGTTTGAGTGTGCATTCTTTTCGAAGCCGTTCGTTCATTTGTATAAATTTTTAATAATAAAAGTCTTTTGGTCAAAGAAGTTCCTTTTTGGTCCATAGAATCTCTTTCAGGAAGGATGCAGAGTTCATTTCAATTTCTAAAAAAATTCAAGACACAATGGGTTGCTATCGATTCGGTTTCTAACTAGCGTCAGTGGTCTCCCTAAAACTGTCTCACATTATTAGCTAATAAAGATGAATTTTTGTTTTACACGCATTTTTTTTCCAGCCGACTGAAATCACAATTTGGCACAGAATTACAACTTCAGTCACAAAATCACATGTCAAATTTGATATATTTAAATCATGGCGTTTTTGAGTTATCGCGTTTACATGCTTCTGAAAGTACAGACAGACATTCAACCCTTTGTTGGATTTGGCTAAAAATTTGACAGATGTCTACACTATAAATGTTAAATCTTGTACCGAATTTTATTCCTCTAATTCGCTTTGTTGTGTAGTTATTATGTTAACCCTTTAAAAGATCAGTTTTTTCCTAGTCATTGTATACTAAAATATTTTTAGAATTAAGACTGGCTTAAGAAAAGTAATTCATTTAGCTTATCAGAAAAATGTAATTAGATTTCTTAACTAGATTAATTAATAATTTAGTAACAAATCAAGACGCATTTTGTGTATGGTAAGAACCTGAAGCATCAAAGATTTTGATTTATTGAAAAATTTGTAAAAACTTACGCCAACTCACATAACTTCATTCAAACATTGGTGAATTTGGTGGCAAGAATACTTTCCATAGCCTTAGAAAAGGTCAACTTGTATTCAAGCAAACAGACTTTCTCTGAATAGAATTTATTTATAATTTGATAGAAATCTACATTTTCAGTGTAAAGACTGTATACCAAATTAAATTTCACCCATCTTCTCAAAAGGTTTCTGGGTTATTTTTGTTAGAAACAGATATTTTCCGAAAATTTATTATATTTGTCTTTTTTGGGGGGGTTTAAAAAAAATGTAGAAATTTGTCAAAATCTCGAGTTAAAATTTTTTGACGATTACAATACATTCTCTATGCACCGTATATGAGAAAGTAAAAAGTGTATTACAATGTTTAAAACTTTCAGTACTTGATCGAACTGGCAGTTTCTTCTAACTATTTTAGTATAATGAATAATATTCTGTTTGCAAGGTAAACATGAATTCATCTTACTTAATATTTGTCTTTTATAGGCTATGCAGTGCATAATAAGCAACAAAGTCGCATGTAAATATAAATCCCTAAACTAAGAAAATTAGACAGTAATAAAAAGCTGAAATAAATTGAAATAACAATCATAACTCGAATGCTTTATTTCATATTTCATTTCTTTACAAATAACACATAATATTATCCATTCAATTAAAGTGTTATGAAACATAAATAAGTGCTAGAAGCTTGGAATGTATCTTTCTACAAGCCAACTATGTCACAAAATGTTTTCAACAAGTATAGCAATATATGTACACAAAAATTATACAACACTGGGTTATACCAAATTAATTTCACTGGTAAACTTCAGAAAAATGGAAGGATAGTATATTGCAAGGCAAAGGAACACACGTGGACGAATGTTCTGATTTAAAAAAAGAGTCCAGACATTTTTATAGCTTCAACAAGTAATTTGCACCAAGATGTGAATAATTTTTTAACAATATACAAAAGTGAAAATATATGTGAATAAGAAAGAATAAAGGAGATTCATATCTTTAGACGAAGACACTGCAGCATAATAATGTTTAAGGCTTGATTCATTTGTTTTAATGCCATTTTTATAAATTTAAATAAAAATAATTAATTATAATCATGAAAATGCACCACATAAATCTATTTAACGTTGTTAAAAGTATAAATGCAGTAATTACAACAAGGAAAAGTCCTGCTGTAAAAAAATTCAAAATATTTTTTAAAAATTTATTGTGATAATATATGCTCTAAATATATTGAGAATAAATGCTAAAATTTTAATACCTAAAAAAAATTAAACATTAGAAACAATGATCATTTTTACAGTCGCAGATTTTCTACTAGGCTCAGAGATTGTTGCAAGTAAGTCGATTAAAAAACTATTTTTGTAGTTGCCAAATAAATAGGTTTATAAAAAATATAAATTTTGTTGATGATAAAATATTAGGATAATATCAACAATAAAGCCTTTAGGCCCTAATGGGCATGTACGTTCCAGAGATCAGATTACATTCAATACTGGATAAATAAATCCTGCTTTTATATAGGTTATCGCAAAAAGAACCCTTTTTACATAGGATTTAAAATTTTAATAATGGCAAAAATCGGCCAAAAAAATTAAATATAATTGGTCAGATTCCAATATGTTTCATTATATTCACTTATTCACCAAAATATTTATAAACATTGAGCCTCAGCTTTAATAATATTGCATAAAAATGCAAAAGATGAGTATTTTAGAATTATAATAGATAAAGACACATTTTGCTAGAGTCAATAAAAACATGATTAACCTAAAATAAATTATTTATTATGCTAAAAATGTGCTGAAATGAAGAGTTGAATCATGAACTTGTTTTATTATTGAGGACTATCATGTTGTGCACTACTTAAGGATGCAAAATGTTTAAATAAAACAAATATTGAGTACTTCTTACTCAAGAAAAGAACGAGTCAAATGATCTCTAGATCCAACAACCTACTTTGTAACGTTTCAAGTGATTTTTGCACTATTAATGTCACAATTTATTTACAGATAGAATCCAACCTATAAACATTATCATGCTTAAAAAAAAGTGAGAGGAAATTAAACTTACTTTTGCAGATGTTATCATTTCCGCATCTAATGCAGAAAAGACATGCCATGAATATATTTTACTATGCTCAAACTACAATGCAAACACTTAAATGAAAAACAAACTTCGGTTTCACCACACTTTGGTGAAACAAAAATGTGCTACTAAACTTAACTACAAAGGATTTAAATAGAGATTCATGATATGAAACACTTATAAATGACAATTCGGTTTGATGAGTGCACTTAAATTATTTGTTGGAAACAGATATATATATAACTCAAGTTCATAGTATAGAGAATGTTATGTGGTATATAATTATGCAGAATTAAATGGTTCTGAAAGTAATTCTAATACATTGAAAATTTAATGACGGGCCTGAAAATTATTTGAAAAGCAAATAATTAATGTTTTGAAATATTTCATTCAGTTAATACTGCTCATAATCAACTTGAGTTTTCCACCACTACAGTGAAAAACACATCATTATCAATATTTTTGAATGTCTTTTATTTCTTAGATATTTTAGTGACTGATCTCGCTTAAGATTGTATCATAATGTTATGGATTTAATGCAACTTAAATGCCCTTTATCAATGGGCACAAAGCTAGAAATCCCTTTAATTTTGTAAATACAAATTACTTTATATATTTTTAAATGATTTAATTATTTTTCTACTTATTTTAAATAGATTCAAGAAATTTAGATTCTTTTTTTTACAAGATACTTATAGCAGACCTATAATGGGATGTTATCTTTCTTGGAAAAGGTGGGGTCATCCCATGTAATGCTCATAATGGCTGTTAATAGGTTATAAATCCCAAAATTATTATTCATGTTGGCCTGGTCATCAATTCACCTTAAATACTCAAGAAGGCCAGGAATATATTTTTTATTTTGGGAAAACACCTAAAATATAGGGAAAAAGAAGAGGCTCAATTCAGTAAGCCGATTCTCGCTCCCCATGCTAATTCAATAATGGTGGCTTTGCCATGTTAGCGAACCCATCGCAGGTTAAGACTTATTTACTTTGGAAGATATCTGGCCATCAGTCGCATTGTACAATTAGTGCATGTTAAAAGGCTATTTTGAGCAGATCACATTACCCGTATTATTATCTGCTGCAATAGGGTATTCACATGCTTTTGGCAGGATAGGAGTTTTGTAATAGTTGGTGAATACTTATTCACTGAAAAATACATTTCCCACAAATAAAACTATCAATAAATAATGGAAAAAAGTTAAGTCTTCCATTTTGTTTATAAATCCTGCAAAAATATGACCGGAAAGATATTATGTTTTTCATTTTTTCTACAAAATATAAAGAGAAATCATTATAAAATAATGAATAATGAAAACCTGCAATCATTAAACAGAAATGCTTCCCTAAGTTATTGCAAATTACTACAGGTATAATTGCACAATCAAGGGTTCTGGCAAATGTTTAAAGAAGAGACCCATTTATCACTATAAATCACTAAGCCATTTATCATCTTAAGTTGATGGAACAAAAATTCTGTCTATGTGCCCTATGTGATTATTATAACACCAGTCAGACCTTCCAGCATCTAACCAGCCACTCTACTTCCAGTACAGCCACCCATTAGTAACACTGCTGCAATTTATCATTTTCAATAACTCTAAATTGATAAATTTACAAAAGGGAAAAATTGCTCCAGCAAATTTACTGTTTGCTCAGATTCTTTAGTGCATAGAAAACAAATCTGTAATAGTTCAGTTCTGAAGCAACATTAACGTGCATAACAATCATATATTTTAAATGTTCATAAAATAAGTTCCAAAGCTTCAGTGTTTATGAAATAACAAGTAAATGAATTCTATTTATGATATACTGAATATGAAATGTAAATGAAGGAATGATAGTATAATATTTGGCATATTATTTAGGCACATTACAAAAATCAGCAAAAGATAGGCATGGATAGTAAGACAGTTCCAATACACGTGACAAATAAAATTAATAATATGATACAAGAATTAGGTATTAAGATGACCAGGAAAATATTTCAAACAAAAGCATTTACAATACAAAATCATGAAAAAAGAAAATAAATGAATACCTTCTTTCAATTAGAAAATCAAAAAATAAGACAACTGCCTTCCTTTAGAATAGAAATAATAATAAAATATGTAATTATATTCTTTCACATTAAAATGCAACAGAAAATAACTAATAACTTAAAAGTAAAATGAGAAGAGAATTTTTCTTCATAAAATAATATGAATGGTTAATAACACTATTGATCATTGCATCTAAATATTACATTTATAACATATGCATAAGTGCAACTTTTAAAACTCCTTATTTTATAATAATGGCATCATTATTTTCATTATAAAAATTATTTGGCGTATACCATGGCACAAAATACTTTGAACTTATGAATCTCAAAATGAATTATATTTTGGCAGGAGTTCAAACTATACTGAACTATACTCATTTTAATAGTCTGTATAAAATATAAATATATTGAATAATTATAGAAAATATCTAATAGATGGCATGGTCAATTAAAGTAGAAAATTAATGCTTAAAACAGAAAGTGTTCAAATAAAAAAAAATTGGAAATAATGCAATATGGAAAGTATTCCTTCATTTCATAAAGTATGACTTAAAAAAAAAATCTATATACTCAAGATTTTTAAAATCAATAATTTAAATAAGACTAACTATTAGGAACATTACTTCAATTAAAGAATTTATAATAAATATATATACTGACATAACCTAAACATAATTTTTTTAAAAATAAAATTAATATTTGTACTAATTCTTCCTAAAGCTGCAAATATTTTCTCAACAGCAGAAATTTTAAAGTACAAGTGTAATGAAAAAATAATTTGAAACATTTTTGAACTAGACTTCCTTTAATTGGAATTAATAAAAAAATTTAAATTGTTAAATTAAAATTTTGACTCCAAATAGTTTTTCTATCTGAAGTCAAAAGTGCAAAATAAATTTGATTTAAAATTAATTTTTCAAAAGGCAAAAAAGCAAGTGATGCACATTTGTATCAGTATGAAATGAAAGTTTAATCAAATATGACCAACACAAATATTTTTAAAAATTAAAATAAAAAATCACTGAAAGGTTTACAATACATGCTTATCACTATCATTAACTAATATGTAACACAGGGTTATCTTTCTTTGGAAACCCAAGAAGGAAAAGGAAGATTCCAATTTTTAGGAATTTACATCCTAAACATTCCTTTTTGCAATATATCACAATAAGTAAAATATACTGCATTTAAATATGGGTGGATTGTTTCTGAAAAATGTGAGGATGGATTGAAATATACCTGAATTTCTTTAAAAAATAAAATTTACAGATTACATTAGAAATAAATACATGAAAAATACTAACAGTTTTTTTGTTTTTTTTGGCTTAGTTTAATTTTATTCTTGCTATTTTTCAAAATATGGTAACTATATTATGTTTAGGTACAAAATAATACAGTTAATAAGCAATCATAACAAAATAAGATTACAGTGGAAAATTTCTTCCTTTTTATAGTGTTTATGGCAGGAAAAGAATTTTTTTTCAATTCATGCTATCATTTATATATGTACTTAAAAAAACACTACATTCAGAAAAATGCAAATCTTTAAGGACTATACTATTTGCTTCATGTGATATATTTCATACATTGTGGACTGAATAAGTGTAAAAAAAAAAAAGCATGACGCAACAATGCAAAAATGAATGATTAACTTGCCTACACAGATACATTGAATTCAAAATGCATTATTTTAAAATATAAAAGTAAAAAAATTCATTGTACAAATAGTATTTTATAAAATTTATTTAACTCTTTTTACTCAAATAAGTAATAAATATGTAATTACACATGCCTGAGTATAATGATTCATTTTAGAGAGGAAGCTGAAAAATATAGTCATTGATTTTATAATAATTGTTATCAAACAAGAATGTAAAAATTTTGCATCATATCAAATGGCAAGTTTGACACAAATTACAAGTGCAAAGAGTTAAATAAAGAAAAAAAATGCATAAACAAATCACTAAATTCTTACATACATATTTAAATACCTTAAAATTAAAAAGTGTCTCTAACTATATAAATAATTTATAGGTTACAACATTTCTCATACTATTAAATAAATACTACTTTATACTTTAAACAGTACAGCACATTCAAGAATAAATGAGCTAAATATTTTACATATGAACACTCAATCGAAAATTGCCCACGAGCATTTGAAAAAGGAATAATTCAGTCTTATAATACAAAAGTTTAAGTATAAATTATATACACCTTTTATAAACTGAAGAACAATCTTGAATTATTTAGTTTAGTTTTAAAATGCATCAGATAATTTCAACAAGAATTTTTATTTAATATAATGTTAAAAGTGTAAGTTTATTTATGACTAAATATTTAAATCCTAATACAAAAGAGTTAAATTTTTTGGTTTTATCAATTCATTAAAGTAATACAAGGGTTCAACAAATACAGATAAATGCTTTTAGTGTTTTCTTTGAAATACTACTTTTAATTTTAAAATGCAGTTAAAAACTCTTGAATGTTAAACAAAACATTTATATAAAAATTCTTTTTAGCATAAAATATTTATAACACTAACAACTTATGAAATAAATTTTAAAACAGAAATACCACAGTTTAATCAGTGAAATTTATATCTTTTTTGAAAATTACATTTTATTGGTTTCTATTAGACAACTTAATAATCACTAAACATGTACAGGTACCTTTGTTATACAATAAATATAATATTAAATAAATAAGTTTGTTTATAAGAAACATCTTTAAATAATAGCTAGTAATATTTTTTTAATCAGTTAAATTGAAATCTTAAAAAATAAAAAAATAAAAATGTTTTATAATTAGTGCAGTTATTTACAGTTTGATTTATGATTTTACCAAAATTTGAAATAAATACAAATATCCTATCACATCAATTTCTATAAAACTTAATCAATTATGTTATGTTTATATTAAATCTAGTATCACACTACAAATTTAAAGTATTAATAGTTCCAATAAGCTATTAGTTTGAAACTTTTCATTAACAATTGTTTTCTTTTATCCCTATCAAAATCTAACAGAAGATGCAAAATAACTTTTAACACAAGATAGAATTTATCACGATTTCAACAATACAGATTAGAAAACAATCCAGTTTAAAATCCAGCATGGAATAGACTTACTCAATAACTTTCTTTTGAAGTAAGTGCTAAAACAAATAACTCTCTGAGATCATATATAAAGCTCATTATATATGGTAGAAGACCTTTTAAAGCAATTAGTCTTTTTAAAAAGCAGTCTTGCAGTTTTTTCTTCATCTTAGGACATCTCTGTCTTATATAGAGAGTTCAAGTATGTTATATACACAGGATTAGAATTTAAATTATGAGTTTTCATCTGTCGGAAGTATTCTCTCATAGATTTCTCAAAATCCAACCTAAGAATAACAGAAAAATAATATTTTTAAGGTAATATAGAAAAAACGCTTCTATATATTTCAAAACATAATTAGATGAGCCTTTAGAAAGTTCAAAAATTTATACAGATTACTTCATTTAGATTATGAAAAAATAACATAAAAGGTATCTTAAGAAGTTAGACGAATTTTAGATTTTAACTAATTAGAAATGATTAAGAGGCTTATAAAAAGTAAAAACATACTAATTTATTTTCAAATGATGAAGAAACAGATTTTATGTAATTGCATAAAGGATAATAATGTAATATATATATAGGAGAATAAATATATCAAAAACAGCTATAGAATTACAACAAAATTACTAAGTACTATTAAGCTGAAAGTTTGGATTTGGACTTATTTGTAATGCACGGTCAGAAACTGAATCAAAACTGTAAGCCTTTTAGTGTCAAAACATGCATACTAAAATGTTCTTTTTGTTTTAAAAATTTTATCACTTTGCCTTAAACATATAAACTATTATTAAAGGCCTTAATTATTCCATTTAAACTAAAGTCACCATTAATCTTTAACTTATCAATATACAATGGAACCATGCTTAATGAGCATAATTTGTTCCCTGATCTTATTCATAATGCAAAGCACTCATGAAGTAAAAAAAATAAAAATTCATAGGAATCCACGTAAAATAGGGATTTCATTTCAGGGGAAGTGGGGGAACCTCAAACAAACTTATAATAATATAATTGTATGGTTTTTTAGAAAGAAAATTGACAAAAGATATTTGTTTCTCATTACTTTAATGATGAAAATGTGACAACATTATCGTTAAATGAATTTCTAGAATGTTTAGCCATTGCCTAATCAGGATAGTGATTCTGAATATATGATACAATCACTTCCCATACTTGCAGCATCTCCTTAATTTCACTGGAAGATTATTGCTGTGTTCAGTCTGTCTTTTCTTCCTCTAGAAATCATCGCTGTTTCCAGACTAAATCTTCTCCACAGCTTTATTTTGTGACACAGAAAAAGATTTCATAACTTCTTCAGTAATTCTGATTATTTTTTTCCATCAATGTCATCGCTATCCATCTCTAACCCTATTATCTTGGCCAGAGACACAATCTCTCCGATTAAGAAGACCCACCCCACTCCAGAATTGTGTTTGATAACGCTATCCGGCCAAAACTTCTTAGATATAGATAAAAGGGTTTCCTTCAAACAAGTGCCAAATTCAGACTAATACAAACCAATCCAGCATATGTCTTTATGACTTGTAAGTGAACCATTTTTTAGATTTTATTTTGTTTGCTATGTGAGATGCTCATTAAGTGAGGTTTGACTGTATTTATAAAGATGGGAATAAGTGGTACAATTAATATTGCACATATGGCCAAGACATGTAGTTGGTATTAATTTCTTTAGTTAAAATGTCAACAAAGAGTAGTTTACATCAAATGTAAATTCTTTATAACTAATAAAATGAGACTATTACTAACAGATATACAAAAGACATTCATTATACAGTATAAAGTGATACTTAATGATGAATTCTTAAAATTAAACAGAAAGAAAAATTTAGAATGTAGTTGTTGAATTTATAACATATCCGATTCTTTTTATGTGTATTAGAATATCTAACAGTAAATAACAGATTAGCATAATCAAACAGATGAAGTAATTATATAAAAAAAATTACAAATTTTAAAAGGGAAACTAATTAGAATAAAGAATATTCAGAATATTATTTTTCGAATATTTTGCAGTAGAAATAAAGAAAGAAAATGAACCACAAAACACATTTAAAATTCAGGTGTTCATAATGAAAAATGGACAATAAAATAGTCAAATTAAAAAGATTATTAAGACAAATGTTTTTTTTTTTTTTTTTTTTTTTTTTTTTTTTTTAATACAGCAATGCATTATCATTGCATTAGTTTTCTGTTTTCAATTTAATACAGTAAGTAGAAAACCTACCATTGCAGATAAAAGTTGCGAGGCTAATCAGGAAACGTGTCCTCATCAAATCTTAAGTAGTTAAAAAAGAACACATTTTAGTATGGTTATAATATTAGTAAGGGTTGGCAACACAAATTTTAGACAAAATAAATAGGAAAATGTAAGCAAAAAAAAGGTTAAAAAATTGAACAGCACATTATTAAAACTAAGTAACACAAAACATTTATATTAAAAACTGTACCCAAGGATAACAATATAGAATTTTAATTGCAACAGAACTCCTTTTAAAAAGAAGAATTCAACAACAACAAAAGCTTTCAAGGTTAAGGATGCTTGTTATATATTTCCACATAGCGGAAATGGGGCAACCATTTTACAAAAAAAGTCAAAGCTGAATAAGAAATGTTCAAGGAAAAGATAATAAGTCATGCTTTTGAAAGATATTTATATCAACATATTTTTTTAATAAATATTATGGCTTGTATTCTTATAAATTTAAGAGTTTTTGGAAAATATAGCAATCACACACATAAAAAAAAGTGTTTATTTTCATTAAAAATATCTTTTGTTTGTAATCTCCAAATATAAATAAAATTAAACATTTTTTAAAAATATTTTTAATGAATAGTAAGTTTTGTTCTATTTCTATTTTTGAAATATAATTGAAAATTTTATTTCAATTATACAGTATTCAAATTTATTGCACATTTATCAATATATTTCTATTTAATTTAATTATATAATTTATGCAAGTGACAGAAAACCTAAAAACAGAATAAGTAAACTTAAAATTACACAGGGTATATACCTATATACCCTGTGAAAAAAATACATTAATTTCATGTATTTAATCAAAAATATTTAGGCTTCCTAAACAAATTAAGAATAAGTTTGCGTGCAACAAGTAATTGTTTTTACAAATAATACAAGTATTTGTGCTATCATGCAGCTGTTGGTGCTGTATTAGAGAGTTTGCTGGCTACAATGAAAGAAATACAGCATAAACATATTCTAATACACAATGTATCATAAAAGATATATACAGGTATCTAAAAGTAATTTTTTTAAAAAATTCATTTACATTTTTATTAACTGAAAATAAAGCAAAATTTAATGATTTTTTTTGCTGTGATTTCAAAACTTTTATTTGATAAAATCAAATTTTTCTTTTAATTTTAAATATATTTTTCTATGCTACTTATAACAATTATATTACTGTAAGGAAAGATTTTTTTTAATAACGTTTTATTTTATTTTCATTTTCTGATATTAAAGTGAAATGAATAAAAATTCTAAAATATAATTGAAATTTTATTTTCTTTTATTGCAATAAAATTTATTTTTTTTATACTATTGACAACTGCTTTCAATCTGTTTTTTAATACCTTTTTGCAATGAATTAAAGTAGATTTAAAAATCTGTTGATTCCAACAGTTTTGAAAGATTTTTATACTTTAATTTACCTTCCACTTCTTCCAATATGATTTTTTCTAGATTTTGTTATTAATTTATGTATTGTAATTGCTTATATATATACTTTATAATTAGATGTATAATGTGTAATAAATTTACATACCTTTTTTTAAAACAAAAATTCATTATAACAAATTAATACATGAATCGCATATTACTTTCAGTACAAATAAAACAAAGAATATTTTCATTAAGTTTTCATAAAATTTTAGTTCAAATACTAATACATTTCCTACATACTGTGCCTTCTTCTGCGTTATTTAGTTCATTTCTTGATACTTTGCTGCAATTAATGTTTTATCTTACCAGAAATAGAATGATTTGCAAATTTTATAACTGAACAGCATAAATAAATTAATATTATTAAAATAATGGACAAACTAACTGGTCTTTTAAGGCAGCTATTAAAATTCATGTTGATAATGTATTATAGCTAACACTTTAAATCTGTATATAATAGAGAATTCATGTAAAAAATCTTTGGTGCAAATCAACAGATAAATATAGATAACAATAAATAAATAAATAAATATAGATAATATATAAGAGCAATAAATAAATATAAATGATAATATATAAGAGCAATAAATAAATATAGATGATAATACATAAGAACTGGCAGAAAAATTATCAATGGCAAATGAAGTTGAGAGTACAAAGAAGGATAAATAACCATTATTACAAGTGAATGATACAACACATGTTTCTATTCAATTAACAGTTGTAAAAAGATTTCATTAAAATAAAAAAACGACTTTCAACATATAAATTTTCATAATACAGAATAATTAAAAACGTTTAAAATTAAATCTGATTCGAAGTATTTTCAAACACATAACAATCATAATGAATATTAGAAAAGAGAGCATATGACACACATTTCCTGAAATGTCAAATTAATTTATCAATGACCATAGTTGATAGACTCCATAATTAGAGAATAAAAGAATAATGGCCTAAAGTAAAAATATACAGTCAAGTCAAAAACATTTTGAATCTTTCAAAGCAGCAAACGGTCATAAATGAAGATTAAACACTCTATTTATTGCATTATTAGTAGATTCATGATTTAAAACACATTCCATAAACCCTTCAATATATATTCAGTAATATTAGAAAATATATCTTTTAATAACATGCTTGTTATTTTCATTCACTTCCTAAGAGAAATTAATATGGAAACAAACTTTTTTTTTCTGTAAATGTGCACCGATAGTCAACCCAATGTACCAATCTTAAATTTTTTTTAATTCATTTAGAAATACTGATAATCAATTAACTAACTATATCTTGTTTACATATTGCATTTTCCATATAATGCTTTGTTCTCTTTTTAATAATATGCACTGCTAATATGTTAAGTTAATTAATAGCAACATTTCACATAATAATCCTACTGCGAATTAAAGTTCTAGATAAATTCACTTCTTTCAATTTCCTATTTCTGGAAATTAAAAATTTTTCCAATTTTATTTTTATTATATACTAGTCACCTCAGGCAACCAGCTGGATTTTAGGAATATTGGTTATATTTGATTTCTAATAAATCATTTAGATATAATTTTATGTCCATGATTTTGCCAAATAGTTTGACATTGAAGGTTTGTTGTTTTAATTGTCATATTTAAGTTCTGTTTATTGCCTATACGAGCATTTCTGATGGAAGCAGTCCCACGGTATCATAGTATTTTTAAAAATGTAAGTATTCTGTTCATTTATCTAAATTTTGAAATATTGTAATTTCATTTTGTCTAGTAAACCCCCAAAAAAAATTAAGTAACACAAAATTAAAATCTCTGAAAAAAATCTAATTCAATTAGTTTCTAGATAAATAAAACTATTCAAAAGTAGTTTATAATTAATTATTAGCTAATTAAAATTTACTTACTGCTTAACTTTGTCTGGAATGCAAACATAATCCAAAGGTATCAAATTAGAAAGCTCCTTCAAATTATACACAAATTTTAACTTTCGAGTAAATTTTGAGCTGAAAAAATAAGTTTTTTTTTTTTTCAATAACAATGCATAATTACTTTACAAACATAAAATTTGTGATTTTATTTTAAAAATTAAGATTTAAAAATAATGAATTTTAAAAAAAAGAAAATGGACTTTAAAATTAAATATATTGAAAGCATATGCAGAACCCTTTTGTAAAACTTGAGAATGTGAAAATTTATTAATACTTATTAATAGTTTCAAAAAGCTAATATTTTTAACCAAAACAAAGTTATACTATATAATAATATTAGCAATTCTAGAAAAAATTATATTGATAAGAAAAACATTTTCTAAAATACTAGAAAGAATTACTTGGTAAAAGAAATAATTTATGAAGTAAATATGTAATGAAAAATATACCTGATAAAAGGTCTGGTCATAATAACTATAGTTTTCAACCAAAAGGTAGGATGAACCAAATACAATCCTTTCAAATTTTTTCGCAACCTGACATAAAATTAAAAAAAAATTATAAAAGCCAGATTATAAACCCATTAAATCTTACAAAACTTAAACAATTTAAATGTAAACAGAAACATAACAAGGAAAAAAGAAAGTCCTAACAGTGAATAACTTAATATTAATTTTCAGCACATTACCAAAAATAGATACTTCACTGAATGAATAAAAAAAAGATACAGAAGTTTACAGTAGTAAGCATTTTTTCTTTAAAAAAAATTATTCTATTATTTATCTAGGGTTAAAAACATAGAAGGAGGGTTTAAGATTCCAGATAGGGCCATTCTTTCATATTAATTCATTTTAACAATATTCATAGCTATGAAAAAACTAAAAAGGCTAACTTTGTATTTACTATAAAAACAATTGATTGTAATTTTTTAAATCAGTAATTTTTTTATCAGTTTTAGGAAAAATAATTCCTGTTACCTTCGATCTATCATTTGATAACATCTTTTTAACCAACCAAAACTGGGCATATTACTTCTCTCAGTGGCTCCATGAAGGTAAACTAAGATATAATCATCAGCAACTAATTCATCCAAGGTTGTTATCACATATCTAAAGGTAAGGAAGGAAAAACTTTTTTCAGCACATTCTTCAAATTTAATTGAAGTTAAAATTTCAGAGACAATTCAAATGTTTTTGATGACCAACGTATTGACAAACTAGTTAATAAACAGGAAACAAAATGTGGTAAAAACATAATGAATGTATACTTTATAAATAAATGTGCTGAATTTTATAAGCAGTCAGCGTTTTCAAACAAAGAATTAAAAAATTTTACAAAAACAAGGATGTAAAACAAATATCTATAAGATAGGTGCTGTAAGATTCAAGCACTTTTTTAAATTAATCTGAAAATGAATATCAATTTATAACAAAAAAAGTAATTTAATATAGAGTTAAAATTTCGTATTGTATATAAGTTTAGAAGAAATAAAGTAGAAAATGTTAGAAAAATAAAATTTTAAAATAACTGTCAAGATAAAAATTTTTTCCCATTTTCACACAAAATATACAAAAACTAAATAAATTATTTCAGTATAAGTGTAGGATTATTGCATATATTAATAAATATAGATCTTACAGGAATAAATTATCCATCACATATTCATAATCCTTACGACTACGATCTGGAAGGTAGCAAGCTGAGAATATGATGATTGCATGGCCGGAAGAATTTTGATAGCCTGTAAAACAGAAAAAAAAGTGAATAATGACATCATAACTATGATATCTGCCTGCTTACTGATAATTTGCATTCATAAGAAAGGGAGGATTCAAAAACTATGTTGAGATTTACTGTTACATTGTGTTCTATAAGTAGTCTATTTATTATTACATGCTGTATTCTATAAGTAGTTGCACTAGCTTTTTCATTCTTTAACATTAAATAAACATAAACTGTTTTTTGGATTCAAACAATTTCTTAAAGCCATAAGATTAAAATTTTTCAATTTGCAAATATTCAATTATATATTAGAAGTACACGATTAAAATATTTTAAAACCTCAATATTTAACAATGATTACAGTTAAATGAAAATAACTGGCTGCTTGAAGAATTAACGAATGAGAATAAATAATTGTATTGAATATAACACATTTCAGATCCCCAAAAAGAAAATTTTCTAAGAGAAATACAAAACTCACATTTTTAATATAATCTCATATTTTTAAATAATTAAAATTCAATAATGAAAAACAAAAAGAAAAAGCAAATTCCAGAATATATATAAAGCTACCCTTTAAAGTCATTAAACAAAAATATTAAAGGGGTCTACCTCCATGAGAAAGAACCTTTCTATATGGTTCAATGACTTTCATATCAATTTTCTTATCTTCTCCATTCACTGTACAAGTTTTCCAGCTGCGCTCTTCTTCAAATTCCTCAGCAGCAGACATTTCAGGAATGCGATCACTTATAGGGGAATCAAGATCTATAAATGTGCAAAACAGAAAATATTTTTATAATTTCCAGTAATTCACAATTAACTAAAGGCCTGTATAGTTACTGAAAAACAGAATTTATAATATCCTGAAATTACACTGTTGATTATATTTAGATCCAAATGAGTAAAGGGAACATAATACACAGATGATAAAAACTGATAGTTTCAGAATTATCAGATACATATTTGAGTTAATCAGTTTTACATAAAGAAAAAAAAAGATTAAGATTAAATTTTCAAAAACTAAACTGCCTTTTGTTGCTATGTATAAGGCAGTTTTGCTGAATAAGTTAAGAGACTACAATGTCAGTTCAAAAATTGCTTTCATCATTTCTGAATATATTTTAATTTAAACGGTAAAAATTTCTCAAGTTATTTTTTTTTTTTCAAAAATAAATAAACTGTATTTATTAATCCAAATAAATAGTTCAAAAATAAATAAATTGCAATTTATAAATGATTTTAAACAAATTGTATTAATCCAAATTTAATACAATTTATTTAAAATCAAATGCCAATAATCAGTTTAAAATCAAATCAAATAGTATATATACCCAATTTGCAATTTGCTAAAAAATTAATTATGAATCAAAATTCCAAAAAGAAATTTTTTTGTAAGAAGTTTGTATACAATAGATTGGCTGCAATGGCAATACAGGATGACAAGTTATTAGTCAATAAATAAATAAATAAATAAGACAATGTAAATTCAGAAACCATGATCATGATGGTAATTTTTTATCAAGGATACATTATATATCTTGTTCTGTGGTTTTAATCTTTAAAAATTTTAATATCTTAAGTAAATATGATAAATACTTAATTGTTCTAAAGTATTCAAAAGCTGCATAACTTCTTTATTGGAGATAATGAAAAACATAGCGCAAATTTGGTTCTTAGATAATTTGTGATACACTAAATGGAACAACACGATTTTAATTCTGGAACACAATTGTTAATTTATTATTATTTCATATACATATTGCATTTCCATAAAGAACTAGTCCTTTTTTCCATCCTTAAAGCATGACTAAAAATGAAAACCAGATAAAGACGCAGTAACAATATATCAAAATTTAAAAGAAGAATATTGCTGATATTCTAAGTATCAAATAATGCATCAAAACTTCCACCACATTGCAGTTATATTTATTTAATAGCTATAAAATTACACTGCTCACTAAGAATACCAAGTGAAAGCTTTTTTTGGTGAAATATCATTGGTCTAAACTTTTCACCTGAATCACAATCTGAATTATCCAAATCATCAATGGTGGCTGCATCATCATCTAAAATTATGTCCTCTGACTGAGAGAAGGCATCACTTCTGTTACTCAGAGAAGAAAGACTCCGTTGGTCATCCTCCACATATTCACTTTCTAGCACTTTGGGATGAACAGCAATCCTCTTTAAGGTACCAGTTCCTTCAGGAGTTGCTTCTGAAATATAATTACAGAAAATATAATAACATAAAATTGATTACTGTGCTACAGATATTTTTACATGAATTAAAATCAGGTAATAAACAACATTTTAAGACACATTTTGCACTATTTGAAACATAAAATATAAAATTAATGCAAAAAATTCCCCATAATTAAGCTGTCTCTTATCTTTCTCTCCTTATTCTGAATAAAAACTCATGTATAAAAAATACTACAAAGGAAAAAAGCAAGTAAATAGTGTGATACAGGTACTCTTAACAAATCTTGTAAGAAAATATAATAATAGATTCATACCACCTATCTTGAATTCCACTTCATCAGGTTCAGATATTAAGCTAACCTGACCAGACATTGGACTCTGGAAAAAAAGTGTCATTTTATTAAAAAGGTTATAAGAGGATGAATATACAAAAATAAGAACAAATAATTAAAATCTCTTACAATAACCATCTTTACCAAATTTTCATACCATTAAAAATTATATATAAAGTATTTAAAACTTAAATATCTAAGACATGAAATAATTCTATTTTTAATTAAATTGATTTATTATGAGTTCACAAAAATGAAAATTGAGAAAATAAAACAAAAGTTTTGTCTACTTACACATTAATTAAAATTAAATACAAAAACTCTTGTAAAAGAGGAAATGAAAACAACACATTTCACTGAAGGTAGTTAATGCTTTCTTATATGTAAAAATGATTGATATTCATTTTCTGAATTAACTGCTTCCAAAATAACAAGATTGTAAATAGCAAAACAAGAATGTACATTATTTGTATTAGTTAGAAATTCATAAAAAGCGTATAATATAAAACGTATAATATAAAATAAATGAGCATCTTATCATTGAAAGATCTCTTCTATAATATCTAATTAAATAAAATAACCCTCATTTCTTTCAGAATGCAAAAAGTTGTTGGGAATACTAAAAATACTACTGTTACATTTGTGCACACTAACAAAAACAGCAATTCCTAGAAGAAAAAAAGAGAAGTTGTTGCTAGATTTAGTAGCAGAAAAAAAAATTCCGCAACAAGAGACCTTATCTTAACAGGAATTATCAATACAAAACATCACTAACTGTAGGATAAATTGAAAGGTCTCAGATAAGCTTTAAAGGAAGTTTAAGCATACACAAATGAATTGTTGTACATAAAAAAAATATACTAATAAATACAATGCAAAAAAGTAAAAAGACCTTTGACAAGCAAGCAATATGCAGATTTTTTGAGGTTGTCCTGCCCTTCCAATAGAAGAAATTAAGGAGGGAGGTCATTAAATAAAAATGGTAATTGGGGGGGGGGCAAGCAACAAGGTGCACAATATTTCAGCACTGATGTTTGGACAGATGCTATAAAAAATATTTAAAACATTCAATATCTACAGTTGACATAATGCATTAGAGCAAGTGTTGTCAAAATTATGTTATAGTGGATATTCTTCATAAGACATACACTCCAAGATTGTTTACCTAGCCATCAGTAGTACTTGTAACAGATGCTATATATATGCAGTAACAAAAAAGTATTGAAAAATAGATATTTCCAAAAGAATTTTAATTAAAACAAATGTTTTCACACATTATTCAAAATTATTTAACAGGCATTTATTATTGATGAAATTTATATGCAAAGTAACTTCATTTAAAAAATCAAACAACATGATTTTGTTGATCAAAATATTATTTGTTAGATATTTACATTTTTTTTTTTATTAAATAGCAAGCATTTTTACATTTTTTAAAGTCAATGTTGCTCAGTATTAACATCATAATAAACTCTCCTATACATTTTTGTTATGAAAAATGACTCCAGTGTTTTTGTATTCATTTTGAAACTTTTTTTTTTTTTTTACCATGTTAAGAGTATTTTCAGTATTTTTTTTTTTTTGTAGTTTAATATATTTGTCTGTAGCTTTTCACTATATATCCATAACTCTGTAGTTCTCACCTAATTTCTACAGAAATTAAGAAAATTTTATAGTTACCAGAAAGTATAACATGACATCTTAGTGTTTTTTTTAAAGCAATGAGCTATTAATGACCCAATTAGCAATGATATATTGCACTAGCTATCATATGTTCCTATATATAAATGAATTACTTGCATATGCTTGACCTGTTATTAGAGTTTGTCTAAAACCTTTTGACATACTCTGTATGTTAGACATTTGGCTATTTTTCTATGCATTTAGATCTAATTTATCCTAGTTATCTAAATATATTTGCTATATATTTAAATAACTAGGATAAATTAGATCTAATTAACCATTCAGAATAAATATTAATAACAATAAATTACTTGAAATGGCATTCCAAGGAGTTTAGAATGATCAGGACTATCAGGAAAATCAAGTGGTTCTGCTTGATATGTTGGAATAACATCTTCAGGAAATTCAACTATATAATTGTCCACTTCCTCAGTCTTTGAATTGTTTTCATTCCTATAAAAGAACGCACATTAGGTTGCAAAAATAATCAATCACAGATTGTAAAACTAAACATAAAACAACTTATAAATTTAAAGGAGGGAGGATTTTTTTTTTTGTTTGTCTATTTATATTAGTGAGTATACTATTTAAAAGTAAGCATTTTTTTCATACACACAGTCAGAGCATACAAGCATAAAAAGTTGTTTATGTCATTCTTAATTAATGAGGTATACTGTTCGAAGTAATTTCAAATGCTCTGAAATCAATATGTTTAGCAGTGAGTCTGAATTACACTGGTAAGCTCTTCAAGCTTTATATGTTGATTCTATGTCTGTCTTCTAAAAAAATACTGCAATAAGATGCAATTGTATAAGGTTAAAGTCTTGTAGAGGTTTCATGCAAGTGTATGTGCAAAACTGAAGTTATGGAAGTTAAAAAAATGTTAAACATTGATAATATATTAAACATAGTAAATGATATAATAATAACAATAGAAACTTCACTGAAATCCTTAATACTTATTATTTGTTACAAGACACATTTGTATTAAGCAATATCATATTAAAGTATTGTATTAAGTTGTAGACTTAATCTCGGCATATATTTTTATCCATAATTAAAAAAATAAAATAATAATAATGCATTGTTGTAAATATATCAGCAAATTTAAATACAATATTATAAATAAAAATTCAAAAGTATAGTAATAAATAGTTCAAAAATCATAAAATGGAAGAGTTCTTGGTAGAGTAATATCCATAATAAACAATATATATCAAACCTGTGAAACATTTTTGGAATATTTCAGATCTAAAAAATTGAGTTATAAAAAACAAAATCAAAATTTATGCATGAATTTTGAAATAAAAATAATAAATGAGAATTGCTTTTAATGCTTACCGGTTATCACAAGAATTATTCAATTCTGAATGGTCTGAAAAAGTAAAATTAAAAAAATTATAAAGGTGGCACAAAAAAAGTTTGTACACTGAATTTGTTTTTAATTATTTATATACAAAACCCCCCAAGATTTTATAAATGACTGATAAATACGTAAAAAAAGAGTAGCTACAAAAGGCTACACAAACAAGCTGCTCACAACACAAATTTTTATAAATGATAAAAAATCTCAAATAATTATATATATTCAGCACATGAACTAAAGATTACAAAGCTTTATTATATTATGAAAAGTTTTAAGATTGATTTATTATCAATAAAATACAAAATAAAAAAATTCTTTAAATATTTAACATTTTATTCCAACTAAAAAAAAAGTATTCTCTTATAAAATATTCATCAGCACACACATGTGGAGCATCTAGTCATACTTCTTAAATAATTTATGATTTGTACATATTAATCCCTTTAAAATAAAAGGCTAAATTATTTTAATCATCAAAATTTTTATACATATTTTAGAGAAGATATTGTGAGAAAATAAGTGATAGAATACAGAATTCAATTCTAAACAGATAATAAAGTATATATTTCAGCAAAAGTGTACTCCTAGAGGGAGATGAATGAAATGAGAAGCCAGGAAATAATTTTCATGTTTCACATAATTACTATATACAAAGAAAAGTGTATTCAATTGTTTTTCCAAAATATCAGACCATTTGTTAACGATCTAATGGAAAATTTCGGCATAAGTTCTTTCACAATGCAGTTCATTTTCAAGTGGTTTTAAGATGGGAAACATCATTTCATATAAGGTGGACTTATAATTCAGTGGTTTCCCATTTCATAACTAAGTAAGAAATTCAGAGACATTCAAGAAGTTAAATTTGAACCATATTAGAAAAAGAGACAGTCTCGAATTTGTCTATTTTTAATAAAGATTTATATTTTCAAATCATTATAGCGAACAATGAAAAAAAAAACATGAAAGTTCGATTAAAAGGATCAATAGATTGGGAGGAAAATATTGGCTATTCATCTTAATTTCTTATACTGAAATAGCTGGTGACATGATTTAAACATCTGATATATTTGAACAAACTTCTATTTTCTACTAAGAGAATTAAAATCATCCTTTATCCAAACATCCAAGACCTTTACTTTGAAATTTACTTGCAAATTTAAATAACTCAATGCATATGTTGTAAAAATCAGTCAAATTATAGCTCAATATGCAATGATCTCAAATAATTAAATATCAATAATTAAATTTTTAAAAAAATGGCAAAACCTTTGAAATTAAATGATTAATAAAAAAAAACTTTCATTTCTTAAAATTTTGCAATGAAACCATAAGGATTATATCAATAATTAATAAAAAAGTGGAATAAAAATAAGTGTTCCAAGTTCCATATTCTACTTGGTAATAATATTTTTGCAACGACAAAAAAGCTTTTCATATATCTAAGTTTGATTTTGAAAAAGAGTGTTACATTTAACAAATTACTGTTTCATGAATGTGAATAAAATTTTAACAAACTATACTAATTTTTTTTAGTACAGTGTGTATTAATGTAACATTTTTAATTACTAAAAAGTATAGCCTTTAAATGCATTCTAAATCAATGGGCAATAAATATAAATCCCTTTATTCATAAAATCTGTATAGGAATTTAGAACAACTAATGGACATTAAAATAAAGTATTCTTTCAATGACAGATGAAAAATTTAAAAGAAATTAAAAGTTAATAGTTATCTATAATTTTTAAATATTTCAAAAAAAAATTTGTTTCCTACAATGTTAAGAACTTTCAGCAACTTCTTTCTTTTTTTTTTATTTTAAGAAACATATTTTTACAAGAAAGCAATCAATGAAATGTAGACTTTAATTTTGATAATTATTTTAAAAGATAGATAATGATCTCTCAAAAAGAAATTATCTTTTAAAAACCCAAAATCATACAAAGTACAAAAAATATTAATTAAATAGATAGTTTTTTTAAACAATAAATTTAATGACTGAGTTTAAATTGATTGAAAGCAACTATATAATTTCTTTTTATTAAACACAATTAAATAGATGAACAGAAAGCTATTTTTAATACACATGCTTTTATGCAGATTCCTTTTCTTTCTAATGTTGAATGAACAACATGTATTGGTATTTACAACAGTAAAATACATTACCTTGTTAATTTTATGATTCCAATATAGAGAATTCTGAAGCAATTATAATATTTTGAAAAGTTAGAAAGTGGAAAAATGATATAAAGAATAATATATAAACAAGAGAATATAATAAAAGAATAATTAATAAAAATTATTGCATCAAACAACTCAAACTTCACTCTGATTTCACTGTTATAAAAGGTCAAGCCTAATTAAATAGTAAAAACAACAAACCCTGATAAACCTTAAATTTGATTTAATTTAAAGGGATTGACTATTTAAAGGGCAGAAAAAAAAAACCCAGAGAAATTTATTCAGATTTTCTTCATATATATATATGTTCTTGGTATTGTGAATAAATCAATTATTTTATTCCAAGTTATTTCATGAAATAACTAATCAGATTCTATGAAACAATGAATTTCATATTTTAAGTTGCTGACTTCAAATCAGTCCAGACTTAAATCTGTGAACTGATCTGCAGTAAATAAAAATCAGATTTGACTGCTTAGAATATAAAGAGTATAAGTCACAAATACAAAAGTTAAATATGCAGAAATAAATATAAGATTTCTACAAATGAAATAAATAGACAGCACTGATATTGCAATGAAACTTACATTTTTATAACTAAGTGTACATTCGAAAATATTAAAATGTGGTTTCATGTTATTATTATTGTATTTTTCACCTTTTATAATTATACTATAAAGTAAAAGATAGTGCTATTAGTTAATTCTAGTTTGGAACAGTAAGAAAGCCTAAAATAATACTATTAATTTTTAATATATAGAATGATTTTGAAATAAATAAAACCACACCAATAAAAGAAAGGAAGAAAACAAAATTTTATTTAAAGTCATCCCACATAATTAATACAAGAATAATAAATATAAATAAAAATTTTAATCTGCTGAACACTGTGTAAGGCAAGAACTATCTATTCATATATTTATAAAGCCACTAATGAACACAAATTCAACTAACAAGAAATAAACATGGGATGCACAGCCTTGCATTGTTACTATAAATAATACAGTTGAAATACTATAGATTCATCCAAGGAGCAAAACCATTTAATTAAGAGCATTTTTATTAACTACTCAGATTAGAAAAATCACAACACATTTAGGTTATTTGAAAAAAAAAATCTTTGTGAATTTTTTTATGAAAAAGGTTAGTTTTCTTATATTATTCATTTAAATATTTTTTTTCAATCAGTTTGCTGTGCATTCAAGGAAATTTCCAACTTATGACAAAGCAGATAAAAGAATTCTAACGTGTGTTTTTTTTACAAACATTAATAATATAAAAAAAATCCAATAAATGAGATTCAAAAAGTAAATGATTTTACTATATTGTCTTTCTTTCACTTAGACATTTTTTTTAAAAAATAATTCAGTAACAAGTAAAAATATTAACAATAAAACAAATGCAAACAATTTTTAGTGCTAGTAGTAATGCATTTAGAGTTAGGTTGAAGTTATTGAAGAGTTACAAATAAATGCTTCAATTATGTTAATACCGATTTCAACATATATGAAACACATATGTCAAAATTAAAAAAGTGGCTTAACTACAAACTCATACAAAAAAAATAAATCTTTTTTGATAATAAAAAATTTGAAAAAACTGATTGAATTAGAATTTAAATGATATTACATAACTGTCAGAACAGAAAAGAAAATTAATTTGTGACAAGAATGTTTATTAGCAGAATTTAATATGCAGACACTTTTTTTTTAAGAAGATTATGTAATGTGTCTATTTTATGTTAGATGATTTAAAAATTCAATAATACATTTAATCTGTACCTGATAGATCAATTTTTAAATAATTCTGCATGGCTGGTAAAACAAATTTTCGTGTTAAAGCAATATTTTCTTGTTCAAAAAGAGTTAATGGATAACCACATAAAGGCAACTGCCGCAGACCTAAACTTGGATTTTCTAACTTCTGCAGATATTTGGAAATCTAACAAAGAAAGAAGAAAAAATTTCAATCAGGTAACACAGCAATATTTATATACAACACTTTAGAATAATTTATTTTCCATCAAGGAGCACATATCAGTATTTAAATTAAATCTCAATACTGTACAGTATATAAATAATTTTACAAATATCTCAAATGTTAATAATAATAAAAAGAATTATATCAGCTCTTTCTCCCAATAAATTTTAGTTTTATTTAAAACAATCTTCAATCTGAAACTATACATGAAATTTTGCATGCCATTTTATAGAGTTAGGAATAAGAAAGGTTATAAAAATATTTTTCAAATATTAAAAACTAGCCACCTTTGGTGACCATCTGGTTTACTGGCATTAATGGTACTAAGAATTAAATTTTTTGTAAAAATATGTCTTAATGATTTTCTTAACAAAATACTTTTTTTATTAAACATTTACAACATGATATTTGCAATGCAATTCTAGAGTCTATTTCTAGATCATACTTCTGCTAGTCAGTCTTCTTCTGCTATTTATTAATTTTAATTATGTCTTAAAATATTAAATAATGAGTAATCAAAAGTCAAACTTTAGTGTTTTTGCTTGATTTCAACTTTACTTCATTTTGCAATTTCTGAAATAATTATTGCAAAAAGTTTTTTATATGCCAGCTTAAATTGTAAATATTTGTTTTTTCAAAGATTTTGGTTTAACTGTTATATGATGCATCATTTACTTTTCATTCATTTTTAATCGTCCTTATTAATGTAAGATCATGCAATGTTACTGAGTCTTTCCTACAGATGAATGGAGTAGGGAATGTAGTCAACCTTGGAGACCAGCTGGTCTGCTAGAAATATTGGACATACCTTTATTTAAATCAAAAAGGCATAACCTCATGATTATGAATTTGGCAAATTATCAGACATTAAAATCATATTATTTTAACTGTCTTACATATGCTTCATCACTCACTGTGCCCATGAGCTTTTCTAATACAAATCAATTCCAATCAGAGCATTTTTAAATGCCTAATAATCTGTCATCAAATTTCACATTATTGTATTCAATTGTTTTCTACTTGTAAACTACACAGATATTAAACAAAATTCTTTAACTTTCAACAATGGAAGAAAACCAGGCATTTAGATAGGAGATGAAACAATGAAAATGGTTTGAAATTCAAAGCAACAATGTAATCTATTGTTGTAAATTAGGCAAAAAATATTTTTTTGAAAACTGCCAAAATTTAGGAAAAATTTGCACAAATATTAAATTAATGCCAATTAAAATATACATAATTTTTAAACTTGAAAGGATGTAAAACTCATTTTTGTACAATAATATTTTCAGACGTTATCACAGAGAGACTCCAAAATTCAGCTTAATTTTTAATTAACAATTCTAATAAAAATTTTTAAATATCACTCCAATGTGCACATTACCATTATCCTAAATACACATATGGTACAGTTGGTAGCTGTAGGTCAAACAGTCTGGTTTATAGAGTACCAACACACACACACACACACACATATTTATCATTATTAGCAAAGGTAAAATATATAAACAACATTTTTGCAATTCAAAGACTATTTTTTAAACATTATATATTATGGATATGATAATAAAAATGAAACCGCTATAATATTAATGAAGGACAATTATTTTAATCAAATAATGCTTGAAAATGAATATTTTAAGTAGATACTTTAGTAGTATACTTTTTAAGTAGACTTTACATTATTTTAAGAGATTTTTGAAATTTTAAAAAATATATAAATAAATATGAAATATCTACTTCTACTAAGAAGCATTTAAAAAAAGCTATTCTGGATAATTAGATTATTAACATGATTATACTCAGGTAAAGTTACATATAAAAGTTTGTACTGTATCTAAATAATGTTTGTATCACATTTCAATTTTTTAGAGATCAACTTGTATATATATAAAAAAATAAATACAATATTTCAAAGAAAAGTATATAATGTTTTCTAATGAGCAACATTATACTTTACTTTTTCCAGTGATGAAGGATTTTTATCATAAGCTGCAATTTGTCTTCGAACAATAGACTGACCCTCAGCAACTTTCATTCCAAGCAAAATGATTGAATTGAGATTTTTAGAAGATGCCATTTCTTCAAGTGCAGAACGGAAAGATTCCTCCTGCAGCACATCCTAACAAGAATAAAAAGTAAAATTTCTAATGTCAAAATCATGAGCTGATATGTGATGCAAGATGAAATATGTAAATGTAATTTGTTTATGTACCTGTAAAAGACCAGGATATGAAATAAGAGCAATAGATGTAGAATTATCTGATATCAACTTGGTATCCTTGTATAGCAACTGCACTGGAGTCAATTCTAAAGAAGAAAAATTACAAGTTGAAATTTATATGTCTGTAAATAAACACACACACACAAAAAAAAAAAAAAAAAAAAAAAAAGGGAAAATGTACATTATTTTGTGTTCAGTTCTCAATTGGCAGCTATTGGAGTTGTTCAGGATGAAAATACTTTCACAACTAACATTTCTAATTAAAAAAAAAACTTTTATATAAAATATTATTGTACATCAAATCTCTTACCATCTGAAACATATTTTTAAAAATTAAATGCAAATATCAGTTTAATCAAATGGTTTTTTAAAGTGACCAAAAGCTAATTTTTTTTTAAAAAATGATATAAAATCAAATTAACCATGACGATATAAATTTAATTAATTTTAATTTTTATATATAAAGTTCATATCATGTATAATATCAATTTCAGCAAACAATTTTTAAATAATGAGCATTATTCTATTAAGGATAAAACAATTTCTGAAACTCGGATTTATATCTTCAGAATAATTATCTTCCAAAAGAGCTAATTTTGACACAATAAAATGCCACTTTGTAAGCATAAAAGCAATTTTCACTTATATAGATTTACATAAAATTTTAGAGAAAAAATTAAAAAATTACTGAAAAGGCATTTTCCCAATAATTAATATTTTAATTTGTGAATCCCCCCTCCAAAAAAAGAACCATTGATAAAAATGTTATTTATATTAAACAACATATAATGTGTGTACCCTATTTAATAGCACATTTTCATCTACCCAGCTTCTAAAAAGTGTTGTTTGTTTTTTTCTATTTTTTTTAAATTTCTGTCATAAAATGAGAAGATTGTTTTTTATCAAGGAAATTTGACACTAAATTTTGATAATTTGATGTGAGGCCTACTTTTTTTTTTTTTTTTTTTTTTTTTTACAACAGTATCATTTATCAAAGAACAATAAAATCTATTAAAATAACTTTTATGAAAATTTCATCATTGTTTTGTTTTAATGTTTTATTTATTTCAGATGAGAATGTACTGAGATTGTATAAGTTTCTTGCATTTAAGTAAGACATTAGAAAATGGGTCTAAAAAATGTGCAAAAATTTTATACTTGAACTTCTTTTGCTGTTATAAATATTTTAAAACACAACAAATTTTATAATTATCCCTAGTAAAACATTAGCTTAAACTAAAAAGTCAGAAAATATGAATAAGAGTGTGCTTAGGTATAAAAAATGTAAGTTTGTAAGTGACTGCAGGAATAGGATATATTTGGCATCTTTACTATCCAACCTGGACTTTTATCACACTAGCCAGACAGAAACAGCCTACTTATTTTACAGAAGTAGTGCAAAAGAGAAACATCATAAGAGCAAAATAAAATACTATTTCATTACCTATGACTACTTTATTAGAAAATAGCAAGCATGTATTATTAATCTTGAAAAATTTAAATATACATTTCATCTGGATTATACACATGCATTATGTTGGATTAATTCTCATCATTTTGATTTATTTTTAGAAGATATGAATCACACTTTATGAGCTATCATACCATGTTAATTGACAAACATCTGACCAATAATGTAATGTGTAACAGATTTTCATAACAATTATGAATTGAATCCATAAATTTCTAGTCAGAGTTCAGATTCCATCTCAGTTATTGTGACCCACATAGTTTAAAGAAATATTATGTTTGCTGCTAAAAAGGCAATTGTCTTTAAAATTTCAAACACTATTCAATTTTCTAAATATCTATTAACTCCAATTCTTTAAATTAATTTAAGTACTTATTAAATTCAGTCCATCGTTCAGATTTACTTTTAATCTTTTTCTACTAATCACTATTCTTCCTCTCTAAACAGGAAGAGGGTATCAATAAGTAATGCATATAATTTTGAATGCAATAATAAAAAATGCAATGAATAACAATATGACATGAAAGTGAAAGTATCATCAATTTATTATTTTCTGACATAACTGACACTCTTGTTGAGGCATTTATTCAGCTGATCAGTTTGAAAATCCTGGTCACTTGTTCGACCTTCCCCTTTCCAACTGTGCAAAATACTCAATATGCAGCTTGAGTTTGGCACTATCAGGTTTTCAACTATTTGGACCCAAGAAGAAGTTCTTGACTATCAAAAGTTTGTTTCTAATAACAATCTGAAATGGACTAACAATATTGCATGATACTGTGAATTTCAAACTGATTCAGTGCAGGAACAAGTACTTCAACATGAACAGCAGCAGTGTTAAAAAGTAACGAATTAGTCATACTTTCATTTCATTTTATATTGTCATGAATTACATTCTTTTATTATGGTATTCAAAATTATGTGCTACTTATTGTTTAGTTAAGTTTAATTAATTAACATCCTATTTTGACAGCAAACCAGGGCTATTTTGGGAGGGACCTTTGATTTTACACCATAGTCAGAAGATGAGGATGATGCCAGAGCTAGCACCCCTTCTCCAAATTACTGCACCATGCCAATGAGAGGAAGCTTGACCCAAGACATCAGATCAACATACAAGGTGATCTTTGGTGGAATTAGGTCTCGAACCTGGAGTGTTCCAGCTCCGAGTTCAGACTTTATCCTTAGGTCATTGCAGTCCTTAGATTACTAATTGATATCCCTTTGTACTATACATTTGTAATACGTATATAAACTGAATAACTAATTTAATTAACTATAAACAATTAAAAACAAGTTTTCAGATCAAACTGATTCTGTAAATGCTATACAAGTCTTTTCATTAGATTATTATATTAGATATGATTAAACAACTTACTTGATACATCAAATTTAACTTTCTGTAATGTTTCAAAAACTTCATTTCTATTAACTCCTTCCAGAATTGTTTCCAATTTTGCAATTATTTTTCTGTCTTTCTCTGTTACTCTTTGAGCTGTTTCATTTAAGCATATAGTATCAAGAAGTATTGTTCCTGAAAAAGGAGAAACAAAATGAATTAGAAGAATTAATATAAAAAGGTATAAATGCTCTAACAAAGTATTTATACAAATGCCATAAAAAATATAAAAAATAATTGTCTAATATAACTTATTTTGTTATAATATATTTAAGTTTAGGATGAATCAAAAGTGGTTTAGTGATTTTATTTATACTTTTGGAAATGGCAAATATAAATGAATTATTTTTAAATAGAATGAAATAATAATTTCTAAACCAAATCTTTCACTCTGTACAATACAATATATATATAGTGCAGAAAATAATATAGCAATTTGAATAAACAGAATAGTAATTTTTCTTGCAAAAGATTAACATATTTTATTTTAAACTCTTTATATGTTCATCTATTGAATTAGTGACTATTAAACTTTTAATTTATATAAAATTGAAATGCATGTTTGGATTCATAGGAGGTAGTTAATATTTATTAGATAAAAACAGACTTTATGCATCATTTAAAGGCTATAGCATATATTAATAAATCCAGACAATATATTTTTATGATAATTTCTGTTACTTAATTATATACCTTAAATACAAAATAAACTTCATTAATATATAATAAGTATATATGTAACTTATTGAATTCTTTTTAAAACCATTTTACTGAACTATGTAAATTATGATAAAAATGTTTCTGTAAATTAGGTAATTTGAATATGCAAATTATTAAAAAGTAAAGCAGCTAAAAAAATTAATGCTATTTTGGAATGCTAAAAAAAAAAAAAAAAAAAAAAAAAAAAAATATTGGCATCAGACTTACCATAAAGAAGCATTGCAACTTGTGGGTCCATAATAGAGACACTAGAATTAAAAATTTCTTCTGCAACCAATGTGCAACAGGAACCAACTGGTTCTACTTTTGCATTCATTCTAAAGAAAAAAATATCAGAAGCATATCTTAATGTTGTAATAATCAAAAAAAAGTGAAAATAATGACACAGATTAATGCTATAATACCTATATGTAAATGTATTTGCAGAAAAATCAGCATTATCACTATTATTTAAAATGCTCCTTTTCTCCTCGCCTAAAGTAATGAAAACTTACAAAGAGAATTTTAAACTACAAAACTTACAATATTTCCAAGATATCTTGGAATTAAAATATTTCCAAGATATTATTTGATAACTGAATAGAACCAAGTGAAGATCTGAGAATATTTAAAAGTTTTAGGTGAAAAGGTCTCATACTTTTGGCATTCACCTTATTATTTAGTTTCAAATACAATACAAGAAAAATCTATTGTCAAAACAAATACAAATATCACATGTGGCATAAAAAATCAGTAATCAGAATTTGCATCAAAACACTATGTTTGGCTTCACAAGATTTTTAACTTCAGTTAAGAATACATATTTATTCAGGCAATAGCTGGATTAAGAAATTACTCTCTGATCAAAAATATTTACAAATTCAAATCTCTGCACTGAATAGTAGTTTAGCTCTTGCTCACATTTTCACTGACAAAAGAATGGAAATTTATCATAAGAATAAAAAATTTTAGTTACTTTTCAAAAATATAACAGAAATGTCAGTAAATAATTTCAAAATATATATGGGTGAAGAAAGACATTTGACAGCATTTTCAAGTGATTTGAAAAATTACTTGATCATATTAAATTTTTATCAAGTGAAAAAAGAAAATATACTTTTTTAGTTTGTCAGGATTGTCAATTTCATGATGATCAAAAACTTGAACAACTCTAGAATCCAAATATGATTGTTCAACACTCAATGAATTGTGATCAACAAGAACAAGACTCAGCTTGCCTTTTTCATGTAAAGCCTGCAAATACATTAAAAAAATATTATAAAATATTCAAGCTATCATTAGAAATAAAATAGAAAAGGGAGAAATCCTAATTCTGTCAAAAATATTATATCTTTTGGTATTTTCTTTTTGCATTTACAATATTTAACATCAACCAAACATGGAAAAGATCATCTCAGTTTTCTATTAGCATTTCTAGTACTAAAATGCGCACCAATGAGTCTAATATAAAATACACTACATCGTGATCAAACATTCACAACTGAAGGTTGTTATACTTGACAAGCTTTCCAATACCTTTCTCTAATGGAAAGTGGTATATTTGATGTGTAAAAATAGTATAAAAGAAGAGAAAAAAATTAAGGCAATCATTTTTACAACTGCTTTTCTTAAAGGCAACATGATAAACATTTCTTAATATGATACATATTTTTTCACTTAATAAACTCTCAAAATTTATTGGACATTTCACAACTGTAAGAGTAAAACACTTATTAGAAGATTTCAACTTCCTCTTAAATAAGTTTCACTTCTCTATTATTCTGAAATTAATGCATGTTTTTTCATCACAGTATTAGTAAGAAAAAAAGAAAATTCAATAGAAAATTAGAATATATGAAATTTAAGATTAGAATATCTGAAATTTAATAACGATTTAAAAGTGGTACTTACAGTTTAGAAGAAATTTTAGACAAGCAGATAAACACTATTCAAATCAAAATTAAAGCATTTGAGAAAAGGGGGAAAATCCTCCTAGATTCCTAGGCATTACCAAGAAGTTATATTTAAATGTATTGAATGTATAAAAAGGATTCATAAACTACTGAAATTATAATCATAACTAGCATATTCCTTGGGGAATTTTAAAAGTTGGACAGGGGATCTTAATCTAAAATGCAATTCTGAGTATTAGTATTCTACATGCAACTATATACAGGGTGATTCAAAACTTATTGTTCAAATTTCATGGGGAGGTAGGGAATACATCAGGAAACCGATTTCACATAGAAAAGTATGTCCATTAACGTCATCTGAATGGACAAAATTGATAAGTGAAGCAAACACAAGGAAATAGCATAGCTAAGTGAAAGCGAATGTGACTTTTATTCTAACAAGGTAAATTACAGGTTAACAGAAACACAGGCTGTGTTTGTGTAATTTCAATTATTTACACAAACACGGCTATTGCATTGACCACTCAACATTTTCAAAAAACGTCCGACATATCACGGACAATGCCTGCAGTGGCCACTATTCATCCAATGCCATTTTACTGTAGATAGGGGTCTCATACACTTAGAATTTCATGACCCCCCCCCAAATCATGGGTGATCAGGTGACCAGGGTGTCCAAGCGATTGGTCCACCTCTGCCGATCCATCGAGCTCTGAATGTTCTGTTCAGGTAACCACATGTGACAATTGTGCTATGGGCTGGAGTTCCACCATGTTGATACCACATATCTCGGCACATATGCACAGGAACAGCATCCAGAAAAGTTGGTAACATTGTCTCCAGAAAGATAAGTTTCTCTGGCCGACCAACCGTGGCAGTAACAAGTAAGCTCCCAACAACTAGTCACCAATGATTCTAGCCCACACATTCACAGCAAAACGATATTGTGCAGTGTAACTTCTACTACCAGACTCAATTAACAGTGACAGTAGTCGAGCAAGCTATACATTGGTTGGGTACACATAGCACCTTCTACATATGCATGCATACATTTGCGCAAATACTTTCCTATGTGAAATCACTTTGCTGACATATTCCCTACCTCGCCATGAAATTTGAATTATAAATTTTGAATCACCCTGTACTCATCAAATATTCCAGTTTGATCTTTTCATGCAAGTAAAATATTTTATGAACAGATACGTATTTTATTTAAAAAGGAGAATTTCAAAAGTAATTACAAAGAATATTAATGAATTTCACAAAAAAATTATTGCAAGTTTGGTAAATGATTGATAACTATTTTCAGAATTATATCTAATGTATTAATCAGATTCATTAAAAAGTATGAATTAAAAATTAAAATTCATTGATATTAAATCATAAGAATTCCTTGGACTGAATTGGATATTAGAGATTATTAGTGTAAGAGCTAATGGTAGATGTACAAATGGGGAGGTAGCGGCACATGATAGTATATAAAATTGTTACAGATAATGACTTTTTTTAAACATTTTATTGCCTCATTATTCACTTTGATGACAAACTGATACACCAGGAATATTGATTGTATTTAATTTTTTTAAATTGTGTAGATACAATTTCATGCTCGATTCCACCAAATTATTAGACTTCAAAGCTGTATTATTTTAATAGTCTTACATATGCTCTGTTTATTGTCTACATGAATTTTTCTAATGGAGATCAATAACATAACATCATAGCACTATTAGAAATATAAATGCCTGGTTCATCTATCATCTAAATTTCAAGTACTCTACTATTAATTTTTCGATTCATCTCATAATTTATATATATTAAAGAAAATCCTTTTTTAAATTTTAACAATTTAAAATTATCAGGTAATCAGATAGTTGAAGAAACAATGGAAATGATTTGAACTCCAGGGCAACAATGTTTTAATGTTGGAAATTAGGTTTAAAAAAGATATTTTAAGCAAAAATCATTAAAAAGACAATTTTTAAAAATTTTAAATGCCATAAAATTTATTTGTTGCCAGAATATTTTTAGAAAATATTGTGAAAACATACCAATTAAAATTTAATTTTTAACTCATAAAAATTCTAATCAAAAAGTTCAAAATAATTACTCTAAGGTGCACATTCCCATCCTCCAAAATCAAATTTGATAAATTAAGATTTATGTGCCAAATTCTGGCCAAACAGTCAAGCTTGTAAGATGCCAACACACACATTCATCATTATTATTAGTAAAGATGATGTTATAGGAAAATACCCCATTTTTAGATAATTTTTTTAAAAGTTTTGTAAGCATTACCCTTCAAATTAAAGAAGGTAAAGCGCAGAAAATAAGAGAACATAAGTAAAGCACTTAGTGTTAATATAGCTTCAAAAAAAGAGGACCCCAGTATTAGTTAAGCAAGTATTTGGTTTTGATATTTGCAAACTATGAAAGCGTGGGGGGAAAAAATGCATGCAACTAAGAAGTTAAAATGAAGTTTGAATTCAAATGATTAAAAGACATAAATAAATCGAAATTACATATAAAACTTTTATGTACAATGCAACTAGAATTATCATTAAATAAACACTTTGTCGTATGAAATTTCATGTAGAAATCAGACAGGTATATTAAAGCATTAAAGCATCAATATCCATGTAGAGTCTAAAATTAAAATAAAAAAACTTGAATTCAAAATGTAAAAAGGACAATATAAATTAATTTAGTTATATTATTATTCTGTAAAGAAGTTACATGTGAGCTATTTTGGAATGGGAAATTTTAAATAGTGATTAGATGATTTTTAAAGTTTTTGCACCAGCAACAAATAATTTGAAACTTTTTTTTTTCAAAGATGCAGCAAACTAGTGTGTATGTAGATATTTGTTAAAATTGGATACTAAGTCTATGAATCTACAGAATTATTATGTATAAAAATTTATTTATAGAAAAAATATATTTAACTAAAATATTACATACTTTTAAATCAATCTCATCAATGCAAATAACATCTGAAATGTTAATGCTTGTTTCTTCTAAGAAAAAAACTACTTCTGTTCGAACAGCCAATTCTTTTCTTTTTACATTTAAGACTGGAATTACAATATCAGCAGTTTTCTGCACCTGAAGATAAAAATGTTAAAAATTATATAAAAATATAAATAATATATAAATAGATAAGATATATAATAGATAAAGATATAAATAAAACAAGCATTTAAAAGTTGTGTTGAATGCATAGCTAAAAAAGCCTCCCTTACCTCATTAATTTTTCATGTACATTATTATATTCTAATTCTTAAACAACTCCCAATATTTTAAATTATTAAATCACACACGAAATCTTTTTGACAATTTACAACTTAAAAAATTAAAATAAAATATAATTTCAATACCAAATTAAAGCAAAGGAATGGTGAATTGTAAATCTAAGTATTTTAAACATTTTATGTCATGAAAATATTTCCCGCCTTTTTACTAGTTATAACTGCTTATGAAAACATCTTTTTTATATTGGTGCATATAGCCAACTTCTTTATGCTATTTAGAAATAGGCAGAATTTATAAAAAGCTCATCTCCATCACTATGGGCTACCTTGTGGTAATTCTGTCACAATACTGTAATAGGTAGCAAGAGAAATTTTAGCTTTTATTTTGGTTGCCTTTCAATGAATTATTTTTGTTTATATATTTTATATTTATCTTACTATTGCAAGGTTTTTATAAACATACTATTCCAATATTTTTATCCTATCTAACATTCTTTGAATCCATTTTCAATTTCTTTAACATTTATTTATATATACTTATTTATATATAAATACTTGAAAATACAATAAGATATAATGTCATACAATATATACATTATATAATGTATAAAACTAAATATTATTTGTTTACATGCATAATACCATATTACTCTTTTAGAATAGAAAGTCCCTGGAATTATTTAAATAGTTTCTATTAGTTCTATAACCAACTACTAGAAAATTTATAACAATTCCAATAATACAAAAAAAAATCTGCAATCATGGTGATTAAAAATTTAAAGAAAGAGAATAAAGCATTATTTTTCTACAAAGCCAGATGCAGACAATTTACTATAAAAGTTTTTCTTGTTTTAAAATAAAATGATATTTTAAAGAAAGAAAAACCATTAGTTTCCTAAATGGGAAAATGAAGACCATTTATTATAGAAACTAAGTATTACTTCCATAAAATTGTTATAAAATCAAATATATATAATCAAAGAAAAAAAACTACAATCTAATACAGTTATACAAATTTTACAATAGCAAAATTAAAAGTCTAAAAATTTCTTCACTCAAATAATGTTTTAAAATAAAATTTCTAGAAAAAATAATTATAAAGAATTATACAAACTTTAAAAATAAAATAAGCCATGACAAGTGAGGAAATAGCTGAATCCAAGTCACAGCTTTCATTTCCAAGGACAATTTGTATTTTAGAGGATTCACTGGCATTTTTCTGAAAAATTTAAAAATAGTAATCATGAAATGTAGAAATCATACACAGTGCAAGAAAGAGTCTAATTAAAAATACAATGTTATATTTACAAAATTAAAAAAATAAAGTTTTCCCATTAAGAAAAAAAAAATCTATGTATTATTATTTAACAACATTCGTATTGTATAATAAAAATAATTGTGGCAGAAATTTATATTTTACTTCCACAATGTAATTGCTAATAATGAATTCAACAAAATAAAAATCAATAAATGATCATTTTATATTGAATGAAATAATATTAAATGTATATTCAAGAATTTTAAGTTCAAAGATAGTCCTTGACACTTGTACATGTATAAAAACTTGCAAATCTGATAATGCGAGCAATTTTTATTTTTAAAAAAACTATTCCCAAATGAAATGGGCAATGAAAGCGTTATGATAATTTTAGAATTAAAAAAAATTTAGAATAATATATGATTATATTTTTTTGCAGAGTCCTGTAATAAACGTTTATAGCATCACCTATAGTTCTGTTACAAGTTTACTAATAGCTCTATTGAAAATTATGCTCAACATTAAAAATTTTACATTACAACAGTAAAAAAAAAATGAAAATAAAATAATTCAGGGGTCAGAACAGACCAGAAACCATGCTCATAAATGTCAATAGAAAAAACTTCAACCATTATTTATTAACTATAAATATATAAATCGATATATTTTTTATTACTTAAAATGGGCAGGTGTTTCTATTTAGTCAATACACTGATACGATTGCCAAATATAAACATGCAATTTGCCTTTCAATCAAGAATGGGTGAAACACTAACAGCGTTAGAACAAGAATTCTGAGGCTATAAAATCTGCATAAAACTTGTATATGGAATGCATTTTTATATACTTAATGCAGCAAAACATTTTTATACATAAGCACAAATACACAATTTTAGGAAACTCAATGTTCGATATTTATTATTTACAGCTATATAAATAGATCGACAACGTAAGGTACATATTTGATTAAAAAATGCATATTTAATCAAAATACACAGCTCCCTAAATTATGCAAATAAAAAATAATTTTAAAAACTATTTTCAACTAAAATATAATTTAAAAGACCTAAAAGAATGAATTCGCAACAAAATGCAAGTTAGAATTTTGTTTATATTTTATAATATTGAGTAAAAAATTCGAACCAGGTTATGCTTGCATTCCTGTAAGTAGAGCTCCATACTTTCGTTTATTTTGAAGGAGAACCAAACGTAACGTCACAAATATTAGAAACTGAATCATCGGCTCAAAAGTTCACGTAAAACATAAACACCCACAGATCCAAGATTTGACAAACTACAATTTTTCATTTTGCTACAAACAGTGATCTTCTTGAGAGCAGAAGTAGGCGGAGAAAACGTCATCGTTATTTGTTTACTAAATTCCTTTTTCTTTTTTAATGAAATTTGAATCAGATATTAATGGCTAATATATAAAATAAAATTCTTTTAATTTTATATATTAGTCAATTTTATATAAAATTCTTTTAAATTTTCCACCATTAAAGCAACAAGAGTCTTATAGTAAAATTTAATATTTTTTTTTCGATTTTGGTTAGTTCTGATAACGAAACTAAGAGATTTATTCAGTTAATATAATATATTTTTCATGATTGAAAAAAAAATATTTATAGTATTTCAAATTAATTTTATTCTGAAAGTGGAGAAAACAAGTCAATGCTGTGTTTTTTTAAATGAATTTTTTTAACTGTAATATTTGATTTATACCATAATGGCAACTTTATATCCATGTTTCTGTTTGTTGTCTTGTGACTTCCGGATTTGGAATTCTCTTTGCTCGTAGTTGTTTATATAGTAGAATCATATGCTATTTACTTGATCAAAAAAAATTATTATTAAAATAATTCATAACTGCTCCTAAAAGCTTTTCTAACTTCAGGAAATCATGTCAGCGATTGCTGCTGCGAAAGGAAAATTGATTGCAGTTATTGGCGATGAAGTAAGTGGGTTTTTAATTCATATAAAATTCAGTCATTTTTTTTAAAAATATTTTTAGTAAGATTCTTGAATTTTTATATTTTGAATGTTGTTGTAGATTATTTATCATTATATTATAAATTTCTCGACTGCTTTTATGAGAAAACTCGGGAATTGTTTATGAAATTAAAAATTTCTATTAAAATTTTTTGCTAGTAATGCATGAAAAGAAAAAAAGAGAATTTTTAAAAAACACCTATTCGTATGTAAAGTTAACCGCAGTTTCAAAACATATTTACAGTATTTTAGGTAATTTGCTCCTTTTTGTATGTATTGTAAATCTACTATTCTAAGAGTGATTTTTTTTTCTTTTTTTAATCACTCAGAATACGATTTTGATTTTTAAGATTTCTGATAAATTCTTTAAAATCTGAAACATTATTTAACTGTGTAATAATATAAAAAAATAAAGTATTCGCCTTATTTTTATTGTGCTTTCACAATTACATTTAGTACTTCTTACTATTCTTTTAAAATTCAATATTGTTTTGAATTTGAAATGAATTTTATATTATATTTATAATATACTTTCTGAAAATATAAAATTTTATGAGATGTTATATTTTCTTAAGTCTGTTAAAATGTTACAGAAAGAAAACAACATTGATGTTTGTTAGAATTAAACAAACTAGAAAAGACTGTATTAAAATAATTTTTACTTTGATATATAAAACTTTAAAATTAATAAAACAGTATATTTCTGACATTATAAAATATTTTAATATTTCTTATTAAATGTAATTTTATAAGTAATAATAATAATAAAATCTCAAAGACAATTTTTTTCCTTGTTATTAATCGAAGGGAATTCTTATGTAAAAGAAAATTTGATAATGGTCTATGGAAATAAAAAATACTGATAACAAATCAATAATTAAACTGTTACATTTGCCCTTCTTTGCTTTTACTTCTTTATTTACTACTTTGATATAATAATGGACAGAATCTCAAAATTGCTAGATTTTGGCATTGGACTCTTTTGTTGTAAATTGCTAAATTATGGTGAGCAAATATGTGTTATATATATATAACTAGTTAAAACTTTCATTTCCAGGATACATGTGTGGGTTTTCTTCTTGGAGGAATTGGAGAATTGAATAAATCCAGGCAAACTAACTTTATGGTTGTGGAAAAAAGTATAATAATCTTTATCATTTCTTCAAAAACTACATATTTGATGTCTGATTTTATTGACAGTTATCTTTAATAAATATTTTCTTAACATAGACATGAATGGCTATAAAAATTTGTATGTGATATAATGTTATAAAAAGAATGTTTAGAAGACGTTTTGCAATGGAAGCTAATGGAATTTGTTTGCTTATTGAACTTAGAAGATTATAAACTTATTCATAAAAGTTATTCTTTCTAATATTATAAAATGAAATATAATTTCATTTTTCAATAACACAATTTCTAATTTAAATATATAAATTTTTAAAATAAATATGGGAATAATGGTGTTTATTTTATGGTTTTGTTAGGTTATTTCTTGTATGTTGAATTATTTTATCTTAGAGAAATATTAGATTCTATTTTTTTTTTATGTTAAAAATTTGAAAAAGTTTCATTGATATACTTTTGTATAAGAAATAAATATTAGCAACTTCATAATTGAGTGAAACTTTTAGCCTTAAAGTTTCCTAAAATTATAAATTTTTTTATGAGAAAATTTTATTTTTGTGATGAAAATACATTTTGTCTCAGTGCAGTTGGTATAGCTATTCGCATTTCTTGTAACAGGAATTAGTATATTAATATATGCTATAATATATAAATCTTCTATAAAGTCATTCTTTGGTTTGTTATTTTTAATATATTATGTATGTATGTGTTAATTATGGTTACATATGGGGAATATTAATTATTAATTTTATTTTTTCATTGGTGCATTTATTACAAGATGAATTCGTGAATTATGTTATGTCTAATGAAAATGTACCAGTATTGAATATCTAACTTAAAAATTATGATACATTTCATTTTCTCAGAATATTTAAACTGTAAATAATGTTCGATTCTATTATTTAGATTTATTGTAGTATATAGTATGCTTATATTTTAATATTAGATTGTTGTGTTTTAGATACCTCAGCTAGTGAAGTAGAAGAAACTTTTAAGAATTTTGTGAAGAGGGATGACATTGATATTATACTTATAAACCAAAATGTATGTTAAAATTCTGTTCCTTCATATATTTAGTAAAATTTCAGTCTGAAATTTTCACTAAGAATTTTTAATGATATTTTTCATATAATTTCAATAAAATTATAACAGAATTTACATTCTAAACTTGTATGTCAAAATTTTATTAAAATAAACTATTTTATAATCATGCTTTAGAAATGTGTGTATTATCTATTAATAATATTTTTATTGATATTAGTGATACTAAGAATATAATTTTACATCACTCTTGTTATCTTTTTGTTTTAAAATAATTTTGGAATCTCGAGTTTTTTTTTAATGCAAACACAAGTTGTTTTTTTTAAATACAAACAATGTAATAGATATTTCTAAAATTTAATTAGTTGAAAATATTGTTTTGTAGTCAATATTCTATTGAAATTTAATGGTGTCATATCGTATACTATAAGGTACTTTATACAAATCTCTAAAGGAGAAAGTTTTTTAAATAATATCATTCTTACACATAATTTAAAAAATTTCTGACTGATAACACTTAAATTTCAGTTTTACTTCTAAGAATTCTTCAAAATTCTGCATTTATATGTAAGTATCTATGTGTGTGTTTATATATATATATATATATATATATATATATATATATATATGCATGTACATATACTTGTCCTTGTTCATGTCACTTTTTTTCTGACACATGTAGTAATCAGAATCAAAGCAAAATAGAATATCTTTATTTATATATTTAATTCAAATAAATCACATCAAAATTTTTTAACAAAATTTTCTGGAATCCAGGCATTTAGAAATGGAATATGGAGGATTACAATTACATGTAAATAAGGTAGATAGATAGTAACTTTTATCTGAATAATGATGCTTATATGTATACTGGACTGGTCAAAATTGTTGTAACCTTTTGAAAAAAGTGCATTTTTGAGACAGCATTTTATATAGCTTTTTGGAAATATAAAGCTATATATCATTTTGAAGATAATTTAACCAAAAATTCAATAAAATAATCTTTATAATTGTATTTTTATTGGAACAACATTTATAAGGAAGAAAAAAGAAACATGATATATGCAAAACTTCTTATTGGTGGTAGTTAATTCTTAATTGGGTATAACCTTTAGCATAAATTATGGCTTGCAGTGTCATTCAAAAAATTTCAAAAGTGCTTTTATTTTCTCTGCTGTTATTGTGTAATATCCTGATTGGATTATTGCCTCTATTTATTGGGTTTTTTTGCTGAATTGATTTCGCTATTTCCAAATCATTTGAAATCAGTTTTTACATATATTGACAACAGGATGCGGATCTGAATCCTGTTTAAATATAGGTGCTTCATTATTGGGGAAAAGTTCTCATACTGAAAGCAGCAGTTTTGAAATGTCTAAATGAAAAAATATTTCCTTTAATCATATAAATTCTGCTCACAACTGTTGCTATCATACATTCTCAGTCATAATAATCATAGAGTATTTAACAATAGATTTTGAATTCAAAATGGAAATATGTTCTTATTCTTTTCCTTGTGTTTTATGACATTACTGCCAAATAGTGAAATTTGATCTCTTCACCTTCAATTGCAGTTTCATTATTTTGAAGTCCAGATAAAATAGATTTTTTTTGCAGTTAAATGTTTTCAATTTTTATTTTAGATTTCAAACTGACTTTCTTTTTTGGAATTCTAGACCTGATAGATTCCTGCAATTTATGTTAAATGATTCTAGCACTCAATTTCATACTGCATTGTACTGTTTGACTTTGTATGCTGCCATATAATTTTCTTCTGCCACATAGATGCTGCAATTATCTGTTAATTATTCTATTGTCAATTGATGTTGTGCAAGTTTTCCTATTTTTATCAATGTGATTTTGTAATGACTGAGTTTCCTTGTGTTCCTTCAAAAATTTAGGAATATTGCTTTAAGTGAGGTTTTCACAAATTTTCTTATTAATTTCATTATAATTAAAGTCTTTTTCATGCAGTAGTGAAATTTTTATCAGTTTTTGAATAGCTTATCAATTCTGTGCCATTTTTAAAAAAAAATATTCTAATAGCTCACAAAATGGAAAAAAAATTTTTTTTTGAAGTGACCAATTTGGGAGCAGTTACTTACAATACATAAAAATGACCTCCCCTCAACTCCAAAACATGGCATCATTCTACTAATTTGACATGAATTCTACTCATAACAAGATAGTATATTATTGGTTGTGAAAACCATCATGCTCATTGATTACTTTCAAATGAAGGAAAGCTACCTCTTATCAACTAAAGCAATGTATGTTTCTTTCTTCTGGTTATTTTGCAAAAAATTTTAAAAAATATAATACTAAGTGTAAGTTTTTAGAATACAATTATATTTTAAACTGTGTACAGCCTTATGGTATTACCATCAATGTTATTGTTGTTAAGAACCATTAATTTTCCAAAATGCATCTTCTCCAAAAATTTTCCTCAATTTTGGCCACTACTGTATATGGTGTATATTTTCTGGAAAAAGAGCAGGTAAGAAGTTCTTCAAATTACAGATTTATTTTCCTTCTTCATTTATGAATGAGAAATGCTTTTAAAAGCTCTTTTCATATCTATGACCAGTAAATAATTTTAACTTTTCAGTTTTTAAGATTTTTTTTTCGAAGTTGCAAGGTGCTTTAGAATGGAATATGTACAAACCATAGACTGTTTGAAATTTTAAAGCATTATTATTATTATTACAGATTGCAGAGATGATTCGTTATGTTATTGATGCTCACACAAAGCCAGTTCCAGCAGTTTTGGAGATTCCATCTAAAGACCATCCTTATGATCCTAACAAGGATTCCATTCTTAGACGAGCAAAGGTATGGCTATTTTTTTTAAATCTGAAATAATACCAGTGTTCTGTGTTTTCAATTGTTATATTGGTTCGAAAAGCAATTATAAATTGAATCTCTCTATTAAAAAACAGATTCTTATTGGAAGGTATTTCTGTAATTAGATCTCTATTCCTAGAAATTAATTTTTTTATTAATGTGTTGTATAGTTTTTATCCATTTGATTCTTAGATTGTGCTGTGAGAAACAACTCGCGTAAAAGCTAGGTGTTGATTTCAGAAGCTTTAATAGTCACTCATTTGTTAAAGTTTTTGATTAATCCATAAGTTGATGACTGCCCATTAGTAGAAAATATTCTCGAATATTTTCTATGAATAGGAATCTCAGCACAGAAATCAGAAAGTACTTTTCTCCCTTTCAAATCACTGGAAAATAAGATATATGGTTCCCTTTGATCCTTTCTTTGCCGTAAAATGTTTCCTGCTAATCTGCTCTTCCCATATAGGAAAATAGAAAAGGAGAGTGAAACTGTCTGTACATGATGAGAGCAGAGACACATTAACTCAATGAAAAAATTAAACAATTTATTACTTACTGGCCATTAAAGTGGTGTAAAAAATATTACTAGTTTAGGCTCCTTATTATCCTTTGGGATAAGTAAAATAGCTAATGTTAGAAAGTAGTGCAAAGTTTACTAATTTAAAATTGTGGCATGGCAAAAATAAGTGGGATCTGTAGTATTTCATTGTTTTTGCTCACTCTCCTGTGATACTTCTTTTTAAAAAGTAATTTAAATGCACTAACATTTTGTCTTCTTATTACCCTTAAGACTGGTGCTTAAGGCATCTATATCCATCCCAGCCACCTGTTGTCTCAATCACTATGCTTCCAGTATTAAGATAAAGATTTAACTTCAATATTTTGAAATAAGCTAGCTGTTTTATTATATTTTTTAAGTATAAAATGATTTATCATTGTTAAAAAATTATTTATTTATTTTGCATCTGACAGTTTTTGTGAAAATATCTTTTTTTTACTGAAATGTTGTTTCAGTTACAAATAAAATGCTATTTGCTATCATTAAAATTTATTTGTATTAATTTCAGGGCATATTCCAAGCGGAAGAATATAGATAAATGTATCAGAAAGATCTTGCATGTAAGTACATGAATTTTATTTATGGGGAATTTATAGGCTCTATTAAATAATCAAAGATTAAAAAAATAAGCTTTCCTATTTTGCTTTATACAAAATAAATTTGTGTTTAAACATATTCTGTCTTTTTACATATTAAAAATTATTTATCAGATTCTTGTGTTTGAAAATAGTTTGATAAAAATATGTCTTTTTCTGTTACAGATTTCATTAACCTTGAAACCCACATTCCTAGGACATTATTATTCAAGACTTCTTTTTTGTATTATAATCGGATATTATTATATATTATTGTTTTGATCTGTAATGTTGATGTTTAGGATTATTAAAATAAATTATTAACTTTAAAATAATTATTATTCAAATTCTTGTGCTGTTGTTTCTTATTGGAATATTTAAAATTCCAACTTGATTTTAAAGCAGATGTTTTTATCTAAATCCAAAACAAAAAAAACCAACTGCTTGTTATAATTAAATAATGCATATCTGTTTTTGAAAATCATTTATGTTCAATGAAATAAAGTTATTTTCTGCTGCTTATATTTCAGATTACCAGGGGGGAGTATCATATAAGATTACTTCTTTAATATATGGTTTTAAGATATTAAATCGACTCATTTATGTGTTCATATTTCTATTTCAAATATATCAATTGATCAAAATGAATATTACAACTGCTAATATACATATACTCCTTAATCAAAGCAAAAATTAATTTTTGTTCCAAAACTTTTTGCCACCCTACCTTAATATAAATATACAGAATAATACTGAATAATCAAAATAATTATACATTCAATGAATATACAGCATATACTGCTTAACAATTAAAAAAAATAGAGTTTTTCTTAAATTATAACGAATGACAGAAATTATTTCAGAAAATGAAATGTGGTATATATTTAATAGAAATCTTAAAGTTCCTTTATTTTGAAAAATGGCTTATGTATTGCCTGCATGAAAGATAAGCAAACAAAAGAAATTGTTTATTTCACTAAATTTTAACAGTACACTACGGAAAATTCAGACATGATCATGGGGAAGTAGGCGTGACATTCCTAACTTCATCAAAAATTGGGGACAGAATTTTTCTGTTTCACATACTAGTATTTTTTGGTGGCTAATTACCTGAACATAAAAAGAGCCTCTGCTCTTTTCACAACTGTTAGTGCTCAGAATCACAATTGATGCTGAATAGGATTTTTATCAGAAATCTTGATCCCAGAACCTTGTTGCTAATTCCAAAAAGTATGCTAATCACACAGTCATAATCTTTCTTAATAATGATATTCATAAGTTAAAATCATTTAATTGACTTCCATTAATTAGTTAGCATTATTTAGTTATTGAAAAATGATTCTCCCAGATACATGAGAATGTTGGTAATGGCAAAATAATGGCTCTCTGAAGTAGCATTCCTATTAAGGTAGCATAAATTAGATGGCACATCTATCTTTTTTGAAGTAAAGTGGGTCTTTCATGCCTTGAATATGCTTTCAAACTGCACTTCTACCTTCAGATACCTTTTTGCTTTCTCATATATAGAAAAAATATTGTAATCCCCAAAAGATTTATGCTCAGGATTTTGAAAAATGTCCACATTTTACATCTTCCAAAGTTGGAAAAACCCATTTTTGAAACTATGGCTGTTTGTGAACTTAATGTCTTAAAGATGCTTTAAGCTGAATGGGTGAAGTTTAAAAACAATCTTTGCACCAAACATATGAATTTCTATCAAATTTTATATGAAATCGATTCAAAGAAATGATTAACTGTCCAAGTAAAAGGAAACATGGTAATTACAAAAAGTGAAAAAATTGCAAAAGCTGACAAAAATTAATTTACCAATTTAGGATCTAAAGTGTAGATATGAATCAAATTTAGAATCACTCCTTTAAAAGATTGATTATCTGTCTGTCCATACATTTGCATACATATAAATATAATAGCAGTTTCTATTTTCACAGCCATATCCAATTGTGATTTCAGTTGGCTTAAAAAAAGTCATTTGAAATGCTTACTCTGTTTGTTTGTTTTTTTTTTTTTTTTTTTTTCTATATTAATTAGTAGAAAATGCTCATGTGAAGGCTCTGAAAATAGAAATCTGAGCACTTGTAGTTTTTGGCCTTGTTCAAGATCTATAATTTTTATAAAGGGAGAGGAAGAAATATTTTTGAATATTCAAGAAAGTTTTGGGAAAACCATTCCCATTGCCTGTAGTGGAACTTTAACTCTCTTTGATTTGCCTATTGTTTTTGTACCTTGAATAATGCTTACCCTACTCCAAAATGACCATTGGCATGCTGGGACTGTGTGCACTTGTCAATCACCAGCAGTTTATATTTGCCTTTAAAAAATTATAGTTCTACTTTCAGAAATTGACAATGACAATTACTCTCAAATACCTGCAAATATGAATAAGGATAATCATGCTGATTTTTAATCAGATGATAAAGTCTAATCTACAGACATTCTGCATGTACCTTTTTGTTTTTGTAATTGTTTCTTACAGTTAAACATTATCCTTCTATAATATATTGAAATTACATGATGCAGATGCACACTTTTAGTAATTAACATTCTAATTCTTTTAACTAGATTTCAGATATTTAGAGAATATTTTCAAACTTAGAAAGGAGACATCATAAGGAATAGAAACAATGTTTAATTTATTGCTATTTTAACTCTTATGAATATAAATCGTAATTGGAAGGGGAAGAGTAAGATGTGTTCTTGAAAATAATGCTATACAATTATATCAACATCTTTGATGTTAAAAGAGAACTTAAAAAATGTCTTAGATTAAAAAGGAAAAGACATAGTTTAAATTAATAAAACAGTGAAAGAAAAGCTATAAATGGAATTCTCTCTCTTTCATACACACACACATATATATGAAAATTGATACTTATGAGCAATGTCTCTAAAGTTTAATTTTTTATTATGAAATTTTTACAGATAATATCTAACAGTAGAATCTATAAGTGGTTTAATTTTTTGGCTTGTTTCTTAGAATGAGCCTACTTTCACAGGAAGTTTAATTTAAATTTATGAAAAATGTTTTTGAAATACAATTAGACAAAATTCTTCTACTGATTTTATTAGGATTTTTTTGGAGATTTAAATTCTAGCTTTAAAGAATAAATAAGTGAATAAAATGTCAAATATGAGTCTTAAAAATTAAAATATGTTTTTTAATAATTTATTAAATTTGATCAAAATTAAAAAAAATGTAAGATGCCAATTATATGTACTTAAAAATAGAAGTGCATACTAGTATCATTCAGCACAATCGTATGATTTCTTTTTGTAGAGTTCTAATTCTGACAAATTTCTTGTAAATATAACTGTTATAAATACAATATTTCAATTCATAATAAGAGTAATAACACATTTCAGAATTTTCATTTTTTTCACCTTCTTTAAAGTGAACAAAATTTCTGGTTAACTAAATGCATTATTCACAATATGTTAAAGAAGTAAATTGATTCTTTTATGGTGCAATACATCTAAATTACAGTGAAAAAAAGGTACTGCATGAATGGAAAGAAAAATCATGTGGTAAAAATTGTTTTATATATATATATTGTTACAAATCTGTAGTGTTGCTTCCATACACAGTTTTCTCAGTCACTAGAAAGACCGTTTTATGATCAACTCCGTTGGATGCTGTTTGGATTTTGTATGAAATTACATGACCTCTAGCAAAGTTAACAAGGACTAATTGACTTCCTGCACTCTCCATTTCCGAGACCAATCGGAAATCAAAACTTCCCTAAACATCCTTCCTCTTTCAAAAAGTTTTATTTCATATGAAATATCATATGTCATCAAGGGTCGCTTGGCTCTATGTACTCTCTAGCTCGAATATACATGGAATTAAAAAAAAAAAAAAACTTTTGTGTACATTCTGTATTAGGAAAAATAAATGGTAGAATTCTCCAGACCCAATTATTAAGCCGATTTCGGAAATATTAAATGAAAAATCATGACTCGTAAATATGTCATTAATAGCTTTCTATTATCTTTCTTTCCATTCAGTGAGATATTGCAAAATAAAATTTTGACAGAGCATTTAATCTCAACAGCTGAACAAATTTCATGAATTTTCACGGTCAGCTTGAGAATTTTCGCCATTTTAAAGTATAATAAATTCATCAAAATGCTGCATCATTTTATGGAAGTATAATTTAAAATAATAACAAATATAATTATTTTTTGTAATCATACATTTATTGTACTTTTTTATGGTAAGCTGTAGTACATTAGAGATGATAGATAGGACTAAATTAATTTCATTTACTAAACCACCTATGACGATCATATTAACAATACTTGATAAAGGTAAAATGTGCAATCATTTATATGGTTTTGAGGACCATATGAAATGATCGCTGACCAAATATATCGTATCAAAACAAAAGAAAGTATTATTTAAAATTATCATTGCATAATATTGATACAGCATTCTGATTGGTTCGCAGTTTTGCAACAATGTGAAACCAAATGGTAAAATCGTCCAGCTGTTGAGCTTTGGGATGGGACTCAGTCTTGTATTTTGCAATATATCTCTAATATGCAGGCAAAGGTAAGAGACGGTTAGTTAAATTAAAATATATGAATGAACTATTAAAATTTAAATCAGTAATTTAAAAAGCAATACAGGAAATAATAAAAGTAATTTGTCATTTTTACTTTCTCGTATACGAAGTTTAGATAAAATACTGTAAGAAAAAACAAAATCAAGATTTTGAAGAATATGCACTCTTTAAATTTTCTTGAGTTCGAAAAACATATTTTTGGAATTATGTCTGTCTGTGACAAAGATAACTGAAAGACGCTTTAAGCTAGACTTACCAAATTTTCTATTTGGTCTTTTCACCAAATATGTAGATTTCTATAAAATTTTGAGCTGAAATCAATTCAGAGGAAGTTTGTCCGAATATAAGTTAACAGAATAATTACAAATATAAATGTTATGTGGGCTGAGATAGCCTGGTTGGTAAGGCGTTGGATTCGCGTCCCTTGGGTTGCGAGTTCGAACCCCGCCGGCCGAAGACTGTCCGTGTGTGTAGTGGCTGGCGCACGTATAAATCTGTCGTGGTCACAAAGTCCTCCATGTCGAGAATAATGCGACTGGGGGTACTGATTCAGGGGTGATCGTTCTCTGATTCAGATCTAAATTACGATCTATGGATGAATGAATGAATGCATGAATGAAGTCCGTCCCGTAAAAAGAGCTGTGGCGTGTGTGTAGTTAAGTTGTACTCTTCGCCCTAGATGGCGCTACTGAAAAAACAAGAGACGCAGCTTTGACTTAAAATCACTGACTTTTGAAGTCAGTGGGCTTGTCTATGAAAAGTGCCTTTAGAAACAACAACACAAACAGAAAAAGGGGTAAAAGGATAAAGTTGGTACTCGAATTTAGCATCTAAAGTGTAAATTTCTATAAAATTTTAAACCAAGTCTATCAAGAAGTTGACTTGCTGTCGGTCATAAGCATGTGAACGCGATTACTTAAAGATGCAATGATTTAAATGCATGAAATTTGTTATGTGATTTTGAATTTACAATTATAATTCTGTAGCAAATCAGTTTGAAATAAATAATGTGTCAAAAACACAAATTCGATGTTAGAATATCTATTGCTAAATACCAAAGATTAATTGCAAAAGAAGTCGGGAAGGATCAAACGATAGATTTAATTAAAAGGATAAATTCACGCCGAAGATATATATTTCGTAATTATTCTTCACCAATGTCATGCAAGCATTCGCGACCTTTCCAAAGACCTACAATTTTATGTGTGAGGGGGGGGATAATATTTTTGTTAGAGAATATGCAAGGAGGTTTTTGGGAGACCGCTCCTGATGGTTCTTATTATTTTCTTCAATCTTAATTTAATGTCTATAATAACAAGATTTTTCATGCTACAATTTTTTTTCTCCCATAAAAAGAAAGAAAAATTCATTCTCTGTATATATGCTTAAAGAATTTTTGAAAATTTCAATGAAAGTTTTAAAAAAAATAGTTGAGTTTTACTTTATTCCCAGTTTTATTTAATAGTTAACAGTGTTGAATATATCTGACAGTAACTAGAATATGTAAGGGAATAAATATATATTGAATTTAGCAAAATTAATTTTCATTTATATACTAGGTATCCACTCTAATTGTAGCCCAATAATTAATTACAAAACTACTAGAGATAGACATATATATTCCAATTGGAAAAATGCTTTGAATGAGGTATAGAATTATATTTTATGTTGCACAAATCAATAAATATAATGCTAAGAAAATTATATCATAGAATTTATTTTCAGTCCCTCGGTCTTATCCATCATATTTAGTAAAAATAAACATCCTAGAACATACAATTAAAAAAAGTTCTATTGCTTTGTTACCAAAATTGACTGAATAATAATTCCTTAAAGTAAATAGGGGTTTAAGATTTTTTTTTCGATGAATAATTTTTAGCTTTTGTAAAAGTAAAATAATAGGACAAAATTAAAACTGCCATAGTAATTTCTTTATTGGTGAAATATACGACAGAAAATACAAAATAGATTTTTTGTTTATATGTAAATAATAAAGATAAATAACAAACTGTGCAGTAAACATAATGTAAAGAACTAAGTAATTTCATTAAAAAGTTAAATATTATTTAAAATACAATTACAAAAAATATTTTTTATAAAGTATAAAAGATAATTTATCATAATATTTACTGAATCTGACCTCCTTTAGAGAAACACATCTCTGAATCAAATTCAACATTGCTACAATTGCATATATGGATGCAATAATATTATGGTTTATTAAATCTCTTCTGTGCATGTATTCTTTTACATACACATTATTTTTCAACCCAAATGAAGTGTGGTGAATAGTATATAAGCCAGTTAACAGCTCTGCTACCCGGATAATTGTTTGGTATTATGGTTATGTTACTGGACTGCGACCCACAAGGTCCCAGGTTCTATCCTAGCTAAAGGTATTATTGCTAAAGAAGTACTAGAATACAATTAAATTTGGCATTTATGCAAAGCTTCTCAAAAAAGCATCTGTATCCAATGATATTATTTTAAAATGAATTGGTCAAGAAAGCAAGTAGCTGCAAATATTTATGAGATGGACCCCCATCATGTCTAAAAAATATTTTTGATAAATACCATTGTGAAACATAGCCCTACGAATGAGGACATAATGGTACAGATAAAATAACCACATATTTAGCAAATATTAAACAATCATCAAAGGAGAATGACTCTAGTTGATGAGTTCTTCCATATTCTCTACCAAAAACTTCATAGACCAACACATATGCCTGGTCGTATAAATCAGGATTTTCTAGTATCTAAAAATCTAAAAACTATCGTTTATCTTTAAATTTCAGTTCATGAAAATTTTCTTAGTAAAAGAAATACATATTGTGTGCTTTACATCTGAAATATTCTTATACTTAATTCTCAGGATTTTGAATACAATATATTTAATTTAAATTCAATTTCTGGAATACATCAGAAGTTATTGAAATAATAAGCTTTTCTTCGAATTTGAAATCTTCCAATCAATAACTATACAAATATTTTATTTTCATTTTAAATATTTATTTATATATTTATTTAAAAATTGAAATTTTTGATTTATCAATAAAATTACATTGTATAACAGATTCATTACTTTTTTTTGTAATGTAACTCTTCATGGAGTTTAAAGTCGACTTAATTCAGTTGAAAATAAATATTGAATTCAGTTTTAATTGAACATTTATTTTCAGTTCATAATAAATCCAATGCTTTGTATTAAAGAAATGTCTGCAAATTGTTTTTATTTGCTTAAAATTAAGTAGCAAGTATTATTATGACTGAATATTCCAAGATCTTTGTACCCTTAACACATTAGTTGCTGCATGATCTATTGATTCACTCTAGAAGATGGCTCCTAATATTATGACTCCTTCTCTTTTAAGTTAAAAGATAACAAAATAAAGAATAATATAGTTAGATAAATTACCCAAATCACAAGCATAAACTATGCAACAAACCTTATCTGTAAATATGCTAATTACTTTCAGCTCGGTATGAATGATTACTGTCAAGTATATTTATCACCCCAATTCCATGTATCAATTAGTAAAATTTTAATGTTTCCTTATTTTATTATGATACATGCTAGTTTAGAGTAATAAAAATCCCCCCAAAAATGTTTCGATTTCTACTATTATACCATATTAAGGGTTAATTAAAATAATTAAATATAAACATGCTGTATTTCTTTTATATAAATAATCAAATATTAAGATATTAAGTCTTTTTGAAGCAGTAATAATACCTCCTCACATCAAGTAATAATTAAAAAAAATCAAAAACTAATAAGTTAATGTGTAATTTGCTTTTATATACTTTCCTCTAATTTTTGCATTAGAATTCATATAGCAGTTGTAAAAAATCACCTAAAAAGTGATATTCAGAGTTTCTCAGTTTAAATAATATATTTTCTCTTTTATTTAAAACATCAGTGTCAAGAATATTTTCATATATATGACTGACAGAACTGGAGATTTCTAGAATGCTACAGTATAATGTAGATTTTCTAATTTTTCAACATTATACTTATTGATTCAAGCAACATAAAATATAATTTCTTTAAAGTAAATTTCCTATTAGAAATATATGTTTATTTCTAATAGTTTAAAAATAAGCTACTGAGCCAGTTATATTTTAGACTTAAAGAATAATTACATGCCCCTTTTTATCAAAAAGGTAATAACAATTTTTGAGAATTTTCTGTTGAGTGAATCAAAGTATATAATAAAAATCTACTTTCAAAGGATTGGATTTTCTTCAAGTGACATCTTATACATGCAGAAACATTAAATCAATTTTTTTCCCTCTGGAAAATGTGCTGCTAATATGATTTAAAATCACCTTCAAGAATAATCAATATCTTATGAGAATGGTGTATAGTTTTATTCCATGAAGCCATAATTTTTTATGTTTATTTCAGATAATAATTTCCCTCTATATATTTTACCTAAAAAGAAATATTTGTTAATATTCTCTAAAATATTTGTATATTTATATTTAACAGGTTACTTGAAGCTCTAGTCTTTTGCCATATAAGGAATTAAGCAACCTCTTTGGTAGCTTCTGAATTCATTTTAAACAGTAAGTGGATTTAAGTGTTAATAACTCTAATTCTAGAAAAATCGAATTTTTTGGTCACCATTACTGTAGAAAAGTTTCATTCTTTAAATTATGATCTAAACAGTCTGAAAATAAAAATTCTATTCTATACTCTGTTTCACCCTAACTTGGCAGTAGTGTATATTCTAGGCATGCCGAATCGCAGTCGTCGTCAGGGGAACAGGGTTACTTTAAAGTACAAAGTTACTAGAAATGCAGATCGCTGGCGAAACTTTATCTCGCAAATTTTTCGCCAAATAGTAAATATTTATTTACTTTATCATATTATCACTTTATCGAAGAATTAATTGTTTCCTTATTTTCATTATTTTTTCAATATTATTGACACATTATTTTAATAAATCATTAAAGTTAATTCATTTCATTTCACCGTTTCTCAAAAGAAAACAATATATCTTTTAATATTCTGTAAAGCGTAGTTCGGCTAATGTTTTTCGAAAAGATATCTGTATTATCGTTCACATCTTATAAAACTTTATCTAATGTTGGGATCTCATTTCTGCAAAAAAATGCATGGATTTTTTCGTCAAAAACAGAATGTCATCGTATTTTACAAGACCTGAATGTTTATCTACTAAGCCTGGTCGCTTCTTTCCAGGGGTACTTAAAGGATGCCTTTATTTCTTTTTTCAAAAGGAAAACTGTTCATTGCAAAACTTTATCGACGATTTGATTGATAGAATCTTAAGGGTTTTCTCGGAGTCGAGAATAAACATTTAATATGTTTCTGCGTGCTACACTTTTTGTTGGTTTCACTCGTCTTGAAGGTGTGCACAGCATAGTCGGTGATAACACTTTCTCTTTTTCAAACATTTTAGAAGTTAATAGAAATGACGAATCGAATAAATATTCACCAAACAAAACTAATAACTACTAATGCGATTAATAGTATCAAGAATATCAGCTGCTAAAAAAGCGAGAATAAAAAAGTACGAAAGATGATAATGGTTGCGAACTGAATGAAGTTAAGTTGTCGGAAACATAAAAAAAAAAAAAGCGCGCCAAATATTTGACCTTGAAGACCGGTTCTAGCCAAAGTGGAATTCATTATGACAATCTTTTATTCGTTCGCTTTATTTACAAAATACTTAACATATAAGCACTTCTAACTTGAGAATAATTTTAAATACATATTGATAGAAAAAGGATTTCTGTAATTTATGATATTATTTGATAAATTTCTGCGCATTTTAACTATTTTAAAGTCGGAATTGATGGGGAACTCTTTCCCAACTCGGAGCGTCACATTTTCTACCTTTTACAATACTGCCAAGTTAGGGTGAAACAGAGTATAGAGAAAATGTATGTGCTTTCGTCTTTTTAAGCCCTTTAAAAAATAAAGTAAGTCTTCCTTTTGGACTGTCTGCAATATCGGCTGCTTTTGCCTTTCCTCTTCAGAAATCTATCTAACCATCACAAATGGGTGTTACAATGTGGCAGACGAATAAGTAAAATCTATAAAGTAACTGGACAGATTAGATTTTAGTTTAGTTAAAACAATGTTCCATTTTTAAAGAAGAGCTATTTTGGGATGAATCTCTTAATTTTGAAATGTGTTTAGATGATGAAGAAAACTCCTAATTCAGCATCTCCTTTTGCCATATTCTGATGTAACTTTGCGTCTAGAACAGCATATTGGAGCTCCATGAGATAAGTTAATCATACCTGGCCTATTGCACTAGATTTATAAACATGATAAAAAAGTATTCTGATAGAACATTTGTGTTGTTCATAAATAAAAGCTTAGCCTTTTATACACAGAAAAAAAAAATGTATCCACACTTTTTTTTAAGAAACATAACAGCACAGTTTTTTAAAATTTTATTTTTAAATGGTGAAAGTATGACAAATATGCTGTTTACAAAGTGACAGATTTCTTTTGTAATCACATGTTTAAGTAACATTCTTCGAATTGAAAAGTACTATATTCATATAAGGATACATAATATCTGACTATTCCTTTCAACCCAAATAAAATGTCAAGACATTTTAGTGATTTACTTGTTTGAAGAAAAAGGAAAATATAACAAAAGAAAACATATGATAATTTTTACATAGTTCTTTTCCATCACATAAAAATACAGACTTTCTTTGAACAGTAACAAAACATTAAATGTTCATGTTGAGTTGTGCATTCCATTAAAACAAGAACATAAACATAACAGGATACAATAAATACTTTCAGACATTTGTGGAATCTTTAATCTAATGGAACTTACAAACAGGTGCAATAATTCAGTAAGCTGAAGACAAATTAATGTACTCACTTTCATTGGCTTATAAAGAATACTGAATATTAGAAAATAAAATATACTCATAGTAGTTAAGAATATCTTCTTTTATATGATATTATCACATTTTTATTATTTTGAAATAATTGGCACAATTGGTAACTTTTAAACTCTTTTGATAACTTATCAATAAAATTTGTGCATTTCTTAACAACCGAAAGACATTTTATAAAATATTCTTTCATTTTTTATACAGCATTAACATTCTTAAAGATAACAAATTAGTTTACAATAATTTTTTAATTTGTAATTTACAATGACGCACAGATTTAACAAATTTTATTGTATTTCTGTATACTTAGTAGCTCATAAATAACAATACTATTATATTATATATAAAAAAAAATTCTAATCTCTTCTCTAATAGAGTTTGATTCATTCAGCAATTGCAGTTTTAGATTAATTATTAAAGCAAACAAATTTCCTTTCTAATAAAAATTACAACTTAAGATTTATAAAATCAATTAGATTAAACACATTTTAATTTAAATATACATAAAAGTTATGAAGTGACACATTTTCATTCTTTTACCCTTCATAAAGCATTTAAGCAGGAATTTAAATGCATTTGATTTTCTACTGCCATCTTGGTATTTTTCAGCGTATACGTAACTGGCTGTATAGGAAAACAAAGCCACTTGTGAATAGGAGTAAAAGTCCTATTGAAAGTAAATTAAAAAACTCTGGATATTTAAAATAGAAAACCCAGCATATTCCAAGAAGAATGGACACTAAAGGCCAAAGGAAATTGCTTAGGTCTAACTCTGTATTTTGGCTGACAGGAGATCTATTTTGGTCAGTTTGTGCTTGTAATATTTGAACATGTATTACAGAATTATCAACAACACGATAAGACTCAAGTGTTGAATTGTCTCTAAGAAGATGTCCACAGAAAATGAGGCGAACAATTTTATTATTAGCTAAATCTTCTTGAAAATGATTTCTGAAATAAAAATAAGTAATCATAAGTTATAGTATAACATTAGTAATAGTATATATATTGTAATATACATATGGTAATGTACATTATACGATTCTGTTGTGTTATTAATTAACATTTTAATTATTTAAAAAATTTGTATTGAATCTCATATTAATATTTTATTCCTCATACATATTTTTAAAAATTTTATACCATTTGAATAACTATAATAAAAAAATTTATTATTAACATATATTAAATAACATATTATAATATATAATATTAATTAATTACTTGTTATTATAATGTGATAGCATATCTTGAAAGTTTTAATGTATTTAAGTTATTCAAAGAAAAAGCATTAGCGGTCCCCACTTTCACACATAAACTAAATCTGCAACATTTTATTTAAGATGTCTATTCTCTATTCTTTTTTATAGTTCTTTTATTTCCTTGTGTGCCAAATATATACTAAACCTGCACTTTTAAATTACGTGAATATAAACTTAGTATATATATATATATATATATATATATATTAAATTTTAAATAATGCTATGATATTATAAAGATTAAACTTCATGGAAATTTATCATAATGATACATGAATAAAAATGCATGTTTCTTTTAGCTTATTCTTTCATAATGCAAATATTATATATATAAATTATTCTAATTTTTTTAAATAAGATTACTAAATTTAATAAAAATAAAAAAGTTTTATATTCAAGATCTGACTATTACTTTTAAGGATTATTAAATAGCAAAATAAAATAAATTAATTTACAAAAACATAATACAGTGAATATAAGATCCCTATAAACATTGTTCTTTAACTCACAGCTCCCTCATTAAACAGAACTCTTAAAAATAGTGATCAATTTTAAAATTTTGATAAATATTAGGAATAAACATTAAAAAAATAGTCTTTATAATGTTTAAATCACTGGATATCTTTCTGATTTAAATCATCATTATACTCAGTTTCATAAAAATAATCTAAACAAATAAAATATTTAAAATTCCTAATAAGATTTTTTTTAAACCTACACTGAAGAGAATACTTGAAGAATGCTTTTGTGTAAAAGCATTGTGTGCATGTTTATGTTACTCTTTTAAAAAACTAAAAGTCAGAAAGTTTTCTATCTCAATTCAAATAGTTATGGTAAATTAAACACAGATATGAATATAGGAATTCTTTGGATATTTGAACAAAAGAATTTAAAAGTTTTATACTATTGATTTTTATTCATAAACAATAGCAAACATGCAGTAAAAAAAAAGGATTTTTATTTAATCAAAATATTTTATGATAAAGATTTTTTTAAATACAAAAAACAATAATGAACTGAAAGATGAAATTCATATTTTATATGAAGAAAACTGTAATGATTTTTAAAAACCCCAAACAAATTTTTTAGGGATGCGATAGAGAAATGGTATTACTCAATGATAAAATCAAATACAACTTGAATTCTTATTGATCTTTGCATTAGAATTCCCATGTTTGGACAAAAGAGAAAAATTTAATATTATCAAATATAAAAAAATGTTTTATAAATTTTGAATTAATGATATTTATTAAATTGAATAAATCTATAAATCAATGTGATGCTAATTACTTGAAAATATTTTAGAAAATTTTATTTGGTTTAAATGTTTTCCCGACTCACTTTTTTAAGAAGATTTCTCTCTCTTTTAATTATAGTAGTTGATGATGATTTATGCATATATTATATAACATACACAATTCTTCTCTTTTTTTCAATGTAAAGCAGAAATCAGAGTAATATTTGAAAATACAAAAAAAGGCAATTTTTCAATAAGAATAAAGCTACATTAGAAGGTATATATAGCAGATTAATAATTTGTTTTAATGTGTAATTTGTCAAGTTTGAAAAATTGTACACTATTCAATAACAAAAATGGCATAATTATTGGTGCTCTTACCTTTTAAATTCCCCTATGCTTACAGAAGGATTTGATCTAACAGTCCTTTCTGTATCATCTAAATATTTCAATCTAATTCGAATACCCAAGGAAGTTGATTCTGTTCTTTGTTCACTGTTCTCATTACACTCCTCCTCTGGTGGAGCAGTTGGTGTTTCCCTTTCCTGGTTCTCTGGATGTACTTCAGATTGTCTCATTTCATCAGAACTATTTTGGTCCTCAGTATCTTCACTAATATCTTCAACTCCTTCTTCATGAGAAGTGGCTTGATTGGTGTTTCTGAAACCCCATGGTTGATTATGTCTATTTCTACAGCTTGGAGGAGTTTCTGTATTTGGAATTTCTGCCTGTGGTGCCTAATTTAGATGACAGAGAATTTAAAAAAAATACTATTTAATCAGCAATAAAACTAAATATAAAAAATACATAAGAAAGATGTCAAAGTTTTTATATAAAAATTATATATCCATTGTTCCTACTTCATTGGAAGAGAGGTCTTGACATCTACTTTCTCTGGAAGGCCTTAACTGATCATTTGAAAGATTCCCACTGCTTTCAGGAGGTTCTGTATTTGGAATTTCTCTTAGTTGTGCCTAACATGAATGAAGAATAAAAGTTATTTAATGTTATGTTTAAAAAAAAGTCAAACTAAGTGCAAAATTAATATTTTAATATTGTTATGCATTTACTATATAAAAATACACAAGTAAACATCATTTACTACATAAAGGCATAACAGTTTATTTTCATTTTAAGAAAATTTCAAAAGATAGTTTCCTCCTACTTTTCCATGACATCAACTTGCAAAATAAATAAAAGGAAAAAAAGTACTTATTGTCAGTGATATTTATAAAATGAAAATTTTCTAGATGTCATATATAACATAACAGTCAAACATTAAATAATAAAAGTAAAAAAGTAGAAATCACATTTTATTAAATACTTGAACATAATATTGAATTAATACATGCAAGATACACATACATACAATTAATTACATGCAAGTACATTATTTCATTAAAAAAATTGAGTTGTGAATATGGAGCATGGATTCCAGTAACAAAAATGTGGCAGAGAATGTGGATTTCAAGTTTCAACTTAAAAAAAAAAATCCTTCTTTATAGGATTGTATTTAAAATTAGAGTTCCTGCATGAATAGAAAGATTTTGATGATTCTGAAGAGATTGATCAGATAAAGATTTAAGAACTTAAAGAGAAAAAAAGTTAGAGCAAATACAATTTCAATCTATACATATTATGTAATTCAGCATAAACTTTCAAGAATGCACAATATTTTCTTCAGATACAATTATTAATGATAGATTTTTAATGATATCTATATGAATATGTGTTGATATTCTATAGACAAGATTGTTTGACCTACTACTTGGAGGATGAGAATGTGTACATTGGAGTATTTTACTCAATAAAAAATTAAGTTGAATTTTTGTATCTTTTTCATGATAACTCCAGAAAAAATTGTTCCACAAAAGTAAATTTTACCCCATTCCAAAATTTTAAAAATTGCCTTTTTAATTATACTAACCTAATAGACATGCAAACCTTTCTTGAATTAAAAAAAATTAAAATTTTTAAAATTAATTTCCAACAATAGAACACAGTATTGTCTTGAAATTCAAACTTATTTCATTCTTTCATCAAATATTTAATAATGTGATTTTCTTCGACTATTGAAAGCTAGGAAAGAAGGATTCATCTTAATCTCTGTGTAGTTTAAAAGATAAATAAAATGTTATATCAAAATTTCATATTGTTTAGAATAAAATACCATTTCAATTCTATGTATTTTTCCACTAAATTGAAAGTACCATGCATAAATATTTGTAAGGAATGACTTTTCTTTAATAATTAAAAGGGCAGTCATCAAAATGTATCCTTTTGCCAGAGAACATTTACTGAAGGAAAATGTTAAGTGACCTGTTATTACACAAAGCTTAATAGTTTTGAAAGTAATTATAATGTTCAGTATAGTAACAGATATGTTTGAACAAATTACAGCTTTAAATGCTGAAAATGTGAATAATGTATAATAATAAAGCTCTACAGCAATTTTTTATTTAAGGAAAACTTTCTATAAACCAAAGACATCTAGGAACACAAAATACTTCATTTATACAGAAACAATTACCTGACAGGCAATTCTTTCTGTGCAGATTAAGGTAGATTAAGCAGGTATAGATTAAGCTATGTGAGGGGTTTTAGAGAATGTAAGATTCAACACCAACTTTTCTCGGGCAGATTTCAAAAACTATATTTTTAGGTATTAGAAATTTCAATTTAATCTCTATGTAAATAGTTTTAAGTAATACATATTGCAACAAATATAAATAATAAAGCATGTAATTGAAGGTGCCTTCTAGAGTTGTTTGCAGTATTTCATGTATAAAAAAAACACTTAATTAAATTTTCTTTAAATAAAATTATGAAAATATAAAAGTTTTTTTTAACATATTTTAAATATTTAAATACCAAGTTAATGAAATAATAGATAATATTCAGAAATCTTGTATAATAAGAGCATTATTTTCAAGGTGATATATTTTTAAGTAATTAATATTGGAATTATAAGATCATCTAATAAAGAGAAGCTTTAGAAATTTCAGAAGAAATATTGGCTATGTAAAACACTCTTGACTTCAGTATCTCAAGATTATGATTGAAGTTGAATTAAATCTTCAAAGGACCATTAGTTGTGATGGGGGGGAGGGGTGAAAGTTGTGACTTCCCCCTATTTTGCCCAATTTCCATATCTATTTTTTAAAAACTGATTTTCAGTCTCGGTAAATGCAGTTTAAGTAGTAAATTTGGTCAAAATGAAATAACATATTTAATTTCAGAGTATTTTCAATGAAAGTTACTTCTAGTAACTTGCTGACAAAATATTAAATAAAAGGTAATTTTCATAAAAAAAAAAAAAGAAGGCAAAACTTTTTTTAAAACCCAATCTAAATGTACAATGTAATCATCTGATCTGATTTAATCATATAATCCATTCATCATATAATACAAAGTTTAAACAATATTTGATTTTATTTGAATAAGTTTAAAAGCATGAACTTTGTAAATAAAATTTATTTGAAAAAAAAGCAAAAAAAAAAAAAAAAAAAAAAAAAAAAAAAGACTGGAGATACCTTAACCTTAGATAACTGCAAACTTTGCTTATTTATCAATATACCTTGCATACTAATTGGTGATACAATTTCCTGAGGATTTTCATGTACTATGAATTTGGAAATGTTTCTGACTATAGCATATTAAGTAAAGCAATTCTTACAACACAAAGATGGAGAAAGACCACTACTTAACTAATGGTTATGATATTTTGCAAAGTTAGCTTGCATTTTAATTACTGTAAAGCTAAAGCAATATACTCAATCTCTGTAACAAATGATAAAAAATGTCTCAATATTTTAAAGAAAGTTTTCAAAATGCTTTTTTCTTCTTTTTGATGTTAAACAAACAAAAAAAAAGCAGAACTAACAATAATTCAAAGTTAACATTTCAAATGCATAACAAGAATGGGAAACTATACCACCTTAGAATAATTTCCCCAAGAGCTGATATGATATAGAGATTATCTTAATATATATAATAAGAAGAATGAAAAAAAGAGAAACAGTTATAATTTTCTTGATTTAATTTGTATTATCTTTGATCTATTTTTATAATCTTGATTTATTTAAGTATGAATTTTAGCATAATTCATTTAAAAACTAAAAAACAAATGGAAGGATTCTCAAGTAAAGTTATAAAATATAAACAACTATTGTATAAAAAAATTAAAAAGAAAAATTATTTTATTGTATATAGTTTCCAATCACATCATTACAAACTTTCTAAAGAAAAATTTTGAGAATTTTATCAAAATATTATATCATATTGCATGTTATGGATCTAATAAATTTTAATAAGTTTTATTTCATCCTTAAAGAGAATTATGGCATCAAATTTCAGTAGCAATTAAAAACTATTTTCATTTCATAATTAAATTGAATGACAATAATATATATATAAAAAAAACTTCTATCATGAGCATTATGGCTAAAAGAAAAAAGAAAGGAAGATAAAAAATAATCACAAATGCATTGCATTAAATTTCCAAAATAAAAAAAAGTATTCATCGAAAAAAAAGAATAAAGTTTGAAATTAGCATTTATAATGACAAACTTCCATTTTGTTTTCATAAAATGAAAAAAAAAGATATTTAATTTTTTCAATACATTAGAGAAGATAAAATTATTTAAGCAACCTTGCATTTCATGCTTCAGTGGTCATTTTGATTTCTTTACTATCATTCAACTTTCAAGAGGAAAGACTGAAATATCAAGTATTCTGCAATTTCAGAATCCACCATTTCCTTTAAGAAAAACAAACTTTTTTTGTTTACTTTACAATAAAATTTGTGATTATTAATATTAATCAAATTTTTTCATAGTATAGCTTGAAAACCCCATGGATAAAATCAATTTTCTAGCACAGTCATATAACTATAGAAAATAAAGAGAAGTTCACCACCAATACAGCATTGCAAAAATCCAGTCAAAAATTAAATTATTAGTATTAATAACTATTATGTTTTTTAGCAGTATTCCTCAACAAAGCAAAATATAAAATCTATTTTTTAGAAAAATCTATCTTTATTTTTATTTAAATATTCTTTCTATCTTTATCTTTTAAATCTAAAAAGAAAAATCTATCTTTATTTTTTTTTCCCCTTTATGGATAGAACAGATGTGTTTCCTCAATAAATAGGCTGATACAATTATTTTATTTCTATATAACTACAGCTTTACTTTTATTTGAATAACAATTTGTGAGGTTTCTAATCACCCTACTGATAGTTCTTCAATCCTATTATATCACCACACTCATGATCATTAAAATTTATTATTAATAAGGCACAACAGCAGCTAACCTAATAGACTAAGTCAAAAAAGTTTTCAGATCTTGGAAAAACTAGCAAAAATTCAGAGCTTTCTACCTGTCCTGCTTTATGTCAAAACCTAGACTATTATATAATGCTAAAGAACAAATTAGCAAATTTTACCCTACATAAATTCAGAATTAACTAAGAGCCACAACAAAATATTTTTTAGAAAATTAAATTATTTAAAAAAATTATAAGCATATGTACAAAGAAAACTAATAAACAAGGTATAACAGTCACATCAATAATGCAGCGATAGGAAAGGAGCTGTATATACCCCGATTGCTAGTCTTAGAGAGAGTCATGCAGACAATTTTTTAGTGCACTTATGCCTTTAAAGCCAAATATAATGAAAAAGTAAAAACATAAGCCAATGGTCCGAATACCATTTATACCCATGGAATGGGAATAAAAAAGTTTAATTGCATTCTAGGGACAATTTGCCTTTGCTGCATCAATGAATTACATATTTACAAGAAGTATCAATAGAAATTATTATAACACTAAAGTTGTATAATTGAGAGGGGCATAGAGGAAGATATATCTTAATAAATAAACCATCACTGTTTTGTTATTATAGGTTAAGACAAGATTTAAAATTATAAAGTTATTTGTATTTAATCAAAAAGTATGTAATCTTATATAAACTTTTAAATACCTACAAGCAAGTTTATAATTTTAAATCCTGATTTAATACAATATACAACAAAATATTCTTCACATCTGATCAATAAATTAGTTCTCTGACAAAATATTCTTCAATGTTGCTTCAATAAATTAAGCATATCAGTGATTTGGCAAAATTCTTGGGTAAATTCTTTTCTAATTGTCTCACTACTAATCAGAGGCAAAATAATCAAGCACAATAATGATTAAAATTGATCTAATGAATGGTACAGTGAGTACAAATATTAATGTTGAGATTATTTTGAGAGCAATTGTAGTAAAAAAAAAATTCTAACACACATAAACAAAAAAAAAGAAAGTTCTCAACTAAAAATAAGAAAGCATATACAAAATAATTTAAATTACCTGTTGTGATTGTGTTTCCTGTAGTATAACCAGTGGCCGTGCACGAATAGGTCTTGCACTATAAAGCCGATTACTATATCTATTACCAATAAGGGTAACCAAAGTCGCCAATGCGATAACTACCAAAACAACAAAAAAAACTGTCACTTCATCACCAATACCTTCTATAAAGCTCATGCTTTTTTTTTACATGGATTGTGAAAGTTAAATGAATAAATACAGTGATTTCTGAAGGCACTCGAAAACAATACAAAATACACCAGAAATACGATCTCGATTATTTGTAAGCAATCAGCATAGATCAAAACAAAATTTGAAATTCATAACTAACAATTTCGCAGAGTATTAAAATTGAAGCAGACGACACCATAAGAGGAATAAGTTATGCTGCCACTACGAATGAGGATGTTGTATACAAATAACTATGAAAAAGAAGAATTGATATCTCTATAGTACCAGATATGAAATGTATCTCTTATTATTAGTGCAGTTCTTCATAAAATCAAGTCCAGTATGTCTTTCAGCATTTAGAACTACCATGTAAATATGCACGATTTTACTTTTGATGAATCATAATGAAAAAGTATTTTGCATTCTACAAGTGTAAAGAATTAAATGTAATAAGAAAGATTTTACAATACACCGAAAATTCTCATATTTATAATTTTTAAAATTCACTTGATAGTTCACTTTTTCTGACTTATTTCGCTCATCTCCGCTTCTCATCTTAACTGTAGCTTTCACTTTAACTAATTTGTTATTGTTTATAATCAACATTTGGTTATGTAATTTTTAAATTTGATTATTTTGTTGTATAGTTATTTCAAATCGGAATACGTTCGCAAACCTTCAGGTGTTTTTTTTTTTTTTTTCTTAAATCGTAGCCCTAATAATAAAATATTAGAACCACGCAGGATAATATATGTTTATTTTGTAAATTGCTTTATTTTTCAACAACTAGCTCCCTTTAATACTAAATCTCCCGAGATATTGTTATTATTACATTATTATTTATTGAATTTTTGGAATAAGTTCAATTGCTGATGTTGAAAATTACAATTCCTATTGCTTCTGACTAATTTGTAGATGAATAAACAATATTACATGCATAAATAATATTTTAAAATACTAATTTGCGTTGATTTTGTAAACAAAGTGAAGTTTTAATTACTAGTTATTATAAGCTTTGTTTCATGATTTTTATTATTAAAAGTTAGCATTTATATAGAATAATGTAATCAGCAGTTAAAATCCAGTTTTGTTTATCATTGACAAAGGGAATTGTATGGATTTGAAAGTTTTATATTAAGCATTTTGGGCACAAAAAAACTTGACCTTCTTCCTATAATTTTTCTGCTTATCTACACTTACCAGAAGAAGTCTGTGCACAAATATATAACAAAAATAAAATTAAAAAAACATTTTATATTAATAATATTAATTTCATTTTTATGCATTATATTCCGTATAAAGTGACAATTAGGAAAGTGACAATATTTTTTTGAAAAAAAAACTTATTCTTTTATTCAAAAAGGTATCAATAATTACAAATCATTGAAATCAGATATTCTCATAGTCACTTAATAGATTTTCATTTAAGCTAACTGTTCGTGAAAAGAGATATATCTTTAAATTCATGTGTTTCAATTTTAGGATTACTACATCTCAAGTTGTGAATGAGATCAGAGAGAAATATGAAAAAAATTCTTTATGAAGGCACTATAAGGAAATTTTGAAAAGGGCTGATTATCATAGCTGTGTAACTCATAGACAGTCATATATATAACCTGTCGATGAGCAAAAGCTTTTAGATTTTGCAAATGAGTTTGTTGATATGACTCTACAGTTTTAAGAAAAGCTCTTATTCTTGACAAGATTAAGTTTTGGCATTAAATGGCATGAGGTGGTGTAAATAAAACAAGATATAGCCTAGAAGAAACAGAAGGATTTCCCTTTAATTAAGTACAATGGGGAAAGAGTATTGGCTCTGATGGGCGTGGGAGCCAATGCTATAGGTCATTTATTTTTTATAGATTCACTATAATAGTAACCATAAGATATATAAACATATTAAAGGAAAATTTGCAACTAAGTGCACAGTTTTTGAAACTTGGAGATGACTTTTGGGAAAATCGATTAAAAATGAACGATTTAGAATGAATGAATAAACTGAAAGGAAAAGTGAAATTCAGAAAAGACTAAAAATGAAATTAATGCTATCATCATAATATGCCCCCCCCCCCCTCCTTATTCTTGACTATCTTCTATGTGTTCAAGTGCAGATTTTTTTTTTTTTTTTTTTCCATATGTATATTTGTGTTTCTAAAAAAATCCTAGATTTGTTAAAATTATTATATTAACAGTCAGATGTTTAATAGTATTTATAAGTACTTCATTAAATTAGTAGTTTCTCTATTATGAAACATGCTTAAAAATTAACGTATATATATGTAATTTGCCAAAAGTGCTTAAAGTAAACATATTTTTATCCTTAACCACAAATATTTCTTATAAAGCTATAGAGTTCAATTTAATAAAGTATCATTTTTTCTGTCTTATTAAAAACAATAGATTATCTTTAAAACTGAATCACAGAATGAGATTCTGTAAGTAAAAGATGAAAACAACTGTCTTTGTGAATATTTTTCATAATATAATAATGTTTATAATTAACATGAATTTTTTTAAAAATAAATTATGAATTTTTGTTAATGTGGGGAGAAAATATATAAAAGTTATTTCAACTCATCTATGGCAGTGTGAAAAAATAGTGAGTAGAACACTTCATATTTTGGTCAGATTGAACAAAAATTCATGCTTCTAATACATACATATTTAATATCTCCATATAGCTATTTATTTAAATATTTCAGTTTGTGGAATAACTGAAAATAAATCAGTGTGTGAATGAATTAATAATGAATTAATAGTTTGAAGTAATTGGTTAAACTCTGTTTTCAAGTTCTATTAATCAAGATTTGTTTCTCTGACAACCTAAAGAAACCAACTAGATTTATATTAAAAGCTTCGTATCACTTGATAGTAGGTAAATTCTTGGTTAAAATACAGATTTTGATCAAAATGTTTTGTAAATTTGTTGACTCTTTGCTTAGGATTTAAATTTCTTTTGTGGATAGCAAAAAGTTATAGAAGTTTTTCTGTTCTGTTTTCATTGTCATTAGTTATATATTGGTTACTTACTTCATTGAAATTGTAATAAATATTTTCTTGTTTATTTCAGAAGGTTTAACACTTATTTTATATCTTTACAAACTGATTTTTTGAAATTCTGATTTGATAGTTTATGAGAGATTAATCATGTAAGTATTTATTATTATTATTATTATTATTATTGATAAATACAATTTTAGTACCTAATGATACAAAATTCATTAATGAAACATTTTATGTCTTTTATTATTATGGGTCAGTTAGTAATATGATTTGATTTTATTTCATCATTCAATCATTATAGTTGATATTCCATACAATATTTTTCTAAAACAAGTAGATGCCTTTGTTAAAGTCTGGAAGAAAATGGTTAAAAGAAATACATTTAAAAGTTGTTAATAAACAAGAATACAATATTTAAATAAAAACTTTGGGAAGTAAGCATTATTCTTTTTGCATTATAATTTTTAAAATGTGTGAATAAGTTATCTGGATTTAAATAATTTTGTTGAATAGTATTTTATGTTATTGTTTGAGAGAATAAAAATGATAAATCTCTTATCTTTTCAATTTTTATTTTCACAATATACAGTCATAATTTTTACTTTGCTTTTCATGGCTAACATTATAATTAAATAATAAGTCTGCATATGTGAAATTTTTAATATAGATGTATATTCTATACAGTATTCGTCATTTAGTATGTGTGGCGATTTTGTGAAGTTAAAAAAATTAGCCTAATGACTTTAAAAAAACTAATCAGTAGTTTTGACCATATGATATGTATAAGCATATAATTTTTGCACACCTGTTCATGTCTCATTATCAATTATTTTTATATATTTTTTTAAATCTTATTAACATCTGCTGTTACAATTATATATAACATTAAACTTTTCATTGTAATTATATCCAGTTTTCTTATTTGCTGTTTATATTCCTTTACATTTATCGAATAAGTAATATAGCAATTTTTATTGGCTTTTATAAAATGATCAAATGTATTACTTTAGCCAAAAAAAATCAACATTAATTTATCATTTATTGAAATCACTTCCAATTGTCTGCCTCAGGTTGATCAGTAATTTAGTTGTACAAATTAATTCTTCTAAAAAGTTAAAGTGGATGTAATGTTAAATCAAGTAGCTCCTGAAACACTCTCTTTCTCAATTTTTGGTGTATTTAAAATGTTGTCTAATAGGCATGGCCTATTTAAAAAAATTTAAATCCCTAAGTCTAAAATAATTTTTTTGCTCCATTAGAATAGTAACTAAGAATTTCACTGTCTGATCCAACAAAATTACATATTGAATATATTTAGAGGAAAAATCACTATATCTCTTATTGTGGTTTTTGCAAAATCATTATATCTCTTATTTTGGCTTTTGTAAATTATTTATTAAATGAGAATTGTTTATTAAACAAATAAACAATTGTCATACTAATATTTAAATTATTCATTTAATTGGTCCCAAAACAGGTATTTTTATGTATAACATAAGATATAAATGTTTATATAACATTATAAAATCAATGCATGTTTATTTGCATCCTTAATCATATTATTGTCATTAAAATAATTAAAATTTTGAAAATTAAATTTATTTTTAGCTCAAAATTAAAATAAAGAGACTGTAATAAACTTTTAGCAATTCATCGATGAATAACATCCCTAGTTACAGTCCAGTTAACCTATTCAACAAAAAGACTACTCATATGATCATTATTTATTAATTAACCTGGAGGGAAGATAACAAATAGATGTGGCAAATTTCTATAGAAGTACAGATTTCATGCTTACAGAACTGAATTTTATCATTCTTGAGATTTTTTTCTTTTAAGTCTATAAAATTTTTAATATCTTAAGCACATTTTGTTTAAATTTATTTATTTTACTGTTCAGTTAATTGTTTTTGTTTTCTTTCATGATGTTTGTGATTGGCACAATTCATTATTTAATGACCTTCAACTTTTTTTTTTTTTTTTTTTTTTTTTGTTCCAAGCCTATGTTATGTATAAACAATATAATGGTAAAAAATGTTATTTATTTTTCTCCTCCATTTCCTTACTGTCTTTAAAATATATTAGTCACTAATTATTTGCCTTCTTTCTACTGTATTATTTCTTATAGTTGTTGTATTTTGTTGTTGTACTTTATAGTGTTTTTGTACTTTGTGTGACTCCATGCTTTCCACCTCCTTTCCCTTTCCATTTAGGGTATTGGGCCCCTATGGCATTACAAACTGAAATTCAGAAATTCACATTAGCTTTAGAGCTATGTGACTGATTCAAAAATTTATTGCAAGTTGAAAAGCAATTAAGCATTAAGCCACCTTCTTTCTATGAAAAGGGATTTGAAACTTCCCTGCATATGGGGAAAAAATTGGTATAAAATAAAATTGCACTTAAATTAGTAACTTTAGTCCCACATGAATTTCCTTATACTATATATAATGTGCGAGACTTTCTGGATAAACCAAGATTACATGCAAATTTATTGGAATTGTGCTTGCCATTTATTTAATCATTATATAATCATTTGCATTTTATATTTAAAATTTTCTAAGCTATAATATTTATTTAGAACATTAGATTTCATAATTTGTGCTAATATTTTGTTTAATGTTTTATTTCTTTTGCCCTGTAGGAGTGCAGTAAAGCGAGTGATGCGAGATTATGGATTTTTTTTTGTTGCAATACCTGGTCTTGTTGCTATCCATTGGGCTTGGTTCAGGCTGCAAGGCAATGAGCTGTTTGTTCCCAGAGAAAGTCGACTGAATAATCCACTTATCCAAAAGATAGATAGTTACATGGATACTGTTAAAAATGTATTTTCTAGCAAATCAAATAGCACTTCTAGCCCTACTGAATAATGTTATTTGGTTACATTTATATTTGTAAATTATCTGTAAATAGCAGTAGCAAAAATAAAAATATTTTAATTGTGTGAATTCAGTTGCTTTTTTATTTGCTATGCTCTTTTTTCCTTTTTTTTTTTTTTTCTTTTTTTTTCTACCTCAAAATATTTGAAAAATTTAGAATTAATATAATGAAAAAAATCTTTATTCACTTATCAATGAATACCAAATTATTAAATATTTCAAAATTACTTTCTGAATAGTTACATAATACAAACTGTAGTAAAGTGGTCTTGTGCTTTTCAAACTGTCAAAGCTGAACCTCCTCTCTTACTAAGTACTATGTTTTTTTAAGTTGCATCCTCCTCTGTTACTCTCCTATCTAGGAAACAACTGCTTTTCTATATTTTTTTTACTACACAAAAATTTTATAATCTTTTTAAATAGGTTTTAATAAAAATTATGTATTCCTGAAAAAATTATACATGGCAGAAGTTGATAGATCGTAGATGGAATGTTACACCCAGCCTTTATTATCTGAATTGGCAATCTCGGATTACTATCTATTTAGTTTTTTCGTATACTTTGTTAACGAGAAAAAAATGCTTATTTTGTTGAAAAGGACGCAATTTGAACTCTGTTCAGCATTAAGCCACCTTCTTTCTACGAAAAGCAATTTGAATCTTCCCTGCATATGGGGAAAAAATTGGTATAAAATAAAATTGCGCTTAAATTATTAATTTTATTGCCACATAAATTTCCTTATGCTATATATAATGTGCGAGACTTTCTGGATAAACCAAGATTACATGGAAATTTATTGGAATCGTGCTTGCCATTTATTTATTTCTTTCATTTTTTTTTAATTGGTGCGAATTAAAGGTATACGTATACCAGGCTGCTGAAATCGATTTTTCCCTTGTATGCATATTGCTGTAAATGCGTTTTTTCTCGAAAATCTCAAATTTCATATCCAGATGTTACATTTTAATTCAGGTTCTTAGATATGAATAATTATAATTTCCCACGATTTAATATGAAACTCCCTTTTCCAAGAGCGTTTTCTCACAAAATAATCATTTCGATAATAACAGAAAGAGTAGCTTTTGCTTCTAACCAATATCTGTGTTTTATGAAACAGTGCAATAGATTTTATTGATATTAATGGATTAATTAAATATTTAAAATTAAATTCCAGACAGCCACCCATTATTTTGCACAACTTTCATATCAAGTATGCAGGATTCTTTCTCACTTCCACACATTTCCCGCCTTGGTATTCGTTTCAGTATCCTGAGACTATCACTTTTCGACGATTCTATCTCGCTAAGGAGTGAGACGCGGAAGGATGAGCGCATTTTCGGAATTCTTCATCGCGTTCTTATGACATAATTCTTGATTTCGTACTTACTCTTTTTCGTTTTTTTTTTTTTTTTTCCCCACATGCGAGTGTTGTGGCGTTTCCGACCATACTATTTTAGCTGAAAATTGTGTTGATTGCGTATATGGCTAGTTCAATTAGAAGAAAAGTTTTCAGGAGTAACACAAAGAATATTTTATATATCATTAAAGGTAATCGAGACTATCTACCGTTCTAAATCACAATGTTCACAAAAAAAAAAAAAAAAAAATCCCAAAGAATAAAAGAAATGTTTTAGCATAAATAATTGTAATTTTTTTTTTGGGGGGGGGGGACTGAATTGCTAGATTTTTAGAACAGAAATCTTACATTTGTAAATCATAATTAAAAAAAAAATGAATTCAAAAATCATGCTTGCATAGCTGTGAAATTAGTCTTATCTCACGGCCTAATATTAAAATATTTACTACTAGCCGCCTTTGGCGACCAGCCGGTTCGCCAATCTCAATATTCGTTAAAATTTTAATAATCAAACATTTTATGTCACTCCTATTTTAATAATTTCTTCATCAAAATATTTTAAAGTTACAAATTTTGATAGTCATATAATTCATTAATATTATAAAGGACTTCAGTCATAACATAATATGTATCGCTCTAATTTTCTGTTGACTCCCGTAGAATTTATGCTTTAAATTAAAGTGGAAAAATGGTTAAATTGCAATTTATATAAGAACATTTTTTACTGAAACAAAGCATTTTTTTTTTTTTTTTTGTAATATGAGTACTGAAAGCAGAGTCACTGAGTATTTAAACCTTATGGGCACTAAAGAATATCTTTCTTAATTTAAGTAATATATCAGGAATTTGTCAAAAAAAATTTTTCAGATTCATCATGAACAGATCGATTCATTAACAATGTTTAATTTTAAATGCATCAAACATTAAGAAAATAAACAGAATCATTTAAAATAATCGGTCGAAAACAGGTTAAAAAAATTACTTAAAAAACGATATGCTTAAATTAACATAAATACAATTTAATTACAAAGGCATACAACTAACCTAAAAATAATTTAAATCAAGTCCTGTCCGCATCCGTTGAAAATAGTTGTTAACAATCAGAACACAATGCGCATGCATGAATTTTCAACGCCAGTTACGGTAACGCAAATGCGTGAATTTTTCTACGCCAGTTGGGGTAACGCTATGCAGATTAGAAATTTTTAATTTCCTTTATTCTGTTTTATTTTAATTCAAAAGTACTTCAGAATGAATCTGAAAGATCAATTAATTAAAAATGTTTAATTTTAAATGCATCAAACATTAAGAAAATAGAAATAATCGGACGAAAAATGTTAAGCCTAGCCTCATTAGCGTGGGAAAAAATACTGAAGCCTTACTCATTTGGCGGTGAGGAAATGAAGATTTCTTTTGGCGGGAAAGTTGGTTTTTAATCAATAATTAAAATTTCAAAAAAAAGGGACCCCAGGTGCACATTCCCGATCTCCAAGGTATACATGTACCAAATTTGGTAGCTGTAGGTCAAACGGTCTGGTCTGTAGAGCGCCAACACACACACATTGAGCTTTATATAAGTATAGATAGATTGTAATTTCAATTTTGATTATAATATACTTTTGGCAAGAAATTAAGGAGAGGGGGAGGGGAAGCAACAAAAAAAAGAACGCATAAGATATAAAGAAGTATATTTTATTTCTAGCTTTCTTTCGTGCATCGATTTAGGACAAATTGAAAATTAGCATTAAATCATTGGCAGCGCTTTTAAGAAAATAGGCAGAAATTTGCTACATCACCTGCGAATAAAACTTTATGATAAGCAGTGATACTGTAGAATTAAGCGTTAATGTAGTACGTATAGATGTTGCATTTACATGTCGATTGCTGGTACATTGGATTATGTATAGTTACATCTGATAGTAAATAAGCTAGAAAATTAGGTAATATATTTCAGATTTGATGGAATTTCAGTAATTAACAACATTTTCTCATTGAAAATATGTTTTTTTTTTCTCTTGAGAGTTAACCAGCAGTTATTTTTTAAATTATTAATATGATTCCAATCTTATTTATTTTAACCAAAACGCTTATTATTTTGCAAAAAAAAAAAAAAAAAAAAAAAAAAACAGGATTTATTTTTACAATTTTAACGTAAAAAATGCATTAGCTCATTTCAAGTATCGGCTTATGGATTATATATACATACATGCATATTGAACGAACTAAACATCATTTATATCCATTTAAATTGGAATTTAAAACACTTTATATATATATATTTTCATTTTGTTAAATAAAATTAACTGTAAGAGATATAAAAATTAAATCCTCATAAAACTGAAATTTATACTTTATTTTATTAGATTAAATTTGTATTAGCCACATCAAAATTATAATTTTTATAAGTGTCTTCTGTGTGGGAAAATTATAAACGCCTTTCTTTATAATAAATTTTTAACGCAGAATTCCCACATTTTATCTATTATTTTCAACACTCGTCAGAAACGCAGTGAGAGTAATCAGCATTTTCCCCTGCTTTTCACTGGTCTTCAGTTCGAGTTTAAAAACGCAGGAATAGTTTTATAATTTTTTACTCTTTTTTAAATTTATTTTGAAAATTATTTTATATATTAATTTAGAATTAACTATTATTTTTTTAATTCTTATACATCAGACTTAAAATTTTACTTCAAAATATCAATAAATTTTAAGAAATTTTAAGTTTTAAGATCTTACACATGCGCAGAAAAAAGTAGAACGTTTAGCATTGTGCTTTTCGAACAGATTCCTACAGTTTGAAACCTGGAAGGGTTTGAAACAAAAAAATCTTGGAATTAAGCGGGGTTTTAGAGATGGGTGGCTTGGTGAAAAGAAACGTACGCTCCTTCGATTTTTTTTGCTGGTCTTCTGTTCGAGACTCGAGGCGCAGGAATTGTATCATAATTTTTTACCCTTTTTAAAATTTATTTTGAATAATATTTTCCACTATATTTTAACATTTACTATGTATTTTTCCAATTCTTAAAAAGCAGACTAAAAATTTTTCATCGAGATATCAATAAATAGAAAGAAATTTTTAGTTTCCAAGATCTTGCAAATGCGCAGAAAAAAGTAGAACGTTTCGCATTGGTCTTTTCGAACAGATTCCTACCAAGTTTGAAACCTGGAAGGGTTTGAAACAAAAAATCTTGGGATTAAGCGGAATTTTAGAGATGGATGGCTTGGTGGATAGAACCGTATGCTTCTTCGATTTCTTTTGCTGGTCTTCTGTTCGAGTCTCGAGGCGCAGGAATTGTATCATAATTTTTTACCCTTTTTAAAATATATTTTGAATAATATTTTACACTATATTTTAACATTTACTATGAATATTTCCAATTCTTATATATCAGTCTGAAAGTTTCACTTTAAGCTATCAATAAATATAAAGAAATTTTAAGTTTCCAAGATCTTGCACATGCGCAGAAAAAAGTAGAACGTTTAGCATATTGCGTTTCGAACATATTCAAACCAAGTTTGAAACCTGGAAGGGTTTGAAACAAAGAATCTCGGAATTAAGCGGGGTTTTAGAGATGGGTGGCTTGGTGGAAAGAACAGTAGGCTCCTTCGATTTTTTTTGCTGGTCTTCTGTTCGAGTCTCGAGGCGCAGGAATTGTATCATAATTTTTTACCCTTTTTTAAATTTATTTTGAATAATATTTTACACTATATTTTAACATTTAATATGAATATTTCAAATTCTTATATATCAGTCTTAAAGTTTCACTTTAAGCTATCAATAAATATAAAGAAATTTTTAAGTTTCCAAGATCTTGCACATGCGCAGAAAAAAGTAGAACGTTTAGCATTGTGCTTTTCGAACAGATTCCCACCAAGTTTGAAACCTGGAAGGGTTTGAAACAAAGAATCCTGGAATTAAGCGGGGTTTTAAAGACGTGTGGCTTGGTGGAAAGAACAGTAGGCTCCTTCGATTTTTTTTGCTGGTCTTCTGTTCGAATCTCGAGGCGCATTAATTGTATCATAATTTTTTACCCTTTTTTAAATTTATTTTGAATAATATTTTACACTCTATTTTTACATTTACTATGTATTTTTCCAATTCTTAAACAGCAGACTAAAAATTTTTCATCGAGATATAAATAAATATAAAGAAATTTTTAAGTTTCCAAGATCTTGCACATGCGCAGAACAAAGTAGAACGTTTAGCATTGTGCTTTTCGAACAGATTCCTACTAAGTTTGAAACCTGGAAGGGTTTGAAACAAAGATTCTTGGAATTAAACGGGGTTTCAGAGATGGGTGGCTTGGTGGAAAGAACCGTAGGCTCCTTCGATTTTTTTTGCTGGTCTTCTGTTCGAGTCTCGAGGCGCAGGAATTGTATCATAATTTTTTACCCTTTTTTAAATTTATTTTGAATAATATTTTACACTATATTTTAACATTTACTATGTATTTTTCAAATTCTTAAAAAGCAGACTAAAAATTTTTCATCGAGATATCAATAAATATAAAGAAATTTTTATGTTTCCAAGATCTTGCACATGCGCAGAAAAAAGTAGAACGTTTAGCATTGGTCTTTTCGAACAGATTCCTACTAAGTTTGAAACCTGGAAGGGTTTGAAACAGACTCTTGGGATTAAGCGGAGTCTTAGAGATGGGTGGCTTGGTGGATAGAACCGTATGCTCCTTCGATTTTTTTTGCTGGTCTTCTGTTCGAGTCTCGAGGCGCAGGAATTGTATCATAATTTTTTACCCTTTTTTAAATTTATTTTGAATAATATTTTACACTATATTTTAACATTTACTATGAATATTTCCAATTCTTATATATCAGTCTTAAAGTTTCAAATAAGCTATCAATAAATATAAAGAAATTTTTAATTTTCCAAGATCTTGCACATGCGCAGAAAAAAGTAGAACGTTTAGCATTGGTCTTTTCGAACAGATTCCTATTAAGTTTGAAACATGGAAGGGTTTGAAACAAAGAATATTGGAATTAAGCGGGGTTTTAGAGATGGGTGGCTTGGTGGAAAGAACCGTAGGCTCCTTCGATTTTTTTTGCTGGTCTTCTGTTCGAGTCTCGAGGCGCAGGAATTGTATCATAATTTTTTACCCTTTTTTAAATTTATTTTGAATAATATTTTACACTATATTTTAACATTTACTATGAATATTTAAAATTCTTATATATCAGTCTTAAAGTTTCACTTTAAGCTATCAATAAATATAAAGAAATTTTAAGTTTCCAAGATCTTGCACAAGCGCAGAAAATAGTACAACGTTTAGCATTGTGCTTTTCGAACAGATTCCCACCAAGTTTGAAACCTGGAAGGGTTTGAAACAAAGAATCTTGGAATTAAGCGGGGTTTTAAAGATGGGTGGCTTGGTGGAAAGAACCGTAGGCTCCTTCGATTTTTTCTGCTGGTCTTCTGTTCGAGTCTCGAGGGGCAGGAATTGTATCATAATTTTTTACCCTTTTTTAAATTTATTTTGAATAATATTTTACACTATATTTTAACATTTACTATGTATTTTTCCAATTCTTAAACAGCAGACTAAAAATTTTTCATCGAGATATCAATAAATATAAAGAAATTTTTAAGTTTCCAAGATCTTGCACATGCGCAGAAAAAAGTAGAACGTTTAGCATTGTGCTTTTCGAACAGATTCCTACTAAGTTTGAAACGTGGAAGGGTTTGAAACAAAGAATCTTGGAATTAAACGGGGTTTTAGAGATGGGTGGCTTGGTGGAAAGAACCGTAGGCTCCTTCGGTTTTTTTCCTGGTCTTCTGTTCGAGTCTCGAGGCGCAGGAATTGTATCATAATTTTTTACCCTTTTTTAAATTTATTTTGAATAATATTTTACACTATATTTTAACATTTACTATGAATATTTAAAATTCTTATATATCAGTCTTAAAGTTTCAATTTAAGCTATCAATAAATATAAAGAAATTTTAAGTTTCCAAGATCTTGCACATGCGCAGAAAAAAGTAGAACGTTTAGCATTGTGCTTTTCGAACAGATTCCCACCAAGTTTGAAACCTGGAAGGGTTTGAAACAAAGAATCTTGGAATTAAGCGGGTTTTTAGAGATGGGTGGCTTGGTGGAAAGAACCGTAGGCTCCTTCGGTTTTTTTCCTGGTCTTCTGTTCGAGTCTCGAGGCGCAGGAATTGTATCATAATTTTTTACCCTTTTTTAAATTTATTTTGAATAATATTTAACACTATATTTTAACATTTACTATGTATTTTTCCAATTCGTAAACAGCAGAATAAAATTTTTCATCGAGATATCAATAAATATAAAGAAATTTTTTAGTTTCCAAGATCTTGCACATGCGCAGAAAAAAGTAGAACGTTTAGCATTGGTCTTTTCGAACAGATTCCTACTAAGTTTGAAACCTGGAAGGGTTTGAAACAAAGAATCTTGGGATTAAGCGGAGTTTTAGAGATGGGTGGCTTGGTGGAAAGAACCGTAGGCTCCTTCGATTTTGTTGCTGGTCTTCTGTTCGAGTCTCGAGGCGCAGGAATTGTATCATAATTTTTTACCCTTTTTTAAATTTATTTTAAATAATATTTTACACTATATATTAACATTTACTATGAATATTTCCAATTCTTAGATATCAGTCTTAAAGTTTCACTTTAAGATATCAATAAATATAAAGAAATTTTAAGTTTCCAAGATCTTGCACATGCGCAGAAAAAAGTAGAACGTTTAGCATTGTGCTTTTCGAACAGATTCCCACCAAGTTTGAAACATGGAAGGGTTTGAAACAAAGAATCTCGGAATTAAGCGGGGTTTTAGAGATGGGTGGCTTGGTGGAAAGAACCGTAGGCTCCTTCGATTTTTTTTGCTGCTCTTCTGTTCGAGTCTCGAGGCGCTTTAATTGTATCATAATTTTTTACCCTTTTTTAAATTTATTTTGAATAATATTTTACACTCTATTTTTACATTTACTATGTATTTTTCCAATTCTTAAACCGCAGACTAAAAATTTTTCATCGAGATATAAATAAATATAAAGAAATTTTTAAGTTTCCAAGATCTTGCACATGCGCAGAAAAAAGTAGAACGTTTAGCATTGGTCTTTTCGAACCGATTCCTACCAAGTTTGAAACCTGGAAGGGTTTGAAACAAAGATTCTTGGAATTAAACGGGGTTTCAGAGATGGGTGGCTTGGTGGAAAGAACCGTAGGCTCCTTCGATTTTTTTTGCTGGTCTTCTGTTCGAGGCTCGAGGCGCAGGAATTGTATCATAATTTTTTACCCTTTTTTAAATTTATTTTGAATAATATTTTACACTATATTTTAACATTTACTATGTATTTTTCAAATTCTTAAAAAGCAGACTAAAAATTTTTCATCGAGATATCAATAAATATAAAGAAATTTTTATGTTTCCAAGATCTTGCACATGCGCAGAAAAAAGTAGAACGTTTAGCATTGGTCTTTTCGAACAGATTCCTAAGTTTGAAACCTGGAAGGGTTTGAAACAGACTCTTGGGATTAAGCGGAGTCTTAGAGATGGGTGGCTTGGTGGATAGAACCGTATGCTCCTTCGATTTTTTTTGCTGGTCTTCTGTTCGAGTCTCGAGGCGCAGGAATTGTATCATAATTTTTTACCCTTTTTTAAATTTATTTTGAATAATATTTTACACTATATTTTAACATTTACTATGAATATTTCCAATTCTTATATATCAGTCTTAAAGTTTCAAATAAGCTATCAATAAATATAAAGAAATTTTTAATTTTCCAAGATCTTGCACATGCGCAGAAAAAAGTAGAACGTTTAGCATTGGTCTTTTCGAACAGATTCCTACTAAGTTTGAAACATGGAAGGGTTTGAAACAAAGAATCTTGGAATTAAGCGGGGTTTTAGAGATGGGTGGCTTGGTGGAAAGAACCGTAGGCTCCTTCGATTTTTTTTGCTGGTCTTCTGTTCGAGTCTCGAGGCGCAGGAATTGTATCATAATTTTTTACCCTTTTTTAAATTTATTTTGAATAATATTTTACACTATATTTTAACATTTACTATGAATATTTAAAATTCTTATATATCAGTCTTAAAGTTTCACTTTAAGCTATCAATAAATATAAAGAAATTTTAAGTTTCCAAGATCTTGCACAAGCGCAGAAAATAGTACAACGTTTAGCATTGTGCTTTTCGAACAGATTCCCACCAAGTTTGAAACCTGGAAGGGTTTGAAACAAAGAATCTTGGAATTAAGCGGGGTTTTAAAGATGGGTGGCTTGGTGGAAAGAACCGTAGGCTCCTTCGATTTTTTCTGCTGGTCTTCTGTTCGAGTCTCGAGGGGCAGGAATTGTATCATAATTTTTTACCCTTTCTTAAATTTATTTTGAATAATATTTTACACTATATTTTAACATTTACTATGTATTTTTCCAATTCTTAAACAGCAGACTAAAAATTTTTCATCGAGATATCAATAAATATAAAGAAATTTTTAAGTTTCCAAGATCTTGCACATGCGCAGAAAAAAGTAGAACGTTTAGCATTGTGCTTTTCGAACAGATTCCTACTAAGTTTGAAACGTGGAAGGGTTTGAAAGAAAGAATCTTGGAATTAAACGGGGTTTTAGAGATGGGTGGCTTGGTGGAAAGAACCGTAGGCTCCTTCGGTTTTTTTCCTGGTCTTCTGTTCGAGTCTCGAGGCGCAGGAATTGTATCATAATTTTTTACCCTTTTTTAAATTTATTTTGAATAATATTTTACACTATATTTTAACATTTACTATGAATATTTAAAATTCTTATATATCAGTCTTAAAGTTTCAATTTAAGCTATCAATAAATATAAAGAAATTTTAAGTTTCCAAGATCTTGCACATGCGCAGAAAAAAGTAGAACGTTTAGCATTGTGCTTTTCGAACAGATTCCCACCAAGTTTGAAACCTGGAAGGGTTTGAAACAAAGAATTTTGGAATTAAGCGGGTTTTTAGAGATGGGTGGCTTGGTGGAAAGAACCGTAGGCTCCTTCGGTTTTTTTCCTGGTCTTCTGTTCGAGTCTCGAGGCGCAGGAATTGTATCATAATTTTTTACCCTTTTTTAAATTTATTTTGAATAATATTTAACACTATATTTTAACATTTACTATGTATTTTTCCAATTCGTAAACAGCAGAATAAAATTTTTCATCGAGATATCAATAAATATAAAGAAATTTTTTAGTTTCCAAGATCTTGCACATGCGCAGAAAAAAGTAGAACGTTTAGCATTGGTCTTTTCGAACAGATTCCTACTAAGTTTGAAACCTGGAAGGGTTTGAAACAAAGAATCTTGGGATTAAGCGGAGTTTTAGAGATGGGTGGCTTGGTGGAAAGAACCGTAGGCTCCTTCGATTTTGTTGCTGGTCTTCTGTTCGAGTCTCGAGGCGCAGGAATTCTATCATAATTTTTTACCCTTTTTTAAATTTATTTTAAATAATATTTTACACTATATATTAACATTTACTATGAATATTTCCAATTCTTAGATATCAGTCTTAAAGTTTCACTTTAAGCTATCAATAAATATAAAGAAATTTTAAGTTTCCAAGATCTTGCACATGCGCAGAAAAAAGTAGAACGTTTAGCATTGTGCTTTTCGAACAGATTCCCACCAAGTTTGAAACATGGAAGGGTTTGAAACAAAGAATCTCGGAATTAAGTTGGGTTTTAGAGATGGGTGGCTTGGTGGAAAGAACCGTAGGCTCCTTCGATTTTTTTTGCTGCTCTTCTGTTCGAGTCTCGAGGCGCTTTAATTGTATCATAATTTTTTACCCTTTTTTAAATTTATTTTGAATAATATTTTACACTCTATTTTTACATTTACTATGTATTTTTCCAATTCTTAAACAGCAGACTAAAAATTTTTCATCGAGATATAAATAAATATAAAGAAATTTTTAAGTTTCCAAGATCTTGCACATGCGCAGAAAAAAGTAGAACGTTTAGCATTGGTCTTTTCGAACCGATTCCTACCAAGTTTGAAACCTGGAAGGGTTTGAAACAAAGAATCTTGGGATTAAGCGGAGTTTTAGAGATGGGTGGCTTGGTGGAAAGGACCGTAGGCTCCTTCGATTTTGTTGCTGGTCTTCTGTTCGAGTCTCGAGGCGCAGGAATTGTATCATAATTTTTTACCCTTTTTTTAAATTTATTTTGAATAATATTTTACACTCTATTTTAACATTTACTATGTATTTTTCCAATTCTTAAACAGCAGACTAAAAATTTTTCATCGAGATATCAATAAATATAAAGAAATTTTTAAGTTTCCAAGATCTTGCACATGCGCAGAAAAAAGTAGAACGTTTAGCATTGGTCTTTTCGAACAGATTCCTACTAAGTTTGAAACATGGAAGGGTTTGAAACAAAGAATCTTGGAATTAAGCGGGGTTTTAGAGATGGGTGGCTTGGTGGAAAGAACCGTAGGCTCCTTCGATTTTTTTTGCTGGTCTTCTGTTCGAGTCTCGAGGCGCAGGAATTGTATCATAATTTTTTACCCTTTTTTAAATTTATTTTGAATAATATTTTACACTATATTTTAACATTTACTATGAATATTTAAAATTCTTATATATCAGTCTTAAAGTTTCACTTTAAGCTATCAATAAATATAAAGAAATTTTAAGTTTCGAAGATCTTGCACAAGCGCAGAAAATAGTACAACGTTTAGCATTGTGCTTTTCGAACAGATTCCCACCAAGTTTGAAACCTGGAAGGGTTTGAAACAAAGAATCTTGGAATTAAGCGGGGTTTTAAAGATGGGTGGCTTGGTGGAAAGAACCGTAGGCTCCTTCGATTTTTTCTGCTGGTCTTCTGTTCGAGTCTCGAGGGGCAGGAATTGTATCATAATTTTTTACCCTTTTTTAAATTTATTTTGAATAATATTTTACACTATATTTTAACATTTACTATGTATTTTTCCAATTCTTAAACAGCAGACTAAAAATTTTTCATCGAGATATCAATAAATATAAAGAAATTTTTAAGTTTCCAAGATCTTGCACATGCGCAGAAAAAAGTAGAACGTTTAGCATTGTGCTTTTCGAACAGATTCCTACTAAGTTTGAAACGTGGAAGGGTTTGAAACAAAGAATCTTGGAATTGAACGGGGTTTTAGAGATGGGTGGCTTGGTGGAAAGAACCGTAGGCTCCTTCGGTTTTTTTCCTGGTCTTCTGTTCGAGTCTCGAGGCGCAGGAATTGTATCATAATTTTTTACCCTTTTTTAAATTTATTTTGAATAATATTTTACACTATATTTTAACATTTACTATGAATATTTAAAATTCTTATATATCAGTCTTAAAGTTTCAATTTAAGCTATAAATAAATATAAAGAAATTTTAAGTTTCCAAGATCTTGCACATGCGCAGAAAAAAGTAGAACGTTTAGCATTGTGCTTTTCGAACAGATTCCCACCAAGTTTGAAACCTGGAAGGGTTTGAAACAAAGAATCTTGGAATTAAGCGGGTTTTTAGAGATGGGTGGCTTGGTGGAAAGAACCGTAGGCTCCTTCGGTTTTTTTCCTGGTCTTCTGTTCGAGTCTCGAGGCGCAGGAATTGTATCATAATTTTTTACCCTTTTTTAAATTTATTTTGAATAATATTTAACACTATATTTTAACATTTACTATGTATTTTTCCAATTCGTAAACAGCAGAATAAAATTTTTCATCGAGATATCAATAAATATAAAGAAATTTTTTAGTTTCCAAGATCTTGCACATGCGCAGAAAAAAGTAGAACGTTTAGCATTGGTCTTTTCGAACAGATTCCTACTAAGTTTGAAACCTGGAAGGGTTTGAAACAAAGAATCTTGGGATTAAGCGGAGTTTTAGAGATGGGTGGCTTGGTGGAAAGAACCGTAGGCTCCTTCGATTTTGTTGCTGGTCTTCTGTTCGAGTCTCGAGGCGCAGGAATTGTATCATAATTTTTTACCCTTTTTTAAATTTATTTTAAATAATATTTTACACTATATATTAACATTTACTATGAATATTTCCAATTCTTATATATCAGTCTTAAAGTTTCACTTTAAGCTATCAATAAATATAAAGAAATTTTAAGTTTCCAAGATCTTGCACATGCGCAGAAAAAAGTAGAACGTTTAGCATTGTGCTTTTCGAACAGATTCCCACCAAGTTTGAAACCTGGAAGGATTTGAAACAAAGAATCTCGGAATTAAGCGGGGTTTTAGAGATGGGTGGTTTGGTGGAAAGAACCGTAGGCTCCTTCGATTTTTTTTGCTGGTCTTCTGTTCGAGTCTCGAGGCGCAGGAATTGTATCATAATTTTTTACCCTTTTTTAAATTTATTTTGAATAATATTTTACACTATATTTTAACATTTACTATGAATATTTAAAATTCTTATATATCAGTCTTAAAGTTTCACTTCAAGCTATCAATAAATATAAAGAAATTTTAAGTTTCCAAGATCTTGCACATGCGCAGAAAAAAGTAGAACGTTTAGCATTGTGCTTTTCGAACAGATTCCCACCAAGTTTGAAACCTGGAAGGATTTGAAACAAAGAATCTCGGAATTAAGCGGGGTTTTAGAGATGGGTGGCTTGGTGGAAAGAACCGTAGGCTCCTTCGATTTTTTTTGCTGGTTTTCTGTTCGAGTCTCGAGGCGCAGGAATTGTATCATAATTTTTTACCCTTTTTTAAATTTATTTTGAATAATATTTTACACTATATTTTAACATTTACTATGAATGTTTCCAATTCTTATATATCAGTCTTAAAGTTTCAAATAAGCTATCAATAAATATAAAGAAATTTTAAGTTTCCATGATCTTGCACAAGCGCAGAAAATAGTAGAACGTTTAGCATTGTGCTTTTCGAACAGATTCCCACCAAGTTTGAAACCTGGAAGGGTTTGAAACAAAGAATCTTGGAATTAAGCGGGGTTTTAAAGAAGGGTGGCTTGGTGGAAAGAACCGTAGGCTCCTTCGATTTTTTTTGCTGGTCTTCTGTTCGAGTCTCGAGGCGCAGGAATTGTATCATAATTTTTTACCCTTTTTTAAATTTATTTTGAATAATATTTTACACTATATTTTAACATTTACTATGAATATTTAAAATTCTTATATATCAGTCTTAAAGTTTCACTTTAAGCTATCAATAAATATAAAGAAATTTTAAGTTTCCAAGATCTTGCACAAGCGCAGAAAATAGTACAACGTTTAGCATTGTGCTTTTCGAACAGATTCCCACCAAGTTTGAAACCTGGAAGGGTTTGAAACAAAGAATCTTGGAATTAAGCGGGGTTTTAAAGATGGGTGGCTTGGTGGAAAGAACCGTAGGCTCCTTCGATTTTTTCTGCTGGTCTTCTGTTCGAGTCTCGAGGCGCAGGAATTGTATCATAATTTTTTACCCTTTTTTAAATTTATTTTGAATAATATTTTACACTATATTTTAACATTTACTATGAATATTTAAAATTCTTATATATCAGTCTTAAAGTTTCACTTCAAGCTATCAATAAATATAAAGAAATTTTAAGTTTCCAAGATCTTGCACATGCGCAGAAAAAAGTAGAACGTTTAGCATTGTGCTTTTCGAACAGATTCCCACCAAGTTTGAAACCTGGAAGGGTTTGAAACAAAGAATCTTGGAATTAAGCGGGGTTTTAAAGATGGGTGGCTTGGTGGAAAGAACCGTAGGCTCCTTCGATTTTTTCTGCTGGTCTTCTGTTCGAGTCTCGAGGGGCAGGAATTGTATCATAATTTTTTACCCTTTTTTAAATTTATTTTGAATAATATTTTACACTATATTTTAACATTTACTATGTATTTTTCCAATTCTTAAACAGCAGACTAAAAATTTTTCATCGAGATATCAATAAATATAAAGAAATTTTTAAGTTTCCAAGATCTTGCACATGCGCAGAAAAAAGTAGAACGTTTAGCATTGGTCTTTTCGAACAGATTCCTACCAAGTTTGAAACCTGGAAGGGTTTGAAACAAAGAATCTCGGAATTAAGCGGGGTTTTAGAGATGGGTGGCTTGGTGGAAAGAACCGTAGGCTCCTTCGATTTTTTTTGCTGGTCTTCTGTTCGAGTCTCGAGGCGCAGGAATTGTATCATAATTTTTTACCCTTTTTTAAATTTATTTTGAATAATATTTTACACTATATTTTAACATTTACTATGAATATTTAAAATTCTTATATATCAGTCTTAAAGTTTCACTTCAAGCTATCAATAAATATAAAGAAATTTTAAGTTTCCAAGATCTTGCACATGCGCAGAAAAAAGTAGAACGTTTAGCATTGTGCTTTTCGAACAGATTCCCACCAAGTTTGAAACCTGGAAGGGTTTGAAACAAAGAATCTTGGAATTAAGCGGGGTTTTAAAGATGGGTGGCTTGGTGGAAAGAACCGTAGGCTCCTTCGATTTTTTCTGCTGGTCTTCTGTTCGAGTCTCGAGGGGCAGGAATTGTATCATAATTTTTTACCCTTTTTTAAATTTATTTTGAATAATATTTTACACTATATTTTAACATTTACTATGTATTTTTCCAATTCTTAAACAGCAGACTAAAAATTTTTCATCGAGATATCAATAAATATAAAGAAATTTTTAAGTTTCCAAGATCTTGCACATGCGCAGAAAAAAGTAGAACGTTTAGCATTGGTCTTTTCGAACAGATTCCTACCAAGTTTGAAACCTGGAAGGGTTTGAAACAAAGAATCTCGGAATTAAGCGGGGTTTTAGAGATGGGTGGCTTGGTGGAAAGAACCGTAGGCTCCTTCGATTTTTTTTGCTGGTCTTCTGTTCGAGTCTCGAGGCGCAGGAATTGTATCATAATTTTTTACCCTTTTTTAAATTTATTTTGAATAATATTTTACACTATATTTTAACATTTACTATGAATATTTAAAATTCTTATATATCAGTCTTAAAGTTTCACTTCAAGCTATCAATAAATATAAAGAAATTTTAAGTTTCCAAGATCTTGCACATGCGCAGAAAAAAGTAGAACGTTTAGCATTGTGCTTTTCGAACAGATTCCCACCAAGTTTGAAACCTGGAAGGATTTGAAACAAAGAATCTCGGAATTAAGCGGGGTTTTAGAGATGGGTGGCTTGGTGGAAAGAACCGTAGGCTCCTTCGATTTTTTTTGCTGGTTTTCTGTTCGAGTCTCGAGGCGCAGGAATTGTATCATAATTTTTTACCCTTTTTTAAATTTATTTTGAATAATATTTTACACTATATTTTAACATTTACTATGTATTTTTCCAATTCTTAAACAGCAGACTAAAAATTTTTCATCGAGATATCAATAAATATAAAGAAATTTTTAAGTTTCCAAGATTTTGCACATGCGCAGAAAAAAGTAGAACGTTTAGCATTGGTCTTTTCGAACAGATTCCTACCAAGTTTGAAACCTGGAAGGGTTTGAAACAAAGAATCTCGGAATTAAGCGGGGTTTTAGAGATGGGTGGCTTGGTGGAAAGAACCGTAGGCTCCTTCGATTTTTTTTGCTGGTCTTCTGTTCGAGTCTCGAGGCGCAGGAATTGTATCATAATTTTTTACCCTTTTTTAAATTTATTTTGAATAATATTTTACACTCTATTTTTACATTTACTATGTATTTTTCCAATTCTTAAACAGCAGACTTAAAATTTTTCATCGAGATATCAATAAATATAAAGAAGTTTTTAATTTTCCAAGATCTTGCACATGCGCAGAAAAAAGTAGAACGTTTAGCATTGGTCTTTTCGAACAGATTCCTACTAAGTTTGAAACCTGGAAGGGTTTGAAACAAAGAATCTTGGAATTAAGCGGGGTTTTAGAGATGGGTGGCTTGGTGGAAAGAACCGTAGGCTCCTTCGATTTTTTTTGCTGGTCTTCTGTTCGAGTCTCGAGGCGCAGGAATTGTATCATAATTTTTTACCCTTTTTTAAATTTATTTTGAATAATATTTTACACTATATTTTAACATTTACTATGTATTTTTCAAATTCTTAAACAGCAGACTAAAAATTTTTCATCGAGATATCAATAAATATAAAGAAATTTTTATGTTTCCAAGATCTTGCACATGCGCAGAAAAAAGTAGAACGTTTAGCATTGGTCTTTTCGAACAGATTCCTACTAAGTTTGAAACCTGGAAGGGTTTGAAACAAAGAATCTTGGGATTAAGCGGAGTTTTAGAGATGGGTGGCTTGGTGGATAGAACCGTATGCTCCTTCGATTTTTTTTGCTGGTCTTCTGTTCGAGTCTCGAGGCGCAGGAATTGTATCATAATTTTTTACCCTTTTTTAAATTTATTTTGAATAATATTTTACACTCTATTTTTACATTTACTATGTATTTTTCCAATTCTTATATATCAGTCTTAAAGTTTCACTTTAAGCTATCAATAAATATAAAGAAATTTTAAGTTTCCAAGATCTTGCACATGCGCAGAAAAAAGTAGAACGTTTAGCATTGTGCTTTTCGAACAGATTCCCACCAAGTTTGAAACCTGGAAGGGTTTGAAACAAAGAATCTTGGAATTAAGCGGGGTTTTAAAGATGGGTGGCTTGGTGGAAAGAACCGTAGGCTCCTTCGATTTTTTCTGCTGGTCTTCTGTTCGAGTCTCGAGGGGCAGGAATTGTATCATAATTTTTTACCCTTTTTTAAATTTATTTTGAATAATATTTTACACTATATTTTAACATTTACTATGTATTTTTCCAATTCTTAAACAGCAGACTAAAAATTTTTCATCGAGATATCAATAAATATAAAGAAATTTTTAAGTTTCCAAGATCTTGCACATGCGCAGAAAAAAGTAGAACGTTTAGCATTGGTCTTTTCGAACAGATTCCTACCAAGTTTGAAACCTGGAAGGGTTTGAAACAAAGAATCTCGGAATTAAGCGGGGTTTTAGAGATGGGTGGCTTGGTGGAAAGAACCGTAGGCTCCTTCGATTTTTTTTGCTGGTCTTCTGTTCGAGTCTCGAGGCGCAGGAATTGTATCATAATTTTTTACCCTTTTTTAAATTTATTTTGAATAATATTTTACACTATATTTTAACATTTACTATGAATATTTAAAATTCTTATATATCAGTCTTAAAGTTTCACTTCAAGCTATCAATAAATATAAAGAAATTTTAAGTTTCCAAGATCTTGCACATGCGCAGAAAAAAGTAGAACGTTTAGCATTGTGCTTTTCGAACAGATTCCCACCAAGTTTGAAACCTGGAAGGATTTGAAACAAAGAATCTCGGAATTAAGCGGGGTTTTAGAGATGGGTGGCTTGGTGGAAAGAACCGTAGGCTCCTTCGATTTTTTTTGCTGGTTTTCTGTTCGAGTCTCGAGGCGCAGGAATTGTATCATAATTTTTTACCCTTTTTTAAATTTATTTTGAATAATATTTTACACTATATTTTAACATTTACTATGTATTTTTCCAATTCTTAAACAGCAGACTAAAAATTTTTCATCGAGATATCAATAAATATAAAGAAATTTTTAAGTTTCCAAGATTTTGCACATGCGCAGAAAAAAGTAGAACGTTTAGCATTGGTCTTTTCGAACAGATTCCTACCAAGTTTGAAACCTGGAAGGGTTTGAAACAAAGAATCTCGGAATTAAGCGGGGTTTTAGAGATGGGTGGCTTGGTGGAAAGAACCGTAGGCTCCTTCGATTTTTTTTGCTGGTCTTCTGTTCGAGTCTCGAGGCGCAGGAATTGTATCATAATTTTTTACCCTTTTTTAAATTTATTTTGAATAATATTTTACACTCTATTTTTACATTTACTATGTATTTTTCCAATTCTTAAACAGCAGACTTAAAATTTTTCATCGAGATATCAATAAATATAAAGAAGTTTTTAATTTTCCAAGATCTTGCACATGCGCAGAAAAAAGTAGAACGTTTAGCATTGGTCTTTTCGAACAGATTCCTACTAAGTTTGAAACCTGGAAGGGTTTGAAACAAAGAATCTTGGAATTAAGCGGGGTTTTAGAGATGGGTGGCTTGGTGGAAAGAACCGTAGGCTCCTTCGATTTTTTTTGCTGGTCTTCTGTTCGAGTCTCGAGGCGCAGGAATTGTATCATAATTTTTTACCCTTTTTTAAATTTATTTTGAATAATATTTTACACTATATTTTAACATTTACTATGTATTTTTCAAATTCTTAAACAGCAGACTAAAAATTTTTCATCGAGATATCAATAAATATAAAGAAATTTTTATGTTTCCAAGATCTTGCACATGCGCAGAAAAAAGTAGAACGTTTAGCATTGGTCTTTTCGAACAGATTCCTACTAAGTTTGAAACCTGGAAGGGTTTGAAACAAAGAATCTTGGGATTAAGCGGAGTTTTAGAGATGGGTGGCTTGGTGGATAGAACCGTATGCTCCTTCGATTTTTTTTGCTGGTCTTCTGTTCGAGTCTCGAGGCGCAGGAATTGTATCATAATTTTTTACCCTTTTTTAAATTTATTTTGAATAATATTTTACACTCTATTTTTACATTTACTATGTATTTTTCCAATTCTTATATATCAGTCTTAAAGTTTCACTTTAAGCTATCAATAAATATAAAGAAATTTTAAGTTTCCAAGATCTTGCACATGCGCAGAAAAAAGTAGAACGTTTAGCATTGTGCTTTTCGAACAGATTCCTACTAAGTTTGAAACCTGGAATGGTTTGAAACAAAGAATCTCGGAATTAAGCGGGGTTTTAGAGATGGGTGGCTTGGTGGAAAGAACCGTAGGCTCCTTCGATTTTTTTTGCTGGTCTTCTGTTCGAGTCTCGAGGCGCAGGAATTGTATCATAATTTTTTACCCTTTTTTAAATTTATTTTGAATAATATTTTACACTATATTTTAACATTTACTATGAATATTTCCAATTCTTATATATCAGTCTTAAAGTTTCAAATAAGCTATCAATAAATATAAAGAAATTTTTAATTTTCCAAGATCTTGCACATGCGCAGAAAAAAGTAGAACGTTTAGCATTGGTCTTTTCGAACAGATTCCTACTAAGTTTGAAACCTGGAAGGGTTTGAAACAAAGAATCTTGGAATTAAGCGGGGTTTTAGAGATGGGTGGGTTGGTGGAAAGAACCGTAGGCTCCTTCGATATTTTTTGCTGGTCTTCTGTTCGAGGCGCAGGAATTGTATCATAATTTTTTACCCTTTTTTAAATTTATTTTGAATAATATTTTACACTATATTTTAACATTTACTATGTATTTTTCAAATTCTTAAACAGCAGACTAAAAATTTTTCATCGAGATATCAATAAATATAAAGAAATTTTTAAGTTTCCAAGATCTTGCACATGCGCAGAAAAAAGTAGAACGTTTAGCATTGGTCTTTTCGAACAGATTCCTACCAAGTTTGAAACCTGGAAGGGTTTGAAACAAAGAATCTCGGAATTAAGCGGGGTTTTAGAGATGGGTGGCTTGGTGGAAAGAACCGTAGGCTCCTTCGATTTTTTTTGCTGGTCTTCTGTTCGAGTCTCGAGGCGCAGGAATTGTATCATAATTTTTTACCCTTTTTTAAATTTATTTTGAATAATATTTTACACTATATTTTAACATTTACTATGAATATTTAAAATTCTTATATATCAGTCTTAAAGTTTCACTTCAAGCTATCAATAAATATAAAGAAATTTTAAGTTTCCAAGATCTTGCACATGCGCAGAAAAAAGTAGAACGTTTAGCATCGTGCTTTTCGAACAGATTCCCACCAAGTTTGAAACCTGGAAGGATTTGAAACAAAGAATCTCGGAATTAAGCGGGGTTTTAGAGATGGGTGGCTTGGTGGAAAGAACCGTAGGCTCCTTCGATTTTTTTTGCTGGTTTTCTGTTCGTGTCTCGAGGCGCAGGAATTGTATCATAATTTTTTACCCTTTTTTAAATTTATTTTGAATAATATTTTACACTATATTTTAACATTTACTATGTATTTTTCCAATTCTTAAACAGCAGACTAAAAATTTTTCATCGAGATATCAATAAATATAAAGAAATTTTTAAGTTTCCAAGATTTTGCACATGCGCAGAAAAAAGTAGAACGTTTAGCATTGGTCTTTTCGAACAGATTCCTACCAAGTTTGAAACCTGGAAGGGTTTGAAACAAAGAATCTTGGAATTAAGCGGGGTTTTAGAGATGGGTGGCTTGGTGGAAAGAACCGTAGGCTCCTTCGATTTTTTTTGCTGGTCTTCTGTTCGAGTCTCGAGGCGCAGGAATTGTATCATAATTTTTTACCCTTTTTTAAATTTATTTTGAATAATATTTTACACTATATTTTAACATTTACTATGTATTTTTCAAATTCTTAAACAGCAGACTAAAAATTTTTCATCGAGATATCAATAAATATAAAGAAATTTTTATGTTTCCAAGATCTTGCACATGCGCAGAAAAAAGTAGAACGTTTAGCATTGGTCTTTTCGAACAGATTCCTACTAAGTTTGAAACCTGGAAGGGTTTGAAACAAAGAATCTTGGGATTAAGCGGAGTTTTAGAGATGGGTGGCTTGGTGGATAGAACCGTATGCTCCTTCGATTTTTTTTGCTGGTCTTCTGTTCGAGTCTCGAGGCGCAGGAATTGTATCATAATTTTTTACCCTTTTTTAAATTTATTTTGAATAATATTTTACACTCTATTTTTACATTTACTATGTATTTTTCCAATTCTTATATATCAGTCTTAAAGTTTCACTTTAAGCTATCAATATATATAAAGAAATTTTAAGTTTCCAAGATCTTGCACATGCGCAGAAAAAAGTAGAACGTTTAGCATTGTGCTTTTCGAACAGATTCCTACTAAGTTTGAAACCTGGAATGGTTTGAAACAAAGAATCTCGGAATTAAGCGGGGTTTTAGAGATGGGTGGCTTGGTGGAAAGAACCGTAGGCTCCTTCGATTTTTTTTGCTGGTCTTCTGTTCGAGTCTCGAGGCGCAGGAATTGTATCATAATTTTTTACCCTTTTTTAAATTTATTTTGAATAATATTTTACACTATATTTTAACATTTACTATGAATATTTCCAATTCTTATATATCAGTCTTAAAGTTTCAAATAAGCTATCAATAAATATAAAGAAATTTTTAATTTTCCAAGATCTTGCACATGCGCAGAAAAAAGTAGAACGTTTAGCATTGGTCTTTTCGAACAGATTCCTACTAAGTTTGAAACCTGGAAGGGTTTGAAACAAAGAATCTTGGAATTAAGCGGGGTTTTAGAGATGGGTGGGTTGGTGGAAAGAACCGTAGGCTCCTTCGATATTTTTTGCTGGTCTTCTGTTCGAGGCGCAGGAATTGTATCATAATTTTTTACCCTTTTTTAAATTTATTTTGAATAATATTTTACACTATATTTTAACATTTACTATGTATTTTTCAAATTCTTAAACAGCAGACTAAAAATTTTTCATCGAGATATCAATAAATATAAAGAAATTTTTAAGTTTCCAAGATCTTGCACATGCGCAGAAAAAAGTAGAACGTTTAGTATTGGTCTTTTCGAACAGATTCCTACCAAGTTTGAAACCTGGAAGGGTTTGAAACAGACTCTTGAGATTAAGCGGAGTTTTAGAGATGGGTGGCTTGTTGGATAGAACCGTATGCTCCTTCAATTTTTTTTTTGCTGGTCTTCTGTTCGAGTCTCGAGGCGCAGGAATTGTATCATAATTTTTTACCCTTTTTTAAATTTATTTTGAATAATATTTTACACTCTATTTTTACATTTACTATGTATTTTTACATTCTTAAACAGCAGACTTAAAATTTTTCATCGAGATATCAATAAATATAAAGAAATTTTTAAGTTTCCAAGATTTTGCACATGCGCAGAAAAAAGTAGAACGTTTAGCATTGGTCTTTTCGAACAGATTCCTACTAAGTTTGAAACCTGATAGGGTTTGAAACAAAGAATATTGGAATTAAGCGGCGTTTTAGAGATGGGTGGCTTGGTGGAAAGAACCGTAGGCTCATTCGATTTTTTTTGCTGGTCTTCTGTTCGAGTCTCGAGGCGCCGGAATTGTATCATAATTTTTTACCCTTTTTTAAATTTATTTTGAATAATATTTTACACTATATTTTAACATTTACTATGAATATTTAAAATTCTTATATATCAGTCTTAAAGTTTCACTTCAAGCTATTAATAAATATAAAGAAATTTTAAGTTTCCAAGATCTTGCACAAGCGCTGAAAATAGTAGAACGTTTAGCATTGTGCTTTTCGAACAGATTCCCACGAAGTTTCAAACCTGGAAGGGTTTGAAACAGACTCTTGGGATTAAGCGGAGTTTTAGAGATGGGTGGCTTGGTGGATAGAACCGTATGCTCCTTCAATTTTTTTTGCTGGTCTTCTGTTCGAGTCTCGAGGCGCAGGAATTGTATCATAATTTTTTACCCTTTTTTAAATTTATTTTGAATAATATTTTACACTCTATTTTTACATTTACTATGTATTTTTCCAATTCTTAAACAGCAGACTTAAAATTTTTCATCGAGATATCAATAAATATAAAGAAATTTTTAAGTTTCCAAGATCTTGCACATGCGCAGAAAAAAGTAGAACGTTTAGCATTGGTCTTTTCGAACAGATTCCTACTAAGTTTGAAACATGGAAGGGTTTGAAACAAAGAATCTTGGAATTAAGCGGGCTTTTAGAGATGGGTGGCTTGGTGGAAAGAACCATAGGCTCCTTCGATTTTTTCTGCTGGTCTTCTGTTCGAGTCTCGAGGGGCAGGAATTGTATCATAATTTTTTACCCTTTTTTAAATTTATTTTGAATAATATTTTACACTATATTTTAACATTTACTATGTATTTTTCCAATTCTTAAACAGCAGACTAAAAATTTTTCTTATTGATATCAATAAATATAAAGAAATTTTTAAGTTTCCAAGATCTTGCACATGCGCAGAAAAAAGTAGAACGTTTAGCATTGGTCTTTTCGAACAGATTCCTATTAAGTTTGAAACCTGGAAGGGTTTGAAACAAAGAATCTCGGAATCAAGCGGGGTTTTAGAGATGGGTGGCTTGGTGGAAAGAACCGTAGGCTCCTTCGATTTTTTTTGCTGGTCTTCTGTTCGAGTCTCGAGGCGCAGGAATTGTATCATAATTTTTTACCCTTTTTTAAATTTATTTTGAATAATATTTTACACTATATTTTAATATTTACTATGAATATTTAAAATTCTTATATATCAGTCTTAAAGTTTCACTTAAAGCTATCAATAAATATAAAGAAATTTTAAGTTTCCAAGATCTTGCACATGCGCAGAAAAAAGTAGAACGTTTAGCATTGGTCTTTTCGAACAGATTCCTACTAAGTTTGAAACATGGAAGGGTTTGAAACAAAGAATCTTGGAATTAAGCGGGGTTTTAGAGATGGGTGGCTTGGTGGAAAGAACCGTAGGCTCCTTCGATTTTTTTTGCTGGTCTTCTGTTCGAGTCTCGAGGCGCAGGAATTGTATCATAATTTTTTACCCTTTTTTAAATTTATTTTGAATAATATTTTACACTCTATTTTTACATTTACTATGTATTTTTCCAATTCTTAAACAGCAGACTTAAAATTTTTCATCGAGATATCAATAAATTTAAAGAAATTTTTAAGTTTCCAAGATCTTGCACATGCGCAGAAAAAAGTAGAACGTTTAGCATTGGTCTTTTCGAACAGATTCCTACTAAGTTTGAAACATGGAAGGGTTTGAAACAAAGAATCTTGGAATTAAGCGGGCTTTTAGAGATGGGTGGCTTGGTGGAAAGAACCGTAGGCTCCTTCGATTTTTTCTGCTGGTCTTCTGTTCGAGTCTCGAGGGGCAGGAATTGTATCATAATTTTTTACCCTTTTTTAAATTTATTTTGAATAATATTTTACACTATATTTTAACATTTACTATGTATTTTTCCAATTCTTAAACAGCAGACTAAAAATTTTTCTTCTTGATATCAATAAATATAAAGAAATTTTTAAGTTTCCAAGATCTTGCACATGCGCAGAAAAAAGTAGAACGTTTAGCATTGGTCTTTTCGAACAGATTCCTATTAAGTTTGAAACCTGGAAGGGTTTGAAACAAAGAATCTCGGAATCAAGCGGGGTTTTAGAGATGGGTGGCTTGTTGGAAAGAACCGTAGGCTCCTTCGATTTTTTTTGCTGGTCTTCTGTTCGAGTCTCGAGGCGCAGGAATTGTATCATAATTTTTTACCCTTTTTTAAATTTATTTTGAATAATATTTTACACTATATTTTAACATTTACTATGAATATTTAAAATTCTTATATATCAGTCTTAAAGTTTCACTTAAAGCTATCAATAAATATAAAGAAATTTTAAGTTTCCAAGATCTTGCACAAGCGCAGAAAATAGTACAACGTTTAGCATTGTGCTTTTCGAACAGATTCCCACCAAGTTTGAAACCTGGAAGGGTTTGAAACAAAGAATCTTGGAATTAAGCGGGCTTTTAGAGATGGGTGGCTTGGTGGAAAGAACCGTAGGCTCCTTCGATTTTTTCTGCTGGTCTTCTGTTCGAGTCTCGAGGGGCAGGAATTGTATCATAATTTTTTACCCTTTTTTAAATTTATTTTGAATAATATTTTACACTATATTTTAACATTTACTATGTATTTTTCCAATTCTTAAACAGCAGACTAAAAATTTTTCTTCTTGATATCAATAAATATAAAGAAATTTTTAAGTTTCCAAGATCTTGCACATGCGCAGAAAAAAGTAGAACGTTTAGCATTGGTCTTTTCGAACAGATTCCTATTAAGTTTGAAACCTGGAAGGGTTTGAAACAAAGAATCTCGGAATCAAGCGGGGTTTTAGAGATGGGTGGCTTGGTGGAAAGAACCGTAGGCTCCTTCGATTTTTTTTGCTGGTCTTCTGTTCGAGTCTCGAGGCGCAGGAATTGTATCATAATTTTTTACCCTTTTTTAAATTTATTTTGAATAATATTTTACACTATATTTTAACATTTACTATGAATATTTAAAATTCTTATATATCAGTCTTAAAGTTTCACTTAAAGCTATCAATAAATATAAAGAAATTTTAAGTTTCCAAGATCTTGCACAAGCGCAGAAAATAGTACAACGTTTAGCATTGTGCTTTTCGAACAGATTCCCACCAAGTTTGAAACCTGGAAGGGTTTGAAACAAAGAATCTTGGAATTAAGCGGGCTTTTAGAGATGGGTGGCTTGGTGGAAAGAACCGTAGGCTCCTTCGATTTTTTCTGCTGGTCTTCTGTTCGAGTCTCGAGGGGCAGGAATTGTATCATAATTTTTTACCCTTTTTTAAATTTATTTTGAATAATATTTTACACTATATTTTAACATTTACTATGTATTTTTCCAATTCTTAAACAGCAGACTAAAAATTTTTCTTCTTGATATCAATAAATATAAAGAAATTTTTAAGTTTCCAAGATCTTGCACATGCGCAGAAAAAAGTAGAACGTTTAGCATTGGTCTTTTCGAACAGATTCCTATTAAGTTTGAAACCTGGAAGGGTTTGAAACAAAGAATCTCGGAATCAAGCGGGGTTTTAGAGATGGGTGGCTTGGTGGAAAGAACCGTAGGCTCCTTCGATTTTTTTTGCTGGTCTTCTGTTCGAGTCTCGAGGCGCAGGAATTGTATCATAATTTTTTACCCTTTTTTAAATTTATTTTGAATAATATTTTACACTATATTTTAATATTTACTATGAATATTTAAAATTCTTATATATCAGTCTTAAAGTTTCACTTAAAGCTATCAATAAATATAAAGAAATTTTAAGTTTCCAAGATCTTGCACAAGCGCAGAAAATAGTACAACGTTTAGCATTGTGCTTTTCGAACAGATTCCCACCAAGTTTGAAACCTGGAAGGGTTTGAAACAAAGAATCTTGGAATTAAGCGGGGTTTTAAAGATGGGTGGCTTGGTGGAAAGAACCGTAGGCTCCTTCGATTTTTTCTGCTGATCTTCTGTTCGAGTCTCGAGGGGCAGGAATTGTATCATAATTTTTTACCCTTTTTTAAATTTATTTTGAATAATATTTTACACTATATTTTAACATTTACTATGTATTTTTCCAATTCTTAAACAGCAGACTAAAAATTTTTCATCGAGATATCAATAAATATAAAGAAATTTTTAAGTTTCCAAGATCTTGCACATGCGCAGAAAAAAGTAGAACGTTTAGCATTGGTCTTTTCGAACAGATTCCTACTAAGTTTGAAACCTGGAAGGGTTTGAAACAAAGAATCTCGGAATTAAGCGGGGTTTTAGAGATGGGTGGCTTGGTGGAAAGAACCGTAGGCTCCTTCGATTTTTTTTGCTGGTCTTCTGTTCGAGTCTCGAGGCGCAGGAATTGTATCATAATTTTTTACCCTTTTTTAAATTTATTTTGAATAATATTTTACACTCTATTTTTACATTTACTATGTATTTTTCCAATTCTTAAACAGCAGACTTAAAATTTTTCATCGAGATATCAATAAATATAAAGAAATTTTTAAGTTTCCAAGATCTTGCACATGCGCAGAAAAAAGTAGAACGTTTAGCATTGGTCTTTTCGAACAGATTCCTACTAAGTTTGAAACATGGAAGGGTTTGAAACAAAGAATCTTGGAATTAAGCGGGCTTTTAGAGATGGGTGGCTTGGTGGAAAGAACCGTAGGCTCCTTCGATTTTTTCTGCTGGTCTTCTGTTCGAGTCTCGAGGGGCAGGAATTGTATCATAATTTTTTACCCTTTTTAAAATTTATTTTGAATAATATTTTACACTATATTTTAACATTTACTATGTATTTTTCCAATTCTTAAACAGCAGACTAAAAATTTTTCTTCTTGATATCAATAAATATAAAGAAATTTTTAAGTTTCCAAGATCTTGCACATGCGCAGAAAAAAGTAGAACGTTTAGCATTGGTCTTTTCGAACAGATTCCTATTAAGTTTGAAACCTGGAAGGGTTTGAAACAAAGAATCTCGGAATCAAGCGGGGTTTTAGAGATGGGTGGCTTGGTGGAAAGAACCGTAGGCTCCTTCGATTTTTTTTGCTGGTCTTCTGTTCGAGTCTCGAGGCGCAGGAATTGTATCATAATTTTTTACCTTTTTTTAAATTTATTTTGAATAATATTTTACACTATATTTTAACATTTACTATGAATATTTAAAATTCTTATATATCAGTCTTAAAGTTTCACTTAAAGCTATCAATAAATATAAAGAAATTTTAAGTTTCCAAGATCTTGCACAAGCGCAGAAAATAGTACAACGTTTAGCATTGTGCTTTTCGAACAGATTCCCACCAAGTTTGAAACCTGGAAGGGTTTGAAACAAAGAATCTTGGAATTAAGCGGGGTTTTAAAGATGGGTGGCTTGGTGGAAAGAACCGTAGGCTCCTTCGATTTTTTCTGCTGATCTTCTGTTCGAGTCTCGAGGGGCAGGAATTGTATCATAATTTTTTACCCTTTTTTAAATTTATTTTGAATAATATTTTACACTATATTTTAACATTTACTATGTATTTTTCCAATTCTTAAACAGCAGACTAAAAATTTTTCATCGAGATATCAATAAATATAAAGAAATTTTTAAGTTTCCAAGATCTTGCACATGCGCAGAAAAAAGTAGAACGTTTAGCATTGGTCTTTTCGAACAGATTCCTACTAAGTTTGAAACCTGGAAGGGTTTGAAACAAAGAATCTCGGAATTAAGCGGGGTTTTAGAGATGGGTGGCTTGGTGGAAAGAACCGTAGGCTCCTTCGATTTTTTTTGCTGGTCTTCTGTTCGAGTCTCGAGGCGCAGGAATTGTATCATAATTTTTTACCCTTTTTTAAATTTATTTTGAATAATATTTTACACTATATTTTAACATTTACTATGAATATTTAAAATTCTTATATATCAGTCTTAAAGTTTCACTTCAAGCTATCAATAAATATAAAGAAATTTTAAGTTTCCAAGATCTTGCACAAGCGCAGAAATTAGTAGAACGTTTAGCATTGTGCTTTTCGAACAGATTCCCACCAAGTTTCAAACCTGGAAGGGTTTGAAACAGACTCTTGGGATTAAGCGGAGTTTCAGAGATGGGTGGCTTGATGGATAGAACCGTATGCTCCTTCAATTTTTTTTGCTGGTCTTCTTTTCGAGTCTCGAGGCGCAGGAATTGTATCATAACTTTTTACCCTTTTTTAAATTTATTTTGAATAATATTTTACACTCTATTTTTACATTTACTATGTATTTTTCCAATTCTTAAACAGCAGACTTAAAATTTTTCATCGAGATATCAATAAATATAAAGAAATTTTTAAGTTTCCAAGATCTTGCACATGCGCAGAAAAAAGTAGAACGTTTAGCATTGGTCTTTTCGAACAGATTCCTACTTTGAAACATGGAAGGGTTTGAAACAAAGAATCTTGGAATTAAGCGGGGTTTTAGAGATGGGTGGCTTGGTGGAAAGAACCGTAGGCTCCTTCGATTTTTTCTGGTCTTCTGTTCGAGTCTCGAGGCGCAGGAATTGTATCATAATTTTTTACCCTTTTTTAAATTTATTTTAAATAATATTTTACACTATATATTAACATTTACTATGAATATTTCCAATTCTTATATATCAGTCTTAAAGTTTCACATTAAGCTATCAATAAATATAAAGAAATTTTAAGTTTCCAAGATCTTGCACATGCGCAGAAAAAAGTAGAACGTTTAGCATTGTGCTTTTCGAACAGATTCCCACCAAGTTTGAAACCTGGAAGGATTTGAAACAAAGAATCTCGGAATTAAGCGGGGTTTTAGAGATGGGTGGCTTGGTGGAAAGAACCGTAGGCTCCTTCGATTTTTTTTGCTGGTCTTCTGTTCGAGTCTCGAGGCGCAGGAATTGTATCATAATTTTTTACCCTTTTTTAAATTTATTTTGAATAATATTTTACACTATATTTTAACATTTACTATGTATTTTTCCAATTCTTAAACAGCAGACTAAAAATTTTACATCGAGATATCAATAAATATAAAGAAATTTTTAAGTTTCCAAGATTTTGCACATGCGCAGAAAAAAGTAGAACGTTTAGCATTGGTCTTTTCGAACAGATTCCTACTAAGTTTGAAACCTGGAAGGGTTTGAAACAGACTCTTAGGATTAAGCGGAGTTTTAGAGATGGGTGGCTTGGTGGATAGAACCGTATGCTCCTTCGATTTTTTTTGCTGGTCTTCTGTTCGAGTCTCGAGGCGCAGGAATTGTATCATAATTTTTTACCCTTTTTTAAATTTATTTTGAATAATATTTTACACTCTATTTTTACATTTACTATGTATTTTTCCAATTCTTATATATCAGTCTTAAAGTTTCACTTTAAGCTATCAATAAATATAAAGAAATTTTAAGTTTCCAAGATCTTGCACATGCGCAGAAAAAAGTAGAACGTTTAGCATTGTGCTTTTCGAACAGATTCCCACCAAGTTTGAAACCTGGAATGGTTTGAAACAAAGAATCTCGGAATTAAGCGGGGTTTTAGAGATGGGTGGCTTGGTGGAAAGAACCGTAGGCTCCTTCGATTTTTTTTGCTGGTCTTCTGTTCGAGTCTCGAGGCGCAGGAATTGTATCATAATTTTTTACCCTTTTTTAAATTTATTTTGAATAATATTTTACACTATATTTTAACATTTACTATGAATATTTCCAATTCTTATATATCAGTCTTAAAGTTTCAAATAAGCTATAAATAAATATAAAGAAATTTATAATTTTCCAAGATCTTGCACATGCGCAGAAAAAAGTAGAACGTTTAGCATTGGTCTTTTCGAACAGATTCCTACCAAGTTTGAAACCTGGAAGGGTTTGAAACAAAGAATCTTGGAATTAAACGGGGTTTTAGAGATGGGTGGGTTGGTGGAAAGAACCGTAGGCTCCTTCGATATTTTTTGCTGGTCTTCTGTTCGAGGCGCAGGAATTGTATCATAATTTTTTACCCTTTTTTAAATTTATTTTGAATAATATTTTACACTATATTTTAACATTTACTATGTATTTTTCAAATTCTTAAACAGCAGACTAAAAATTTTTCATCGAGATATCAATAAATATAAAGAAATTTTTAAGTTTCCAAGATCTTGCACATGCGCAGAAAAAAGTAGAACGTTTAGCATTGGTCTTTTCGAACAGATTCCTACCAAGTTTGAAACCTGGAAGGGTTTGAAACAGACTCTTGAGATTAAGCGGAGTTTTAGAGATGGGTGGCTTGTTGGATAGAACCGTATGCTCCTTCAATTTTTTTTTGCTGGTCTTCTGTTCGAGTCTCGAGGCGCAGGAATTGTATCATAATTTTTTACCCTTTTTTAAATTTATTTTGAATAATATTTTACACTCTATTTTTACATTTACTATGTATTTTTCCAATTCTTAAACAGCAGACTTAAAATTTTTCATCGAGATATCAATAAATATAAAGAAATTTTTAAGTTTCCAAGATCTTGCACATGCGCAGAAAAAAGTAGAACGTTTAGCATTGGTCTTTTCGAACAGATTCCTACTAAGTTTGAAACCTGATAGGGTTTGAAACAAAGAATATTGGAATTAAGCGGCGTTTTAGAGATGGGTGGCTTGGTGGAAAGAACCGTAGGCTCATTCGATTTTTTTTGCTGGTCTTCTGTTCGAGTCTCGAGGCGCAGGAATTCTATCATAATTTTTTACCCTTTTTTAAATTTATTTTGAATAATATTTTACACTATATTTTAACATTTACTATGAATATTTAAAATTCTTATATATCAGTCTTAAAGTTTCACTTCAAGCTATCAATAAATATAAAGAAATTTTAAGTTTCCAAGATCTTGCACAAGCGCTGAAAATAGTAGAACGTTTAGCATTGTGCTTTTCGAACAGATTCCCACGAAGTTTCAAACCTGGAAGGGTTTGAAACAGACTCTTGGGATTAAGCGGAGTTTTAGAGATGGGTGGCTTGGTGGATAGAACCGTATGCTCCTTCAATTTTTTTTGCTGGTCTTCTGTTCGAGTCTCGAGGCGCAGGAATTGTATCATAATTTTTTACCCTTTTTTAAATTTATTTTGAATAATATTTTACACTATATTTTAACATTTACTATGAATATTTAAAATTCTTATATATCAGTCTTAAAGTTTCACTTCAAGCTATCAATAAATATAAAGAAATTTTAAGTTTCCAAGATCTTGCACAAGCGCTGAAAATAGTAGAACGTTTAGCATTGTGCTTTTCGAACAGATTCCCACGAAGTTTCAAACCTGGAAGGGTTTGAAACAGACTCTTGGGATTAAGCGGAGTTTTAGAGATGGGTGGCTTGGTGGATAGAACCGTAGGCTCCTTCGATTTTTTTTGCTGGTCTTCTGTTCGAGTCTCGAGGCGCAGGAATTGTATCATAATTTTTTACCCTTTTTTAAATTTATTTTGAATAATATTTTACACTCTATTTTTACATTTACTATGTATTTTTCCAATTCTTAAACAGCAGACTTAAAATTTTTCATCGAGATATCAATAAATATAAAGAAATTTTTAAGTTTCCAAGATCTTGCACATGCGCAGAAAAAAGTAGAACGTTTAGCATTGGTCTTTTCGAACAGATTCCTACTAAGTTTGAAACATGGAAGGGTTTGAAACAAAGAATCTTGGAATTAAGCGGGCTTTTAGAGATGGGTGGCTTGGTGGAAAGAACCGTAGGCTCCTTCGATTTTTTTTGCTGGTCTTCTGTTCGAGTCTCGAGTCGCAGGAATTGTATCATAATTTTTTACCCTTTTTTAAATTTATTTTGAATAATATTTTACACTATATTTTAACATTTACTATGAATATTTAAAATTCTTATATATCAGTCTTAAAGTTTCAATTCAAGCTATCAATAAATATAAAGAAATTTTAAGTTTCCATGATCTTGCACAAGCGCAGAAAATAGTAGAACGTTTAGCATTGTGCTTTTCGAACAGATTCCCACCAAGTTTCAAACCTGGAAGGGTTTGAAACAGACTCTTGGGATTAAGCGGAGTTTTAGAGATGGGTGGCTTGGTGGATAGAACCATATGCTCCTTCAATTTTTTTTGCTGGCCTTCTGTTCGAGTCTCGAGGCGCAGGAATTGTATCATAATTTTTTACTCTTTTTTAAATTTATTTTGAATAATATTTTACACTCTATTTTTACATTTACTATGTATTTTTCCAATTCTTAAACAGCAGACTTAAAATTTTTCATCGAGATATCAATAAATATAAAGAAATTTTTAAGTTTCCAATATCTTGGACATGCGCAGAAAAAAGTAGAACGTTTAGCATTGGTCTTTTCGAACAGATTCCTACTAAGTTTGAAACATGGAAGGGTTTGAAACAAAGAATCTTGGAATTAAGCGGGGTTTTAGAGATGGGTGGCTTGGTGGAAAGAACCGTAGGCTCCTTCGATTTTTTCTGGTCTTCTGTTCGAGTCTCGAGGCGCAGGAATTGTATCATAATTTTTTACCCTTTTTTAAATTTATTTTGAATAATATTTTACACTTTAAATTAACATTTACTATGAATATTTCCAATTCTTATATATCAGTCTTAAAGTTTCACTTTAAGCTATCAATAAATATAAAGAAATTTTAAGTTTCCAAGATCTTGCACATGCGCAGGAAAAAGTAGAACGTTTAGCATTGTGCTTTTCGAACAGATTCCTACTAAGTTTGAAACCTGGAAGGGTTTGAAACAAAAAATATTGGAATTAAGCGGGGTTTTGGAGATGGGTGGCTTGGTGGAAAGAACCGTAGGCTCCTTCGATTTTTTTTGCTGGTCTTCTGTTCGAGTCTCGAGGCGCAGGAATTGTATCATAATTTTTTACCCTTTTTTAAATTTATTTTGAATAATATTTTACACTATATTTTAACATTTACTATGAATATTTAAAATTCTTATATATCAGTCTTAAAGTTTCACTTTAAGCTATCAATAAATATAAAGAAATTTTAAGTTTCCAAGATCTTGCACAAGCGCAGAAAATAGTAGAACGTTTAGTATTGTGCTTTTCGAACAGATTCCCACCAAGTTCGAAACCTGGAAGGGTTTGAAACAAAGAATCTTGGAATTAAGTGGGGTTTTAAAGATGGGTGGCTTAGTGGAAAGAACCGTAGGATCCTTCGATTTTTTCTGCTGGTCTTCTGTTCGAGTCTCGAGGGGTAGGAATTGTATCATAATTTTTTACCCTTTTTTAAATTTATTTTGAATAATATTTTACACTATATTTTAACATTTACTATGTCTTTTTCCAATTCTTAAACAGCAGACTAAAAATTTTTCATCGAGATATCAATAAATATAAAGAAATTTTTAAGTTTCCAAGATCTTGCACATGCGCAGAAAAAAGTAGAACTTTTAGCATTGGTCTTTTCGAACAGATTCCTACTAAGTTTGAAACCTGGAAGGGTTTGAAACAAAGAATCTCGGAATTAAGCGGGGTTTTAGAGATGGGTGGCTTGGTGGAAAGAACCGTAGGCTCCTTCGATTTTTTTTGCTGGTCTTCTGTTCGAGTCTCGAGGCGCAGGAATTGTATCATAATTTTTTACCCTTTTTTAAATTTATTTTGAATAATATTTTACACTATATTTTAATATTTACTATGAATATTTAAAATTCTTATATATCAGTCTTAAAGTTTCACTTCAAGCTATCAATAAATATAAAGAAATTTTAAGTTTCCAAGATCTTGCACAAGCGCAGAAAATAGTAGAACGTTTAGCATTGTGCTTTTCGAACAGATTCCCACCAAGTTTCAAACCTGGAAGGGTTTGAAACAGACTCTTGGGATTAAGCGGAGTTTTAGAGATGGGTGGCTTGGTGGATAGAACCGTATGCTCCTTCAATTTTTTTTGCTGGTCTTCTGTTCGAGTCTCGAGGCGCAGGAATTGTATCATAATTTTTTACCCTTTTTTAAATTTATTTTGAATAATATTTTACACTATATTTTAACATTTACTATGTATTTTTCCAATTCTTAAACAGCAGACTTAAAATTTTTCATCGAGATATCAATAAATATAAAGAAATTTTTAAGTTTCCAAGATCTTGCACATGCGCAGAAAAAAGTAGAACGTTTAGCATTGGTCTTTTCGAACAGATTCCTACCAAGTTTGAAACATGGAAGGGTTTGAAACAAAGAATCTTGGAATTAAGCGGGGTTTTAGAGATGGGTGGCTTGGTGGAAAGAACCGTAGGCTCCTTCGATTTTTTTTGCTGGTCTTCTGTTCGAGTCTCGAGGCGCAGGAATTGTATCATAATTTTTTACCCTTTTTAAAATTTATTTTGAATAATATTTTACACTTTAAATTAACATTTACTATGAATATTTCCAATTCTTATATATCAGTATTAAAGTTTCACTTTAAGCTATCAATAAATATAAAGAAATTTTAAGTTTCCAAGATCTTGCACAAGCGCAGAAAATAGTAGAACGTTTAGCATTGTGCTTTTCGAACAGATTCCCACCAAGTTTCAAACCTGGAAGGATTTGAAACAGACTCTTGGGATTAAGCGGAATTTCAGAGATGGGTGGCTAGGTGGATAGAACCGTATGCTCCTTCAATTTTTTTTGCTGGTCTTCTGTTCGAGTCTCGAGGAGCAGGAATTGTATCATAATTTTTTACCCTTTTTTAAATTTATTTTGAATAATATTTTACACTCTATTTTTACATTTACTATGTATTTTTCCAATTCTTAAACAGCAGAATAAAAATTTTTCATCGAGATATCAATAAATATAAAGAAATTTTTAAGTTTCCAAGATCTTGCACATGCGTAGAAAAAAGTAGAACGTTTAGCATTGGTCTTTTCGAACAGATTCCTACTAAGTTTGAAACCTGGAAGGGTTTGAAACAAAAAATATTGGAATTAAGCGGGGTTTTGGAGATGGGTGGCTTGGTGGAAAGAACCGTAGGCTCCTTCGATTTTTTTTGCTGGTCTTCTGTTCGAGTCTCGAGGCGCAGGAATTGTATCATAATTTTTTACCCTTTTTTAAATTTATTTTGAATAATATTTTACACTTTAAATTAACATTTACTATGAATATTTCCAATTCTTATATATCAGTCTTAAAGTTTCACTTTAAGCTATCAATAAATATAAAGAAATTTTAAGTTTCCAAGATCTTGCACATGCGCAGGAAAAAGTAGAACGTTTAGCATTGTGCTTTTCGAACAGATTCCCACCAAGTTTGAAACCTGGAAGGGTTTGAAACAAAGAATCTCGGAATTAAGCGGGGTTTTAGAGATGGGTGGCTTGGTGGAAAGAACCGTAGGCTCCTTCGATTTTTTTTGCTGGTCTTCTGTTCGAGTCTCGAGGCGCAGGAATTGTATCATAATTTTTTACCCTTTTTTAAATTTATTTTGAATAATATTTAACACTATATTTTAACATTTACTATGTATTTTTACAATTCTTAAACAGCAGAATAAAAATTTTTCATCGAGATATCAATAAATATAAAGAAATTTTTAAGTTTCCAAGATCTTGCACATGCGCAGAAAATAGTAGAACGTTTAGCATTGGTCTTTTCGAACAGATTCCTACTAAGTTTGAAACCTGGAAGGGTTTGAAACAAAGAATCTCGGAATTAAGCGGGGTTTTGGAGATGGGTGGCTTGGTGGAAAGAACCGTAGGCTCCTTCGATTTTTTTTGCTGGTCTTCTGTTCGTGTCTCGAGGCGCAGGAATTGTATCATAATTTTTTACCCTTTTTTAAATTTATTTTGAATAATATTTTACACTCTATTTTTACATTTACTATGTATTTTTCCAATTCTTAAACAGCAGACTTAAAAATTTTCATCGAGATATCAATAAATATAAAGAAATTTTTAAGTTTCCAAGATCTTGCACATGCGCAGAAAAAAGTAGAACGTTTAGCATTGGTCTTTTCGAACAGATTCCTACCAAGTTTGAAACCTGGAAGGGTTTGAAACAAAGAATCTTGGAATTAAGCGGGGATTTAGAGATGGGTGGCTTGGTGGAAAGAACCGTAGGCTCCTTCGATTTTTTTTGCTGGTCTTCTGTTCGAGTCTCGAGGCGCAGGAATTGTATCATAATTTTTTACCCTTTTTTAAATTTATTTTGAATAATATTTTACACTTTAAATTAACATTTACTATGAATATTTCCAATTCTTATATATCAGTCTTAAAGTTTCACTTTAAGCTATCAATAAATATAAAGAAATTTTAAGTTTCCAAGATCTTGCACATGCGCAGGAAAAAGTAGAACGTTTAGCATTGTGCTTTTCGAACAGATTCCCACCAAGTTTGAAACCTGGAAGGGTTTGAAACAAAGAATCTCGGAATTAAGCGGGGTTTTAGAGATGGGTGGCTTGGTGGAAAGAACCGTAGGCTCCTTCGATTTTTTTTGCTGGTCTTCTGTTCGAGCCTCGAGGCGCAGGAATTGTATCATAATTTTTTACCCTTTTTTAAATTTATTTTGAATAATATTTAACACTATATTTTAACATTTACTATGTATTTTTACAATTCTTAAACAGCAGAATAAAAATTTTTCATCGAGATATCAATAAATATAAAGAAATTTTTAAGTTTCCAAGATCTTGCACATGCGCAGAAAAAAGTAGAACGTTTAGCATTGGTCTTTTCGAACAGATTCCTACTAAGTTTGAAACCTGGAAGGGTTTGAAACAAAGAATCTCGGAATTAAGCGGGGTTTTGGAGATGGGTGGCTTGGTGGAAAGAACCGTAGGCTCCTTCGATTTTTTTTGCTGGTCTTCTGTTCGAGTCTCGAGGCGCAGGAATTGTATCATAATTTTTTACCCTTTTTTAAATTTATTTTGAATAATATTTTACACTATATTTTAATATTTACTATGAATATTTAAAATTCTTATATATCAGTCTTAAAGTTTCACTTCAAGCTATCAATAAATATAAAGAAATTTTAAGTTTCCAAGATCTTGCACAAGCGCAGAAAATAGTAGAACGTTTAGCATTGTGCTTTTCGAACAGATTCCCACCAAGTTTCAAACCTGGAAGGGTTTGAAACAGACTCTTGGGATTAAGCGGAGTTTTAGAGATGGGTGGCTTGGTGGATAGAACCGTATGCTCCTTCAATTTTTTTTGCTGGTCTTCTGTTCGAGTCTCGAGGCGCAGGAATTGTATCATAATTTTTTACCCTTTTTTAAATTTATTTTGAATAATATTTTACACTATATTTTAACATTTACTATGTATTTTTCCAATTCTTAAACAGCAGACTTAAAATTTTTCATCGAGATATCAATAAATATAAAGAAATTTTTAAGTTTCCAAGATCTTGCACATGCGCAGAAAAAAGTAGAACGTTTAGCATTGGTCTTTTCGAACAGATTCCTACCAAGTTTGAAACATGGAAGGGTTTGAAACAAAGAATCTTGGAATTAAGCGGGGTTTTAGAGATGGGTGGCTTGGTGGAAAGAACCGTAGGCTCCTTCGATTTTTTTTGCTGGTCTTCTGTTCGAGTCTCGAGGCGCAGGAATTGTATCATAATTTTTTACCCTTTTTAAAATTTATTTTGAATAATATTTTACACTTTAAATTAACATTTACTATGAATATTTCCAATTCTTATATATCAGTATTAAAGTTTCACTTTAAGCTATCAATAAATATAAAGAAATTTTAAGTTTCCAAGATCTTGCACAAGCGCAGAAAATAGTAGAACGTTTAGCATTGTGCTTTTCGAACAGATTCCCACCAAGTTTCAAACCTGGAAGGATTTGAAACAGACTCTTGGGATTAAGCGGAATTTCAGAGATGGGTGGCTAGGTGGATAGAACCGTATGCTCCTTCAATTTTTTTTGCTGGTCTTCTGTTCGAGTCTCGAGGAGCAGGAATTGTATCATAATTTTTTACCCTTTTTTAAATTTATTTTGAATAATATTTTACACTCTATTTTTACATTTACTATGTATTTTTCCAATTCTTAAACAGCAGAATAAAAATTTTTCATCGAGATATCAATAAATATAAAGAAATTTTTAAGTTTCCAAGATCTTGCACATGCGCAGAAAAAAGTAGAACGTTTAGCATTGGTCTTTTCGAACAGATTCCTACTAAGTTTGAAACCTGGAAGGGTTTGAAACAAAAAATATTGGAATTAAGCGGGGTTTTGGAGATGGGTGGCTTGGTGGAAAGAACCGTAGGCTCCTTCGATTTTTTTTGCTGGTCTTCTGTTCGAGTCTCGAGGCGCAGGAATTGTATCATAATTTTTTACCCTTTTTTAAATTTATTTTGAATAATATTTTACACTTTAAATTAACATTTACTATGAATATTTCCAATTCTTATATATCAGTCTTAAAGTTTCACTTTAAGCTATCAATAAATATAAAGAAATTTTAAGTTTCCAAGATCTTGCACATGCGCAGGAAAAAGTAGAACGTTTAGCATTGTGCTTTTCGAACAGATTCCCACCAAGTTTGAAACCTGGAAGGGTTTGAAACAAAGAATCTCGGAATTAAGCGGGGTTTTAGAGATGGGTGGCTTGGTGGAAAGAACCGTAGGCTCCTTCGATTTTTTTTGCTGGTCTTCTGTTCGAGTCTCGAGGCGCAGGAATTGTATCATAATTTTTTACCCTTTTTTAAATTTATTTTGAATAATATTTAACACTATATTTTAACATTTACTATGTATTTTTACAATTCTTAAACAGCAGAATAAAAATTTTTCATCGAGATATCAATAAATATAAAGAAATTTTTAAGTTTCCAAGATCTTGCACATGCGCAGAAAAAAGTAGAACGTTTAGCATTGGTCTTTTCGAACAGATTCCTACTAAGTTTGAAACCTGGAAGGGTTTGAAACAAAGAATCTCGGAATTAAGCGGGGTTTTGGAGATGGGTGGCTTGGTGGAAAGAACCGTAGGCTCCTTCGATTTTTTTTGCTGGTCTTCTGTTCGTGTCTCGAGGCGCAGGAATTGTATCATAATTTTTTACCCTTTTTTAAATTTATTTTGAATAATATTTTACACTCTATTTTTACATTTACTATGTATTTTTCCAATTCTTAAACAGCAGACTTAAAAATTTTCATCGAGATATCAATAAATATAAAGAAATTTTTAAGTTTCCAAGATCTTGCACATGCGCAGAAAAAAGTAGAACGTTTAGCATTGGTCTTTTCGAACAGATTCCTACCAAGTTTGAAACCTGGAAGGGTTTGAAACAAAGAATCTTGGAATTAAGCGGGGATTTAGAGATGGGTGGCTTGGTGGAAAGAACCGTAGGCTCCTTCGATTTTTTTTGCTGGTCTTCTGTTCGAGTCTCGAGGCGCAGGAATTGTATCATAATTTTTTACCCTTTTTTAAATTTATTTTGAATAATATTTTACACTTTAAATTAACATTTACTATGAATATTTCCAATTCTTATATATCAGTCTTAAAGTTTCACTTTAAGCTATCAATAAATATAAAGAAATTTTAAGTTTCCAAGATCTTGCACATGCGCAGGAAAAAGTAGAACGTTTAGCATTGTGCTTTTCGAACAGATTCCCACCAAGTTTGAAACCTGGAAGGGTTTGAAACAAAGAATCTCGGAATTAAGCGGGGTTTTAGAGATGGGTGGCTTGGTGGAAAGAACCATAGGCTCCTTCGATTTTTTTTGCTGGTCTTCTGTTCGAGTCTCGAGGCGCAGGAATTGTATCATAATTTTTTACCCTTTTTTAAATTTATTTTGAATAATATTTAACACTATATTTTAACATTTACTATGTATTTTTACAATTCTTAAACAGCAGAATAAAAATTTTTCATCGAGATATCAATAAATATAAAGAAATTTTTAAGTTTCCAAGATCTTGCACAAGCGCAGAAAATAGTAGAACGTTTAGCATTGTGCTTTTCGAACAGATTCCCACCAAGTTTCAAACCTGGAAGGGTTTGAAACAGACTCTTGGGATTAAGCGGAGTTTTAGAGATGGGTGGCTTGGTGGATAGAACCGTATGCTCCTTCAATTTTTTTTGCTGGTCTTCTGTTCGAGTCTCGAGGCGCAGGAATTGTATCATAATTTTTTACCCTTTTTTAAATTTATTTTGAATAATATTTTACACTATATTTTAACATTTACTATGTATTTTTCCAATTCTTAAACAGCAGACTTAAAATTTTTCATCGAGATATCAATAAATATAAAGAAATTTTTAAGTTTCCAAGATCTTGCACATGCGCAGAAAAAAGTAGAACGTTTAGCATTGGTCTTTTCGAACAGATTCCTACCAAGTTTGAAACATGGAAGGGTTTGAAACAAAGAATCTTGGAATTAAGCGGGGTTTTAGAGATGGGTGGCTTGGTGGAAAGAACCGTAGGCTCCTTCGATTTTTTTTGCTGGTCTTCTGTTCGAGTCTCGAGGCGCAGGAATTGTATCATAATTTTTTACCCTTTTTAAAATTTATTTTGAATAATATTTTACACTTTAAATTAACATTTACTATGAATATTTCCAATTCTTATATATCAGTATTAAAGTTTCACTTTAAGCTATCAATAAATATAAAGAAATTTTAAGTTTCCAAGATCTTGCACAAGCGCAGAAAATAGTAGAACGTTTAGCATTGTGCTTTTCGAACAGATTCCCACCAAGTTTCAAACCTGGAAGGATTTGAAACAGACTCTTGGGATTAAGCGGAATTTCAGAGATGGGTGGCTAGGTGGATAGAACCGTATGCTCCTTCAATTTTTTTTGCTGGTCTTCTGTTCGAGTCTCGAGGAGCAGGAATTGTATCATAATTTTTTACCCTTTTTTAAATTTATTTTGAATAATATTTTACACTCTATTTTTACATTTACTATGTATTTTTCCAATTCTTAAACAGCAGAATAAAAATTTTTCATCGAGATATCAATAAATATAAAGAAATTTTTAAGTTTCCAAGATCTTGCACATGCGCAGAAAAAAGTAGAACGTTTAGCATTGGTCTTTTCGAACAGATTCCTACTAAGTTTGAAACCTGGAAGGGTTTGAAACAAAAAATATTGGAATTAAGCGGGGTTTTGGAGATGGGTGGCTTGGTGGAAAGAACCGTAGGCTCCTTCGATTTTTTTTGCTGGTCTTCTGTTCGAGTCTCGAGGCGCAGGAATTGTATCATAATTTTTTACCCTTTTTTAAATTTATTTTGAATAATATTTTACACTTTAAATTAACATTTACTATGAATATTTCCAATTCTTATATATCAGTCTTAAAGTTTCACTTTAAGCTATCAATAAATATAAAGAAATTTTAAGTTTCCAAGATCTTGCACATGCGCAGGAAAAAGTAGAACGTTTAGCATTGTGCTTTTCGAACAGATTCCCACCAAGTTTGAAACCTGGAAGGGTTTGAAACAAAGAATCTCGGAATTAAGCGGGGTTTTAGAGATGGGTGGCTTGGTGGAAAGAACCGTAGGCTCCTTCGATTTTTTTTGCTGGTCTTCTGTTCGAGTCTCGAGGCGCAGGAATTGTATCATAATTTTTTACCCTTTTTTAAATTTATTTTGAATAATATTTAACACTATATTTTAACATTTACTATGTATTTTTACAATTCTTAAACAGCAGAATAAAAATTTTTCATCGAGATATCAATAAATATAAAGAAATTTTTAAGTTTCCAAGATCTTGCACATGCGCAGAAAAAAGTAGAACGTTTAGCATTGGTCTTTTCGAACAGATTCCTACTAAGTTTGAAACCTGGAAGGGTTTGAAACAAAGAATCTCGGAATTAAGCGGGGTTTTGGAGATGGGTGGCTTGGTGGAAAGAACCGTAGGCTCCTTCGATTTTTTTTGCTGGTCTTCTGTTCGAGTCTCGAGGCGCAGGAATTGTATCATAATTTTTTACCCTTTTTTAAATTTATTTTGAATAATATTTAACACTATATTTTAACATTTACTATGTATTTTTACAATTCTTAAACAGCAGAATAAAAATTTTTCATCGAGATATCAATAAATATAAAGAAATTTTTAAGTTTCCAAGATCTTGCACATGCGCAGAAAAAAGTAGAACGTTTAGCATTGGTCTTTTCGAACAGATTCCTACTAAGTTTGAAACCTGGAAGGGTTTGAAACAAAGAATCTCGGAATTAAGCGGGGTTTTGGAGATGGGTGGCTTGGTGGAAAGAACCGTAGGCTCCTTCGATTTTTTTTGCTGGTCTTCTGTTCGTGTCTCGAGGCGCAGGAATTGTATCATAATTTTTTACCCTTTTTTAAATTTATTTTGAATAATATTTTACACTCTATTTTTACATTTACTATGTATTTTTCCAATTCTTAAACAGCAGACTTAAAAATTTTCATCGAGATATCAATAAATATAAAGAAATTTTTAAGTTTCCAAGATCTTGCACATGCGCAGAAAAAAGTAGAACGTTTAGCATTGGTCTTTTCGAACAGATTCCTACCAAGTTTGAAACCTGGAAGGGTTTGAAACAAAGAATCTTGGAATTAAGCGGGGATTTAGAGATGGGTGGCTTGGTGGAAAGAACCGTAGGCTCCTTCGATTTTTTTTGCTGGTCTTCTGTTCGAGTCTCGAGGCGCAGGAATTGTATCATAATTTTTTACCCTTTTTTAAATTTATTTTGAATAATATTTTACACTTTAAATTAACATTTACTATGAATATTTCCAATTCTTATATATCAGTCTTAAAGTTTCACTTTAAGCTATCAATAAATATAAAGAAATTTTAAGTTTCCAAGATCTTGCACATGCGCAGGAAAAAGTAGAACGTTTAGCATTGTGCTTTTCGAACAGATTCCCACCAAGTTTGAAACCTGGAAGGGTTTGAAACAAAGAATCTCGGAATTAAGCGGGGTTTTAGAGATGGGTGGCTTGGTGGAAAGAACCGTAGGCTCCTTCGATTTTTTTTGCTGGTCTTCTGTTCGAGTCTCGAGGCGCAGGAATTGTATCATAATTTTTTACCCTTTTTTAAATTTATTTTGAATAATATTTAACACTATATTTTAACATTTACTATGTATTTTTACAATTCTTAAACAGCAGAATAAAAATTTTTCATCGAGATATCAATAAATATAAAGAAATTTTTAAGTTTCCAAGATCTTGCACATGCGCAGAAAAAAGTAGAACGTTTAGCATTGGTCTTTTCGAACAGATTCCTACTAAGTTTGAAACCTGGAAGGGTTTGAAACAAAGAATCTCGGAATTAAGCGGGGTTTTGGAGATGGGTGGCTTGGTGGAAAGAACCGTAGGCTCCTTCGATTTTTTTTGCTGGTCTTCTGTTCGTGTCTCGAGGCGCAGGAATTGTATCATAATTTTTTACCCTTTTTTAAATTTATTTTGAATAATATTTTACACTCTATTTTTACATTTACTATGTATTTTTCCAATTCTTAAACAGCAGACTTAAAAATTTTCATCGAGATATCAATAAATATAAAGAAATTTTTAAGTTTCCAAGATCTTGCACATGCGCAGAAAAAAGTAGAACGTTTAGCATTGGTCTTTTCGAACAGATTCCTACCAAGTTTGAAACCTGGAAGGGTTTGAAACAAAGAATCTTGGAATTAAGCGGGGATTTAGAGATGGGTGGCTTGGTGGAAAGAACCGTAGGCTCCTTCGATTTTTTTTGCTGGTCTTCTGTTCGAGTCTCGAGGCGCAGGAATTGTATCATAATTTTTTACCCTTTTTTAAATTTATTTTGAATAATATTTTACACTTTAAATTAACATTTACTATGAATATTTCCAATTCTTATATATCAGTCTTAAAGTTTCACTTTAAGCTATCAATAAATATAAAGAAATTTTAAGTTTCCAAGATCTTGCACATGCGCAGGAAAAAGTAGAACGTTTAGCATTGTGCTTTTCGAACAGATTCCCACCAAGTTTGAAACCTGGAAGGGTTTGAAACAAAGAATCTCGGAATTAAGCGGGGTTTTAGAGATGGGTGGCTTGGTGGAAAGAACCGTAGGCTCCTTCGATTTTTTTTGCTGGTCTTCTGTTCGAGTCTCGAGGCGCAGGAATTGTATCATAATTTTTTACCCTTTTTTAAATTTATTTTGAATAATATTTAACACTATATTTTAACATTTACTATGTATTTTTACAATTCTTAAACAGCAGAATAAAAATTTTTCATCGAGATATCAATAAATATAAAGAAATTTTTAAGTTTCCAAGATCTTGCACATGCGCAGAAAAAAGTAGAACGTTTAGCATTGGTCTTTTCGAACAGATTCCTACTAAGTTTGAAACCTGGAAGGGTTTGAAACAAAAAATATTGGAATTAAGCGGGGTTTTGGAGATGGGTGGCTTGGTGGAAAGAACCGTAGGCTCCTTCGATTTTTTTTGCTGGTCTTCTGTTCGAGTCTCGAGGCGCAGGAATTGTATCATAATTTTTTACCCTTTTTTAAATTTATTTTGAATAATATTTTACACTTTAAATTAACATTTACTATGAATATTTCCAATTCTTATATATCAGTCTTAAAGTTTCACTTTAAGCTATCAATAAATATAAAGAAATTTTAAGTTTCCAAGATCTTGCACATGCGCAGGAAAAAGTAGAACGTTTAGCATTGTGCTTTTCGAACAGATTCCCACCAAGTTTGAAACCTGGAAGGGTTTGAAACAAAGAATCTCGGAATTAAGCGGGGTTTTAGAGATGGGTGGCTTGGTGGAAAGAACCGTAATCTCCTTCGATTTTTTTTGCTGGTCTTCTGTTCGAGTCTCGAGGCGCAGGAATTGTATCATAATTATTTACCCTTTTTTAAATTTATTTTGAATAATATTTAACACTATATTTTAACATTTACTATGTATTTTTACAATTCTTAAACAGCAGAATAAAAATTTTTCATCGAGATATCAATAAATATAAAGAAATTTTTAAGTTTCCAAGATCTTGCACATGCGCAGAAAAAAGTAGAACGTTTAGCATTGGTCTTTTCGAACAGATTCCTACTAAGTTTGAAACCTGGAAGGGTTTGAAACAAAGAATCTCGGAATTAAGCGGGGTTTTGGAGATGGGTGGCTTGGTGGAAAGAACCGTAGGCTCCTTCGATTTTTTTTGCTGGTCTTCTGTTCGTGTCTCGAGGCGCAGGAATTGTATCATAATTTTTTACCCTTTTTTAAATTTATTTTGAATAATATTTTACACTCTATTTTTACATTTACTATGTATTTTTCCAATTCTTAAACAGCAGACTTAAAAATTTTCATCGAGATATCAATAAATATAAAGAAATTTTTAAGTTTCCAAGATCTTGCACATGCGCAGAAAAAAGTAGAACGTTTAGCATTGGTCTTTTCGAACAGATTCCTACCAAGTTTGAAACCTGGAAGGGTTTGAAACAAAGAATCTTGGAATTAAGCGGGGATTTAGAGATGGGTGGCTTGGTGGAAAGAACCGTAGGCTCCTTCGATTTTTTTTGCTGGTCTTCTGTTCGAGTCTCGAGGCGCAGGAATTGTATCATAATTTTTTACCCTTTTTTAAATTTATTTTGAATAATATTTTACACTTTAAATTAACATTTACTATGAATATTTCCAATTCTTATATATCAGTCTTAAAGTTTCACTTTAAGCTATCAATAAATATAAAGAAATTTTAAGTTTCCAAGATCTTGCACATGCGCAGGAAAAAGTAGAACGTTTAGCATTGTGCTTTTCGAACAGATTCCCACCAAGTTTGAAACCTGGAAGGGTTTGAAACAAAGAATCTCGGAATTAAGCGGGGTTTTAGAGATGGGTGGCTTGGTGGAAAGAACCGTAGGCTCCTTCGATTTTTTTTGCTGGTCTTCTGTTCGAGTCTCGAGGCGCAGGAATTGTATCATAATTTTTTACCCTTTTTTAAATTTATTTTGAATAATATTTAACACTATATTTTAACATTTACTATGTATTTTTACAATTCTTAAACAGCAGAATAAAAATTTTTCATCGAGATATCAATAAATATAAAGAAATTTTTAAGTTTCCAAGATCTTGCACATGCGCAGAAAAAAGTAGAACGTTTAGCATTGGTCTTTTCGAACAGATTCCTACTAAGTTTGAAACCTGGAAGGGTTTGAAACAAAGAATCTCGGAATTAAGCGGGGTTTTGGAGATGGGTGGCTTGGTGGAAAGAACCGTAGGCTCCTTCGATTTTTTTTGCTGGTCTTCTGTTCGTGTCTCGAGGCGCAGGAATTGTATCATAATTTTTTACCCTTTTTTAAATTTATTTTGAATAATATTTTACACTCTATTTTTACATTTACTATGTATTTTTCCAATTCTTAAACAGCAGACTTAAAAATTTTCATCGAGATATCAATAAATATAAAGAAATTTTTAAGTTTCCAAGATCTTGCACATGCGCAGAAAAAAGTAGAACGTTTAGCATTGGTCTTTTCGAACAGATTCCTACCAAGTTTGAAACCTGGAAGGGTTTGAAACAAAGAATCTTGGAATTAAGCGGGGATTTAGAGATGGGTGGCTTGGTGGAAAGAACCGTAGGCTCCTTCGATTTTTTTTGCTGGTCTTCTGTTCGAGTCTCGAGGCGCAGGAATTGTATCATAATTTTTTACCCTTTTTTAAATTTATTTTGAATAATATTTTACACTTTAAATTAACATTTACTATGAATATTTCCAATTCTTATATATCAGTCTTAAAGTTTCACTTTAAGCTATCAATAAATATAAAGAAATTTTAAGTTTCCAAGATCTTGCACATGCGCAGGAAAAAGTAGAACGTTTAGCATTGTGCTTTTCGAACAGATTCCCACCAAGTTTGAAACCTGGAAGGGTTTGAAACAAAGAATCTCGGAATTAAGCGGGGTTTTAGAGATGGGTGGCTTGGTGGAAAGAACCGTAGGCTCCTTCGATTTTTTTTGCTGGTCTTCTGTTCGAGTCTCGAGGCGCAGGAATTGTATCATAATTTTTTACCCTTTTTTAAATTTATTTTGAATAATATTTAACACTATATTTTAACATTTACTATGTATTTTTACAATTCTTAAACAGCAGAATAAAAATTTTTCATCGAGATATCAATAAATATAAAGAAATTTTTAAGTTTCCAAGATCTTGCACATGCGCAGAAAAAAGTAGAACGTTTAGCATTGGTCTTTTCGAACAGATTCCTACTAAGTTTGAAACCTGGAAGGGTTTGAAACAAAGAATCTCGGAATTAAGCGGGGTTTTGGAGATGGGTGGCTTGGTGGAAAGAACCGTAGGCTCCTTCGATTTTTTTTGCTGGTCTTCTGTTCGTGTCTCGAGGCGCAGGAATTGTATCATAATTTTTTACCCTTTTTTAAATTTATTTTGAATAATATTTTACACTCTATTTTTACATTTACTATGTATTTTTCCAATTCTTAAACAGCAGACTTAAAAATTTTCATCGAGATATCAATAAATATAAAGAAATTTTTAAGTTTCCAAGATCTTGCACATGCGCAGAAAAAAGTAGAACGTTTAGCATTGGTCTTTTCGAACAGATTCCTACCAAGTTTGAAACCTGGAAGGGTTTGAAACAAAGAATCTTGGAATTAAGCGGGGATTTAGAGATGGGTGGCTTGGTGGAAAGAACCGTAATCTCCTTCGATTTTTTTTGCTGGTCTTCTGTTCGAGTCTCGAGGCGCAGGAATTGTATCATAATTTTTTACCCTTTTTTAAATTTATTTTGAATAATATTTAACACTATATTTTAACATTTACTATGTATTTTTACAATTCTTAAACAGCAGAATAAAAATTTTTTATCGAGATATCAATAAATATAAAGAAATTTTTAAGTTTCCAAGATCTTGCACATGCGCAGAAAAAAGTAGAACGTTTAGCATTGGTCTTTTCGAACAGATTCCTACTAAGTTTGAAACCTGGAAGGGTTTGAAACAAAGAATCTCGGAATTAAGCGGGGTTTTGGAGATGGGTGGCTTGGTGGAAAGAACCGTAGGCTCCTTCGATTTTTTTTGCTGGTCTTCTGTTCGAGTCTCGAGGCGCAGGAATTGTATCATAATTTTTTACCCTTTTTTAAATTTATTTTGAATAATATTTTACACTTTAAATTAACATTTACTATGAATATTTCCAATTCTTATATATCAGTCTTAAAGTTTCACTTTAAGCTATCAATAAATATAAAGAAATTTTAAGTTTCCAAGATCTTGCACATGCGCAGGAAAAAGTAGAACGTTTAGCATTGTGCTTTTCGAACAGATTCCCACCAAGTTTGAAACCTGGAAGGGTTTGAAACAAAGAATCTCGGAATTAAGCGGGGTTTTAGAGATGGGTGGCTTGGTGGAAAGAACCGTAGGCTCCTTCGATTTTTTTTGCTGGTCTTCTGTTCGAGTCTCGAGGCGCAGGAATTGTATCATAATTTTTTACCCTTTTTTAAATTTATTTTGAATAATATTTAACACTATATTTTAACATTTACTATGTATTTTTACAATTCTTAAACAGCAGAATAAAAATTTTTCATCGAGATATCAATAAATATAAAGAAATTTTTAAGTTTCCAAGATCTTGCACATGCGCAGAAAAAAGTAGAACGTTTAGCATTGGTCTTTTCGAACAGATTCCTACTATGTTTGAAACCTGGAAGGGTTTGAAACAAAGAATCTCGGAATTAAGCGGGGTTTTGGAGATGGGTGGCTTGGTGGAAAGAACCGTAGGCTCCTTCGATTTTTTTTGCTGGTCTTCTGTTCGTGTCTCGAGGCGCAGGAATTGTATCATAATTTTTTACCCTTTTTTAAATTTATTTTGAATAATATTTTACACTCTATTTTTACATTTACTATGTATTTTTCCAATTCTTAAACAGCAGACTTAAAAATTTTCATCGAGATATCAATAAATATAAAGAAATTTTTAAGTTTCCAAGATCTTGCACATGCGCAGAAAAAAGTAGAACGTTTAGCATTGGTCTTTTCGAACAGATTCCTACTAAGTTTGAAACCTGGAAGGGTTTGAAACAAAGAATCTCGGAATTAAGCGGGGTTTTGGAGATGGGTGGCTTGGTGGAAAGAACCGTAGGCTCCTTCGATTTTTTTTGCTGGTCTTCTGTTCGTGTCTCGAGGCGCAGGAATTGTATCATAATTTTTTACCCTTTTTTAAATTTATTTTGAATAATATTTTACACTCTATTTTTACATTTACTATGTATTTTTCCAATTCTTAAACAGCAGACTTAAAAATTTTCATCGAGATATCAATAAATATAAAGAAATTTTTAAGTTTCCAAGATCTTGCACATGCGCAGAAAAAAGTAGAACGTTTAGCATTGGTCTTTTCGAACAGATTCCTACCAAGTTTGAAACCTGGAAGGGTTTGAAACAAAGAATCTTGGAATTAAGCGGGGATTTAGAGATGGGTGGCTTGGTGGAAAGAACCGTAGGCTCCTTCGATTTTTTTTGCTGGTCTTCTGTTCGAGTCTCGAGGCGCAGGAATTGTATCATAATTTTTTACCCTTTTTTAAATTTATTTTGAATAATATTTTACACTATATTTTAACATTTACTATGTATTTTTCAAATTCTTAAACAGCAGACAAAAAATTTTTCATCGAGATATCAATAAATATAAAGAAATTTTTAAGTTTCCAAGATCTTGCACATGCGCAGAAAAAAGTAGAACGTTTAGCATTGGTCTTTTCGAACAGATTCCTACCAAGTTTGAAACCTGGAAGGGTTTGAAACAAAGAATCTCGGAATTAAGCAGGGTTTTAGAGATGGGTGGCTTGGTGGAAAGAACCGTAGGCTCCTTCGATTTTTTTTGCTGGTCTTCTGTTCGAGTCTCGAGGCGCAGGAATTGTATCATAATTTTTTACCCTTTTTTAAATTTATTTTGAATAATATTTTACACTATATTTTAACATTTACTATGAATATTTCCAATTATTATATATCAGTCTTAAAGTTTCACTTTAAGCTATCAATAAATATAAAGAAATTTTAAGTTTCCAAGATCTTGCACAAGCGCAGAAAATAGTAGAACGTTTAGCATTGTGCTTTTCGAACATATTCCCACCAAGTTTGAAACCTGGAAGGGTTTGAAACAAAGAATCTCGGAAGAAAGCGGGGTTTTAGAGATGGGTGGCTTGGTGGAAAGAACCGTAGGCTAATTCGATTTTTTTTTGCTGGTCTTCTGTTCGAGTCTTGAGGCGCAGGAATTGTATCATAATTTTTTACCCTTTTTTAAATTTATTTTGAATAATATTTTACACTCTATTTTAACATTTACTATGTATTTTTCCAATTCTTAAACAGCAGACTAAAAATTTTTCATCGAGATATCAATAAATATAAAGAAATTTTTAGTTTCCAAGATCTTGCAAATGAGCAGAAAAAAGTAGAACGTTTAGCATTGGTCTTTTCGAACAGATTCCTACTAAGTTTGAAACCTGGAAGGGTTTGAAACAAAGAATCTTGGGATTAAGCGGAATTTTAGAGGTGGGTGGCTTGGTGGAAAGAACAGTATGCTCCTTCGATTTTTTTTGCTGGTCTTCTGTTCGAGTCTCGAGGCGCAGGAATTGTATCATAATTTTTTACCCTTTTTTAAATTTATTTTGAATAATATTTTACACTATATATTAACATTTACTATGAATATTTCCAATTCTTATATATCAGTCTTAAAGTTTCACTTTAAGCTATCAATAAATATAAAGAAATTTTAAGTTTCCAAGATCTTGCACATGCGCAGAAAAAAGTAGAACGTTTAGCATTGTGCTTTTTGAACAGATTCCTACTAAATTTGAAACCAGGAAGGGTTTGAAACAAAGAATCTTGGAATTAAGCGGGGTTTTAGAGAAGGGTGGCTTGGTGGAAAGAAACGTAGGCTCCTACGATTTTTTTTTGCTGGTCTTCTGTTCGAGTCTCGAGGCGCAGGAATTGTATCATAATTTTTTACCCTTTTTTAAATTTATTTTGAATAATATTTTCCACTATATTTTAACATTTACTATGTATTTTTCCAATTCTTAAAAAGCAGACTAAAAATTTTTCATCGAGATATCAATAAATATAAAGAAATTTTTAGTTTCCAAGATCTTGCAAATGCGCAGAAAAATGTAGAACGTTTAGCATTGGTCTTTTCGAACAGATTCCTACTAAGTTTGAAACCTGGAAGGGTTTGAAACAAAGAATCTCGGGATTAAGCGGAATTTTAGAGATGGGTGGCTTGGTGGATAGAACAGTATGCTCCTTCGATTTTTTTTGCTGGTCTTCTGTTCGAGTCTCGAGGCGCAGGAATTGTATCATAATTTTTTACCCTTTTTTTAAATTTATTTTGAATAATATTTTACACTATATATTAACATTTACTATGAATATTTCCAATTCTTATATATCAGTCTTAAAGTTTCACTTTAAGCTATCAATAAATATAAAGAAATTTTAAGTTTCCAAGATCTTGCACATGCGCAGAAAAAAGTAGAACGTTTAGCATTGTGCTTTTTGAACAGATTCCTACTAAGTTTGAAACCAGGAAGGGTTTGAAACAAAGAATCTTGGAATTAAGCGGGGTTTTAGAGATGGGTGGCTTGGTGGAAAGAAACGTAGGCTCCTACGATTTTTTTTGCTGGTCTTCTGTTCGAGCCTCGAGGCGCAGGAATTGTATCATAATTGTTTACCCTTTTTTAAATTTATTTTGAATAATATTTTCCACTATATTTTAACATTTACTACGTATTTTTCCAATTCTTAAAAAGCAGACTAAAAATTTTTCATCGAGATATCAATAAATATAAAGAAATTTTTAGTTTCCAAGATCTTGCAAATGCGCAGAAAAATGTAGAACGTTTAGCATTGGTCTTTTCGAACAGATTCCTACTAAGTTTGAAACCTGGAAGGGTTTGAAACAAAGAATCTTGGGACTAAGCGGTGTTTCAGAGATGGGTGGCTTGGTGGAAAGAACCGTAGGCTCCTTCGATTTTTTTTGCTGGTCTTCTGTTCGAGTCTCGAGGCGCAGGAATTGTATCATAATTTTTTACCCTTTTTTAAATTTATTTTGAATAATATTTTACACTATATATTAACATTTACTATGAATATTTCCAATTCTTATATATCAGTCTTAAAGTTTCACTTTAAGCTATCAATATATATAAAGAAATTTTAAGTTTCCAAGATCTTGCACATGCGAAGAAAAAGGTAGAACGTTTAGCATTGTGCTTTTCGAACAGATTCCCACCAAGTTTGAAACCTGGAAGGGTTTGAAACAAAGAATCTTGGAATTAAGCGGGACTTTAGAGAAGGGTGGCTTGGTGGAAAGAAACGTAGGCTCCTACGATTTTTTTTTGCTGGTCTTCTGTTCGAGTCTCGAGGCGCAGGAATTGTATCATAATTTTTTACCCTTTTTTAAATTTATTTTGAATAATATTTTCCACTATATTTTAACATTTACTATGTATTTTTCCAATTCTTAAAAAGCAGACTAAAAATTTTTCATCGAGATATCAATAAATATAAAGAAATTTTTAGTTTCCAAGATCTTGCAAATGCGCAGAAAAATGTAGAACGTTTAGCATTGGTCTTTTCGAACAGATTCCTACTAAGTTTGAAACCTGGAAGGGTTTGAAACAAAGAATCTTGGGATTAAGCGGAATTTTAGAGATCTGTGGCTTGGTGGATAGAACAGTATGCTCCTTCGATTTTTTTTGCTGGTCTTCTGTTCGAGTCTCGAGGCGCAGGAATTGTATCATAATTTTTTACCCTTTTTTTAAATTTATTTTGAATAATATTTTACACTATATATTAACATTTACTATGAATATTTCCAATTCTTATATATCAGTCTTAAAGTTTCACTTTAAGCTATCAATAAATATAAAGAAATTTTAAGTTTCCAAGATCTTGCACATGCGCAGAAAAAAGTAGAACGTTTAGCATTGTGCTTTTTGAACAGATTCCTACTAAGTTTGAAACCAGGAAGGGTTTGAAACAAAGAATCTTGGAATAAAGCGGGGTTTTAGAGATGGGTGGCTTGGTGGAAAGAAACGTAGGCTCCTACGATTTTTTTTGCTGGTCTTCTGTTCGAGCCTCGAGGCGCAGGAATTGTATCATAATTGTTTACCCTTTTTTAAATTTATTTTGAATAATATTTTCCACTATATTTTAACATTTACTATGTATTTTTCCAATTCTTAAAAAGCAGACTAAAAATTTTTCATCGAGATATCAATAAATATAAAGAAATTTTTAGTTTCCAAGATCTTGCAAATGCGCAGAAAAATGTAGAACGTTTAGCATTGGTCTTTTCGAACAGATTCCTACTAAGTTTGAAACCTGGAAGGGTTTGAAACAAAGAATCTTGGGATTAAGCGGAATTTTAGAGATGGGTGGCTTGGTGGATAGAACAGTATGCTCCTTCGATTTTTTTTGCTGGTCTTCTGTTCGAGTCTCGAGGCGCAGGAATTGTATCATAATTTTTTACCCTTTTTTAAATTTATTTTGAATAATATTTACACTATATATTAACATTTACTATGAATATTTACAATTCTTATATATCAGTCTTAAAGTTTCAGCTTGAAGCTATCAATAAATATAAAGAAATTTTAAGTTTTCAAGATCTTGCACTTGCGCAGAAAAAAGTAGAACGTTTAGCATTGTGCTTTTCGAACAGATTCCCACCAAGTTTGAAACCTGTAAGGGTTTGAAACAAAGATTCTTGGAACTGAGCGGGGTTTTAAAGATGGGTGGCTTGGTGGAAAGAACCGTAGGCTTCTTCGATTTTTTTTTTGCTGGTCTTCTGTTCGAGTCTCGAGGCGCAGAAATTGTATCATAATTTTTTACCCTTTTTTAAATTTATTTTGAATAATATTTTACACTATATTTTTACAATTTTTATATATCAGTCGTAAAGTTTTACTTTAAGCTATCAATAAATATAAAGAAATTTTAAGTTTCCAAGATCTTGCACATGCGCAGAAAAAAGTAGAACGTTTAGCATTGTTATTTCGAACAGATTCCTACTAAGTATGAAACCTGGAAGATTTTGAAACAAAGAATCTTGGAATTAAGCGGTTTTTCAGAGATGGGTGGCTTGGTGGAAAGAACCGTAGGCTCCTACGATTTTTTTTGCTGGTCTTCTGTTCGAGTCTCGAGGCGCAGGAATTGTATCATAATTTTTTACCCTTTTTTAAATCTATTTTGAATAATATTTCACACTATATTTTAACATTTACTATGTATTTTTCCAATTCTTAAACAGCAGATTAAAAATTTTTCATCCAGATATCAATAAATATAAAGAAATTTTTAGTTTCCAAGATCTTGCAAATGAGCAGAAAAAAGTACAACGTTTAGCATTGGTCTTTTCGAACAGATTCCTACCAAGTTTGAAACCTGGAAGGGTTTGAAACAAAGAATCTTGGGATTAAGCGGGACATTAGAGATGGGTGGCTTGGTGGATAGAAACGTATGCTCCTTCGATTTTTTTTGCTGGTCTTCTTTTCGAGTCTCGAGGCGCAGGAATTGTATCATAATTTTTTACCCTTTTTTAAATCTATTTTGAATAATATTTCACACTATATTTTAACATTTACTATGTATTTTTCCAATTCTTAAACAGCAGATTAAAAATTTTTCATCCAGATATCAATAAATATAAAGAAATTTTTAGTTTCCAAGATCTTGCAAATGAGCAGAAAAAAGCAGAACGTTTAGCATTGTGCTTTTCGAACAGATTCCCACCAACTTTGAAACCTGGAAGGGTTTGAAACAAAGATTCTTGGAACTAAGCGGGGTTTTAAAGATGGGTGGCTTCGTGGAAAGAACCGTAGGCTCCTTCGATTTTTATTGCTGGTCTTCTTTTCGAGTCCCGAGGCGCAGGAATTGTATCATAATTTTTTACCCTTTTTTAAATTTATTTTGAATAATATTTTACACTATATTTTAACATTTACTATGTATTTTTCCAATTCTTAAACAGCAGACTAAAAATTTTTCATCGAGATATCAATAAATATAAAGAAATTTTTAGTTTCCAAGATCTTGCAAATGCGCAGAAAAAAGTAGAACGTTTAGCATTGGTCTTTTCGAACAGATTCCTACTAAGTTTGAAACCTTTAAGGGTTTGAAACAAAGAATCATGTTATTAAGCGGAGTTTTAGAGATGGGTGGCTTGGTGGATAGAACCGTATGCTCCTTCGATTTTTTTTGCTGGTCTTCTGTTCGAGTCTCGATTCGCAGGAATTGTATCATAATTTTTTACCCTTTTTTAAATTTATTTTGAATAATATTTTACACTATATTTAAACATTTACTATGTATTTTTCCAATTCTTAAACAGCAGACTAAAAATTTGTCATCGAGGTATCAATAAATATAAAAAAATTTTTAAGTTTCCAAGATCTTGCACATGCGCAGAAAAAAGTAGAACGTTTAGCATTGGTCTTTTCGAACAGATTCCTACCAAGTTTGAAACCTGGAAGGGTTTGAAACAAAGATTCCTGGGATTAAACGGAGTTTCAGAGATGGGTGGCTTGGTGAATAGAACCGTATGCTCTTTCGATTTTTTTTCCTGGTCTTCTGTTCGAGTCTCGAGGCGCAGGAATTGTATCATAATTTTTTACCCTTTTTTAAATTTATTTTAAATAATATTTTACACTATATATTAACATTTACTATGAATATTTCCAATTCTTATATATCAGTCTTAAAGTTTCACTTTAAGCTGTCAATAAATATAAAGAAATTTTAAGTTTCCAAGATCTTGCACATGCGCAGAAAAAAGTAGAACGTTTAGCATTGTGCTTTTCGAACAGATTCCCACCAAGTTTGAAACCTGGAAGGGTTTGAAACAAAGAATCTTGGGATTAAGCGGAGTTTTAGAGATGGGTGGCTTGGTAGAAAAAACCGTAGGCTCCTTCGATTTTGTTGCTGGTCTTCTGTTCGAGTCTCGAGGCGCAGGAATTGTATCATAAATTTTTACCCTTTTTTAAATCTATTTTGAATAATATTTTAAACTATTTTTTAACATTTACTATGTATATTTCCAATTCTTAAACAGCAGACTAAAAATTTTTCATCGAGACATCAATAAATATAAAGAAATTTTAAGTTTCCAAGATCTTGCACTTGCGCAGTAGTTAGCATTGTGCTTTTCGAACAGATTCCCACCAAGTTTGAAACCTGGAAGGGTTTGAAACAAAGATTCTTGGAATTAAGCGGGGTTTTATAGATGGGTGGCTTGGTGGAAAGAACCGTAGGCTCCTTCGATTTTTATTGCTGGTCTTCTGTTCCAGTCTCGAGGCGCAGGAATTGTAAAATAATTTTTTCCCCTTTTTTAAATTTATTTTGAATAATATTTTACACTATATTTTAACATTTACTATGTATTTTTCCAATTCTTAAACAGCAGACTAAAAATTTTTCATCGAGATTTCAATAAATATAAAGAAATTTTAAGTTTCCAAGATCTTGCACATGCGCAGAAAAAAGTAGAACGTTTAGCATTGTGCTTTTCGAACAGATTCCCACCAAGTTTGAAACCTGGAAGGGTTTGAAACAAAGAATCTTGGGATTAATCGGAGTTTTAGAGATGGGTGGCTTGGTAGAAAAAACCGTAGGCTCCTTCGATTTTGTTGCTGGTCTTCTGTTCGAGTCTCGAGGCGCAGGAATTGTATCATAAATTTTTACCCTTTTTTAAATCTATTTTGAATAATATTTTAAACTATATTTTAACATTTACTATGAATATTTCCAATTCTTAAACAGCAGACTAAAAATTTTTCATCGAGACATCAATAAATATAAAGAAATTTTAAGTTTCCAAGATCTTGCACTTGCGCAGTAGTTAGCATTGTGCTTTTCGAACAGATTCCCACCAAGTTTGAAACCTGGAAGGGTTTGAAACAAAGATTCTTGGAATTAAGCGGGGTTTTATAGATGGGTGGCTTGGTGGAAAGAACCGTAGGCTCCTTCGATTTTTATTGCTGGTCTTCTGTTCGAGTCTCGATTCGCAGGAATTGTATCATAATTTTTTACCCTTTTTTAAATTTATTTTGAATAATATTTTACACTATATTTAAACATTTACTATGTATTTTTCCAATTCTTAAACAGCAGACTAAAAATTTTTCATCGAGATTTCAATAAATATAAAGAAATTTTAAGTTTCCAAGATCTTGCACATGCGCAGAAAAAAGTAGAACGTTTAGCATTGTGCTTTTCGAACAGATTACCACCAAGTTTGAAACCTGGAAGGGTTTGAAACAAAGAATCTTGGAAATAAGCTGTGCTTTAGAGATGGGTGGCTTGGTGGAAAGAACCGTAGGCTCCTTCGATATTTTTTGCTGGTCTTCTGTTCGAGTCTCGAGGCGCAGGAATTGTATCCTAATTTTTTACTCTTTTTTAAATTTATTTTGAATAATATTTTCCACTATATTTTAACATTTACTATGTATTTTTCCAATTCTTAAACAGCAGACTAAAAATTTTTCATCGAGACATCAATAAATATAAAGAAATTTTAAGTTTCCAAGATCTTGCACATGCGCAGAAAAAAGTAGAACGTTTAGCATTGTGCTTTTCGAACAGATTCCCACCAAGTTTGAAACCTGGAAGGGTTTGAAACAAAGAATCTTGGGATTAAGCGGAGTTTTAGAGATGGCTGGCTTGGTAGAAAAAACCGTAGGCTCCTTCGATTTTGTTGCTGGTCTTCTGTTCGAGTCTCGAGGCGCAGGAATTGTATCATAAATTTTTACCCTTTTTTAAATCTATTTTGAATAATATTTTAAACTATTTTTTAACATTTACTATGTATATTTCCAATTCTTAAACAGCAGACTAAAAATTTTTCATCGAGACATCAATAAATATAAAGAAATTTTAAGTTTCCAAGATCTTGCACTTGCGCAGTAGTTAGCATTGTGCGTTTCGAACAGTTTCCCACCAAGTTTGAAACCTGGAAGGGTTTGAAACAAAGATTCTTGGAATTAAGCGGGGTTTTATAGATGGGTGGCTTGGTGGAAAGAACCGTAGGCTCCTTCGATTTTTATTGCTGGTCTTCTGTTCGAGTCTCGAGGCGCAGGAATTGTAAAATAATTTTTTCCCCTTTTTTAAATTTATTTTGAATAATATTTTACACTATATTTTAACATTTACTATGTATTTTTCCAATTCTTAAACAGCAGACTAAAAATTTTTCATCGAGATTTCAATAAATATAAAGAAATTTTAAGTTTCCAAGATCTTGCACTTGCGCAGTAGTTAGCATTGTGCTTTTCGAACAGATTCCCACCAAGTTTGAAACCTGGAAGGGTTTGAAACAAAGATTCTTGGAATTAAGCGGGGTTTTATAGATGGGTGGCTTGGTGGAAAGAACCGTAGGCTCCTTCGATTTTTATTGCTGGTCTTCCGTTCGAGTCTCGAGGCGCAGGAATTGTATCATAATTTTTTACCCTTTTTTAAATTTATTTTGAATAATATTTTACACTATATTTTAACATTTACTATGAATATTTCCTATTATTATATATCAGTCTTAAAGTTTCACTTCAAGCTATCAATAAAAATAAAGAAATTTTAAGTTTCCAAGATCTTGCACATGCGCAGAAAAAAATTGAACGTTTAGTATTGTGCTTTTCGAACAGATTCCCACCAAGTTTGAAAACTGGAAGGGTTTGAAACAAAGAATCTTGGAATTCCGCTGGGTTCTAGAGATGGGTGGCTTGGTGGAAAGAACCATAGGCTCCTTCGGTATTTTTTGCTGGTCTTCTGTTCGAGTCTCGAGGCGCAGGAATTGTATCATAATTTTTACCCTTTTTTAAATTTATTTTGAATAATATTTTCCACTATATTTTAACATTTACTATGTAATTTTCCAATTCTTAAAAAGCAGACTAAAAATTTTTCATCGAGACATCAATAAATATAAAGAAATTTTAAGTTTCCAAGATCTTGCACTTGCGCAGTAGTTAGCATTGTGCGTTTCGAACAGTTTCCCACCAAGTTTGAAACCTGGAAGGGTTTGAAACAAAGATTCTTGGAATTAAGCGGGGTTTTATAGATGGGTGGCTTGGTGGAAAGAACCGTAGGCTCCTTCGATTTTTATTGCTGGTCTTCTGTTCGAGTCTCGAGGCGCAGGAATTGTAAAATAATTTTTTCCCCTTTTTTAAATTTATTTTGAATAATATTTTACACTATATTTTAACATTTACTATGTATTTTTCCAATTCTTAAACAGCAGACTAAAAATTTTTCATCGAGATTTCAATAAATATAAAGAAATTTTAAGTTTCCAAGATCTTGCACTTGCGCAGTAGTTAGCATTGTGCTTTTCGAACAGATTCCCACCAAGTTTGAAACCTGGAAGGGTTTGAAACAAAGATTCTTGGAATTAAGCGGGGTTTTATAGATGGGTGGCTTGGTGGAAAGAACCGTAGGCTCCTTCGATTTTTATTGCTGGTCTTCTGTTCGAGTCTCGAGGCGCAGGAATTGTATCATAATTTTTTACCCTTTTTTAAATTTATTTTGAATAATATTTTACACTATATTTAAACATTTACTATGTATTTTTCCAATTCTTAAACAGCAGACTAAAAATTTTTCATCGAGATTTCAATAAATATAAAGAAATTTTAAGTTTCCAAGATCTTGCACATGCGCAGAAAAAAGTAGAACGTTTAGCATTGTGCTTTTCGAACAGATTACCACCAAGTTTGAAACCTGGAAGGGTTTGAAACAAAGAATCTTGGAAATAAGCTGTGCTTTAGAGATGGGTGGCTTGGTGGAAAGAACCGTAGGCTCCTTCGATATTTTTTGCTGGTCTTCTGTTCGAGTCTCGAGGCGCAGGAATTGTATCCTAATTTTTTACTCTTTTTTAAATTTATTTTGAATAATATTTTCCACTATATTTTAACATTTACTATGTATTTTTCCAATTCTTAAACAGCAGACTAAAAATTTTTCATCGAGACATCAATAAATATAAAGAAATTTTAAGTTTCCAAGATCTTGCACATGCGCAGAAAAAAGTAGAACGTTTAGCATTGTGCTTTTCGAACAGATTCCCACCAAGTTTGAAACCTGGAAGGGTTTGAAACAAAGAATCTTGGGATTAAGCGGAGTTTTAGAGATGGCTGGCTTGGTAGAAAAAACCGTAGGCTCCTTCGATTTTGTTGCTGGTCTTCTGTTCGAGTCTCGAGGCGCAGGAATTGTATCATAAATTTTTACCCTTTTTTAAATCTATTTTGAATAATATTTTAAACTATTTTTTAACATTTACTATGTATATTTCCAATTCTTAAACAGCAGACTAAAAATTTTTCATCGAGACATCAATAAATATAAAGAAATTTTAAGTTTCCAAGATCTTGCACTTGCGCAGTAGTTAGCATTGTGCGTTTCGAACAGTTTCCCACCAAGTTTGAAACCTGGAAGGGTTTGAAACAAAGATTCTTGGAATTAAGCGGGGTTTTATAGATGGGTGGCTTGGTGGAAAGAACCGTAGGCTCCTTCGATTTTTATTGCTGGTCTTCTGTTCGAGTCTCGAGGCGCAGGAATTGTAAAATAATTTTTTCCCCTTTTTTAAATTTATTTTGAATAATATTTTACACTATATTTTAACATTTACTATGTATTTTTCCAATTCTTAAACAGCAGACTAAAAATTTTTCATCGAGATTTCAATAAATATAAAGAAATTTTAAGTTTCCAAGATCTTGCACTTGCGCAGTAGTTAGCATTGTGCTTTTCGAACAGATTCCCACCAAGTTTGAAACCTGGAAGGGTTTGAAACAAAGATTCTTGGAATTAAGCGGGGTTTTATAGATGGGTGGCTTGGTGGAAAGAACCGTAGGCTCCTTCGATTTTTATTGCTGGTCTTCTGTTCGAGTCTCGAGGCGCAGGAATTGTATCATAATTTTTTACCCTTTTTTAAATTTATTTTGAATAATATTTTACACTATATTTTAACATTTACTATGAATATTTCCTATTATTATATATCAGTCTTAAAGTTTCACTTCAAGCTATCAATAAAAATAAAGAAATTTTAAGTTTCCAAGATCTTGCACATGCGCAGAAAAAAATTGAACGTTTAGTATTGTGCTTTTCGAACAGATTCCCACCAAGTTTGAAAACTGGAAGGGTTTGAAACAAAGAATCTTGGAATTCCGCTGGGTTCTAGAGATGGGTGGCTTGGTGGAAAGAACCGTAGGCTCCTTCGGTATTTTTTGCTGGTCTTCTGTTCGAGTCTCGAGGCGCAGGAATTGTATCATAATTTTTACCCTTTTTTAAATTTATTTTGAATAATATTTTCCACTATATTTTAACATTTACTATGTAATTTTCCAATTCTTAAAAAGCAGACTAAAAATTTTTCATCGAGACATCAATAAATATAAAGAAATTTTAAGTTTCCAAGATCTTGCACTTGCGCAGTAGTTAGCATTGTGCGTTTCGAACAGTTTCCCACCAAGTTTGAAACCTGGAAGGGTTTGAAACAAAGATTCTTGGAATTAAGCGGGGTTTTATAGATGGGTGGCTTGGTGGAAAGAACCGTAGGCTCCTTCGATTTTTATTGCTGGTCTTCTGTTCGAGTCTCGAGGCGCAGGAATTGTAAAATAATTTTTTCCCCTTTTTTAAATTTATTTTGAATAATATTTTACACTATATTTTAACATTTACTATGTATTTTTCCAATTCTTAAACAGCAGACTAAAAATTTTTCATCGAGATTTCAATAAATATAAAGAAATTTTAAGTTTCCAAGATCTTGCACTTGCGCAGTAGTTAGCATTGTGCTTTTCGAACAGATTCCCACCAAGTTTGAAACCTGGAAGGGTTTGAAACAAAGATTCTTGGAATTAAGCGGGGTTTTATAGATGGGTGGCTTGATGGAAAGAACCGTAGGCTCCTTCGATTTTTATTGCTGGTCTTCTGTTCGAGTCTCGAGGCGCAGGAATTGTATCATAATTTTTTACCCTTTTTTATATTTATTTTGAATAATATTTTACACTATATTTTAACATTTACTATGAATATTTCCTATTATTATATATCAGTCTTAAAGTTTCACTTCAAGCTATCAATAAAAATAAAGAAATTTTAAGTTTCCAAGATCTTGCACATGCGCAGAAAAAAATTGAACGTTTAGTATTGTGCTTTTCGAACAGATTCCCACCAAGTTTGAAAACTGGAAGGGTTTGAAACAAAGAATCTTGGAATTCCTCTGGGTTCTAGAGATGGGTGGCTTGGTGGAAAGAACCGTAGGCTCCTTCGGTATTTTTTGCTGGTCTTCTGTTCGAGTCTCGAGGCGCAGGAATTGTATCATAATTTTTACCCTTTTTTAAATTTATTTTGAATAATATTTTCCACTATATTTTAACATTTACTATGTAATTTTCCAATTCTTAAAAAGCAGACTAAAAATTCTTCATCGAGATATCAATAAATATAAAGAAATTTTTAGTTTCCAAGATCTTGCAAATGCGCAGAAAAAAGTAGAACCTTTAGCATTGGTCTTTTCGAACAGATTCCTACTAAGTTTGAAACCTCGAAGGGTTTGAAACAAAGAATCTTGGGATTAAGCGGAGTTCTAGAGATTTGTTGCTTGGTGGAAAGAACCGTAGGATCCTTCGGTATTTTTTGCTGGTCTTCTGTTCGAGTCTCGAGGCGCAGGAATTGTATCATAATTTTTTACCCTTTTTTAAATTTATTTTGAATAATATTTTACACTATATATTAACATTTACTATGAATATTTCCAATTCTTATATATCAGTCTTAAAGTTTCACTTTAAGCTATCAATAAATATAAAGAAATTTTAAGTTTCCAAGATCTTGCACATGCGCAGAAAAACGTAGAACGTTTAGCATTGTGCTTTTTGAACAGATTCCTACTAAATTTGAAACCAGGAAGGGTTTGAAACAAAGAATCTTGGAATTAAGCGGGGTTTTAGAGAAGGGTGGCTTGGTGGAAAGAAACGTAGGCTCCTACGATTTTTTTTTGCTGGTCTTCTGTTCGAGTCTCGAGGCGCAGGAATTGTATCATAATTTTTTACCCTTTTTTAAATTTATTTTGAATAATATTTTCCACTATATTTTAACATTTACTATGTATTTTTCCAATTCTTAAAAAGCAGACTAAAAATTTTTCATCGAGATATCAATAAATATAAAGAAATTTTTAGTTTCCAAGATCTTGCAAATGCGCAGAAAAATGTAGAACGTTTAGCATTGGTCTTTTCGAACAGATTCCTACTAAGTTTGAAACCTGGAAGTGTTTGAAACAAAGAATCTTGGGATTAAGCGGAATTTTAGAGATGGGTGGCTTGGTGGATAGAACAGTATGCTCCTTCGATTTTTTTTGCTGGTCTTCTGTTCGAGTCTCGAGGCGCAGGAATTGTATCATAATTTTTTACCCTTTTTTTAAATTTATTTTGAATAATATTTTACACTATATATTAACATTTACTATGAATATTTCCAATTCTTATATATCAGTCTTAAAGTTTCACTTTAAGCTATCAATAAATATAAAGAAATTTTAAGTTTCCAAGATCTTGCACATGCGCAGAAAAAAGTAGAACGTTTAGCATTGTGCTTTTTGAACAGATTCCTACCAAGTTTGAAACCAGGAAGGGTTTGAAACAAAGAATCTTGGAATTAAGCGGGGTTTTAGAGATGGGTGGCTTGGTGGAAAGAAACGTAGGCTCCTACGATTTTTTTTGCTGGTCTTCTGTTCGAGCCTCGAGGCGCAGGAATTGTATCATAATTGTTTACCCTTTTTTAAATTTATTTTGAATAATATTTTCCACTATATTTTAACATTTACTATGTATTTTTCCAATTCTTAAAAAGCAGACTAAAAATTTTTCATCGAGATATCAATAAATATAAAGAAATTTTTAGTTTCCAAGATCTTGCAAATGCGCAGAAAAATGTAGAACGTTTAGCATTGGTCTTTTCGAACAGATTCCTACTAAGTTTGAAACCTGGAAGGGTTTGAAACAAAAAATCTTGGGACTAAGCGGTGTTTCAGAGATGGGTGGCTTGGTGGAAAGAACCGTAGGCTCCTTCGATTTTTTTTGCTGGTCTTCTGTTCGAGTCTCGAGGCGCAGGAATTGTATCATAATTTTTTACCCTTTTTTAAATTTATTTTGAATAATATTTTACACTATATATTAACATTTACTATGAATATTTCCAATTCTTATATATCAGTCTTAAAGTTTCACTTTAAGCTATCAATATATATAAAGAAATTTTAAGTTTCCAAGATCTTGCACATGCGCAGAAAAAAGTAGAACGTTTAGCATTGTGCTTTTCGAACAGAGTCCCACCAAGTTTGAAACCTGTAAGGGTTTGAAACAAAGAATCTTGGAATTAAGCGGTGTTTCAGAGATGGGTGGCTTGGTGGAAAGAACCGTAGGCTCCTTCGATTTTTTTTCCTGGTCTTCTGTTCGAGTCTCGAGGCGCAGAAATTGTATCATAATTTTTTACAATTTTTTAAATTTATTTTGAATAATATTTTACACTATATATTAACATTTACTATGAATATTTCCAATTCTGATATATCAGTCTTAAAGTTTCACTTTAAGCTGTCAATAAATATAAAGAAATTTTAAGTTTCCAAGATCTTGCACATGCGCTGAAAAAAGTAGAACGTTTAGCATTCTGCTTTTCGAACAGATTCCCACCAGGTTTGAAACAAAGAATTTTGGAATTAAGCGGTGTTTTGGAGATGGGTGGCTTGGTGGAAAGAACCGTAGGCTCCTTCGATTTTTTTTGCTAGTCTTCTGTTCGAGTCTCGAGGCGCAGGAATTGTATCATTATTTTTTACCCTTTTTTAAATTTATTTTGAATAATATTTTCCACTATATTTTAACATTTACTATGTATTTTTCCAATTCTTAAACAGCAGAAAAAATGTTTCATCGGGATATCAATAAATATAAAGAAATTTTTAGTTTCCAAGATCTTGCAATTGCTCAGAAAAAAGTAGAACGTTTAGCATTGTGCTTTTCGAACAGATTCCTACTAAGTTTGAAACCTGGAAGGGTTTGAAACAAAGAATCTTGGTATTAAGCGGAGTTTTAGAGATGGGTGGCTTGGTGGATAGAACCTTATGCTCCTTCGATTTTTTTTGCTGGTCTTCTGTTCGAGTCTCGAGGCGCAGGAATTGTATCATAATTTTTTACCCTTTTTTAAATTTATTTTGAATAATATTTACACTATATATTAACATTTACTATGAATATTTACAATTCTTATATATCAGTCTTAAAGTTTCAGCTTGAAGCTATCAATAAATATAAAGAAATTTTAAGTTTCCAAGATCTTGCACTTGCGCAGAAAAAAGTAGAACGTTTAGCATTGTGCTTTTCGAACAGATTCCCACCAAGTTTGAAACATGGAAGGGTTTGAAACAAAGATTCTTGGAACTGAGCGGGGTTTTAAAGATGGGTGGCTTGGTGGAAAGAACCGTAGGCTTCTTCGATTTTTTTTTTGCTGGTCTTCTGTTCGAGTCTCGAGGCGCAGAAATTGTATCATAATTTTTTACCCTTTTTTAAATTTATTTTGAATAATATTTTACACTATATTTTTACAATTTTTATATATCAGTCGTAAAGTTTTACTTTAAGCTATCAATAAATATAAAGAAATTTTAAGTTTCCAAGATCTTGCACATGCGCAGAAAAAAGTAGAACGTTTAGCATTGTGATTTCGAACAGATTCCTACTAAGTTTGAAACCTGGAAGGTTTTGAAACAAAGAATCTTGGAATTAAGCGGTTTTTCAGAGATGGGTGGCTTGGTGGAAAGAACCGTAGGCTCCTACGATTTTTTTTGCTGGTCTTCTGTTCGAGTCTAGAGGCGCAGGAATTGTATCATAATTTTTTACCCTTTTTTAAATCTATTTTGAATAATATTTTACACTATATTTTAACATTTACTATGTATTTTTCCAATTCTTAAACAGCAGACTAAAAATTTTTCATCCAGATATCAATAAATATAAAGAAATTTTTAGTTTCCAAGATCTTGCAAATGAGCAGAAAAAAGTACAACGTTTAGCATTGGTCTTTTCGAACAGATTCCTACCAAGTTTGAAACCTGGAAGGGTTTGAAACAAAGAATCTTGGGATTAAGCGGGATTTTAGAGATGGGTGGCTTGGTGGATAGAAACGTATGCTCCTTCGATTTTTTTTGCTGGTCTTCTTTTCGAGTCTCGAGGCGCAGGAATTGTATCATAATTTTTTACCCTTTTTTAAATTTATTTTGAATAATATTTTACACTATATTTTAACATTTACTATGAATATTTACAATTCTTATATATCAGTCTTAAAGTTTCATTTGAAGCTATCAATAAATATAAAGAAATTTTAAGTTTCCAAGATCTTGCACATGCGCAGAAAAAAGAAAACGTTTAGCATTGTGCTTTTCGAACAGATTCCCACCAACTTTGAAACCTGGAAGGGTTTGAAACAAAGATTCTTGGAACTAAGCGGGGTTTTAAAGATGGGTGGCTTCGTGGAAAGAACCGTAGGCTCCTTCGATTTTTATTGCTGGTCTTCTTTTCGAGTCCCGAGGCGCAGGAATTGTATCATAATTTTTTACCCTTTTTTAAATTTATTTTGAATAATGTTTTACACTATATTTTAACATTTACTATGTATTTTTCCAATTCTTAAACAGCAGACTAAAAATTTTTCATCGAGATATCAATAAATATAAAGAAATTTTTAGTTTCCAAGATCTTGCAAATGCGCAGAAAAAAGTAGAACGTTTAGCATTGGTCTTTTCGAACAGATTCCTACTAAGTTTGAAACCTTTAAGGGTTTGAAACAAAGAATCATGTTATTAAGCGGAGTTTTAGAGATGGGTGGCTTGGTGGATAGAACCGTATGCTCCTTCGATTTTTTTTGCTGGTCTTCTGTTCGAGTCTCGATTCGCAGGAATTGTATCATAATTTTTTACCCTTTTTTAAATTTATTTTGAATAATATTTTACACTATATTTAAACATTTGCTATGTATTTTTCCAATTCTTAAACAGCAGACTAAAAAATTTTCATCGAGGTATCAATAAATATAAAAAAATTTTTAAGTTTCCAAGATCTTGCACATGCGCAGAAAAAAGTAGAACGTTTAGCATTGGTCTTTTCGAACAGATTCCTACCAAGTTTGAAACCTGGAAGGGTTTGAAACAAAGATTCCTGGGATTAAACGGAGTTTCAGAGATGGGTGGCTTGGTGGATAGAACCGTATGCTCTTTCGATTTTTTTTCCTGGTCTTCTGTTCGAGTCTCGAGGCGCAGGAATTGTATCATAATTTTTTACCCTTTTTTAAATTTATTTTGAATAATATTTTACACTATATATTAACATTTACTATGAATATTTCCAATTCTTATATATCAGTCTTAAAGTTTCACTTTAAGCTGTCAATAAATATAAAGAAATTTTAAGTTTCCAAGATCTTGCACATGCGCAGAAAAAAGTAGAACGTTTAGCATTGTGCTTTTCGAACAGATTCCCACCAAGTTTGAAACCTGGAAGGGTTTGAAACAAAGAATCTTGGGATTAAGCGGAGTTTTAGAGATGGGTGGCTTGGTAGAAAAAACCGTAGGCTCCTTCGATTTTGTTGCTGGTCTTCTGTTCGAGTCTCGAGGCGCAGGAATTGTATCATAAATTTTTACCCTTTTTTAAATCTATTTTGAATAATATTTTAAACTATATTTTAACATTTACTATGAATATTTCCAATTCTTAAACAGCAGACTAAAAATTTTTCATCGAGACATCAATAAATATAAAGAAATTTTAAGTTTCCAAGATCTTGCACTTGCGCAGTAGTTAGCATTGTGCTTTTCGAACAGATTCCCACCAAGTTTGAAACCTGGAAGGGTTTGAAACAAAGATTCTTGGAATTAAGCGGGGTTTTATAGATGGGTGGCTTGGTGGAAAGAACCGTAGGCTCCTTCGATTTTTATTGCTGGTCTTCTGTTCGAGTCTCGAGGCGCAGGAATTGTAAAATAATTTTTTCCCCTTTTTTAAATTTATTTTGAATAATATTTTACACTATATTTTAACATTTACTATGTATTTTTCCAATTCTTAAACAGCAGACTAAAAATTTTTCATCGAGATTTCAATAAATATAAAGAAATTTTAAGTTTCCAAGATCTTGCACTTGCGCAGTAGTTAGCATTGTGCTTTTCGAACAGATTCCCACCAAGTTTGAAACCTGGAAGGGTTTGAAACAAAGATTCTTGGAATTAAGCGGGGTTTTATAGATGGGTGGCTTGGTGGAAAGAACCGTAGGCTCCTTCGATTTTTATTGCTGGTCTTCTGTTCGAGTCTCGAGGCGCAGGAATTGTAAAATAATTTTTTCCCCTTTTTTAAATTTATTTTGAATAATATTTTACACTATATTTTAACATTTGCTATGTATTTTTCCAATTCTTAAACAGCAGACTAAAAATTTTTCATCGAGATATCAATAAATATAAAGAAATTTTAAGTTTGCAAGATCTTGCACATGCGCAGAAAAAAGTAGAACGTTTAGCATTGTGCTTTTCGAACAGATTCCCACCAAGTTTGAAACCTGGAAGGGTTTGAAACAAAGAATCTTGGGATTAAGCGGAGTTTTAGAGATGGGTGACTTGGTAGAAAAAACCGTAGGCTCCTTCGATTTTGTTGCTGGTCATCTGTTCGAGTCTCGAGGCGCAGGAATTGTATCATAAATTTTTACCCTTTTTTAAATCTATTTTGAATAATATTTTAAACTATATTTTAACATTTACTATGAATATTTCCAATTCTTAAACAGCAGACTAAAAATTTTTCATCGAGACATCAATAAATATAAAGAAATTTTAAGTTTCCAAGATCTTGCACTTGCGCAGTAGTTAGCATTGTGCTTTTCGAACAGATTCCCACCAAGTATGAAACCTGGAAGGGTTTGAAACAAAGATTCTTGGAATTAAGCGGGGTTTTATAGATGGGTGGCTTGGTGGAAAGAACCGTAGGCTCCTTCGATTTTTATTGCTGGTCTTCTGTTCGAGTCTCGAGGCGCAGGAATTGTAAAATAATTTTTTCCCCTTTTTTAAATTTATTTTGAATAATATTTTACACTATATTTTAACATTTACTATGTATTTTTCCAATTCTTAAACAGCAGACTAAAAATTTTTCATCGAGATTTCAATAAATATAAAGAAATTTTAAGTTTCCAAGATCTTGCACTTGCGCAGTAGTTAGCATTGTGCTTTTCGAACAGATTCCCACCAAGTTTGAAACCTGGAAGGGTTTGAAACAAAGATTCTTGGAATTAAGCGGGGTTTTATAGATGGGTGGCTTGGTGGAAAGAACCGTAGGCTCCTTCGATTTTTATTGCTGGTCTTCTGTTCGAGTCTCGAGGCGCAGGAATTGTAAAATAATTTTTTCCCCTTTTTTAAATTTATTTTGAATAATATTTTACACTATATTTTAACATTTGCTATGTATTTTTCCAATTCTTAAACAGCAGACTAAAAATTTTTCATCGAGATATCAATAAATATAAAGAAATTTTAAGTTTGCAAGATCTTGCACATGCGCAGAAAAAAGTAGAACGTTTAGCATTGTGCTTTTCGAACAGATTCCCACCAAGTTTGAAACCTGGAAGGGTTTGAAACAAAGAATCTTGGGATTAAGCGGAGTTTTAGAGATGGGTGGCTTGGTAGAAAAAACCGTAGGCTCCTTCGATTTTGTTGCTGGTCATCTGTTCGAGTCTCGAGGCGCAGGAATTGTATCATAAATTTTTACCCTTTTTTAAATCTATTTTGAATAATATTTTAAACTATATTTTAACATTTACTATGAATATTTCCAATTCTTAAACAGCAGACTAAAAATTTTTCATCGAGACATCAATAAATATAAAGAAATTTTAAGTTTCCAAGATCTTGCACTTGCGCAGTAGTTAGCATTGTGCTTTTCGAACAGATTCCCACCAAGTTTGAAACCTGGAAGGGTTTGAAACAAAGATTCTTGGAATTAAGCGGGGATTTATAGATGGCTGGCTTGGTGGAAAGAACCGTAGGCTCCTTCGATTTTTATTGCTGGTCTTCTGTTCGAGTCTCGAGGCGCAGGAATTGTAAAATAAGTTTTTCCCCTTTTTTAAATTTATTTTGAATAATATTTTACACTATATTTTAACATTTACTATGTATTTTTCCAATTCTTAAACAGCAGACTAAAAATTTTTCATCGAGATTTCAATAAATATAAAGAAATTTTAAGTTTCCAAGATCTTGCACATGCGCAGAAAAAAGTAGAACGTTTAGCATTGTGCTTTTCGAACAGATTACCACCAAGTTTGAAACCTGGAAGGGTTTGAAACAAAGAATCTTGGAAATAAGCTGTGCTTTAGAGATGGGTGGCTTGGTGGAAAGAACCGTAGGCTCCTTCGATATTTTTTGCTGGTCTTCTGTTCGAGTCTCGAGGCGCAGGAATTGTATCCTAATTTTTTACTCTTTTTTAAATTTATTTTGAATAATATTTTCCACTATATTTTAACATTTACTATGTATTTTTCCAATTCTTAAACAGCAGACTAAAAATTTTTCATCGAGACATCAATAAATATAAAGAAATTTTAAGTTTCCAAGATCTTGCACATGCGCAGAAAAAAGTAGAACGTTTAGCATTCTGCTTTTCGAACAGATTCCCAACACGTTTGAAACCTGGAAGGGTTTGAAACAAAGAATCTTGGAATTAAGCTGGGTTTTAGAGATGGGTGGCTTGGTGGAAAGAACCGTAGGCTCCTTCGATTTTGTTGCTGGTCTTCTGTTCGAGTCTCGAGGCGCAGGAATTGTATCATAATTTTTTACCCTTTTTTAAATTTATTTTGAATAATATTTTACACTATATTTTAACATTTACTATGAATATTTCCAATTCTTATATATCAGTCTTAAAGTTTCACTTCAAGCTATCAATAAAAATAAAGAAATTTTAAGTTTCTAAGATCTTGCACATGCGCAGAAAAAAGTAGAACGTTTAGCATTGTGCTTTTCGAACAGATTCCCACCAAGTTTGAAACCTGGAAGGGTTTGAAACAAAGAATCTTGGAATTAAGCTGGCTTTTAGAGATGGGTGGCTTGGTGGAAAGAACCGTAGGCTCCTTCGATTTTTTTTGCTGGTCTTCTGTTCGAGTCTCGAGGCGCAGGAATTGTATCATAATTTTTTACCCTTTTTTAAATTTATTTTGAATATTATTTTCCACTAAATTTTAACATTTACTATGTATTTTTCCAATTCTTAAACAGCAGACTAAAAATTTTTCATCGAGACATCAATAAATATAAAGAAATTTTTAGTTTCCAAGATCTTGCACATGCGCAGAAAAAAGTAGAACGTTTAGCATTGTGCTTTTCGAACAGATTCCCACCAAGTTTGAAACCTGGAAGGGTTTGAAACAAAGGATCTTGGAATTAAGCGGGGTTTTAAAGATGGGTGGCTTGGTAGAAAGAATCGTAGGCTCCTTCAATTTTTTTTGCTGGTCTTCTGTTTGAGTCTCGAGGCGAAGGAATTGTATCATAATTTTTTACCTTTTTTTTAAATCTATTTTGAATAATATTTTACACTATATTTTAACATTTACTATGTATTTTTCCAATTCTTAAACAGCAGACTAAAAATTTTTCATCGAGATTTCAATAAATATAAAGAAATTTTAAGTTTCCAAGATCTTGCACTTGCGCAGTAGTTAGCATTGTGCTTTTCGAACAGATTCCCACCAAGTTTGAAACCTGGAAGGGTTTGAAACAAAGATTCTTGGAATTAAGCGGGGTTTTATAGATGGGTGGCTTGGTGGAAAGAACCGTAGGCTCCTTCGATTTTTATTGCTGGTCTTCTGTTCGAGTCTCGAGGCGCAGGAATTGTAAAATAATTTTTTCCCCTTTTTTAAATTTATTTTGAATAATATTTTACACTATATTTTAACATTTGCTATGTATTTTTCCAATTCTTAAACAGCAGACTAAAAATTTTTCATCGAGATATCAATAAATATAAAGAAATTTTAAGTTTGCAAGATCTTGCACATGCGCAGAAAAAAGTAGAACGTTTAGCATTGTGCTTTTCGAACAGATTCCCACCAAGTTTGAAACCTGGAAGGGTTTGAAACAAAGAATCTTGGGATTAAGCGGAGTTTTAGAGATGGGTGGCTTGGTAGAAAAAACCGTAGGCTCCTTCGATTTTGTTGCTGGTCATCTGTTCGAGTCTCGAGGCGCAGGAATTGTATCATAAATTTTTACCCTTTTTTAAATCTATTTTGAATAATATTTTAAACTATATTTTAACATTTACTATGAATATTTCCAATTCTTAAACAGCAGACTAAAAATTTTTCATCGAGACATCAATAAATATAAAGAAATTTTAAGTTTCCAAGATCTTGCACTTGCGCAGTAGTTAGCATTGTGCTTTTCGAACAGATTCCCACCAAGTTTGAAACCTGGAAGGGTTTGAAACAAAGATTCTTGGAATTAAGCGGGGTTTTATAGATGGCTGGCTTGGTGGAAAGAACCGTAGGCTCCTTCGATTTTTATTGCTGGTCTTCTGTTCGAGTCTCGAGGCGCAGGAATTGTAAAATAAGTTTTTCCCCTTTTTTAAATTTATTTTGAATAATATTTTACACTATATTTTAACATTTACTATGTATTTTTCCAATTCTTAAACAGCAGACTAAAAATTTTTCATCGAGATTTCAATAAATATAAAGAAATTTTAAGTTTCCAAGATCTTGCACATGCGCAGAAAAAAGTAGAACGTTTAGCATTGTGCTTTTCGAACAGATTACCACCAAGTTTGAAACCTGGAAGGGTTTGAAACAAAGAATCTTGGAAATAAGCTGTGCTTTAGAGATGGGTGGCTTGGTGGAAAGAACCGTAGGCTCCTTCGATATTTTTTGCTGGTCTTCTGTTCGAGTCTCGAGGCGCAGGAATTGTATCCTAATTTTTTACTCTTTTTTAAATTTATTTTGAATAATATTTTCCACTATATTTTAACATTTACTATGTATTTTTCCAATTCTTAAACAGCAGACTAAAAATTTTTCATCGAGACATCAATAAATATAAAGAAATTTTAAGTTTCCAAGATCTTGCACATGCGCAGAAAAAAGTAGAACGTTTAGCATTCTGCTTTTCGAACAGATTCCCAACACGTTTGAAACCTGGAAGGGTTTGAAACAAAGAATCTTGGAATTAAGCTGGGTTTTAGAGATGGGTGGCTTGGTGGAAAGAACCGTAGGCTCCTTCGATTTTGTTGCTGGTCTTCTGTTCGAGTCTCGAGGCGCAGGAATTGTATCATAATTTTTTACCCTTTTTTAAATTTATTTTGAATAATATTTTACACTATATTTTAACATTTACTATGAATATTTCCAATTCTTATATATCAGTCTTAAAGTTTCACTTCAAGCTATCAATAAAAATAAAGAAATTTTAAGTTTCTAAGATCTTGCACATGCGCAGAAAAAAGTAGAACGTTTAGCATTGTGCTTTTCGAACAGATTCCCACCAAGTTTGAAACCTGGAAGGGTTTGAAACAAAGAATCTTGGAATTAAGCTGGCTTTTAGAGATGGGTGGCTTGGTGGAAAGAACCGTAGGCTCCTTCGATTTTTTTTGCTGGTCTTCTGTTCGAGTCTCGAGGCGCAGGAATTGTATCATAATTTTTTACCCTTTTTTAAATTTATTTTGAATATTATTTTCCACTAAATTTTAACATTTACTATGTATTTTTCCAATTCTTAAACAGCAGACTAAAAATTTTTCATCGAGACATCAATAAATATAAAGAAATTTTTAGTTTCCAAGATCTTGCACATGCGCAGAAAAAAGTAGAACGTTTAGCATTGTGCTTTTCGAACAGATTCCCACCAAGTTTGAAACCTGGAAGGGTTTGAAACAAAGGATCTTGGAATTAAGCGGGGTTTTAAAGATGGGTGGCTTGGTAGAAAGAATCGTAGGCTCCTTCAATTTTTTTTGCTGGTCTTCTGTTTGAGTCTCGAGGCGAAGGAATTGTATCATAATTTTTTACCTTTTTTTTAAATCTATTTTGAATAATATTTTACACTATATTTTAACATTTACTATGTATTTTTCCAATTCTTAAACAGCAGACTAAAAATTTTTCATCGAGATATCAATAAATATAAAGAAATTTTTAGTTTCCAAGATCTTGCAAATGCGCAGACAAAAGTAGAACGTTTAGCATTGGTCTTTTCGAACAGATTCCTACTAAGTTTGAAACCTGGAAGGGTTTGAAACAAAGAATCTTGGGATTAAGCGGAGTTTTAGAGATGGGTGGCTTGGTGGAAAAAACCGTAGGCTCCTTCGATTTTGTTGCTGGTCTTCTGTTCGAGTCTCGAGGCGCAGGAATTGTAAAATAATTTTTTCCCCTTTTTTAAATTTATTTTGAATAATATTTTACACTATATTTTAACATTTACTATGTATTTTTCCAATTCTTAAACAGCAGAAAAATTTTTTCATCGAGATATCAATAAATATAAAGAAATTTTTAGTTTCGAAGATCTTGCAAATGCTCAGAAAAAAGTAGAACGTTTAGCATTGGTCATTTCGAACAGAATCCTACTAAGTTTGAAACCTGGAAGGGTTTGAAACAAAAAATCTTGGTATTAAGCGGAGTTTTGGAGATGGGTGGCTTGGTGGATAGAACCGTATGCTCCTTCGTTTTTTTTTGCTTGTCTTCTGTTCGAGTCTCGAGGAGCAGGAATTGTATCATAATTTTTTACCCTTTTTTAAATTTATTTTGAATAATATTTTACACTATATTTTAACATTTACTATGAATATTTAAAATTTTTATATATCAGTCTTAAAGTTTCACTTTAAGCTATCAATAAATATAAAGAAATTTTAAGTTTCCAAGATCTTGCACATGCGCAGAAAAAAGTAGAACGTTTAGCATTGTGCTTTTCGAACAGATTCCCACCAAGTTTGAAACCTGGAAGGGTTTGAAACAAAGAATCTGGGAATTAAGCTGGGTTTTAGAGATGGGTGGCTTGGTGGAAAGAACCGTAGGCTCCTTCGATATTTTTTGCTGGTCTTCTGTTCGAGTCTCGAGGCGCAGGAATTGTATCGTAATTTTTTACCCTTTTTTAAATTTATTTTGAATAATATTTTACACTATATTTAAACATTTACTATGTATTTTTCCAATTCTTAAACCGCAGACTAAAAATTTTTCATCGAGATTTCAATAAATATAAAGAAATTTTAAGTTTCCAAGATCTTGCACATGCGCAGAAAAAAGTAGAACGTTTAGCATTGTGCTTTTCGAACAGATTCCCACCAAGTTTGAAACCTGGAAGGGTTTGAAACAAAGAATCTGGGAATTAAGCTGGGTTTTAGAGATGGGTGGCTTGGTGGAAAGAACCGTAGGCTCCTTCGATATTTTTTGCTGGTCTTCTGTTCGTGTCTCGAGGCGCAGGAATTGTATCGTAATTTTTTACCCTTTTTCAAATTTATTTTGAATAATATTTTACACTATATTTTAACATTTACTATGAATATTTCCAATTCTTATATATCAGTCTTAAAGTTTCACTTCAAGCTATCAATAAAAATAAAGAAATTTTAAGTTTCTAAGATCTTGCACATGCGCAGAAAAAAGTAGAACGTTTAGCATTGTGCTTTTCGAACAGATTCCCACCAAGTTTGAAACCTGGAAGGGTTTGAAACAAAGAATCTTGGAATTAAGCTGGGTTTTAGAGATGGGTGGCTTGGTGGAAAGAACCGTAGGCTCCTTCGATTTTTTTTGCTGGTCTTCTGTTCGAGTCTCGAGGCGCAGGAATTGTATCATAATTTTTTACCCTTTTTTAAATTTATTTTGAATATTATTTTCCACTAAATTTTAACATTTACTATGTATTTTTCCAATTCTTAAACAGCAGACTAAAAATTTTTCATCGAGACATCAATAAATATAAAGAAATTTTTAGTTTCCAAGATCCTGCACATGCGCAGAAAAAAGTAGAACGTTTAGCATTGTGCTTTTCGAACAGATTCCCACCAAGTTTGAAACCTGGAAGGGTTTGAAACAAAGGATCTTGGAATTAAGCGGGGTTTTAAAGATGGGTGGCTTGGTGGAAAGAATCGTAGGCTCCTTCAATTTTTTTTGCTGGTCTTCTGTTTGAGTCTCGAGGCGAAGGAATTGTATCATAATTTTTTACCTTTTTTTTAAATCTATTTTGAATAATATTTTACACTATATTTTAACATTTACTATGTATTTTTCCAATTCTTAAACAGCAGACTAAAAATTTTTCATCGAGATATCAATAAATATAAAGAAATTTTTAGTTTCCAAGATCTTGCAAATGCGCAGACAAAAGTAGAACGTTTAGCATTGGTCTTTTCGAACAGATTCCTACTAAGTTTGAAACCTGGAAGGGTTTGAAACAAAGAATCTTGGGATTAAGCGGAGTTTTAGAGATGGGTGGCTTGGTGGAAAAAACCGTAGGCTCCTTCGATTTTGTTGCTGGTCTTCTGTTCGAGTCTCGAGGCGCAGGAATTGTATCATAATTTTTTACCCTTTTTTAAATTTATTTTGAATAATATTTTACACTATATTTTAACATTTACTATGAATATTTCCAATTCTTATATATCAGTCTTAAAGTTTCACTTCAAGCTATCAATAAAAATAAAGAAATTTTAAGTTTCTAAGATCTTGCACATGCGCAGAAAAAAGTAGAACGTTTAGCATTGTGCTTTTCGAACAGATTCCCACCAAGTTTGAAACCTGGAAGGGTTTGAAACAAAGAATCTTGGAATTAAGCTGGGTTTTAGAGATGGGTGGCTTGGTGGAAAGAACCGTAGGCTCCTTCGATTTTTTTTGCTGGTCTTCTGTTCGAGTCTCGAGGCGCAGGAATTGTATCATAATTTTTTACCCTTTTTTAAATTTATTTTGAATATTATTTTCCACTAAATTTTAACATTTACTATGTATTTTTCCAATTCTTAAACAGCAGACTAAAAATTTTTCATCGAGACATCAATAAATATAAAGAAATTTTTAGTTTCCAAGATCTTGCACATGCGCAGAAAAAAGTAGAACGTTTAGCATTGTGCTTTTCGAACAGATTCCCACCAAGTTTGAAACCTGGAAGGGTTTGAAACAAAGGATCTTGGAATTAAGCGGGGTTTTAAAGATGGGTGGCTTGGTAGAAAGAATCGTAGGCTCCTTCAATTTTTTTTGCTGGTCTTCTGTTTGAGTCTCGAGGCGAAGAAATTGTATCATAATTTTTTACCTTTTTTTTAAATCTATTTTGAATAATATTTTACACTATATTTTAACATTTACTATGTATTTTTCCAATTCTTAAACAGCAGACTAAAAATTTTTCATCGAGATATCAATAAATATAAAGAAATTTTTAGTTTCCAAGATCTTGCAAATGCGCAGACAAAAGTAGAACGTTTAGCATTGGTCTTTTCGAACAGATTCCTACTAAGTTTGAAACCTGGAAGGGTTTGAAACAAAGAATCTTGGGATTAAGCGGAGTTTTAGAGATGGGTGGCTTGGTGGAAAAAACCGTAGGCTCCTTCGATTTTGTTGCTGGTCTTCTGTTCGAGTCTCGAGGCGCAGGAATTGTAAAATAATTTTTTCCCCTTTTTTAAATTTATTTTGAATAATATTTTACACTATATTTTAACATTTACTATGTATTTTTCCAATTCTTAAACAGCAGAAAAATTTTTTCATCGAGATATCAATAAATATAAAGAAATTTTTAGTTTCGAAGATCTTGCAAATGCTCAGAAAAAAGTAGAACGTTTAGCATTGGTCATTTCGAACAGAATCCTACTAAGTTTGAAACCTGGAAGGGTTTGAAACAAAAAATCTTGGTATTAAGCGGAGTTTTGGAGATGGGTGGCTTGGTGGATAGACCGTATGCTCCTTCGTTTTTTTTTGCTTGTCTTCTGTTCGAGTCTCGAGGAGCAGGAATTGTATCATAATTTTTTACCCTTTTTTAAATTTATTTTGAATAATATTTTACACTATATTTTAACATTTACTATGAATATTTAAAATTTTTATATATCAGTCTTAAAGTTTCACTTTAAGCTATCAATAAATATAAAGAAATTTTAAGTTTCCAAGATCTTGCACATGCGCAGAAAAAAGTAGAACGTTTAGCATTGTGCTTTTCGAACAGATTCCCACCAAGTTTGAAACCTGGAAGGGTTTGAAACAAAGAATCTGGGAATTAAGCTGGGTTTTAGAGATGGGTGGCTTGGTGGAAAGAACCGTAGGCTCCTTCGATATTTTTTGCTGGTCTTCTGTTCGAGTCTCGAGGCGCAGGAATTGTATCGTAATTTTTTACCCTTTTTTAAATTTATTTTGAATAATATTTTACACTATATTTAAACATTTACTATGTATTTTTCCAATTCTTAAACCGCAGACTAAAAATTTTTCATCGAGATTTCAATAAATATAAAGAAATTTTAAGTTTCCAAGATCTTGCACATGCGCAGAAAAAAGTAGAACGTTTAGCATTGTGCTTTTCGAACAGATTCCCACCAAGTTTGAAACCTGGAAGGGTTTGAAACAAAGAATCTGGGAATTAAGCTGGGTTTTAGAGATGGGTGGCTTGGTGGAAAGAACCGTAGGCTCCTTCGATATTTTTTGCTGGTCTTCTGTTCGTGTCTCGAGGCGCAGGAATTGTATCGTTATTTTTTACCCTTTTTCAAATTTATTTTGAATAATATTTTACACTATATTTTAACATTTACTATGAATATTTCCAATTCTTATATATCAGTCTTAAAGTTTCACTTCAAGCTATCAATAAAAATAAAGAAATTTTAAGTTTCTAAGATCTTGCACATGCGCAGAAAAAAGTAGAACGTTTAGCATTGTGCTTTTCGAACAGATTCCCACCAAGTTTGAAACCTGGAAGGGTTTGAAACAAAGAATCTTGGAATTAAGCTGGGTTTTAGAGATGGGTGGCTTGGTGGAAAGAACCGTAGGCTCCTTCGATTTTTTTTGCTGGTCTTCTGTTCGAGTCTCGAGGCGCAGGAATTGTATCATAATTTTTTACCCTTTTTTAAATTTATTTTGAATATTATTTTCCACTAAATTTTAACATTTACTATGTATTTTTCCAATTCTTAAACAGCAGACTAAAAATTTTTCATCGAGACATCAATAAATATAAAGAAATTTTTAGTTTCCAAGATCCTGCACATGCGCAGAAAAAAGTAGAACGTTTAGCATTGTGCTTTTCGAACAGATTCCCACCAAGTTTGAAACCTGGAAGGGTTTGAAACAAAGGATCTTGGAATTAAGCGGGGTTTTAAAGATGGGTGGCTTGGTAGAAAGAATCGTAGGCTCCTTCAATTTTTTTTGCTGGTCTTCTGTTTGAGTCTCGTGGCGAAGGAATTGTATCATAATTTTTTACCTTTTTTTTAAATCTATTTTGAATAATATTTTACACTATATTTTAACATTTACTATGTATTTTTCCAATTCTTAAACAGCAGACTAAAAATTTTTCATCGAGATATCAATAAATATAAAGAAATTTTTAGTTTCCAAGATCTTGCAAATGCGCAGACAAAAGTAGAACGTTTAGCATTGGTCTTTTCGAACAGATTCCTACTAAGTTTGAAACCTGGAAGGGTTTGAAACAAAGAATCTTGGGATTAAGCGGAGTTTTAGAGATGGGTGGCTTGGTGGAAAAAACCGTAGGCTCCTTCGATTTTGTTGCTGGTCTTCTGTTCGAGTCTCGAGGCGCAGGAATTGTATCATAATTTTTTACCCTTTTTTAAATTTATTTTGAATAATATTTTACACTATATATTAACATTTACTATGAATATTTCCAATTCTTATATATCAGTCTTAAATTTCACTTTAAGCTATCAATAAATATAAAGAAATTTTAAGTGTCCAAGATCTTGCACATGCGCAGAAAAAAGTAGAACGTTTAGCATTGTGCTTTTCGAACAGATTCCCACCAAGTTTGAAACCTGGAAGGGATTGAAACAAAGATTCTTGGAATTAAGCGGGGGTTTAGAGATGGGTGGCTTGGTGGAAAGAACCGTAGGCTCCTTCGATATTTTTTGCTGGTCTTCTGTTCGAGTCTCGAGGCGCAGGAATTGTATCGTAATTTTTTACCCTTTTTTAAATTTATTTTGAATAATATTTTACACTATATTTAAACATTTACTATGTATTTTTCCAATTCTTAAACAGCAGACTAAAAATTTTTCATCGAGATTTCAATAAATATAAAGAAATTTTAAGTTTCCAAGATCTTGCACATGCGCAGAAAAAAGTAGAACGTTTAGCATTGTGCTTTTCGAACAGATTCCCACCAGGTTTGAAACCTGGAAGGGTTTGAAACAAAGAATCTGGGAATTAAGCTGGGTTTTAGAGATGGGTGGCTTGGTGGAAAGAACCGTAGGCTCCTTCGATATTTTTTGCTGGTCTTCTGTTCGAGTCTCGAGGCGCAGGAATTGTATCGTAATTTTTTACCCTTTTTTAAATTTATTTTGAATAATATTTTACACTATATTTTAACATTTACTATGAATATTTCCAATTCTTATATATCAGTCTTAAAGTTTCACTTCAAGCTATCAATAAAAATAAAGAAATTTTAAGTTTCTAAGATCTTGCACATGCGCAGAAAAAAGTAGAACGTTTAGCATTGTGCTTTTCGAACAGATTCCCACCAAGTTTGAAACCTGGAAGGGTTTGAAACAAAGAATCTGGGAATTAAGCTGGGTTTTGAGATGGGTGGCTTGGTGGAAAGAACCGTAGGCTCCTTCGATATTTTTTGCTGGTCTTCTGTTCGAGTCTCGAGGCGCAGGAATTGTATCGTAATTTTTTACCCTTTTTTAAATTTATTTTGAATAATATTTTACGCTATATTTAAACATTTACTATGTATTTTTCCAATTCTTAAACAGCAGACTAAAAATTTTTCATCGAGATTTCAATAAATATAAAGAAATTTTAAGTTTCCAAGATCTTGCACATGCGCAGAAAAAAGTAGAACGTTTAGCATTGTGCTTTTCGAACAGATTCCCACCAAGTTTGAAACCTGGAAGGGTTTGAAACAAAGAATCTGGGAATTAAGCTGGGTTTTAGAGATGGGTGGCTTGGTGGAAAGAACCGTAGGCTCCTTCGATATTTTTTGCTGGTCTTCTGTTCGAGTCTCGAGGCGCAGGAATTGTATCGTAATTTTTTATAATTTTTTAAATTTATTTTGAATAATATTTTACACTATATTTTAACATTTACTATGAATATTTCCAATTCTTATATATCAGTCTTAAAGTTTCACTTCAAGCTATCAATAAAAATAAAGAAATTTTAAGTTTCTAAGATCTTGCACATGCGCAGAAAAAAGTAGAACGTTTAGCATTGGTCTTTTCGAACAGATTCCTACTAAGTTTGAAACCTGGAAGGGTTTGAAACAAAGAATCTCGGAATTAAGCGGGGTTTTAGAGATGGGTGGCTTGGTGGAAAGAACCGTAGGCTCCTTCGATTTTTTTTGCTGGTCTTCTGTTCGAGTCTCGAGGCGCAGGAATTGTATCATAATTTTTTACCCTTTTTTAAATTTATTTTGAATAATATTTTACACTATATTTTAACATTTACTATGAATATTTAAAATTCTTAAACAGCAGAAAAAATTTTTCATCGAGATATCAATAAATATAAAGAAATTTTTAGTTTCGAAGATCTTGCAAATGCTCAGAAAAAAGTAGAACGTTTAGCATTGGTCATTTCGAACAGAATCCTACTAAGTTTGAAACCTGGAAGGGTTTGAAACAAAAAATCTTGGTATTAAGCGGAGTTTTAGAGATGGGTGGCTTGGTGGATAGAACCGTATGCTCCTTCGTTTTTTTTTTTGCTTGTCTTCTGTTCGAGTCTCGAGGAGCAGGAATTGTATCATAATTTTTTACCCTTTTTTAAATTTATTTTGAATAATATTTTACACTATATTTTAACATTTACTATGAATATTTAAAATTCTTATATATCAGTCTTAAAGTTTCACTTCAAGCTATCAATAAATATAAAGAAATTTTAAGTTTCCAAGATCTTGCACATGCGCAGAAAAAAGTAGAACGTTTAGCATTGTGCTTTTCGAACAGATTCCCACCAAGTTTGAAACCTGGAAGGGTTTGAAACAAAGAATCTGGGAATTAAGCTGGGTTTTAGAGATGGGTGGCTTGGTGGAAAGAACCGTAAGCTCCTTCGATTTTTTTTGCTGGTCTTCTGTTCGAGTCTCGAGGCGCAGGAATTGTATCATAATTTTTTACCCTTTTTTAAATTTATTTTGAATAATATTTTCCACTATATTTTAACATTTACTATGTATTTTTCCAATTCTTAAACAGCAGAATAAAAATTTTTCATCGAGATATCAATAAATATAAAGAAATTTTTAAGTTTCCAAGATCTTGCACATGCGCAGAAAAAAGTAGAACGTTTAGCATTGTGCTTTTCGAACAGATTCCCACCAAGTTTGAAACCTGGAAGGGTTTGAAACAAAAAATCTTGGTATTAAGCGGAGTTTTGGAGATGGGTGGCTTGGTGGATAGAACCGTATGCTCCTTCGTTTTTTTTTTTTTGCTTGTCTTCTGTTCGAGTCTCGAGGAGCAGGAATTGTATCATAATTTTTTACCCTTTTTTAAATTTATTTTGAATAATATTTTACACTATATTTTAACATTTACTATGAATATTTAAAATTCTTATATATCAGTCTTAAAGTTTCACTTTAAGCTATCAATAAATATAAAGAAATTTTAAGTTTCCAAGATCTTGCACATGCGCAGAAAAAAGTAGAACGTTTAGCATTGTGCTTTTCGGACAGATTCCCACCAAGTTTGAAACCTGGAAGGGTTTGAAACAAAGAATCTGGGAATTAAGCTGGGTTTTAGAGATGGGTGGCTTGGTGGAAAGAACCATAGGCTCCTTCGATATTTTTTGCTTGTCTTCTGTTCGAGTCTCGAGGCGCAGGAATTGTATCGTAATTTTTTACCCTTTTTTAAATTTATTTTGAATAATATTTTACACTATATTTTAACATTTACTATGTATTTTTCCAATTCTTAAACAGCAGACTAAAAATGTTTCATCGAGATATCAATAAATATAAAGAAATTTTAAGTTTCCAAGATCTTGCACATGCGCAGAAAAAAGTAGAACGTTTAGCATTGGTCTTTTCGAACAGATTCCCACCAAGTTTGAAACCTGGAAGGGTTTGAAAAAAGAATCTTGGAATTAACCGGTGTTTTGGAGTTGGGTGGCTTGGTGGAAAAAACCGTAGGCTCTTTTGATTTTGTTGCTGGTCTTCTGTTCGAGTCTCGAGGCGCAGGAATTGTATCATAATTTTTTACCCTTTTTTAAATTTATTTTGAATAATATTTTACACTATATTTTAACATTTACTATGTATTTTTCCAATTCTTAAACAGCAGAAAAAATTTTTCATCGAGATATCAATAAATATAAAGAAATTTTTAGTTTCGAAGATCTTGCAAATGCTCAGAAAAAAGTAGAACGTTTAGCATTGGTCATTTCGAACAGAATCCTACTAAGTTTGAAACCTGGAAGGGTTTGAAACAAAAAATCTTGGTATTAAGCGGAGTTTTAGAAATGGGTGGCTTGGTGGATAGAACCGTATGCTCCTTCGTTTTTTTTTTTTTTTTTGCTTGTCTTCTGTTCGAGTCTCGAGGAGCAGGAATTGTATCATAATTTTTTACCCTTTTTTAAATTTATTTTGAATAATATTTTACACTATATTTTAACATTTACTATGAATATTTAAAATTCTTATATATCAGTCTTAAAGTTTCACTTTAAGCTATCAATAAATATAAAGAAATTTTAAGTTTCCAAGATCTTGCACATGCGCAGAAAAAAGTAGAACGTTTAGCATTGTGCTTTTCGAACAGATTCCCACCAAGTTTGAAACCTGGAAGGGTTTGAAAAAAGAATCTTGGAATTAACCGTTGTTTTGGAGTTGGGTGGCTTGGTGGAAAAAACCGTAGGCTCTTTCGATTTTGTTGCTGGTCTTCTGTTCGAGTCTCGAGGCGCAGGAATTGTATCGTAATTTTTTACTCTTTTTTAAATTTATTTTGAATAATATTTTCCACTATAATTTAACATTTACTATGTATTTTTCCAATTCTTAAACAGCAGACTAAAAATTTTTCATCGAGACATCAATAAATATAAAGAAATTTTAAGTTTCCAAGATCTTGCACATGCGCAGAAAAAAGTAGAACGTTTAGCATTCTGCTTTTCGAACAGATTCCCAACACGTTTGAAACCTGGAAGGGTTTGAAACAAAGAATCTTGGAATTAAGCTGGGTTTTAGAGATGGGTGGCTTGGTGGAAAGAACCGTAGTCTCCTTCGATATTTTTTGCTGGTCTTCTGTTCGAGTCTCGAGGCGCAGGAATTGTATCGTAATTTTTTACCCTTTTTTAAATTTATTTTGAATAATATTTTACACTATATTTTAACATTTACTATGAATATTTCCAATTCTTATATATCAGTCTTAAAGTTTCACTTCAAGCTATCAATAAAAATAAAGAAATTTTAAGTTTCCAAGATCTTGCACATGCGCAGAAAAAAGTAGAACGTTTAGCATTGTGCTTTTCGAACAGATTCCCTCCAAGTTTGAAACCTGGAAGGGTTTGAAACAAAGAATCTTGGAAATAAGCTGGGTTTTAGAGATGGGTGGCTTGGTGGAAAGAACCGTAGGCTCCTTCGATATTTTTTGCTGGTCTTCTGTTCGAGTCTCGAGGCGCAGGAATTGTATCGTAATTTTTTACTCTTTTTTAAATTTATTTTGAATAATATTTTCCACTATATTTTAAAATTTACTATGTATTTTTCCAATTCTTAAACAGCAGACTAAAAATTTTTCATCGAGACATCAATAAATATAAAGAAATTTTAAGTTTCCAAGATCTTGCACATGCGCAGAAAAAAGTAGAACGTTTAGCATTGTGCTTTTCGAACAGATTCCCACCAAGTTTGAAACCTGGAAGGGTTTGAAAAGAAGATTCTTGGAATTAAGCGGGGTTTTATAGATGGGTGGCTTGGTGGAAAGAACCGTAGGCTCCTTCGATTTTTATTGCTGGTCTTCTGTTCGAGTCTCGAGGCGCAGGAATTGTAAAATAATTTTTTCCCCTTTTTTAAATTTATTTTGAATAATATTTTACACTATATTTTAACATTTACTATGTATTTTTCCAATTCTTAAACAGCAGACTAAAAATTTTTCATCGAGATTTCAATAAATATAAAGAAATTTTAAGTTTCCAAGAGCTTGCACATGCGCAGAAAAAAGTAGAACGTTTAGCATTGTGCTTTTCGAACAGATTCCCACCAAGTTTGAAACCTGGAAGGGTTTGAAACAAAGAATCTTGGAAATAAGCTGGGTTTTAGAGATGGGTGGCTTGGTGGAAAGAACCGTAGGCTCCTTCGATATTTTTTGCTGGTCTTCTTTTCGAGTCTCGAGGCGCAGGAATTGTATCGTAATTTTTTACTCTTTTTTAAATTTATTTTGAATAATATTTTCCACTATATTTTAACATTTACTATGTATTTTTCCAATTCTTAAACAGCAGACTAAAAATTTTTCATCGAGACATCAATAAATATAGAGAAATTTTAAGTTTCCAAGATCTTGCACATGCGCAGAAAAAAGTAGAACGTTTAGCATTGTGCTTTTCGAACAGATTCCCACCAAGTTTGAAACCTGGAAGGGTTTGAAACAAAGAATCTTGGAATTAAGCGGGGTTTTAAAGATGGGTGGCTTGGTGGAAAGAACCGTAGGCTCCTTCAATTTTTTTTGCTGGTCTGTTTGAGTCTCGAGGCGCAGGAATTGTATCATAATTTTTTACCTTTTTTTAAATCTATTTTGAATAATATTTTACACTATATTTTAACATTTACTATGTATTTTTCCAATTCTTAAACAGCAGACTAAAAATTTTTCATCGAGATATCAATAAATATAAAGAAATTTTTAGTTTCTAATATCTTGCAAATGCGCAGACAAAAATAGAATGTTTAGCATTGTGCTTTTCGAACAGATTCCCACCAAGTTTGAAACCTGGAAGGGTTTGAAACAAAGAATCTTGGGATTAAGCGGAGTTTTAGAGATGGGTGGCTTGGTGGAAAAAACCGTAGGCTCCTTCGATTTTGTTGCTGGTCTTCTGTTCGAGTCTCGAGGCGCAGGAATTGTATCATAATTTTTTACCCTTTTTTAAATTTATTTTGAATAATATTTTACACTATATATTAACATTTACTTTGAATATTTCGAATACTTATATATCAGTCTTAAAGTTTCACTTTAAGCTATCAATAAATATAAAGAAATTTTAATTTTCCAAGATCTTGCACATGCGCAGAAAAAAGTAGAACGTTTAGCATTGTGCTTTTCGAACCGATTCCCACGAAGTTGGAAACCTGGAAGGGTTTGAAAAAAGTATCTTGGAATTAACCGGTGTTTTGGAGTTGGGTGGCTTGGTGGAAAAAACCGTAGGCTCTTTCGATTCTGTTGCTGGTCTTCTGTTCGAGTCTCGAGGCGCAGGAATTGTATCATAATTTTTTACCCTTTTTTAAATTTATTTTGAATAATATTTTCCACTATATTTTAACATTTACTATGTATTTTTCCAATTCTTAAACAGCAGAAAAAATTTTTCATCGAGATATCAATAAATATAAAGAAATTTTTAGTTTCGAAGATCTTGCAAATGCTCAGAAAAAAGTAGAACGTTTAGCATTGGTCATTTCGAACAGAATCCTACTAAGTTTGAAACCTGGAAGGGTTTGAAACAAAAAATCTTGGTATTAAGCGGAGTTTTAGAGATGGGTGGCTTGGTGGATAGAACCGTGTGCTCCTTCGGTTTTTTTTGCTTGTCTTCTGTTCGAGTCTCGAGGCGCAGGAATTGTATCATAATTTTTTACCTTTTTTTAAATCTATTTTGAATAATATTTTACACTATATTTTAACATTTACTATGTATTTTTCCAATTCTTAAACAGCATACTAAAAATTTTTCATCGAGATATCAATAAATATAAAGAAATTTTTAAGTTTCCAAGATCTTGCAAATACGCAGAAAAAAGTAGAACGTTTAGCATTGTGCTTTTCGAACAGATTAACACCAAGTTTGAAACCTGGAAGGGTTTGAAACAAAGAATCTTGGAATTAAGCGGGGATTTAGAGATAGGTGGCTTGGTGGAAAGAACCGTAAGCTCCTTCGATTTTTTTTGCTGGTCTTCTTTTCGAGTCTCGAGGCGCAGGAATTGTATCGTAATTTTTTACTCTTTTTTAAATTTATTTTGAATAATATTTTCCACTATATTTTAACATTTACTATGTATTTTTCCAATTCTTAAACAGCAGACAAAAAAATTTTCATCGAGACATCAATAAATATAAAGAAATTTTAAGTTTCCAAGATCTTGCACATGCGCAGAAAAAAGTAGAACGTTTAGCATTGTGCTTTTCGAACAGATTCCCACCAAGTTTGAAACCTGGAAGGGTTTGAAACAAAGAATCTTGGAATTAAGCGGGGTTTTAAAGATGGGTGGCTTGGTGGAAAGAACCGTAGGCTCCTTCAATTTTTTTTGCTGGTCTTCTGTTTGAGTCTCGAGGCGCAGGAATTGTATCATAATTTTTTACCTTTTTTTAAATCTATTTTGAATAATATTTTACACTATATTTTAACATTTACTATGTATTTTTCCAATTCTTAAACAGCAGACTAAAAATTTTTCATCGAGATATCAATAAATATAAAGAAATTTTTAGTTTCCAAGATCTTGCAAATGCGCAGACAAAAGTACAACGTTTAGCATTGGTCTTTTCGAACAGATTCCTACTAAGTTTGAAACCTGGAAGGGTTTGAAACAAAGAATCTTGGGATTAAGCGGAATTTTCGAGATGGGCGGCTTGGTGAAAGAACCGTAAGCTACTTCGATTTTTTTTGCTGGTCTTCTGTTCGAGTCTCGAGGCACAGGAATTGTATCATAAATTTTTACCCTTTTTTTAAATCTATTTTGAATAATATTTTACACTATATTTTAACATTTACTATGTATTTTTCCAATTCTTAAACAGCAGACTAAAAATTTTTCATCGAGATATCAATAAATATAAAGAAATTTTTAGTTTCTAATATCTTGCAAATGCGCAGACAAAAATAGAATGTTTAGCATTGTGCTTTTCGAACAGATTCCCACCAAGTTTGAAACCTGGAAGGGTTTGAAACAAAGAATCTTGGGATTAAGCGGAGTTTTAGAGATGGGTGGCTTGGTGGAAAAAACCGTAGGCTCCTTCGATTTTGTTGCTGGTCTTCTGTTCGAGTCTCGAGGCGCAGGAATTGTATCATAATTTTTTACCCTTTTTTAAATTTATTTTGAATAATATTTTACACTATATATTAACATTTACTTTGAATATTTCGAATACTTATATATCAGTCTTAAAGTTTCACTTTAAGCTATCAATAAATATAAAGAAATTTTAATTTTCCAAGATCTTGCACATGCGCAGAAAAAAGTAGAACGTTTAGCATTGTGCTTTTCGAACCGATTCCCACGAAGTTGGAAACCTGGAAGGGTTTGAAAAAAGTATCTTGGAATTAACCGGTGTTTTGGAGTTGGGTGGCTTGGTGGAAAAAACCGTAGGCTCTTTCGATTCTGTTGCTGGTCTTCTGTTCGAGTCTCGAGGCGCAGGAATTGTATCATAATTTTTTACCCTTTTTTAAATTTATTTTGAATAATATTTTCCACTATATTTTAACATTTACTATGTATTTTTCCAATTCTTAAACAGCAGAAAAAATTTTTCATCGAGATATCAATAAATATAAAGAAATTTTTAGTTTCGAAGATCTTGCAAATGCTCAGAAAAAAGTAGAACGTTTAGCATTGGTCATTTCGAACAGAATCCTAAGTTTGAAACCTGGAAGGGTTTGAAACAAAAAATCTTGGTATTAAGCGGAGTTTTAGAGATGGGTGGCTTGGTGGATAGAACCGTGTGCTCCTTCGGTTTTTTTTGCTTGTCTTCTGTTCGAGTCTCGAGGCGCAGGAATTGTATCATAATTTTTTACCTTTTTTTAAATCTATTTTGAATAATATTTTACACTATATTTTAACATTTACTATGTATTTTTCCAATTCTTAAAAACCATACTAAAAATTTTTCATCGAGATATCAATAAATATAAAGAAATTTTTAGTTTCCAAGATCTTGCAAATACGCAGAAAAATGTAGAACGTTTAGCATTGGTCTTTTCGAACAGATTCCCACCAAGTTTGAAACCTGCAAGGGTTTGAAACAAAGAATCTTGGAATTAAGCTGGGTTTTAGAGATGCGTGGCTTGGTGGAAAGAACCGTAGGCTCCTTCGATATTTTTTGCTGGTCTTCTGTTCGAGTCTCGAGGCGCAGGAATTGTATTGTAATTTTTTACCCTTTTTTAAATTTATTTTGAATAATATTTTACACTATATTTAAACATTTACTATGTTTTTTTCCAATTCTTAAACAACAGACTAAAAATTTTTCATTGAGACATCAATAAATATAAAGAAATTTTAAGTTTCCAAGATCTTGCACATGCGCAGAAAAAAGTAGAACGTTTAGCATTGTGCTTTTCGAACAGATTCCCACACAGTTTGAAACCTGGAAGGGTTTGAAACAAAGATTCTTGGAATTAAGCGGGGTTTTATAGATGGGTGGCTTGGTGGAAAGAACCGTAGGCTCCTTCGATTTTTATTGCTGGTCTTCTGTTCGAGTCTCGAGGCGCAGGAATTGTAAAATAATTTTTCCCCTTTTTTAAATTTATTTTGAATAATATTTTACACTATATTTTAACATTTACTATGTATTTTTCCAATTCTTAAACAGCAGACTAAAAATTTTTCATCGAGATATCAATAAATATAAAGAAATTTTTAAGTTTCCAAGATCTTGTACATGCGCAGAAAAAGTAGAACGTTTAGCTTTGGTCTTTTCGAACAGATTCCTACTAAGTTTGAACCCTGGAAGGGTTTGAAACAAAGAATCTTGGGATTAAGCGGAATTTTAGAGATGGTCGGCTTGGTGGAAAGAACTGTAAGCTACTTCGATTTTTTTGCTGGTCTTCTGTTCGAGTCTCGAGGCGCAGGAATTGTATCAAAATTTTTTACCCTTTTTTAAATTTATTTTGAATAATATTTTCCACTATATTTTAACATTTACTATGTATTTTTCCAATTCTTAAACAGCAGAAAAATTTTTTCATCGAGATATCAATAAATATAAAGAAATTTTTAGTTTCGAAGATCTTGCAAATGCTCAGAAAAAAGTAGAACGTTTAGCATTGGTCATTTCGAACAGAATCGTACTAAGTTTGAAACCTGGAAGGGTTTGAAACAAAACATCTTGGTATTAAACGGAGTTTTAGAGATGGGTGGCTTGGTGGATAGAACCGTATGCTCCTTCGATTTTTTTTGCTTGTCTTCTGTTCGAGTCTCGAGGCGCAGGAATTGTATCATAATTTTTTACCCTTTTTTAAATTTATTTTGAATAATATTTTACACTATATTTTAACATTTACTATGAATATTTAAAATTCTTATATATCAGTCTTAAAGTTTTACTTTAAGCTATCAATAAATATAAAGAAATTTTAAGTTTCCAAGATCTTGCACATGCGCAGAAAAAAGTAGAACGTTTAGCATTGTGCTTTTCGAACAGATTCCCACCAAGTTTGAAACCTGGAAGGGTTTGAAACAAAGAATCTTGGAATCAAGCGGGGTTTTAAAGATGGGTGGCTTGGTGGAAAGAACCGTAGGCTCCTTCGATTTTTTTTGCTGGTCTTCTGTTTGAGTCTCGAGGCGCAGGAATTGTATCATAATTTTTTACCCTTTTTTAAATTTATTTTGAATAATATTTTACACTATATATTAACATTTACTATGAATATTTCCAATTCTTATATATCAGTCTTAAAGTTTCACTTCAGGCTATCAATAAAAATTAAGAAATTTTAAGTTTCCAAGATCTTGCACATGCGCAGAAAAAAGTAGAACGTTTAGCATTGTGCTTTTAAAACAGATTCCCACCAAGTTTGAAACCTGGAAGGGTTTGAAACAAAGAATCTTGGAATTAAGCTGGGTTTTAGAGATGGGTTGCTTGGTAGAAAGAACCGTAGGCTCCTTCGATATTTTTTGCTGGTCTTCTGTTCAAATCTCGAGGCGCAGGAATTGTATCGTAATTTTTTACCCTTTTTTTAATTTATTTTGAATAATATTTTCCACTATATTTTAACATTTACTATGTATTTTTCCAATTCTTAAACAGCAGAAAAAATTTTTCATCGAGATATCAATAAATAAAAAGAAATTTTTAGTTTCCAAGATCTTGCAAATGCTCAGAAAAAAAAAGAACGTTTAGCATTGGTCTTTTCGAACAGATTCCTACTAAGTTTGAAACCTGGAAGGGTTTGAAAAAAAGAATCTTGGAATTAAGCGGGGTTTTAGAGATGGGTGGCTTGGTGGAAAGAACCGTAGGCTCCTATGATTATTTTTGCTGGTCTTCTGTTCGAGTCTCGAGGCGCAGGAATTGTATCATAATTTTTTACCCTTTTCTAAATCTATTTTAAATAATATTTTACACTATATTTTAACATTTACTATGTATTTTTCCAATTCTTAAACAGCAGACTAAAAATTTTTCATCGAGATATCAATAAATATAAAGAAATTTTTAGTTTCCAAGATCTTGCAAATGAACAGAAAAAAGTAGAACGTTTAGCATTGGTCTTTTCGAACAGATTCCTACTAAGTGTGAAACCTGGAAGGGTTTGAAACAAAGAATCTTGGGATTTAGCGGGGTTTTAGAGATGGGCGGCTTGGTGGAAAGAAAAGGAAGCTACTTCGATTTTTTTTGCTGGTCTTCTGTTCGAGTCTCGAGGCCCAGGAATTGTATCATAATTTTTTACCCTTTTTTAAATCTATTTTGAATAATACTTTAACATTTACTATGAATATTTCTAATTCTTATATATCAGTCTTAAAGTTTCACTTCAAGCTATGAATAAAAATAAAGAAATTTTAAGTTTCCAAGATCTTGCACATGCGCAGAAAAAAGTAGAACGTTTAGCATTGTGCTTTTCGAACAGATTCCCACCAAGTTTAAAACCTGGAAGGGATTGAAACAAAGAATCTTGGAATTAAGCTGGGTTTTAGAGATGGGTGGCTTGGTGGAAAGAACCATAGGCTCCTTCGATATTTTTTGCTGGTCTTCTGTTCGAGTCTCGAGGCGCAGGAATTGTATCGTAATTTTTTACCCTTTTTTAAATTTATTTTGAATAATATTTTCCACTATATTTTAACATTTACTATGTATTTTTCCAATTCTTAAACAGCAGACTAAAAATTTTTCATTGAGATATCAATAAATATAAAGAAATTTTTAGTTTCCAAGATCTGGCAAATGCGCAGAAAAAAGTAGAACGTTTAGTATTGGTCTTTTCGAACAGATTCCTACTAAATTTGAAACCTGGAAGGGTTTGAAACAAAGAATCTTGGGATTAAGCGGAGTTTTAAAGATGGGTGGCTTGGTGGAAAGAACCGTAGGCTCCTTCGATTTTTTTTGCTGGTCTTCTGTTCGAGTCTCGATGCGCAGGAATTGTATCATAATTTTTTACCCTTTTTTAAATTTATTTTGAATAATACTTTACACTATATTTTAACATTTACTATGTATTTTTCCAATTCTTAAACAGCAGACTAAAAATTTTTCATCGAGATATCAATAAATATAAAGAAATTTTAAGTTTCCAAGATCTTTCACATGCGCAGAAAAAAGTAGAACGTTTAGCATTGTGCATTTCGAACAGATTCCTACTAAGTGTGAAACCTGGAAGAGTTTGAAACAAAGAATCTTGGAATTAAGCGGGATTTTAAAGATGGGTGGCTTGGTGGAAAGAACCGTAGGCTCCTTCGATTTCTTTTGCTGGTCTTCTGTTCGAGTCTCGATGCGCAGGAATTGTATCATAATTTTTTACCCTTTTTTAAATTTATTTTGAATAATACTTTACACTATATTTTAACATTTACTATGAATATTTCCAATTCTTATATATCAGTCTTAAAGTTTCACTTCAAGCTATCAATAAAAATAAAGAAAATTTAAGTTTCCAAGATCTTGCACATGCGCAGAAAAAAGTAGAACGTTTAGCATTGTGCTATTCGAACAGATTCCCACCAAGTTTGAAACCTGGAAGGGTTTGAAACAAAGAATCTTGGAATTAAGCTGGGTTTTAGAGATGGGTGGCTGGGTAGAAAGAACCGTAGGCTCCTTCGATATTTTTTGCTGGTCTTCTGTTCAAGTCTCGAGGCGCAGGAATTGTATCGTAATTTTTTACCCTTTTTTTAATTTATTTTGAATAATATTTTCCACTATATTTTAACATTTACTATGTATTTTTCCAATTCTTAAACAGCAGAAAAAATTTTTCATCGAGATATCAATAAATATAAAGAAATTTTTAGTTTCCAAGATCTTGCAAAAGCTCAGAAAAAAGTAGAACGCTTAGCATTGGTCTTTTCGAACAGATTCCTACTAAGTTTGAAACCTGGAAGGGTTTGAAAAAAAGAATCTTGGAATTAAGCGGGGTTTCAGAGATGGGTGGCTTGGTGGAAAGAACCGTAGGCTCATATGATTATTTTTGCTGGTCTTCTGTTCGAGTCTCGAGGCGCAGGAATTGTATCATAATTTTTTACCCTTTTCTAAATCTATTTTAAATAATATTTTACACTATATTTTAACATTTACTATGTATTTTTCCAATTCTTAAACAGCAGACTAAAAATTTTTCATCGAGATATCAATAAATATAAAGAAATTTTTAGTTTCCAAGATCTTGCAAATGCGCAGAAAAAAGTAGAACGTTTAGCATTGGTCTTTTCGAACAGATTCCTACTAAGTGTGAAACCTGGAAGGGTTTGAAACAAAGAATCTTGGGATTAAGCGGGGTTTTAGAGATGGGCGGCTTCGTGGAAAGAAAAGTAAGCTACTTCGATTTTTTTTGCTGGTCTTCTGTTCGAGTCTCGAGGCGCAGGAATTGTATCATAATTTTTTACCCTTTTTTAAATTTATTTTGAATAATATTTTCCACTATATTTTAACATTTACTATGTATTTTTCCAATTCTTAAACAGCAGACTAAAAATTTTTCATCGAGATATCAATAAATATAAAGAAATTTTTAGTTTCCAAGATCTTGCAAATGCGCAGAAAAAAGTAGAACGTTTAGCATTGGTCTTTTCGAACAGATTCCTACTAAGTTTGAAACCTGGAAGGGTTTGAAACAAAGAATCTGGGAATTAAGCTGGGTTTTAGAGATGGGTGGCTTGGTGGAAAGAACCGTAGGCTCCTTCGATATTTTTTGCTGGTCTTCTGTTCGAGTCTCGAGGCGCAGGAATTGTATCGTAATTTTTTACCCTTTTTTAAATTTATTTTGAATAATATTTTACACTATATTTAAACATTTACTATGTATTTTTCCAATTCTTAAACAGCAGACTAAAAATTTTTCATCGAGATTTCAATAAATATAAAGAAATTTTAAGTTTCCAAGATCTTGCACATGCGCAGAAAAAAGTAGAACGTTTAGCATTGTGCTTTTCGAACAGATTCCCACCAAGTTTGAAACCTGGAAGGGTTTGAAACAAAGAATCTGGGAATTAAGCTGGGTTTTAGAGATGGGTGGCTTGGTGGAAAGAACCATAGGCTCCTTCGATATTTTTTGCTGGTCTTCTGTTCGAGTCTCGAGGCGCAGGAATTGTATCGTAATTTTTTACCCTTTTTTAAATTTATTTTGAATAATATTTTCCACTATATTTTAACATTTACTATGTATTTTTCCAATTCTTAAACAGCAGACTAAAAAATTTTCATCGAGATATCAATAAATATAAAGAAATTTTTAGTTTCCAAGATCTTGCAAATGCGCAGAAAAAAGTAGAACGTTTAGCATTGGTCTTTTCGAACAGATTCCTACTAAATTTGAAACCTGGAAGGGTTTGAAACAAAGAATCTTGGGATTAAGCGGAGTTTTAAAGATGGGTGGCTTGGTGGAAAGAACCGTAGGCTCCTTCGATTTTTTTTTGCTGGTCTTCTGTTCGAGTCTCGATGCGCAGGAATTGTATCATAATTTTTTACCCTTTTTTAAATTTATTTTGAATAATATTTTACACTATATTTTAACATTTACTATGTACTTTTCCAATTCTTAAACAGCAGACTAAAAATTTTTCATCGAGATATCAATAAATATAAAGAAATTTTTAGTTTCCAAGATCTTGCAAATGCGCAGAAAAAAAGTAGAACGTTTAGCATTGGTCTTTTCGAACAGATTCCTACTAAGTTTGAAACCTGGAAGGGTTTGAAACAAAGAATCTGGGAATTAAGCTGGGTTTTAGAGATGGGTGGCTTGGTGGAAAGAACCGTAGGCTCCTTCGATATTTTTTGCTGGTCTTCTGTTCGAGTCTCGAGGCGCAGGAATTGTATCGTAATTTTTTACCCTTTTTTAAATTTATTTTGAATAATATTTTACACAATATTTTAACATTTACTATGAATATTTCCAATTCTTATATATCAGTCTTAAAGTTTCACTTCAAGCTATCAATAAAAATAAAGAAATTTTAAGTTTCTAAGATCTTGCACATGCGCAGAAAAAAGTAGAACGTTTAGCATTGTGCTTTTCGAACAGATTCCCACCAAGTTTGAAACCTGGAAGGGTTTGAAAAAAGAATCTTGGAATTAACCGGTGTTTTGGAGTTGGGTGGCTTGGTGGAAAAAACCGTAGGCTCTTTCGATTTTGTTGCTGGTTTTCTGTTCGAGTCTCGAGGCGCAGGAATTGTATCATAATTTTTCACCCTTTTTTAAATTTATTTTGAATAATATTTTCCACTATATTTTAACATTTACTATGTATTTTTCCAATTCTTAAACAGCAGAAAAAATTTTTCATCGAGATATCAATAAATATAAAGAAATTTTTAATTTCGAAGATCTTGCAAATGCTCAGAAAAAAGTAGAACGTTTAGCATTGGTCATTTCGAACAGAATCCTACTAAGTTTGAAACCTGGAAGGGTTTGAAACAAAAAATCTTGGTATTAAGCGGAGTTTTAGAGATGGGTGGCTTGGTGGATAGAACCGTATGCTATTTCGTTTTTTTTTTTGCTTGTCTTCTGTTCGAGTCTCGAGGAGCAGGAATTGTATCATAATTTTTTACCCTTTTTTAAATTTATTTTGAATAATATTTTACACTATATTTTAACATTTACTATGAATATTTAAAATTCTTATATATCAGTCTTAAAGTTTCACTTTAAGCTATCAATAAATATAAAGAAATTTTAAGTTTCCAAGATCTTGCACATGCGCAGAAAAAAGTAGAACGTTTAGCATTGTGCTTTTCGAACAGATTCCCTCCAAGTTTGAAACCTGGAAGGGTTTGAAACAAAGAATCTTGGAAATAAGCTGGGTTTTAGAGATGGGTGGCTTGGTGGAAAGAACCGTAGGCTCCTTCGATATTTTTTGCTGGTCTTCTGTTCGAGTCTCGAGGCGTAGGAATTGTATCGTAATTTTTTACTCTTTTTTAAATTTATTTTGAATAATATTTTCCACTATATTTTAACATTTACTATGTATTTTTCCAATTCTTAAACAGCAGACTAAAAAATTTTCATCGAGATATCAATAAATATAAAGAAATTTTTAGTTTCCAAGATCTTGCAAATGCGCAGAAAAAAGTAGAACGTTTAGCATTGGTCTTTTCGAACAGATTCCTACTAAATTTGAAACCTGGAAGGGTTTGAAACAAAGAATCTTGGGATTAAGCGGAGTTTTAAAGATGGGTGGCTTGGTGGAAAGAACCGTAGTCTCCTTCGATTTTTTTTTTGCTGGTCTTCTGTTCGAGTCTCGATGCGCAGGAATTGTATCATAATTTTTTACCCTTTTTTAAATTTATTTTGAATAATATTTTACACTATATTTTAACATTTACTATGTACTTTTCCAATTCTTAAACAGCAGACTAAAAATTTTTCATCGAGATATCAATAAATATAAAGAAATTTTTAGTTTCCAAGATCTTGCAAATGCGCAGAAAAAAGTAGAACGTTTAGCATTGGTCTTTTCGAACAGATTCCTACTAAGTTTGAAACCTAAAAGGGTTTGAAACAAAGAATCTGGGAATTAAGCTGGGTTTTAGAGATGGGTGGCTTGGTGGAAAGAACCGTAGGCTCCTTCGATATTTTTTGCTGGTCTTCTGTTCGAGTCTCGAGGCGCAGGAATTGTATCGTAATTTTTTACCCTTTTTTAAATTTATTTTGAATAATATTTTACACTATATTTAAACATTTACTATGTATTTTTCCAATTCTTAAACAGCAGACTAAAAATTTTTCATCGAGATTTCAATACATATAAAGAAATTTTAAATTTCCAAGATCTTGCACATGCGCAGAAAAAAGTAGAACGTTTAGCATTGTGCTTTTCGAACAGATTCCCACCAAGTTTGAAACCTGGAAGGGTTTGAAACAAAGAATCTGGGAATTAAGCTGGGTTTTAGAGATGGGTGGCTTGGTGGAAAGAACCGTAGGCTCCTTCGATATTTTTTGCTGGTCTTCTGTTCGAGTCTCGAGGCGCAGGAATTGTATCGTAATTTTTTACCCTTTTTTAAATTTATTTTGAATAATATTTTACACAATATTTTAACATTTACTATGAATATTTCCAATTCTTATATATCAGTCTTAAAGTTTCACTTCAAGCTATCAATAAAAATAAAGAAATTTTAAGTTTCTAAGATCTTGCACATGCGCAGAAAAAAGTAGAACGTTTAGCATTGTGCTTTTCGAACAGATTCCCACAAAGTTTGAAACCTGGAAGGGTTTAAAAAAAGAATCTTGGAATTAACCGGTGTTTTGGAGTTGGGTGGCTTGGTGGAAAAAACCGTAGGCTCTTTCGATTTTGTTGCTGGTCTTCTGTTCGAGTCTCGAGGCGCAGGAATTGTATCATAATTTTTTACCCTTTTTTAAATTTATTTTGAATAATATTTTCCACTATATTTTAACATTTACTATGTATTTTTCCAATTCTTAAACAGCAGAAAAAATTTTTCATCGAGATATCAATAAATATAAAGAAATTTTTAGTTTCGAAGATCTTGCAAATGCTCAGAAAAAAGTAGAACGTTTAGCATTGGTCATTTCGAACAGAATCCTACTAAGTTTGAAACCTGGAAGGGTTTGAAACAAAAAATCTTGGTATTAAGCGGAGTTTTAGAGATGGGTGGCTTGGTGGATAGAACCGTATGCTATTTCGTTTTTTTTTTGCTTGTCTTCGGTTCGAGTCTCGAGGAGCAGGAATTGTATCATAATTTTTTACCCTTTTTTAAATTTATTTTGAATAATATTTTACACTATATTTTAACATTTACTATGAATATTTAAAATTCTTATATATCAGTCTTAAAGTTTCACTTTAAGCTATCAATAAATATAAAGAAATTTTAAGTTTCCAAGATCTTGCACATGCGCAGAAAAAAGTAGAACGTTTAGCATTGTGCTTTTCGAACAGATTCCCTCCAAGTTTCAAACCTGGAAGGGTTTGAAACAAAGAATCTTGGAAATAAGCTGGGTTTTAGAGATGGGTGGCTTGGTGGAAAGAACCGTAGGCTCCTTCGATATTTTTTGCTGGTCTTCTGTTCGAGTCTCGAGGCGCAGGAATTGTATCGTAATTTTTTACTCTTTTTTAAATTTATTTTGAATAATATTTTCCACTATATTTTAACATTTACTATGTATTTTTCCAATTCTTAAACAGCAGACTAAAAATTTTTCATCGAGACATCAATAAATATAAAGAAATTTTAAGTTTCCAAGATCTTGCACATGCGCAGAAAGAAGTAGAACGTTTAGCATTCTGCTTTTCGAACAGATTCCCAACACGTTTGAAACATGGAAGGGTTTGACACAAAGAATCTTGGAATTAAGCTGGGTTTTAGAGATGGGTGGCTTGGTGGAAAGAACCTTAGGATCCTTCGATTTTGTTGCTGGTTTTCTGTTCGAGTCTCGAGGCGCAGGAATTGTATCATAATTTTTTACCCTTTTTTTAAATTTATTTTGAATAATATTTTACACTATATATTAACATTTACTATGAATATTTCCAATTCTTATATATCAGTCTTAAAGTTTCACTTCAAGCTATCAATAAAAATAAAGAAATTTTAAGTTTCCAAGATCTTGCACATGCGCAGAAAAAAGTAGAACGTTTAGCATTGTGCTTTTCGAACAGATTCCCACCAATTTTGAAACCTGGAAGGGTTTGAAACAAAGAATCTTGGAATTAAGCTGGGTTTTAGAGATGGGTGGCTTGGTGGAAAGAACCGTAGGCTCCTTCGATATTTTTTGCTGGTCTTCTGTTCGAGTCTCGAGGCGCAGGAATTGTATCGTAATTTTTTACTCTTTTTTAAATTTATTTTGAATAATATTTTCCACTATATTTTAACATTTACTATGTATTTTTCCAATTCTTAAACAGCAGACTAAAAAATTTTCATCGAGATATCAATAAATATAAAGAAATTTTTAGTTTCCAAGATCTTGCAAATGCGCAGAAAAAAGTAGAACGTTTAGCATTGGTCTTTTCGAACAGATTCCTACTAAATTTGAAACCTGGAAGGGTTTGAAACAAAGAATCTTGGGATTAAGCGGAGTTTTAAAGATGGGTGGCTTGGTGGAAAGAACCGTAGGCTCCTTCGATTTTTTTTTGCTGGTCTTCTGTTCGAGTCTCGATGCGCAGGAATTGTATCATAATTTTTTACCCTTTTTTAAATTTATTTTGAATAATATTTTACACTATATTTTAACATTTACTATGTACTTTTCCAATTCTTAAACAGCAGACTAAAAATTTTTCATCGAGATATCAATAAATATAAAGAAATTTTTAGTTTCCAAGATCTTGCAAATGCGCAGAAAAAAGTAGAACGTTTAGCATTGGTCTTTTCGAACAGATTCCTACTAAGTTTGAAACCTGGAAGGGTTTGAAACAAAGAATCTGGGAATTAAGCTGGGTTTTAGAGATGGGTGGCTTGGTGGAAAGAACCGTAGGCTCCTTCGATATTTTTTGCTGGTCTTCTGTTCGAGTCTCGAGGCGCAGGAATTGTATCGTAATTTTTTACCCTTTTTTAAATTTATTTTGAATAATATTTTACACAATATTTTAACATTTCCTATGAATATTTCCAATTCTTATATATCAGTCTTAAAGTTTCACTTCAAGCTATCAAAAAAATAAAGAAATTTTAAGTTTCTAAGATCTTGCACATGCGCAGAAAAAAGTAGAACGTTTAGCATTGTGCTTTTCGAACAGATTCCCACAAAGTTTGAAACCTGGAAGGGTTTAAAAAAAGAATCTTGGAATTAACCGGTGTTTTGGAGTTGGGTGGCTTGGTGGAAAAAACCGTAGGCTCTTTCGATTTTGTTGCTGGTCTTCTGTTCGAGTCTCGAGGCGCAGGAATTGTATCATAATTTTTTACCCTTTTTTAAATTTATTTTGAATAATATTTTCCACTATATTTTAACATTTACTATGTATTTTTCCAATTCTTAAACAGCAGAAAAAATTTTTCATCGAGATATCAATAAATATAAAGAAATTTTTAGTTTCGAAGATCTTGCAAATGCTCAGAAAAAAGTAGAACGTTTAGCATTGGTCATTTCGAACAGAATCCTACCAAGTTTGAAACCTGGAAGGGTTTGAAACAAAAAATCTTGGTATTAAGCGGAGTTTTAGAGATGGGTGGCTTGGTGGATAGAACCGTATGCTATTTCGTTTTTTTTTTTGCTTGTCTTCTGTTCGAGTCTCGAGGAGCAGGAATTGTATCATAATTTTTTACCCTTTTTTAAATTTATTTTGAATAATATTTTACACTATATTTTAACATTTACTATGAATATTTAAAATTCTTATATATCAGTCTTAAAGTTTCACTTTAAGCTATCAATAAATATAAAGAAATTTTAAGTTTCCAAGATCTTGCACATGCGCAGAAAAAAGTAGAACGTTTAGCATTGTGCTTTTCGAACAGATTCCCTCCAAGTTTGAAACCTGGAAGGGTTTGAAACAAAGAATCTTGGAAAGAAGCTGGGTTTTAGAGATGGGTGGCTTGGTGGAAAGAACCGTAGGCTCCTTCGATATTTTTTGCTGGTCTTCTGTTCGAGTCTCGAGGCGCAGGAATTGTATCGTAATTTTTTACTCTTTTTTAAATTTATTTTGAATAATATTTTCCACTATATTTTAACATTTACTATGTATTTTTCCAATTCTTAAACAGCAGACTAAAAATTTTTCATCGAGACATCAATAAATATAAAGAAATTTTAAGTTTCCAAGATCTTGCACATGCGCAGAAAGAAGTAGAACGTTTAGCATTCTGCTTTTCGAACAGATTCCCAACACGTTTGAAACCTGGAAGGGTTTGAAACAAAGAATCTTGGAATTAAGCTGGGTTTTAGAAATGGGTGGCTTGGTGGAAAGAACCTTAGGATCCTTCGATTTTGTTGCTGGTTTTCTGTTCGAGTCTCGAGGCGCAGGAATTGTATCATAATTTTTTACCCTTTTTTTAAATTTATTTTGAATAATATTTTACACTATATATTAACATTTACTATGAATATTTCCAATTCTTATATATCAGTCTTAAAGTTTCACTTCAAGCTATCAATAAAAATAAAGAAATTTTAAGTTTCCAAGATCTTGCACATGCGCAGAAAAAAGTAGAACGTTTAGCATTGTGCTTTTCGAACAGATTCCCACCAATTTTGAAACCTGGAAGGGTTTGAAACAAAGAATCTTGGAATTAAGCTGGGTTTTAGAAATGGGTGGCTTGGTGGAAAGAACCGTAGGCTCCTTCGATATTTTTTGCTGGTCTTCTGTTCGAGTCTCGAGGCGCAGGAATTGTATCGTAATTTTTTACTCTTTTTTTAATTTATTTTGAATAATATTTTCCACTATATTTTAACATTTACTATGTATTTTTCCAATTCTTAAACAGGAGACTAAAAATTTTTCATCGAGACATCTATAAATATAAAGAAATTTTAAGTTTCCAAGATCTTGCACATGCGCAGAAAAAAGTAGAACGTTTAGCATTGTGCTTTTCGAACAGATTCCCACCAAGTTTGAAACCTGGAAGGGTTTGAAAAGAAGATTCTTGGAATTAAGCGGGGTTTTATAGATGGGTGGCTTGGTGGAAAGAACCGTAGGCTCCTTCGATTTTTATTGCTGGTCTTCTGTTCGAGTCTCGAGGCGCAGGAATTGTAAAATAATTTTTTCCCCTTTTTAAAATTTATTTTGAATAATATTTTACACTATATTTTAACATTTACTATGTATTTTTCCAATTCTTAAACAGCAGACTAAAAATTTTTCATCGAGATTTCAATAAATATAAAGAAATTTTAAGTTTCCAAGATCTTGCACATGCGCAGAAAAAAGTAGAACGTTTAGCATTGTGCTTTTCGAACAGATTCCCACCAAGTTTGAAACCTGGAAGGGTTTGAAACAAAGAATCTTGGAAATAAGCTGGGTTTTAGAGATGGGTGGCTTGGTGGAAAGAACCGTAGGCTCCTTCGATATTTTTTGCTGGTCTTCTGTTCGAGTCTCGAGGCGCAGGAATTGTATCGTAATTTTTTACTCTTTTTTAAATTTATTTTGAATAATATTTTCCACTATATTTTAACATTTACTATGTATTTTTCCAATTCTTAAACAGCAGACTAAAAATTTTTCATCGAGACATCAATAAATATAAAGAAATTTTAAGTTTCCAAGATCTTGCACATGCGCAGAAAAAAGTAGAACGTTTAGCATTGTGCTTTTCGAACAGATTCCCACCAAGTTTGAAACCTGGAAGGGTTTGAAACAAAGAATCTTGGAATTAAGCGGGGTTTTAAAGATGGGTGGCTTGGTGGAAAGAACCGTAGGCTCCTTCAATTTTTTTTGCTGGTCTTCTGTTTGAGTCTCGAGGCGCAGGAATTGTATCATAATTTTTTACCTTTTTTTAAATCTATTTTGAATAATATTTTACACTATATTTTAACATTTACTATGTATTTTTCCAATTCTTAAACAGCAGACTAAAAATTTTTCTTCGAGATATCAATAAATATAAAGAAATTTTTAGTTTCCAAGATCTTGCAAATGCGCAGACAAAAGTAGAACGTTTAGCATTGGTCTTTTCGAACAGATTCCTACTAAGTTTGAAACCTGGAAGGGTTTGAAACAAAGAATCTTGGAATTAAGCGGGGTTTTAAAGATGGGTGGCTTGGTGGAAAGAACCGTAGGCTCCTTCAATTTTTTTTGCTGGTCTTCTGTTTGAGTCTCGAGGCGCAGGAATTGTATCATAATTTTTTACCTTTTTTTAAATCTATTTTGAATAATATTTTACACTATATTTTAACATTTACTATGTATTTTTCCAATTCTTAAACAGCAGACTAAAAATTTTTCATCGAGATATCAATAAAAATAAAGAAATTTTTAGTTTCCAAGATCTTGCAAATGCGCAGACAAAAGTAGAACGTTTAGCATTGGTCTTTTCGAACAGATTCCTACTAAGTTTGAAACCTGGAAGGGTTTGAAACAAAGAATCTTGGAATTAAGCTGGGTTTTAGAGATGGGTGGCTTGGTGGAAAGAACCATAGTCTCCTTCGATATTTTTTGCTGGTCTTCTGTTCGAGTCTCGAGGCGCAGGAATTGTATCGTAATTTTTTACTCTTTTTTAAATTTATTTTGAATAATATTTTCCACTATATTTTAACATTTACTATGTATTTTTCCAATTCTTAAACAGGAGACTAAAAATTTTTCATCGAGACATCTATAAATATAAAGAAATTTTAAGTTTCCAAGATCTTGCACATGCGCAGAAAAAAGTAGAACGTTTAGCATTGTGCGTTTCGAACAGATTCCCACCAAGTTTGAAACCTGGAAGGGTTTGAAAAGAAGATTCTTGGAATTAAGCGGGGTTTTATAGATGGGTGGCTTGGTGGAAAGAACCGTAGGCTCCTTCGATTTTTATTGCTGGTCTTCTGTTCGAGTCTCGAAGCGCAGGAATTGTAAAATAATTTTTTCCCCTTTTTTAAATTTATTTTGAATAATATTTTACACTATATTTTAATATTTACTATGTATTTTTCCAATTCTTAAACAGCAGACTAAAAATTTTTCATCGAGATTTCAATAAATATAAAGAAATTTTAAGTTTCCAAGAGCTTGCACATGCGCAGAAAAAAGTAGAACGTTTAGCATTGTGCTTTTCGAACAGATTCCCACCAAGTTTGAAACCTGGAAGGGTTTGAAACAAAGAATCTTGGAAATAAGCTGGGTTTTAGAGATGGGTGGCTTGGTGGAAAGAACCGTAGGCTCCTTCAATTTTTTTTTCTGGTCTTCTGTTTGAGTCTCGAGGCGCAGGAATTGTATCATAATTTTTTACCTTTTTTTAAATCTATTTTGAATAATATTTTACACTATATTTTAACATTTACTATGTATTTTTCCAATTCTTAAACTGCAGACTAAAAATTTTTCATCGAGATATCAATAAATATAAAGAAATTTTTAGTTTCCAAGATCTTGCAAATGCGCAGACAAAAGTACAACGTTTAGCATTGGTCTTTTCGAACAGATTCCTACTAAGTTTGAAACCTGGAAGGGTTTGAAACAAAGAATCTTGGGATTAAGCGGAATTTTCGAGATGGGCGGCTTGGTGAAAGAACCGTAAGCTACTTCGATTTTTTTTGCTGGTCTTCTGTTCGAGTCTCGAGGCACAGGAATTGTATCATAAATTTTTACCCTTTTTTTAAATCTATTTTGAATAATATTTTACACTATATTTTAACATTTACTATGAATATTTCCAATTCTTATATATCAGTCTTAAAGTTTCACTTCAAGATATCAATAAAAATAAAGAAATTTTAAGTTTCTAAGATCTTGCACATGCGCAGAAAAAAGTAGAATGTTTAGCATTGTGCTTTTCGAACAGATTCCCATCAAGTTTGAAACCTGGAAGGGTTTGAAACAAAGATTCTTGGAATTAAGCGGGGTTTTATAGATGGGTGGCTTGGTGGAAAGAACCGTAGGCTCCTTCGATTTTTATTGCTGGTCTTCTGTTCGAGTCTCGAGGCGCAGGAATTGTAAAATAATTTTTCCCCTTTTTTAAATTTATTTTGAATAATATTTTACACTATATTTTAACATTTACTATGTATTTTTCCAATTCTTAAACAGAAGACTAAAAATTTTTCATCCAGATTTCAATAAATATAAAGAAATTTTAAGTTTCCAAGATCTTGCACATTCGCAGAAAAAAGTAGAACGTTTAGCATTGTGCTTTTCGAACCGATTCCCACCAAGTTGGAAACCTGGAAGGGTTTGAAAAAAGTATCTTGGAATTAACCGGTGTTTTGGATTTGGGTGGCTTGGTGGAAAAAACCGTAGGCTCTTTCGATTCTGTTGCTGGTCTTCTGTTCGAGTCTCGAGGCGCAGGAATTGTAACATAATTTTTTACCCTTTTTTAAATTTATTTTGAATAATATTTTCCACTATATTTTAACATTTACTATGTATTTTTCCAATTCTTAAACAGCAGAAAAAATTTTTCATCGAGATATCAATAAATATAAAGAAATTTTTAGTTTCGAAGATCTTGCAAATGCTCAGAAAAAAGTAGAACGTTTAGCATTGGTCATTTCGAACAGAATCCTACTAAGTTTGAAACCTGGAAGGGTTTGAAACAAAAAATCTTGGTATTAAGCGGAGTTTTGGAGATGGGTGGCTTGGTGGATAGAACCGTATGCTCCTTCGGTTTTTTTTGCTTGTCTTCTGTTCGAGTCTCGAGGAGCAGGAATTGTATCATAATTTTTTACCCTTTTTTAAATTTATTTTGAATAATATTTTACACTATATTTTAACATTTACTATGAATATTTAAAATTCTTATATATCAGTCTTAAAGTTTCACTTTAAGCTATCAATAAATATAAAGAAATTTTAAGTTTCCAAGATCTTGCACATGCGCAGAAAAAAGTAGAACGTTTAGCATTGTGCTTTTCGAACAGATTCCCACACAGTTTGAAACCTGGAAGGGTTTGAAACAAAGATTCTTGGAATTAAGCGGGGTTTTATAGATGGGTGGCTTGGTGGAAAGAACCGTAGGCTCCTTCGATTTTTATTGCTGGTCTTCTGTTCGAGTCTCGAGGCGCAGGAATTGTATCATAATTTTTTACCCTTTTTTAAATTTATTTTGAATAATATTTTACACTATATTTTAACATTTACTATGAATATTTCCAATTCTTATATATCAGTCTTAAAGTTTCACTTCAAGCTATCAATAAAAATAAAGAAAATTTAAGTTTCCAAGATCTTGCACATGCGCAGAAAAAAGTAGAACGTTTAGCATTGTGCTTTTCGAACAGATTCCCACCAAGTTTGAAACCTGGAAGGGTTTGAAACAAAGAATCTTGGAATTAAGCTGGGTTTTAGAGATGGGTGGCTGGGTAGAAAGAACCGTAGGCTCCTTCGATATTTTTTGCTGGTCTTCTGTTCAAGTCTCGAGGCGCAGGAATTGTATCGTAATTTTTTACCCTGTTTTTAATTTATTTTGAATAATATTTTCCACTATATTTTAACATTTACTATGCATTTTTCCAATTCTTAAACAGCAGAAAAAAATTTTCATCGAGATATCAATAAATATAAAGAAATTTTTAGTTTCCAAGATCTTGCAAATGCTCAGAAAAAAGTAGAACGCTTAGCATTGGTCTTTTCGAACAGATTCCTACTAAGTTTGAAACCTGGAAGGGTTTGAAAAAAAGAATCTTGGAATTAAGCGGGGTTTCAGAGATGGGTGGCTTGGTGGAAAGAACCGTAGGCTCATATGATTATTTTTGCTGGTCTTCTGTTCGAGTCTCGAGGCGCAGGAATTGTATCATAATTTTTTACCCTTTTCTAAATCTATTTTAAATAATATTTTACACTATATTTTAACATTTACTATGTATTTTTCCAATTCTTAAACAGCAGACTAAAAATTTTTCATCGAGATATCAATAAATATAAAGAAATTTTTAGTTTCCAAGATCTTGCAAATGCGCAGAAAAAAGTAGAACGTTTAGCATTGGTCTTTTCGAACAGATTCCTACTAAGTGTGAAACCTGGAAGGGTTTGAAACAAAGAATCTTGGGATTAAGCGGGGTTTTAGAGATGGGCGGCTTGGTGGAAAGAAAAGTAAGCTACTTCGATTTTTTTTGCTGGTCTTCTGTTCGAGTCTCGAGGCGCAGGAATTGTATCATAATTTTTTACCCTTTTTTAAATCTATTTTGAATAATATTTTACACTATATTTTAACATTTACTATGAATATTTCCAATTCTTATATATCAGTCTTAAAGTTTCACTTCAAGCTATCAATAAAAATAAAGAAATTTTAAGTTTCCAAGATCTTGCACATGCGCAGAAAAAGTAGAACGTTTAGCATTGTGCTTTTCGAACAGATTCCCACCAAGTTTGAAACCTGGAAGGGTTTGAAACAAAGAATCTTGGAATTAAGCTGGGTTTTAGAGATGGGTGGCTTGGTGGAAAGAACCACAGGCTTCTTCGATATTTTTTGCTGGTCTTCTGTTCGAGTCTCGAAGCGCAGGAATTGTATCGTAATTTTTTACCCTTTTTTAAATTTATTTTGAATAATATATTCCACTATATTTTAACATTTACTATGTATTTTTCCAATTCTTAAACCGCAGACTAAAAAATTTTCATCGAGATATCAATAAATATAAAGAAATTTTTAGTTTCCAAGATCTTGCAAATGCGCAGAAAAAAGTAGAACGTTTAGCATTGGTCTTTTCGAACAGATTCCTACTAAATTTGAAACCTGGAAGTGTTTGAAACAAAGAATCTTGGGATTAAGCGGAGTTTTAAAGATGGGTGGCTTGGTGGAAAGAACCGTAGGCTCCTTCGATTTTTTTTTGCTGGTCTTCTGTTCGAGTCTCGATGCGCACTAATTGTATCATAATTTTTTACCCTTTTTTAAATTTATTTTGAATAATATTTTACACTATATATTAACATTTACTATGAATATTTCCAATTCTTATATATCAGTCTTAAAGTTTCACTTCAAGCTATCAATAAAAATAAAGAAATTTTAAGTTTCCTAGATCTTGCACATGCGCAGAAAAAAGTAGAACGTTTATCATTGTGCTTTTCGAACAGATTCCCACCAAGTTTGAAACCTGGAAGGGTTTGTAACAAAGAATCTTGGAATTAAGCTGGGTTTTAGAGATGGGTGGCTTGGTGGAAAGAACCGTAGGCTCCTTCGATATTTTTTGCTGGTCTTCTGTTCGAGTCTCGAGGCGCAGGAATTGTATCGTAAATTTTTACCCGTATTTAAATTTATTTTGAATAATATTTTCCACTATATTTTAACATTTACTATGTATTTTTCCAATTCTTAAACAGCAGAAAAAAATTTTCATCGAGATATCAATAAATATAAAGAAATTTTTAGTTTCCAAGATCTTGCAAATGCTCAGAAAAAAGTAGAACGTTACGCATTGGTCTTTTCGAACAGATTCCTACCAAGTTTAAAACCTGGAAGGGTTTGAAACAAAGAATCTTGGAATTTAGCGGGGATTTAGAGATAGGTGGCTTGGTGGAAAGAACCGTAAGCTCCTTCGATTTTTTTTGCTGGTCTTCTGTTCGAGTCTCGAGGCGCAGGAATTGTATCATAATTTTTTACCCTTTTTTAAATCTATTTTGAATAATATTTTACACTATATTTTAACATTTACTATGTATTTTTCCAATTCTGAAACAGCAGAATAAAAATTTTTCATCGAGATATCAATAAATATAAAGAAATTTTTAAGTTTCCAAGATCTTGCACATGCGCAGAAATAAGTAGAACGTTTAGCATTGTGCTTTTCGAACAGATTAACACCAAGTTTGAAACCTGGAAGGGTTTGAAACAAAGAATCTTGGAATTAAGCGGGGATTTAGAGATAGGTGGCTTGGTGGAAAGAACCGTAAGCTCCTTCGATTTTTTTTGCTGGTCTTCTGTTCGAGTCTCGAGGCGCAGGAATTGTATCATAATTTTTTACCCTTTTTTAAATCTATTTTGAATAATATTTTACACTATATTTTAACATTTACTATGTATTTTTCCAATTCTGAAACAGCAGAATAAAAAATTTTCATCGAGATATCAATAAATATAAAGAAATTTTTAAGTTTCCAAGATCTTGCACATGCGCAGAAATAAGTAGAACGTTTAGCATTGTGCTTTTCGAACAGATTAACACCAAGTTTGAAACCTGGAAGGGTTTGAAACAAAGAATCTTGGAATTAAGCGGGGATTTAGAGATAGGTGGCTTGGTGGAAAGAACCGTAAGCTCCTTCGATTTTTCTTGCTGGTCTTCTGTTCGAGTCTCGAGGCGCAGGAATTGTATCATAATTTTTTACCCTTTTTTAAATTTATTTTGAATAATATTTTACACTATATTTTAACATTTACTATGTATTTTTCCAATTCTTAAACAGCAGAATAAAAATTTTTCATCGAGATATCAATAAATATAAAGAAATTTTTAAGTTTCCAAGATCTTGCACATGCGCAGAAAAAAGTAGAACGTTTAGCATTGTGCTTTTCGAACAGATTAACACCAAGTTTGAAACCTGGAAGGGTTTGAAACAAAGAATCTTGGAATTAAGCGGGGATTTAGAGATAGGTGGCTTGCTGGAAAGAACCGTAAGCTCCTTCGATTTTTTTTTGCTGGTCTTCTGTTCGAGTCTCGATGCGCACTAATTGTATTATAATTTTTTACCCTTTTTTAAATTAATTTTGAATAATATTTTACACTATATTTTAACATTTACTATGAATATTTCCAATTCTTATATATCAGTCTTAAAGTTTCACTTCAAGCTATCAATAAAAATAAAGAAATTTTAAGTTTCCAAGATCTTGCACATGCGCAGAAAAAAGTAGGACGTTTAGCATTGTGCTTTTCGAACAGATTCCCACCAAGTTTGAAACCTGGAAGGGTTTGAAACAAAGAATCTTGGAATTAAGCTGGGTTTTAGAGATGGGTGGCTTGGTGGAAAGAACCGTAGGCTCCTTCGATATTTTTTGCTGGTCTTCTGTTCGAGTCTCGAGGCGCAGGAATTGTATCATAATTTTTTACCCTTTTTTAAATTTATTTTGAATAATATTTTACACTATATTTAAACATTTACTATGTATTTTTCCAATTCTTAAAAAGCAGACTAAAAATTTTTCATCGAGATATCAATAAATATAAAGAAATTTTAAGTTTCCAAGATCTTTCACATGCGCAGAAAAAAGTAGAACGTTTAGCATTGTGCTTTTCGAACAGATTAACACCAAGTTTGAAACATGGAAGGGTTTGAAACAAAGAATCTTGGAATTAAGCGGGGATTTAGAGATAGGTGGCTTGGTGGAAAGAACCGTAAGCTCCTTCGATTTTTTTTGCTGGTCTTCTGTTCGAGTCTCGAGGCGCAGTAATAGTATCATAATTTTTTACCCTTTTTTAAATTTATTTTGAATAATATTTTACACTATATATTAACATTTACTATGAATATTTCCAATTCTTATATATCAGTCTTAAAGTTTCACTTCAAGCTATCAATAAAAATAAAGAAATTTTAAGTTTCCTAGATCTTGCACATGCGCAGAAAAAAGTAGAACGTTTATCATTGTGCTTTTCGAACAGATTCCCACCAAGTTTGAAACCTGGAAGGGTTTGTAACAAAGAATCTTGGAATTAAGCTGGGTTTTAGAGATGGGTGGCTTGGTGGAAAGAACCGTAGGCTCCTTCGATATTTTTTGCTGGTCTTCTGTTCGAGTCTCGAGGCGCAGGAATTGTATCGTAAATTTTTACCCGTATTTAAATTTATTTTGAATAATATTTTCCACTATATTTTAACATTTACTATGTATTTTTCCAATTCTTAAACAGCAGAAAAAAATTTTCATCGAGATATCAATAAATATAAAGAAATTTTTAGTTTCCAAGATCTTGCAAATGCTCAGAAAAAAGTAGAACGTTAAGCATTGGTCTTTTCGAACAGATTCCTACCAAGTTTAAAACCTGGAAGGGTTTGAAACAAAGAATCTTGGAATTAAGCGGGGATTTAGAGATAGGTGGCTTGGTGGAAAGAACAGTAAGCTCCTTCGATTTTTCTTGCTGGTCTTCTGTTCGAGTCTCGAGGCGCAGGAATTGTATCATAAATTTTTACCCTTTTTTAAATTTATTTTGAATAATATTTTACACTATATTTTAACATTTACTATGTTTTTTTCCAATTCTTAAACAGCAGAATAAAAATTTTTCATCGAGATATCAATAAATATAAAAAAATTTTTAAGTTTCCAAGATCTTGCACATGCGCAGAAAAAAGTAGAACGTTTAGCATTGTGCTTTTCGAACAGATTAACACCAAGTTTGAAACCTGGAAGGGTTTGAAACAAAGAATCTTGGAATTAAGCGGGGATTTAGAGATAGGTGGCTTGGTGGAAAGAACCGTAAGCTCCTTCGATTTTTTTTGCTGGTCTTCTGTTCGAGTCTCGAGGCGCAGGAATTGTATCATAATTTTTTACCCTTTTTTAAATCTATTTTGAATAATATTTTACACTATATTTTAACATTTACTATGTATTTTTCCAATTCTTAAACAGCAGAATAAAAATTTTTCATCGAGATATCAATAAATATAAAGAAATTTTTAAGTTTCCAAGATCTTGCACATGCGCAGAAAAAAGTAGAACGTTTAGCATTGTGCTTTTCAAACAGATTAACACCAAGTTTGAAACCTGGAAGGGTTTGAAACAAAGAATCTTGGAATTAAGCGGAGATTTAGAGATAGGTGGCTTGGTGGAAAGAACCGTAAGCTCCTTCGATATTTTTTGCTGGTCTTCTGTTCGAGTCTCGAGGCGCAGGAATTGTATCGTAATTTTTTACCCTTTTTTAAATTTATTTTGAATAATATTTTCCACTATATTTTAACATTTACTATGTATTTTTCCAATTCTTAAACAGCAGAAAAAAATTTTCATCGAGATATCAATAAATATAAAGAAATTTTTAGATTCCAAGATCTTGCAAATGCTCAGAAAAAAGTAGAACGTTTAGCATTGGTCTTTTCGAACAGATTCCTACCAAGTTTGAAACCTGGAAGGGTTTGAAACAAAGAATCTTGGAACTAAGCGGGGATTTAGAGATAGGTGGCTTGGTGGAAAGAACCGTAAGCTCCTTCGATTTTTTTTGCTGGTCTTCTGTTCGAGTCTCGAGGCGCAGGAATTGTATCATAATTTTTTACCCTTTTTTAAATTTATTTTGAATAATATTTTACACTATATTTTAACATTTACTATGTATTTTTCCAATTCTTAAACAGCAGAATAAAAATTTTTCATCGAGATATCAATAAATATAAAGAAATTTTTAGTTTCCAAGATCTTGCAAATGCGCAGAAAAAAGTAGAACGTTTAGCATTGGTCTTTTCGAACAGATTCCTACCAAATGTGAAACCTGGAAGGGTTTGAAACAAAGAATCTTGGAATTAAGTGGGATTTTAAAGATGGGTGGCTTGGTGGAAAGAACCGTAGGCTCCTTCGATTTCTTTTGCTGGTCTTCTGTTCGAGTCTCGATGCGCAGGAATTGTATCATAATTTTTTACCCTTTTTTAAATTTATTTTGAATAATATTTTACACTATATATTAACATTTACTATGAATATTTCCAATTCTTATATATCAGTCTTAAAGTTTCACTTTAAGCTATCAATAAATATAAAGAAATTTTAAGTTTCCAAGATCTTTCACATGCGCAGAAAAAAGTAGAACGTTTAGCATTGTGCTTTTCGAACAGATTAACACCAAAGTTTGAAACCTGGAAGGGTTTGAAACAAAGAATCTTGGAATTAAGCGGGGATTTAGAGATAGGTGGCTTGGTGGAAAGAACCGTAAGCTCCTTCGATTTTTTTTGCTGGTCTTCTGTTCGAGTCTCGAGGCGCAGGAATTGTATCAGAATTTTTTACCCTTTTTTAAATTTATTTTGAATAATATTTTACACTATATTTTAACATTTACTATGAATATTTCCAATTCTTATATATCAGTCTTAAAGTTTCACTTTAAGCTATCAATAAATATAAAGAAATTTTAAGTTTCCAAGATCTTTCACATGCGCAGAAAAAAGTAGAACGTTTAGCATTGTGCTTTTCGAACAGATTAACACCAAAGTTTGAAACCTGGAAGGGTTTGAAACAAAGAATCTTGGAATTAAGCGGGGATTTAGAGATAGGTGGCTTGGTGGAAAGAACCGTAAGCTCCTTCGATTTTTCTTGCTGGTCTTCTGTTCGAGTCTCGAGGCGCAGGAATTGTATCATAATTTTTTACCCTTTTTTAAATTTATTTTGAATAATATTTTACACTATATTTTAACATTTACTATGTATTTTTCCAATTCTTAAACAGCAGAATAAAAATTTTTCATCGAGATATCAATAAATATAAAGAAATTTTTAAGTTTCCAAGATCTTGCACATGCGCAGAAAAAAGTAGAACGTTTAGCATTGTGCTTTTCGAACAGATTAACACCAAAGTTTGAAACCTGGAAGGGTTTGAAACAAAGAATCTTGGAATTAAGCGGGGATTTAGAGATAGGTGGCTTGGTGGAAAGAACCGTAAGCTCCTTCGATTTTTTTTGCTGGTCTTCTGTTCGAGTCTCGAGGCGCAGGAATTGTATCAGAATTTTTTACCCTTTTTTAAATTTATTTTGAATAATATTTTACACTATATTTTAACATTTACTATGTATTTTTCCAATTCTTAAACAGCAGAATAAAAAATTTTCATCGAGATATCAATAAATATAAAGAAATTTTTAAGTTTCCAAGATCTTGCACATGCGCAGAAAAAAGTAGAACGTTTAGCATTGGTCTTTTCGAACAGATTCCTACCAAGTTTAAAACCTGGAAGGGTTTGAAACAAAGAATCTTGGGATTAGCGGGGTTTTAGCGATGGGTGGCTTGGTGGATAGAACCGTATGCACCTTCGATTTTTTTTGCTGGTCTTCTGTTCGAGTCTCGAGGCGCAGGAATTGTATCATAATTTTTTACCCTTTTTTAAATTTATTTTGAATAATATTTTACACTATATATTAACATTTACTATAAATATTTCCAATTCTTATATATCAGTCTTAAAGTTTCACTTTAAGCTATCAATAAATATAAAGAAATTTTAAGTTTCCAAGATCTTTCACATGCGCAGAAAAAAGTAGAACGTTTAGCATTGTGCTTTTCGAACAGATTAACACCAAGTTTGAAACATGGAAGGGTTTGAAACAAAGAATCTTGGAATTAAGCGGGGATTTAGAGATAGGTGACTTGGTGGAAAGAACCGTAAGCTCCTTCGATTTTTTTTGCTGGTCTTCTGTTCGAGTCTCGAGGCGCAGGAATTGTATCATAATTTTTTACCCTTTTTTAAATTTATTTTGAATAATATTTTACACTATATTTTAACATTTACTATGTATTTTTCCAATTCTTAAACAGCAGAATAAAAAATTTTCATCGAGATATCAATAAATATAAAGAAATTTTTAAGTTTCCAAGATCTTGCACATGCGCAGAAAAAAGTAGAACGTTAAGCATTGGTCTTTTCGAACAGATTAATACCAAGTTTAAAACCTGGAAGGGTTTGAAACAAAGAATCTTGGAATTAAGCGGGGTTTTAGAGATGGGTGGCTTGGTGGAAAGAACCGTAGGCTCCTTCGATTTTTTTTTGCTGGTCTTCTGTTCGAGTCTCGAGGCGCAGGAATTGTATCATAATTTTTTACCCTTTTTTAAATTTATTTTGAATAATATTTTACACTATATTTTAACATTTACTATGAATATTTCCAATTCTTATACATCAGTCTTAAAGTTTCACTTTAAGCTATCAATAAATATAAAGAAATTTTTAAGTTTCCAAAATCTTGCACATGCGCAGAAAAAAGTAGAACGTTTAGCATTGGTCTTTTCGAACAGATTCCTACTAAATTTGAAACCTGGAAGGGTTTGAAACAAAGAAACTTGGGATTAAGCGGGGTTTTAGAGATGGGTGGCTTGGTGGATAGAACCGTATGCACCTTCGATTTTTTTTGCTGGTCTTCTGTTCGAGTCTCGAGGCGCAGGAATTGTATCATAATTTTTTACCTTTTTTTAAATTTATTTTGAATAATATTTTACACTATATATTAACATTTACTATGAATATTTCCAATTCTTATATATCAGTCTTAAAGTTTCACTTCAAGCTATCAATAAAAATAAAGAAATTTTAAGTTTCCAAGATCTTGCACATGCGCAGAAAAAAGTAGAACGTTTAGCATTGTGCTTTTCGAACAGATTAACACAAAGTTTGAAACCTGGAAGGGTTTGAAACAAAGAATCTTGGAATTAAGCTGGGTTTTAGAGATGGGTGGCTTGGTGGAAAGAACCGTAGGCTCCTTCGATATTTTTTGCTGGTCTTCTGTTCGAGTCTCGAGGCGCAGGAATTGTATCATAATTTTTTACCCTTTTTTAAATTTATTTTGAATAATATTTTACACTATATTTAAACATTTACTATGTATTTTTCCAATTCTTAAAAAGCAGACTAAAAATTTTTCATCGAGATATCAATAAATATAAAGAAATTTTTAGTTTCCAAGATCTTGCAAATGCTCAGAAAAAAGTAGAACGTTTAGCATTGGTCTTTTCGAACAGATTCCTACTAAGTGTGAAACCTGGAAGGGTTTGAAACAAAGAATCTTGGAATTAAGCGGGGTTTTAGAGATGGGTGGCTTGGTGGAAAGAACCGTAGGCTCCTTCGATTTTTTTTGCTGGTCTTCTGTTCGAGTCTCGAGGCGCAGGAATTGTATCATAATTTTTTACCCTTTTTTAAATTTATTTTGAATAATATTTTACACTATATTTTAACATTTACTATGAATATTTCCAATTCTTATATATCAGTCTTAAAGTTTCACTTTAAGCTATCAATAAATATAAAGAAATTTTTAAGTTTCCAAAATCTTGCAAATGCGCAGAAAAAAGTAGAACGTTTAGCATTGGTCTTTTCGAACAGATTCCTACTAAGTGTGAAACCTGGAAGGGTTTGAAACAAAGAATCTTGGAATTAAGCGGGGTTTTAGAGATGGGTGGCTTGGTGGAAAGAACCGTAGGCTCCTTCGATATTTTTTGCTGGTCTTCTGTTCGAGTCTCGAGGCGCAGGAATTGTATCATAATTTTTTACCCTTTTTTAAATTTATTTTGAATAATATTTTACACTATATTTAAACATTTACTATGTATTTTTCCAATTCTTAAAAAGCAGACTAAAAATTTTTCATCGAGATATCAATAAATATAAAGAAATTTTTAGTTTCCAAGCTCTTGCAAATGCTCAGAAAAAAGTATAACAATTAGCATTGGTCTTTTCGAACAGATTCCTACCAAGTGTGAAACCTGGAAGGGTTTGAAACAAAGAATCTTGGAATTAAGCTGGGTTTTAGAAATGGGTGGCTTGGTGGAAAGAACGGTAGGCTCCTTCGATATTTTTTGCTGGTCTTCTGTTCGAGTCTCGAGGCGCAGGAATTGTATCGTAATTTTTTACCCTTTTTAAATTTATTTTGAATAATATTTTCCACTATATTTTAACATTTACTATGTATTTTTCCAATTCTTAAACGGCAGAAAAAAATTTTCATCAAGATATCAATAAATATAAAGAAATTTTTAGTTTCCAAGATCTTGCAAATGCTCAGAAAAAAGTAGAACGTTTAGCATTGGTCTTTTCGAACAGATTCCTACCAAGTTTGAAACCTGGAAGTGTTTGAAACAAAGAATCTTGGAATTAAGCGGGGATTTAGAGATAGGTGGCTTGGTGGAAAGAACCGTAAGCTCCTCTCGATTTTTTTTGCTGGTCTTCTGTTCGAGTCTCGAGGCGCAGGAATTGTATCATAATTTTTTACCCTTTTTTAAATTTATTTTGAATAATATTTTACACTATATTTTAACATTTACTATGAATATTTCCAATTCTTATATATCAGTCTTAAAGATTCACTTTAAGCTATCAATAAATATAAAGAAATTTTAAGTTTCCAAGATCTTGCACATGCACAGAAAAATGTAGAACGTTTAGCATTGTGCTTTTCGAACATATTCCCACCAATTTTGAAACCTGGAAGGGTTTGAAACAAAGAATCTTGGAATTAAGCTGGGTTTTAGAGATGGGTGGCTTGGTGGAAAGAACCGTAGGCTCCTTCGATATTTTTTGCTGGTCTTCTGTTCGAGTCTCGAGGCGCAGGAATTGTATCATAATTTTTTACCCTTTTTTAAATTTATTTTGAATAATATTTTACACTATATTTAAACATTTACTATGTATTTTTCCAATTCTTAAAAAGCAGACTAAAAATTTTTCATCGAGATATCAATAAATATAAAGAAATTTTTAGTTTCCAAGATCTTGCAAATGCTCAGAAAAAAGTAGAACGTTTAGCATTGGTCTTTTCGAACAGATTCCTACTAAGTGTGAAACCTGGAAGGGTTTGAAACAAAGAATCTTGGAATTACGCGGGATTTTAAAGATGGGTGGCTTGGTGGAAAGAACCGTAGGCTCCTTCGATTTCTTTTGCTGGTCTTCTGTTCGAGTCTCGATGCGCAGGAATTGTATCATAATTTTTTACACTTTTTTAAATTTATTTTGAATAATATTTTACACTATATATTAACATTTACTATGAATATTTCCAATTCTTATATATCAGTCTTAAAGTTTCACTTTAAGCTATCAATAAATATAAAGAAATTTTAAGTTTCCAAGATCTTTCACATGCGCAGAAAAAAGTAGAACGTTTAGCATTGTGCTTTTCGAACAGATTAACACCAAGTTTGAAACATGGAAGGGTTTGAAACAAAGAATCTTGGAATTAAGCGGGGATTTAGAGATAGGTGGCTTGGTGGAAAGAACCGTAAGCTCCTTCGATTTTTTTTGCTGGTCTTCTGTTCGAGTCTCGAGGCGCAGGAATTGTATCATAATTTTTTACCCTTTTTTAAATTTATTTTGAATAATATTTTACACTATATTTTAACATTTACTATGTATTTTTCCAATTTTTAAACAGCAGAATAAAAAATTTTCATCGAGATATCAATAAATATAAAGAAATTTTTAGGTTTAGAAGATCTTGCACATGCGCAGAAAAAAGTAGAACGTTTAGCATTGGTCTTTTCGAACAGATTCCTACCAAGTTTAAAACCTGGAAGGGTTTGAAACAAAGAATCTTGGGATTAAGCGGGGTTTTAGAGATGGGTGGCTTGGTGGATAGAACCGTATGCACCTTCGATTTTTTTTGCTGGTCTTCTGTTCGAGTCTCGAGGCGTAGGAATTGTATCATAATTTTTTACCCTTTTTTAAATTTATTTTGAATAATATTTTACAATATATATTAACATTTACTATGAATATTTCCCATTCTTATATATCAGTCTTAAAGTTTCACTTTAAGCTATCAATAAATATAAAGAAATTTTAAGTTTCCAAGATCTTGCACATGCGCAGAAAAAAGTAGAACGTTTAGCATTGTGCTTTTCGAACAGATTAACACCAAGTTTGAAACCTAGAAGGGTTTGAAACAAAGAATCTTGGAATTAAGCGGGGTTTTAGAGATGGGTGGCTTTGTGGAAAGAACCGTAAGCTCCTTCGATTTTTTTTGCTGGTCTTCTGTTCGAGTCTCGAGGCGCAGGAATTGTATCATAATTTTTTACCCTTTCCTAAATCTATTTTGAATAATATTTTACACTATATTTTAACATTTACTATGTATTTTTCCAATTCTTAAACAGCAGACTAAAAATTTTTCATCGAGATATCAATAAATATAAAGAAATTTTTAGTTTCCAAGATCTTGCAAATGCACAGAAAAAAGTAGAAAGTTTAGCATTGGTCTTTTGGAACAGATTCCTACTAAGTGTGAAACCTGGAAGGGTTTGAAACAAAGAATCTTGGAATTAAGCGGGGATTTAGAGATAGGTGGCTTGGTGGAAAGAACAGTAAGCTCCTTCGATTTTTTTTGCTGGTCTTCTGTTCGAGTCTCGAGGCGCAGGAATTGTATCATAATTTTTTACCCTTTCCTAAATCTATTTTGAATAATATTTTACACTATATTTTAACATTTACTATGTATTTTTCCAATTCTTAAACAGCAGACTAAAAATTTTTCATCGAGATATCAATAAATATAAAGAAATTTTTAGTTTCCAAGATCTTGCAAATGCACAGAAAAAAGTAGAACGTTTAGCATTGGTCTTTTGGAACAGATTCCTACTAAGTGTGAAACCTGGAAGGGTTTGAAACAAAGAATCTTGGAATTAAGCGGGGATTTAGAGATAGGTGGCTTGGTGGAAAGAACAGTAAGCTCCTTCGATTTTTTTTGCTGGTCTTCTGTTCGAGTCTCGAGGCGCAGGAATTGTATCATAATTTTTTACCCTTTTTTAAATTTATTTTGAATAATATTTTACACTATATTTTAACATTTACTATGTATTTTTCCAATTCTTAAACAGCAGAATAAAAATTTTTCATCGAGATATCAATAAATATAAAGAAATTTTTAAGTTTCCAAGATCTTGCACATGCGCAGAAAAAAGTAGAACGTTTAGCATTGTGCTTTTCGAACAGATTAACACCAAGTTTGAAACCTGGAAGGGTTTGAAACAAAGAATCTTGGAATTAAGCGGGGATTTAGAGATAGGTGGCTTTGTGGAAAGAACCGTAAGCTCCTTCGATTTTTTTTGCTGGTCTTCTGTTCGAGTCTCGAGGCGCAGGAATTGTATCATAATATTTTACCCTTTTTTAAATTTATTTTGAATAATTTATTCCACTATATTTTAACATTTACTATGTATTTTTCCAATTCTTAAACAGCAGAATAAAAATTTTTCATCGAGATATCAATAAATATAAAGAAATTTTTAAGTTTCCAAGATCTTGCACATGCGCAGAAAAAAGTAGAACGTTTAGCTTTGTGCTTTTCGAACAGATTAACACCAAGTTTGAAACCTGGAAGGGTTTGAAACAAAGAATCTTGGAATTAAGCGGGGATTTAGAGATAGGTGGCTTGGTGGAAAGAACCGTAAGCTCCTTCGATTTTTTTTGCTGGTCTTCTGTTCGAGTCTCGAGGCGCAGGAATTGTATCATAATTTTTTACCCTTTTTTAAATTTATTTTGAATAATATTTTACACTATATTTTAACATTTACTATGAATATTTCCAATTCTTATATATCTGTCTTAAAGATTCACTTTAAGCTATCAATAAATATAAAGAAATTTTAAGTTTCCAAGATCTTGCATATGCGCAGAAAAAAGTAGAACGTTTAGCATTGTGCTTTTCGAACAGATTCCCACCAAGTTTGAAACCTGGAAGGGTTTGAAACAAAGAATCTTGGAATTAAGCTGGGTTTTAGAGATGGGTGGCTTGGTGGAAAGAACCGTAGGCTCCTTCGATATTTTTTGCTGGTCTTCTGTTCGAGTCTCGAGGCGCAGGAATTGTATCATAATTTTTTACCCTTTTTTAAATTTATTTTGAATAATATTTTACACTATATTTAAACATTTACTATGTATTTTTCCAATTCTTAAAAAGCAGACTAAAAATTTTTCATCGAGATATCAATAAATATAAAGAAATTTTTAGTTTCCAAGATCTTGCAAATGCTCAGAAAAAAGTAGAACGTTTAGCATTGGTCTTTTCGAACAGATTCCTACTAAGTGTGAAACCTGGAAGGGTTTGAAACAAAGAATCTTGGAATTAAGCGGGATTTTAAAGATGGGTGGCTTGGTGGAAAGAACCGTAGGCTCCTTCGATTTCTTTTGCTGGTCTTCTGTTCGAGTCTCGATGCGCAGGAATTGTATCATAATTTTTTACCCTTTTTTTAAATTTATTTTGAATACTATTTTACAATATATATTATCATTTACTATGAATATTTCCAATTCTTATATATCAGTCTTAAAGTTTCACTTTAAGCTATCAATAAATATAAAGAAATTTTAAGTTTCCAAGATCTTTCACATGCGCAGAAAAAAGTAGAACGTTTAGCATTGTGCTTTTCGAACAGATTAACACCAAGTTTGAAACATGGAAGGGTTTGAAACAAAGAATCTTGGAATTAAGCGGGGATTTAGAGATAGGTGGCTTGGTGGAAAGAACCGTAAGCTCCTTCGATTTTTTTTGCTGGTCTTCTGTTCGAGTCTCGAGGCGCAAGAATTGTATCATAATTTTTTACCCTTTTTTAAATTTATTTTGAATAATATTTTACACTATATTTTAACATTTACTATGAATATTTCCAATTCTTATATATCAGTCTTAAAGTTTCACTTCAAGCTATCAATAAAAATAAAGAAATTTTAAGTTTCCAAGGTCTTGCACATGCGCAGAAAAAAGTAGAACGTTTAGCATTGTGCTTCTCGAACAGATTCCCACCAAGTTTGAAACCTGGAAGGGTTTGTAACAAAGAATCTTGGAATTAAGCTGGGTTTTAGAGATGGGTGGCTTGGTGGAAAGAACCGTAGGCTCCTTCGATATTTTTTGCTGGTCTTCTGTTCGAGTCTCGAGGCGCAGGAATTGTATCGTAATTTTTTACCCGTTTTTAAATTTATTTTGAATAATATTTTACACTATATTTTAACATTTACTATGTATTTTTCCAATTCTTAAACAGCAGAATAAAAAATTTTCATCGAGATATCAATAAATATAAAGAAATTTTTAAGTTTCCAAGATCTTGCACATGCGCAGAAAAAAGTAGAACGTTTAGCATTGTGCTTTTCGAACAGATTAACACCAAGTTTGAAACATGGAAGGGTTTGAAAAAAAGAATCGTGGAATTAAGCGGGGATTTAGAGATAGGTGGCTTGGTGGAAAGAACCGTAAGCTCCTTCGATTTTTTTTGCTGGTCTTCTGTTCGAGTCTCGAGGCGCAGGAATTGTATCATAATTTTTTACCCTTTTTTAAATTTATTTTGAATAATATTTTACACTATATTTTAACATTTACTATGAATATTTCCAATTCTTATATATCAGTCTTAAAGTTTCACTTCAAGCTATCAATAAAAAAAAAGAAATTTTAAGTTTCCAAGATCTTGCACATGCGCAGAAAAAAGTAGAACGTTTAGCATTGTGCTTTTCGAACAGATTCCCACCAAGTTTGAAACCTGGAAGGGTTTGAAACAAAGAATCTTGGAATTAAGCGGGGTTTTAGAGATGGGTGGCTTTGTGGAAAGAATCGTAAGCTCCTTCGATTTTTTTTGCTGGTCTTCTGTTCGAGTCTCGAGGCGCAGGAATTGTATCATAATTTTTTACCCTTTCCTAAATCTATTTTGAATAATATTTTACACTATATTTTAACATTTACTATGTATTTTTCCAATTCTTAAACAGCAGACTAAAAATTTTTCATCGAGATATCAATAAATATAAAGAAATTTTTAGTTTCCAAGATCTTGCAAATGCACAGAAAAAAGTAGAACGTTTAGCATTGGTCTTTTGGAACAGATTCCTACTAAGTGTGAAACCTGGAAGGGTTTGAAACAAAGAATCTTGGGATTAAGCGGGGTTTTAGAGATGGGCGGCTTGGTGGAAAGAACCGTAAGCTACGTCGATTTTTTTTCTGGTCTTCTGTTCGAGTCTCGAGGCGCAGGAATTGTATCATAATTTTTTACCCTTTTTTAAATCTATTTTGAATAATATTTTACACTATATTTTAACATTTACTATGAATATTTCCAATTCTTATATATCAGTCTTAAAGTTTCACTTCAAGCTATCAATAAAAATAAAGAAATTTTAAGTTTCCAAGATCTTGCACATGCGCAGAAAAAAGTAGAACTTTTAGTATTGTGCTTTTCGAACAGATTCCCACCAAGTTTGAAACCTGGAAGGGTTTGAAACAAAGAATCTTGGAATTACGCGGGATTTTAAAGATGGGTGGCTTGGTGGAAAGAACCGTAAGCTACGTCGATTTTTTTTCTGGTCTTCTGTTCGAGTCTCGAGGCGCAGGAATTGTATCATAATTTTTTACCCTTTTTTAAATCTATTTTGAATAATATTTTACACTATATTTTAACATTTACTATGAATATTTCCAATTCTTATATATCAGTCTTAAAGTTTCACTTCAAGCTATCAATAAAAATAAAGAAATTTTTAAGTTTCCAAGATCTTGCACATGCGCAGAAAAAAGTAGAACGTTTAGCATTGTGCTTTTCGAACAGATTAACACCAAGTTTGAAACATGGAAGGGTTTGAAAAAAAGAATCGTGGAATTAAGCGGGGATTTAGAGATAGGTGGCTTGGTGGAAAGAACCGTAAGCTCTTTCGATTTTTTTTGCTGGTCTTCTGTTCGAGTCTCGAGGCGCAGGAATTGTATCATAATTTTTTACCCTTTTTTAAATTTATTTTGAATAATATTTTCCACTATATTTTAACATTTACTATGTATTTTTCCAATTCTTAAACAGCAGAATAAAAATTTTCATCGAGATATCAATAAATATAAAGAAATTTTTAGTTTCCAAGATCTTGCAAATGCTCAGAAAAAAGTAGAACGTTTACCATTGGTCTTTCCGAACAGATTCCTACCAAGTTTGAAACCTGGAAGGGTTTGAAACAAAGAATCTTGGAATTAAGCGGGGATTTAGAGATAGGTGGCTTGGTGGAAAGAACAGTAAGCTCCTTCGATTTTTTTTGCTGGTCTTCTGTTCGAGTCTCGAGGCGCAGGAATTGTATCATAATTTTTTACCCTTTTTTAAATTTATTTTGAATAATATTTTACACTATATTTTAACATTTACTATGTATTTTTCCAATTCTTAAACAGCAGAATAAAAATTTTTCATCGAGATATCAATAAATATAAAGAAATTTTTAAGTTTCCAAGATCTTGCACATGCGCAGAAAAAAAGTAGAACGTTTAGCATTGTGCTTTTCGAACAGATTCCTACCAAGTTTAAAACCTGGAAGGGTTTGAAACAAAGAATCTTGGGATTAAGCGGGGTTTTAGAGATGGGCGGCTTGGTGGAAAGAACCGTAAGCTACGTCGATTTTTTTTCTGGTCTTCTGTTCGAGTCTCGAGGCGCAGGAATTGTATCATAATTTTTTACCCTTTTTTAAATTTATTTTGAATAATATTTTACACTATATTTTAACATTTACTATGTATTTTTCCAATTCTTAAACAGCAGAATAAAAATTTTTCATCGAGATATCAATAAATATAAAGAAATTTTTAAGTTTCCAAGATCTTGCACATGCGCAGAAAAAAGTAGAACGTTTAGCATTGTGCTTTTCGAACAGATTAACACCAAGTTTGAAACCTGGAAGGGTTTGAAACAAAGAATCTTGGAATTAAGCGGGGATTTAGAGATAGGTGGCTTGGTGGAAAGAACCGTAAGCTCCTTCGATTTTTTTTGCTAGTCTTCTGTTCGAGTCTCGAGGCGCAGGAATTGTATCATAATTTTTTACCCTTTTTTTAAATTTATTTTGAATAATATTTTCCACTATATTTTAACATTTACTATGTATTTTTCCAATTCTTAAACAGCAGAATAAAAATTTTTCATCGAGATATCAATAAATATAAAGAAATTTTTAAGTTTCCAAGATCTTGCACATGCGCAGAAAAAAGTAGAACGTTTAGCATTGTGCTTTTCGAACAGATTAACACCAAGTTTGAAACCTGGAAGGGTTTGAAACAAAGAATCTTGGAATTAAGCGGGGATTTAGAGATAGGCGGCTTGGTGGAAAGAACCGTAAGCTCCTTCGATTTTTTTTGCTGGTCTTCTGTTCGAGTCTCGAGGCGCAGGAATTGTATCATAATTTTTTACCCTTTTTTAAATTTATTTTGAATAATATTTTACACTATATTTTAACATTTACTATGTATTTTTCCAATTCTTAAACAGCAGAATAAAAAATTTTCATCGAGATATCAATAAATATAAAGAAATTTTTAAGTTTCCAAGATCTTGCACATGCGCAGAAATAAGTAGAACGTTTAGCATTGGTCTTTTCGAACAGATTCCTACTAAGTTTAAAACCTGGAAGGGTTTGAAACAAAGAATCTTGGAATTAAGCGGGGTTTTAGAGATGGGTGGCTTGGTGGAAAGAACCGTAGGCTCCTTCGATTTTTTTTGCTGGTCTTCTGTTCGAGTCTCGAGGCGCAGGAATTGTATCATAATTTTTTACCTTTTTTTAAATTTATTTTGAATAATATTTTACACTATATATTAACATTTACTATGAATATTTCCAATTCTTATATATCAGTCTTAAAGTTTCACTTTAAGCTATCAATAAATATAAAGAAATTTTAAGTTTCCAAGATCTTTCACATGCGCAGAAAAAAGTAGAACGTTTAGCATTGTGCTTTTCGAACAGATTAACACCAAGTTTGAAACCTGGAAGGGTTTGAAACAAAGAATCTTGGAATTAAGCGGGGATTTAGAGATAGGTGGCTTAGTGGAAAGAACCGTAAGCTCCTTCGATTTTTTTTGCTGGTCTTCTGTTTGAGTCTCGAGGCGCAGGAATTGTATCATAATTTTTTACCCTTTTTTAAGTTTATTTTGAATAATATTTTCCACTATATTTTAACATTTACTATGTATTTTTCCAATTCTTAAACAGCAGACTAAAAATTTTTCATCGAGATATCAATAAATATAAAGAAATTTTTGGTTTCCAAGATCTTGCAAATGCTCAGAAAAAAGTAGAACGTTTAGCATTGTGCTTTTCGAACAGATTCCTACCAAGTTTGAAACCTGGAAGGGTTTGAAACAAAGAATCTTGGAATTAAGCGGGGATTTAGAGATAGGTGGCTTGGTGGAAAGAACCGTAAGTTCCTTCGATTTTTTTTGCTGGTCTTCTGTTCGAGTCTCGAGGCGCAGGAATTGTATCATAATTTTTTACCCTTTTTTAAATTTATTTTGAATAATATTTTACACTATATTTTAACATTTACTATGTATTTTTCCAATTCTTAAACAGCAGAATAAAAATTTTTCATCGAGATATCAATAAATATAAAGAAATTTTTAAGTTTCCAAGATCTTGCACATGCGCAGAAAAAAGTAGAACGTTTAGCATTGTGCTTTTCGAACAGATTAACACCAAGTTTGAAACCTGGAAGGGTTTGAAACAAAGAATCTTGGAATTAAGCGGGGATTTAGAGATAGGTGGCTTGGTGGAAAGAACCGTAAGCTCCTTCGATTTTTTTTGCTGGTCTTCTGTTCGAGTCTCGAGGCGCAGGAATTGTATCATAATTTTTTACCCTTTTTTAAATTTATTTTGAATAATATTTTACACTATATTTTAACATTTACTATGTATTTTTCCAATTCTTAAACAGCAGAATAAAAAATTTTCATCGAGATATCAATAAATATAAAGAAATTTTTAAGTTTCCAAGATCTTGCACATGCGCAGAAAAAAGTAGAACGTTTAGCATTGGTCTTTTCGAACAGATTCCTACTAAATTTGAAACCTGGAAGGGTTTGAAACAAAGAATCTTGGGATTAAGCGGGGTTTTAGAGATGGGTGGCTTGGTGGATAGAACCGTATGCACCTTCGATTTTTTTTGCTGGTCTTCTGTTCGAGTCTCGAGGCGCAGGAATTGTATCATAATTTTTTACCCTTTTTTAAATTTATTTTGAATAATATTTTACACTATATATTAACATTTACTATGAATATTTCCAATTCTTATATATCAGTCTTAAAGTTTCACTTTAAGCTATCAATAAATATAAAGAAATTTTAAGTTTCCAAGATCTTGCACATGCGCAGAAAAAAGTAGAACGTTTAGCATTGTGCTTTTCGAACAGATTATCACCAAGTTTGAAACCTAGAAGGGTTTGAAACAAAGAATCTTGGAATTAAGCGGGGTTTTATAGATGGGTGTCTTGGTGGAAAGAACCGTAGGCTCCTACGACTTTTTTTGCTGGTCTTCTGTTCGAGTCTCGAGGCGCAGGAATTGTATCATAATTTTTTACCCTTTTTTAAATTTATTTTGAATAATATTTTACACTCTATTTTAACATTTACTATGTATTTTTCCAATTCTTAAACAGCAGACTAAAAATTTTTCATCGAGATATCAATAAATATAAAGAAATTTTTAAGTTTCCAAGATCTTGCACATGCACAGAAAAAGTAGAACGTTTAACATTGTTCTTTTCGAACAGATTTCCACGAAGTTTGAAACTTGGAAGGGTTTGAAACAAAGAATTTTGGAATTGAGCGGACATTCTGGGATGTGTGGCTTGGTGTATAGAACTGTAGGCTGTTTCATTACATTTTCCTTGTCTTCAGTTAGAGTTTTATAATTTTTTACTCTTTTTTAAATTTAGTTTCCATACTAGTTTAACATTTATTATGAATATTTCCAATTCTTGTACATCAGACTTAAAATTTTACTTCAAGTTATCAATAAATTTTAAGAAATTTAAGTTTCAACATCTTGCACCTGCGCAGAAAACAGGCAAACATTTAGAATTGTCATTTTGGTCGAGATTCCCATTATGTTTGAAACCAGGAAAGGTTTGAAACATAAAGAATCTTTAAATTGAGTGGCATTTCAAGGCTGTGTGGCTTGGTGGATAGAACTGTAGGCTCTTTAGCTGCTTTTTTTTTTTTTTTTTTTTTTGCCGGTCTTCAGTACGAGTCTCTTAGCTCAGGAATCATTTTATAATTTTTTACTCTTTTTTAAATTTATTTTGAATATTATTTTCCACACTAGTTTAACATTTATTATGAATATTTCCAATTCTTGTACATCAGACTTAAAATTTTACTTTCAAATATCATTAAATTTAAAGAAATTTTAAGTTTCAACATCTTTCACATGCGCGGAAAACAGTCTAACGTTTAGCATTGTGCTTTTCGACGAGATTCAGGCAATTAAATATTCAGGTTTAAATTCTAAATACTAGTACTAAATTCTTAAAATTATTATAAGGTTTCGGAGATTTAGGACCTACGAGTCCAGGTGCTCCGTCGAAATACCCATCACGTCGTCATTCCCACTATGTTTGAAATCAAGAAGGGTTTAAAATAATACGAGTCTAAGAATTTATCGCAATTTCAGTAATTGTGGATAAGTGGATAGACCTTCAAGATCTTTCGCTGCTTATTATTGTTCTTCAGTTCGAGTCTCGACACGCAGGAATTATTTTATAATTCTTTACTCTTTTTTTACTTTGAATATTTTTTTCCATATTAATTTAGCATTTACAATGAATGTTTCTAATTCTTAAACGTCAGACTTAAAATTTGCTTAAAAATATTCATAAATTAAAGAAAAAATTATTTTCAAAATCTTTCACATGCGCAGAGATTATTCCAATATTTTGTATTGGGCAAGATACTAAAAACGAGACTAATTATTCTAAGATTCTAAACGAGATTCTAATTATATTTGAAATTAGAAAGGGTTAAAGACTTTAATAATCTTAGAATTGAGCGAATGTTCAGGGATGTGACGCTGGCTAGAACTGTAGGTTTTTTCATTCCTTTTTTTTCTGGTCTTCAGTTCGAGTCTCGAAGCTCCGAATTTTTTTCTCTCTTTTTTCTTTATTTTGAATTATATTTTCTATACTAGTTTAGTACTTACTATGTATTTTTCCGATTCTTTATTAGAATTTAAAATATCTTTAAATTTAAAGAAATTTTAATTGTCATGATCTTGCACATAAGCAGAAATCATACTTTTAGACCAGATTCCTCGTATGTTTGAAACTAGGACTTTTAAATTTAACTAATAATAATAACTAATAATAAACTAATATATATATAAATAATATATATATAGTATAAATAATAAACTAATATAAAAAATAACTAATAGTAAAATAAAAATAACTAAATTTAACAGAATTTCAGGATTTTTTCTTAAATCTTTTAACGAAATAACTGATGTAGCTTAGCTCTAATATATGTAAGTTTTCAAGAATAAATAAAGTCGTGTAATACTGCGTAGTTATTATTAGGGAAGAAATTGGCACATATTTGATTTCAAATGAAATAAAGAAAAAAAAAAGAAAGAAAGAAGAAAATTCCTTGATAGATTTTTAAAATATTTGACATTATTCTTTTTTCATCATTTCATTACTGGTTGATTCGAAACTTTTTTTTCGAAACTTGGCAAAAGTTCAATTCGATTTTTCCCCTTATACAAAGAATTTCTTTATTACTGCTATTTTTCTTTTCATGCAAACAGCTGTACCAATGATTAATTTATTTGTCCTATTTGCATTCGTTTCTTAAATTAAAATCACAGTTCTTGGGAGAATTTTTTATTATACCCTGGACAAAATATGTGTTGTAATTCAACTATAATAACACATTTGGGGAGATTGTATGTATAACCATACATTCATAAAATGCTGCAGATTTTAATAAGAGATTTCTGCCTGATATAAGATTTCTGTTAAAAAAAATTGCATTAGGAAACATTTTATTGTATTTATTCTTGTATCTTCTCTTCATTTGACATTTTTTAAATCTCCACATGAAGTGAATTGCCAGATTCGAATTTTTTATATTTTTCGAAATATTTCTCTTATACACGACTTCTATCAAACCTATTATTCTTCAGAATATTTGTTTCTATAATTATATTCAGTTATTCAATTAAACTGATTAAAAATTAGTATTTAACTAATTTAAATTAAAAGAACAGACAAAATTGCATATAAATCTTCGCTTTAATTAATTAAAGAAATTGTATTTTGTTTATGTCGGAATAATTTTGGAAAATAATTTTCTTGATTCGAATGCTACTTTATATTTTTGATTAAATGCACTGAAATATAATTTAAATTTGTGCTCGAAAATATTACGTATGACGTGTTCTATGCAAAAATATAAAGAAAAGAACTTCTGATGGTTCGTATCTAAGTTTTTCCAACAAAGTATTGAATCTTTTTATAGAAATGCAAAATAATGTTATAAACCTTTATTAAATAGGTTGTTTGTAAAAAAAAAAAAAAAATGAACATTAGATTTTGATTCGCCTGAATATCCTTTTAAAATAGCTGACATTTATAGATGACTCAATCAGGAATGGAAAATATATTAAAGCAAATATTCTGAATTTGTTCAAGAGGTATTATTTTTTAAATCCTTTTAGAAATAAGAATATAACCTGATTTATCAATATAATTAATTTATGATATAATTAAACAATAGGTATAGATTAAAATCAATTTTTCAGAATTTTTTAATTAATTTTCCTTTTTTAGAAGAATTTTATGTCTCTTGGAATTGGAAAACCGGCCGATAATTTCTATTAAATAAGTTTAATAATAGATGGAGACACGAAAACAGAAATCAATTTTTATATCTAATTTGACATATAGATGGCAGCACCATTGAAGAAAAAAAAAATTTTTATTTTGTCTCTTTCTTCATAGATGGTAGCACAAAAAATGAAAACTTTTATTTTCTATTTAATTTCATAGATGGCAGCACTAAACCACTAAAACTTTTATTTTCTCTTTTCTTTCATAGATAGCAGCAGTCAAAATGACGAAAAACTTTTAGTTTTTATTTTATTTCTTAGATGGCAGCACTAATGAATAAACTTTTACTTTCTCTTTTGCTCCATAGATAGCAGCACGAATGCAGAATTTATCTTTCAAAAAACAACTTGTCAGTTCTTGCCTCACACTACAAATATTTTTCCTCAGGATTATTTGACTGCTGTCATGATTTTATAAAATCAATTTTAAAATTAACGGAAGAATTACTTATTAATTAACTAACCAATTATTTAACAAGAAAAGTGTATCTGAGTGATAGTATGAAAAAAAAATGAATTTTTTCAAATAGCATAACGGCAAAAATTCTGATTGCTTATATTTTCACCTTATAAGATAATTCCATTATATTTTTTAAGGGAACTGATATAATGTGTTAAAAGTTATTTAAAATTTTGATTTTCCCTTTTTCATAATTTTTATGAAAGAAAGGATATTAGAACAATGTTAATTATTAAATTTATATATATACTGATTTTTTCTTTAGATGAAAATGAAAATGGCGGAAATTCTGAATAGTTGGAGTAAAAAAAAAAGAAAAAAAGCAGAATTGCGCAAGTATTGAATTAAAGTGGCGCTATTGCAAAAAACGTACCGGTTATACTATATCCCCCCCCAAAAAAAACACATATAATAATATCATATTGCCGTCATATTAATATTCTTAATTATAATATTTTTCATTATTTTTAATTCATCCTCTAGCTTTTTTTTTTCTTAAGGAAATAAATATTCAGTGTAAAAATATTTTCAATAAAATCCTTTTAGCAAAATATGCCTTTAAAATGTTGCAGATATATATATTTAAGTAAGGGAAATATAAGTATTTAGAGTTTTTAACGCTTAAGAACTAGAAATGAATTAGGCAAGTTTTATAAAAAAGAACAGAGTTCACATTTCTTCCCTCTCGTGTATCGCATTTTTTTTTATTTTTTTTTTTTCCCCTTTCTGAAAGCATCGTACATCATGTGCAAGAGAAAAGTAATCACAATACAATTAAAGATGGACTCGTGCTTTTATCGCTAACAGAAAAAAAATCAATTTCATAGTAATAATGCATAATTGTTTTATTAATAAGCAAAATTTGAAAAAGACAAATTTATTTAAAAGGAAAATGATCGAGATTTATTAACGAAATCCTGCAGACATTTAATACATGATTCAGTAAGAACTAGAAGTCTTCAGAACTAGAAGTCTTTGAATGTTTACATTTTTTTCCTTTATGAAATAATGACCCGTTTTTATTGACATTTTTCTAATATTTGTTAAAAAAACAATATTAAAAAATACATTTATTGCAGCAAAGTAAAGATTAAATACCCAGTTTCCTGTAATTTCTGAAATCAAACCGACTTTGGGGAAAATTTATAATATTTGCCTTTAAAATAATTATTTCTCAGTCTCATGTAATTTGAATTTCTTAACATTTTTTATCGGTAATTCTCTCCTTTCCATATATATTTTTTTTTCAGTTATATAATTTCGCATTTTATCAGCACTGTTAGTTCAAAATAGCAACAATGAAAGATTAAAATTTTAACTGTTGAAACAATTGTATGAAAAAAGTTTTATTGATTTTTTATTTTAGGTGATCTAAAAAGTACAATTTTAATAATTATCTTTTTATGCTGGAGAGGGTCGCAGCCAAAGGAACTTAAAAAATGAAACTTTTTTCTGAAATTCCTGTTAAAAATTGTTGTCAAGGGAATGATTTTTTTTTTTTTTTTTTTTTTTGCAAGTTTAAAATAAATAATTTTGTAAATAAAAACTTTTAATAGCTTTAGAATATGTTTTTGTTTATAATTTTAATTGTATAGAAAACCAAAAGTATATGTTGCGTTTTATTCCCTTTGCATTCTCTTCTAGTTTTTCGGTTTCTAATTAAAAAATTCTTAATTCCAAAGCAAAACCACATAAATAAAAGACTTTTTTTTTTTTTTTTTTCATTTCTCTAGTTTCGTAGTTTTTTTCTGTCTTATTATGAAACCTTTTGCATCTGTTTCATTTCTGTGCACATACGCAATACGCTGCATCTCACCAAGAAGAAATGATTCAAGAATCGCTTCATTGAGTATATTTTTTAGTTTTTCTGCCGTAAAGAGTCAATTTCCTCTTTCTCACTAATGTCGTTGGCGCATTTTCAGAAAATTTATGCTGGGGGACTTCCCATTTCAGTTTATTAAGTTAAAAAAACAAACAATTTTTATATGATTAAATCGGAGGAGTTTTAAAGCTGTCTTGCACTAGTTTATAGAAAAACTATCCTTTCCAGTTAGTAAATATTTTTTTTTTTTTTTTTTTGCATTTCAATAAACAATAAAAATAAAATTTTACTTCAAAACATGTATAAATTTAAAAGAAAATTTAAGATTCAAGATCTTGCACATGCGCATAAACCATTCCTATTCTTAGCATGCGTTTAGACCAGATTCCCAATGTGTTTGAATTGAGTAAGGGTTAAACATATTAAGAATCTTAGAATTGTGCGGCGTTTCAGGATGCGTGTTTGGTGGATAAAACTATAGGTTCTGCCACTTCTTTTTGCTGGTCTTCAGTTCGAGTCTCGGAGCCAAGAATTGTTTTATATTTTTATTCTTTATTTATTTTGAATATTATTATTCATACTAGTTTAGCAGTTACTATGAATTTTTGCAATTCTTATACATCAGGCTTAAATTTTACTTTAGAATATTAATAAATTTTAAGTTTGAAAATCTTACACAGTTGCAGAAATGATTCCTGTTATTAGCTTTGTGCTTTTAGACCCGATTCCCATTATATTTGAAACTAAGAATGGTTAAATATGTTAAGAATCTTAGAAATTGCGGTGTTTCAGAGATGTACGCATTTTTGGATAGAACTATATTTTTAGTATTTTCTTTAGAAGTTACCCCTTATGCTATTCAAACAATTATTTTAATTATGCGTTAATGTGTGACATAAAAATGATAAATTCGCTTAATACTACAATTTACATTAGGAAAATCAGAGTATGCATCAGGCGTATTAGCCTACGTATGTTCGTTGCCCTCAGATCGACGTGATGACGGGCAGTCTTGAAAAGCTGATCGGAATTTTTATATATTTCATTTTATAGTTCTGTCGTGTCTCTTGCTAAGGTTTATTTATGATTCAAAACGGTTTCTTCGAAATTCTTTCACTTACATGCATCAGATTATATATTGAAGATTAATTATTTTAATTCATACAGTCAGTTCGAGTACCACATTTAATTATGAAATGTCCTTTAACTTCTTTTATTGTTTTTAGTTTCGAATGATAAAGTTTCAAGACCTACATTACTTTCATTAATTCATTTTATAATCAGTATAAAAAAGGTATAATTATAATACAACCATCTTCAATAGAACAAAAAGATTAAATTGTGTATAAAATTCCGAACAAGTGATAACTTTCGGCATGGTCTGCTCTGAAGGCTGGTGTTTCAGACATTCTTACTACTTTCATCAACTCAAACCCCGTTTTAGATTTCGCAAATTTTCTAACGAAAAATTTCGATATTCATTATTTTGGTTCGTTCAATTCAAATTTAATATACAAAGCATGCTGTTTTCACGACATTTGCATCTACATATTGAAACATAAGTTGCTGAAATCCTCATAACAGGGATAAAAAAAATCAAAATGCTTAGAAAGAGACTTCTCTTTTAAGATAGAATGACTGTTGAGATTTAAACAAACAACCAAAGCTTGTACTCAGGGTGGTATTGTATGCAAAGGTACACTAAATGGGGAATAGAACTAAGCGATGGTTCGAATTCTATATTTACTAGTTTTCCAAAATTTAAGAAAATGATAAAAATGGCGATAACTAAATAACTAATAAACTAGCCCACAATAAGGTAAAATGACATAAATTGAAATTACCGGATAGTTATTGCGCTATAAAAATGGTGTTGTGTTGACTTACAGCACTTTACAAGCCCGCTGACAGTTATCTGTCAGTGATTTAAGCCGAGTGAGCGTCTCTTTCTTTTTGAAGTAGCGCCAGCTAGGACCAAGAGCACGACTTGGCTACTTCATGCTTCACATTCCCTTTTTACAAGGGGGCACATTCACACACCTCGCAGATAGAACACAAAAGAAGACCAACCATGCCCGAACCGGGGTTTGAACCCGGGACGCCCAGATAACGGGGAAGACGTGCTACCCCTATGTTAGGACTAATTATGAAATGAACTAATCGAATGTGTGTTTGGTATTAAAAAAAAGCACCTTCAACATGCAGTATGATCAATACAGCATATACAATTATGTGTGATCTGTCAATATGATATCTATTAATTCCGTAGGAAATGAAATGAAAGTCATATTGCTGTAGCAAAACAATTGCAAGGGTTGAGAAAGAGTACATGAGAGCAGCTACACGTCTCTCTCTAAGACCGAACAGATAACTCCTTTCTTATCAGACAGTGTATAGTTCCAAATTTTCTCTAGGTCAAAACTTCTTTTACAAAATAAGAATTTCTGCGTTCCCTCCTTTTCTATAATAGTTAGTCCTCTTAATAAATATTAAAATAATGTTGCATATAATCTAAAATTATCCTAAATATCTATCGAAAAATTACAAAGTGAAAATAAAAGCGGTCATCAAATGCAATAAAAACTGCTTACTAAAAATAATCAAAAAATTAATTAAAAATAAAAAGTTAAATGAATGGTTTCATATAGTTTCTTTAATATTAGTCGCAAACTGCAGCGCTAAGTAAATGTGCAGCCTCTTTCTTTTCTCAGACAGGAAACAAGTTTTTGAATTGAAATGACACTCATCCAAATGCAACGAAAGAAATACAATTGAAAGCCTTTAAATTCTGGGACATAATCTAGTGCAGGATTCCGATATGGATGTCGAACTCTTAGCATCCGTTTCTAAATTTTACTGTCAGTTTTTCATCGGTTGCGAGTTCTACTTATTCTTCTTATAAATTTGATGATTCTGATTTATGTACAATCATGAAAGGATTTAAACCCCAATTTGGTAAATCATTATTAAACAGCAGGCGATATGCAAATCCGCAGGCATGTTGATATATTAATTTTCTTAAGATGTACGTACTCCACACTGTTCTCCTCGATTGCCTAAACACTGTTTACTTGCCTTCAGATTCTCTACGTTCCACTATTCAATGAGGGGTGGGGGGAATATCATTACCATTGGAGCCTATGGTGTATAGAATCGAAAAGACCTCTCTCAGAAATCTGGATGCTCTCTTTCGAAGATCTTGCATTAAATTCTGAAAACATTGTTGAAATGCCGAGAAAATATTTTTACGCAAACATTAGAACGAGTTGTTTCCGCGAAAATTTTAACAAGTTGCAAATATCTTGTCTTGAAGCGAGATCTAAAAAGTGCAGCTATCTATATCTTTGCATCTGAACGATCGAGATAATAGATTAATTCTAAAGAAGAAGGCAGCTTAACTCTACTTACTCCGGAATAACTTCATCAATTGCATTTAGAATTCTTCACTTTCAGCAGAATGTCCCATCAATGGCTTATTGAATTTTTTCCAGAAAGAAAGAATTCAAAAAGTTTCTAGAGATACATGTTAACAAAGTGGAGGAAATTTTGGAGCAACTAAAATTAAATAAAGACCTAGCTAAGGTGCAAATATAGTTCATTTGCAGGGTGTTTTTTTTTTTTTTTTTTTGTCAACACACACACAAAACTAAAGGTCATTACAGCATTATTATGTGTGCGTACAATTCGAAATATTATATTTCGATATTCTAGGGTTTTTTACCTTGTAATTTCAACGGTTAACCGATATATCCTAAGTTGATAGACTATTCTATCATAACCTGGAACCATTTTCATTTCCGTTCAGAAAGTCTCGACTGTAGCTGTAAAATTCGTTCGGAACTGGATTTCCTAATACCTATGGTGCATCTGGAACAAGTTACAAATTTTTCGAAATTCTGGAGATTCGATTAGCAGCATTACATCCTAAAAATGATAACACGGTCAAGAGATTTAACAGAACTTTAAATCCTCTTTCTGTGCTGTTTCAAAGAATATAATCAATAGAGTTACCATTTTTTCCCTGGCTAGTAAGAGCGCGTTTCATGAAATGACTAGATGGACTCTATCGGAGATGCTTTGACATTCTTTTTCCGAATTAACACAAGAATTTAAAGCCATATATGCGATTTCTAGACAGCGAATTAATCTGCCCACTAGACACATGAAGACATCTTACGCTGTTAAAGTTGCGGCCTACCATTATAAGGATGCCGATAGAGCCTGGAGGCAGAGATTCGAGGCCGAAGCTGTTAATGAACTGGAAAGATTATCAAGAAAGTAAACGATGTTGCTTACAGAGTTCAGAAGTCACCTAACTCCAAGTCAAAAATTATTATATTATCGATATTAATCTCTTTTCTTCTTCTTTTAATTAATACCATATGCTGATAATTTTCTATGTTTTGAGCAGATTATTCAATTAGCTACGGCAAATAAATACGCAAGTATCCACAGAAATTTCCCATGAAAAAAAAAGCTTATAATAATTTAGAAAAATGAACTAGTTTCTTCAGTTCATCATCATATCTGATATAAATTATCTATTCATTATATAACAAACATTATAATAATTTCCTATAGTTAAACCGATAAGAAATGTCGCGGTTCGGATTATAATTGCTCTCTTATTTGTCAAAGGCTTACAGAAGGCATTAAATATTATGCTTATGCATATATCAATGACAATTCATCCATTAATGCTGCAGTATCCACTTATTTATTTTCAGAAGTAAAATTTTCTTCTTTTTATCGAAATTTTTTACTTTATCTTGAGTCTTGCATGCTCTTTGCTTATTCTGTCAGCCCTGATAGACTGGTGATCAACGAAAGCAATAAAAAAAAAATGTAAAAATAAGGCAGGGAATGAACTAACAATAAAGAAAAACGCAGATCGAGACAGTTTATGGAAGTTCCTTGTGCGCAAAATCGATTGATTTAAAAAAACAAGTGATCCTTTTCATCGTCTGAATTTAAAGGAGCTGCACTTACAATCAGCAGCGGCGTGAAGGGCTCGTCATTTACTTATTTTTTTTCTTCTCATTCCCAAGTTCGCCTTCGTTCTTTCGGACTTTTATTGGTATTTATCTCGTCGGACATGAATACGTTGCTTTCGATTCTTTATGTCTTGACAAAAACACATCTGCTGTATTGAACATTCATATTTTTTTTTTGCTAGAAATTAATTATTTGAAAAAAGTATGAGGATAATTTTTTAAAAGTGTTCTTCATATAAACATTTTTGTGAGCGATCAATAAATATTAACCCTTTGCACTCGGAAAAGTAAATACAAGGCTTGTTTATTATTGCGGAAAATAAATATATATATTTGTTTCAAGTTGAATTTTCCCTAAAAGTTATTTTACATCTCTTTACTATTCAGTAGAAACTTTTAACAACCGAAATTGAAAAATAAATAAATAAAACGTTAAAATGATGCAACGTCTTGAATGGTGATTAAAAAAATTAGATTTAAAAAAAACCCCATTAACGCCGAGGATAATTTAATGCATATCTTATGCGATATTTATTTTTGGAAGAGAATTAGCCGACTAGAATAAGGACTATGCGAGGATGAAAACCGAACCTTTTATCTGCTGAATTACCACATCATTTTCTGTTACAAATACTATAAAGAATTTTTATACCGATTATTGAATAAGTTTAAAATGCAAGAAACCTCATCTGTGGATTTATAATTTTTAGGCTACTTAGGGGTAGAGCAGTTCTTTTTTTTTTTTTTTAATTTAGCTTTTTTTAGCCATGAACAAAAACCGAAAGATAACCAGATAGATCTTAATATGCATTTGTAAACCTCTGAAAACTTGCTAATGAACTGCAAAATATAGACAGTCGCTTCCAAAGGAAAAAATAGCCAAAAAAAAAAAAGTTTTCAACCGCAAGTTGGACACATTTCGCCTTCTTTTACTTCCATGAGTCTTTTTGAATACTTACCAATTAGTATAATGAAAAATCAGGTATGAGAACCATTAATTTAGCACTGCAATTACTCCTGTGCCATTCGCACTCCCGTGGTATAATCCAATGCCAAAAACTATCAGATTAAGGATACGGTGTTTCAAAAATCAATTTTAAAAAATTACGTTTTTTAGTTTTTATTTCTGAGCGCCAGCTTGCATTTTTCTAAACTTCGTAAGTAAATCATGAAAATACGAAGCTTTATATCTCTTTCAGATAATTACTGCAAAATCCCCATGCATATCATCTTGTAGGAAAAATATCCGCGATTATTCTTAAATATTAGACATTTACCAGAAATTTCTCGAACTGATATCATACATTAATGAAATTGAAAATGTAAGGATTTTTGAATACTAATCCCCAATTTTTAAAAAGCAATTATCCTATTGATGAGCAGAATTCTGACGAATTATTTGATAGTTTAATCCTCTTTCACAAGAAGATTAAATTGTCAAAGGAAATTGCATTCCTTGAAATGAGTACCTTCTTAAAAATTTCTGTTAAACATTAACTTTAAAAAATATTCACCACAAAAACAATATTAAAAATGAATTCGCCTGTTTAGAAGTATAATTAATCTATAGAGAACAAATTGCAATTTGATGTTTTTCCCGACCATGAATTTACTTATTAAATTTGAAACAAATGCCACTTTTTATTTCCATTTATTACTAATACATTTAATCAATCATTAAGGCTAAAATTAAGTTTTAACTTAATACTATAAAAATTAAACCACTGAATTTTTGGTAGATTCATTTTCTTCTACAGTCCGCTAAATCCATATTTTAAATTAAATTTTGCAGCTATGCGCACATATCTTAATAAGTTCAATGGAAAAAATCCAAGTGAAATTTGTAGGGAAAAAAAAAATTTAAAAATGTACAAAATTTTGGTTTTGTCTATTGATTAATTCAGGTGCTAGCGAACGCGAATACTACAAAAAGCTACAGGTCAGTATAATAAAATATAGAACATCTGCACTAGAAAATCGAGATTTGATTTTTTTTTTTTTTTTTTTGACAAATTCAGTCAGAGTTAAACTTACAACAGCAATGAATCAATCAACGAGATAACCACTTCCACGAAACTTAAAAGTCTTGCAGGAAATACCAAAACATTTCTCCAAAACGCAATATAAACCCACGCCATAATGACATCATATAAATGCATTTTAAATAAGCATGTTATCAACCATGTTTTAAAAAAAAAGTATTACTCAAATTTGCCTTCTGCATAACTTCACTTATATTCAATAAGGAAACCATTTTAAGTCGTTTATTTCTCGTGCGAATCTACAATCTTGATCAATATTAACAATAATTTCCAATTAATTTAACCCACTTTGTTAGAATACCGAAAATACATATTCATCTTAATATAAATATACAACAAAAGGTTTTCAAATAATTGAAAGTCGAGACTTGGGGTTTAAAAAAAAAACTGTACAACACATAAGGATTAATTTAGGAGAAAAAGGGAGTGGGCTACAGTTCTTGTGAAATATTACAGCTCGGCTGTGAACAAGAAACAACTCTTTCAATCAGAATTGCAATCCGTGTATCATAAAACTTACTGTTCAATTTAAATCGGTTCTAATACAGAAATATTTTTCAACTAATAAAACTATATAGGTATTGAGATTTTTTTTTTTTTTTTTTTTCAAATCGAAATATACATGGACCGAGAGAATTCAGATAATATACACCGCAAACGCATGAATGAAACCTGAATAATCAACTAAGAAATTTAGAACACGAAATTGACACAGCATATTTGCCCAAATTATCAACCAGGGCAGATTTTCATTGCTCCCATACAATAACCCAACCTGCCTGCCTCGAAATGCAGTTCGCATTGAGCAAGTAAGTCAAAACAGAAACAAAATATTCCATTCAAATTTGCTTCTACTCTAAAAGCGGTAATGATCGAGGTATTATTTGTGGCATTAAAAAAAAGTAAGCGTCATTAATAAGTGCAGCCGACAGTACGAAATTTTTAATGAACCGATTTCGTAAAAAACTTAAGTAAAAAGCTAACTTTTCACAAATGATCTCTTCCTTTACAGAAAGCCTGCTTTAAAATTTCCATTTTAACTATCCTTAATATCCTCACTATAAAAACATTACTACACAAATTTATGTCTCAATTCTAGAGTGAAGATGCACAATTTTAACGCTTAAGACAGAGCAGTACGCATTGTTTTAACAAACTTATTAACTAGAACTTAATCTGATGTATACTCGGCTAATCAATTCTGCACCACGATACGGTTTCACAGATAATCGAATTCGCCTACCGCTAACCTCTTCCAAGTGGTTTATAACATATTATAAATCATGCGACTAAAATGAGAGCCTGTATTAATATTAATAATAATAATAATAATAATAATAATAAAAACGCGGAACCCATCTTTTAATCCACACTATTTATGAAACAACTTTACGTCTACAAAGATTTAAGGGAATGGCGCTGCCTATTAAAATAACTATCCTATGAAAATCGCATTTTATTGCGATGTTCAATTACATTAATGCACGGAAAATTTTATTCTGCTTCAACAAATTATAAAATCGAAAAGGCACAGTGTCAATCTCGTCTGCATGTAAACGTTCAAATCCCATTCAATATTAAAATTTTAATGGGTCGAATCCATTCCCATTGTAAACTCTAAAATCATAAGTCGATACTAAGTATACAACCAAAGCTCGTTAAAACTGCAATTACATTTACCATATTCGACAAACTGATTAAAAATACAGCCTAATACTCAGAATATGCGCCGACATATAGTTCTAATGTGAGCCAAATTATATTCATACATATTTTAATTACATTTCCTGTAGAATTATGTCAAGTTACTTCACCCAACAATTCACCAAAGCAACCTGGTCATTCCATACACATTTAGAGTATATGTCATTATCGTGATTTTTCCCTCTAGAGCTTACCGATATTAGCGACTGTTTTATAACTCGAAATTCAAGCACACAGAAGCTAATTTCGGAGAATATCACTGCAGATATATTGAGAAAAGCTGCAGAATGCAATACTTGCCCGCTTCAGAGCAAGTTAGCTAGCAAAACACATACATTATCATTTGTTTTTGGCACCACCTTTCTTTTGCATTTTCGTAGTCCGATCAGCGGCAGAAAAATTTAATAAGGTTATGATAAAGGATTTCATTAAATACTTGAAATATTTTCATGAATAGGTTTTCTAAATTATTTAACAACTGAACTGAATTTTTACAATTTGAAATTTTCGAGTATACTTCCTGAACATTTTTTTAGCACACTCTGTTCATTTAAAAGCAAACCGTATAGTTAAAGAAGTTCTAATTCACAAATACACTTCCAAGAGTGTTTAATAAAAAATAATGATACGGAATATTAAATTTTGAAAAACTTAAATTCAATAGATGCTGTGGCCTATCAGCAAAGTAATCAGATTTTTGATCTTCAGTTAAAAAAAAAAAAAAAATATCACAACCTACTTTTCCTGACCACTAAGCAGTCGCATGCCAGCTCATAAAATGTTTGGCGTCTGGATGCGATTGATTAGGATCCAATAAGCCGTTGCGGCTACTTTAAAAACTCCCTTTTCTTTTGCGGGAGAACAAAATTTATATTATTCAGTTATCATCAGAAGATGATTTTCTGGTTGCTGAAAAAAAACCCCATTAAGTTACATTATTAAAAATAACAAAAATTAAAACAATAATATTTTCCATAGCTTGAGCTACTTTTTACAGTGAATCGAGTTCAAACCATAATTTATAAAGTTCTTTAAAATGGAATGTCCTTGGTGGGAAAAAAAAATCAAATAATGAAGATCTGGAGCAAGAAAAAATTGATACAACAGAAATCTAAATAATATTTGTCAATAACTAATTTCCTCATCTTAACGTCCACAACTGGCAATAGCTCGACATTTCGATGACTCAGAGGATAGATGTAAAGACTTATGTTTTCCATTACTTTTCAATACCAAGACATATTGCAATGAAAATGAAAAATGTAAAAGCATCAACTACAGCACATTAGTTCACATGATCACAAAAGGAATGTAAAATGTAGGCATATTATTAGCAGATGACGGCAGAAAATGACCAATACTTAATATGCAGCTGTTGACAGATACCTGTAGTATTTTTGAAAAATATATATTTTCTGATTTTGCATTCTTTTTTCCTTTTTCATATCCTTTTCTTCAAGTTATTTATCCAAACTTTTTTGTTTGCGTAATACAAACCAAGGTTTTAGATGGCAAATTAAAATGAAATTGAATGAATATTGCATGAAGCGGCCACTAAACGAATTTTAGAAAATGGGCAGGCCGTACTTCGACCACCAGTCCAGCACTCTTAAGATTCAACATTGCTGTTTCATTGGTAAATATATTTCTTTCAGATATAAGTTCTTTCTTTCTTCAAGTAACATGCTGTTTATCTGTATACATAACCATACGTTAAAGGTACAGCACAAACTTATGATGTCTGGTTATTTTGTTCATTGTTGTTCAATAACGGCTGGCTGACCTACTCCTTGAAAGGAAGGAAAGGTCCAGGGATTGAGACATACCAGAATCATCAAGACTAACCACTGCAGTTCAGTGTACACTCTTGGATATTGAAACAGAGCAATATCAAGGCGAAACTAGCGTTCTTCGTGAAGGGTTGAAGGGCAGTCCAAAAAGGAGACCTTGAATTTATTTCCCTCGGTCATCAGCCTAGTGTCAAACAGAAGATTCCTAAAAATAAAACAACAAATTAATAATATATAAGTAAAAATATTCACGGGAATTTAACAATTTTAATTCGTAATTTTAAGAATTAGTTCCATTTTTTTATAAAGAATTATCATCAAAGTTTCTTTTTAAAAGCATCATCAGGAACAATGCAATTACAGACTAGAAGTATAGTAAGCAAGAAAAAGAGACTGAAAAATTATTCTTAACTTTTTACAGTTTTAGAAAGGGAATTTGCCGACATAGCGTTTTGGTTTAATAGGAAAATAGTCCGCGCAACTTAGTTGCCGTAAAGCCAGAATTCGAGACATGAAAATATTTTTTGAACTAATTAGAAAATATTACATGTTTTTAAGAAAGACTTTGCAATAAGACGATCTAACATTTAATACAATTCTTTTCCCCAAAACGTATTTACAAACAGTTGAACACCGACAAAGAAACATTTGGACCAAACAACTTAATAGTTAAATTAATTCATTTATGGTATTAAATTTTCATACTTTCAAATACTCCAATGACGAGAATAATTGTTAATTTTTAATTGATTTCACTTTTAACAAACCTCATAACATGAAATTTTAGATATTTAGATGCAAAATAATCCGATATATGCCAGAAGAAAAAGCTCAAGAGTTTACCTCAATACGTATTGATGCGAAAAAAGATTTTCTCAAAACAATTTTAATTTTTACACTTCTTAAGTTAAATATAAATTTACAAATTGGTCTCTTTAGTCATTCCAACAAAATTGTGCACAGAAGCATAAAACACTTTTGAAAATATGAATAAAAAATTACTCTATTATGTTCATTCATAAAAAGAAAACAAGGGGTAAATATTAACTAAATCTCTTTATATGACTACTCATCGATATAACAGCGTCGATTTCGCTATTTAATTGTCCCAAAGAGATCATGTGAATGACATAAAACACGATTGAATTATTTACCTGACGATCCATCGTTTATATTAAATGTTCTTTGAATGTTGGTTAAAAATAATGCGAATATCCCGATGCATTTCAACAGCTAAAATTTAATTCAGATTCATTTTCTAATTCAAGCAGTCAGTTTCCGAATGAATTAACGATGCCAGAGAGCAATGGGTAGTTCGAATTTGCATTTTTAGTAAGAAAAATTATCATTAACGGCAGATCGTTTAAATTCAATTGCCTAATAAAAGAAATTGCCCTTTAAAATTTTACATTATATATTAAATATTCTCATATTTTTCATATTATGGTAACTTACTCAAAATTCCCATTTATTTGTTGATTGTTTTATACGGAGATTTATAAATGAAATTAACGAATTTCATCTGCGAATGAAACATTAAAATATTAAAATTTTAAAAGAACGTATTAAAGTCTACACTCTAACACGAATAAAATCATTACCTACGATTATTTAGATAGATGTTAGAACCGGCACGAAAAAAAATGGGGAAATTTTTACTATTATTTTATTTTTATTTTTTGCTTCTTTTGCACATAAGGAGCTGTTGATGTTTTCAGTATTTTGCGATATCAGAAATTTTAATTTAAATAAACAGTATTACATTAACTCGGATGGGGGGGGGGGAGAGACAGCTGAAAAATTATGATTAGGTGATTAGTTTGAGGCCTTCTTTATTATGAAAAATAAATTTCATTACTAAAGCTTTAACTTATTAATGCTTCATTAATAAAGTTTTTATTCACAAAAATGGAAATCAATCCTGACAATTTTTAATACAGCATTTAGATTCAAATCTTTTTAAATAGACAGAATTACTAATAAAAAGAAATTTAAAAATCTTCTAATTTATATTTCAGTTTCGAAAAAGCATTGCATCAAAATTTAAAACAAGTATTCATTCTCTTTAATATAATTATTATTTGAATCCTTTCGCTTTGCTATTTAATTATAGTTTTATAATCTCATTAAGTTGTAAAACGTTGAACATACCTTGTAAAAAAAATTTAAAAAATTAAAGATTTCGAGAAACTTTTTGTAATCCCAACAAATTTCCTCTCATTATTATTACATAGAGCTATTTTGTCCGAATGTTAATCATATTAAAGCCGTTAGCTTAATCGATTGTCCTTTGCTTCTGCACTTTTGAATTAATAATTATATAAATACTCAATAATCAGTTTAAAATAACAAAGAACTTTATTTTTTGCAAACTTTTAGCGACTCAACGCCCTCCCCATCCCCCTCAATTTATATGTTAAACTGCGAAGACTCTAGAAATGAGAATTAACATCAGCACTACCAAATAGTCTTAATTTAATTGTATATCTCTGAAATTATTGAACAGAAATCCACTTAAATTTTGCATTGCGGTTCCTTGCTGTCTTGTTGTTTCGATTAACATAAAAATTTGAGAAGTAGGAAAAATTTTTGAAGGCAAAAATCTAAAATTTTTATTAAAATTATTAAATACTAGCCACCTTTGGCGACCAGCCTGTTCATCATGAATAGTAAGTACTCTCTAATTTTTATAATTAAATATCTATGTAACTTGGACTCTTAATATCTTCTTCAGCAAAATATTTTTAAGCTTCAAATTTTGATAGTTTTATATAACTTATAGTATTATAGAAACCTTACATTCTCTAATTTTCTATTAGTTTCCGTAATATTTAAATTTGAATTTGAAATGGAAGAGAAAACTTTAATCAACGGAAAAGCGTTTTTGCTGAAACCAAGCATATCTTTTAAAGATAACTACGGAAAATCGAATCTTCAGCATTGTAATCTAACGTGTATCACTGAATATTTCCTTTTATGATTTATACCAAACTTCCAAGAATTATTCAATAGAATTTTTTCTGATTCGTCATGAAATTCAATTTTACTTTCAAAATGATTTAAATATGGTAATATTTTATTTCAATCAATCAATATACTTGAAGCAATTATGAAGTCTAAATGTTATAAAGTCCTTCGATCCTATAAATCATATTCAATAAAATTATCTCGATAATTAACGTTTCAATCGTCTGCGATCAAACTTGATCAAGTTGTAAAACAGCTTCGAGTACCATTATTTTAGGAGAATCAACACTTTCATCATTTTAGACAACCAGTCTTGGTGGAAGTCAAAACGTGATTCTTCACAATGGTCAATGGAGAGGTCCAAAACCGCACGCTTTTATATAGAATAGAAACATTCCAATTTTCATAACTCAATTAGTTTTAATTGCGAAAAATTCTTTAAAAATATTAGTGCCTCGAGAATATTTTAAATATGACTCGCAGAAAAGAGGATCTGTATAAAAGTTTAAAATTCGTCATTCATCAGATTAACTATTGATTCAAACTATATAAAATGTAATTATTTCACTTAGACATTTTTATTATTATATATATATATATATATATATATATATAAGTCAAATAAAAAAAGTTTTAGAAATTAATTGTTGGGTCCTGATTAGAGTGAATAGCCTATATATATTAAAATAGGTGTGCCTTAAATAAAATTGAATAATATTGGTAATAAAAATATTGGTATTTTAAAACTTCACAGAAAACTTTTTCCCGCTTTCATTTTTTATGGGAAACTAGGGGGGTTCGAATCCTTCTTATTTTCGCTCGTAAACACTGATATTGTCCGATGCTGTACCCGATGTTTATCAGTTCCATTTACCAAGTTTTTAAACTTCACTGGCCATTCGTTCAGTGTTGAAATTTAGTCATTCCATAAGGACAACATAAAATTTTTTAACTGACCTACTTCCGATTCAAAACTGAAAACCCCACAGCGAGAACTTTCTTTGCTCATATCTCCAGTGCCTAAATATTATTTCAATTTTTCACGTTTTGCCTCCAACACAGCAGCTTCAGGATCAGCTTTTCTTTTTAAATGTGCAGATCCTCGCTCTATCTTCGCATTTTCTTCCCTTCATTTGATATCTTTAGAAACATCATTAATAATTTTTTTAACAAAGGAACACGTGTTTAGCTTAAGTATTCAGATGACTCTTAGCCGAGAGAAGAATATCTCAGTTCAGTAAAGCTTTGAATTTATTCTTGACACTCGGTCGTTTTATCTCCCTTTTTCTCGACTAATTCAAGATATTTTAAGGGTAAACTTCTGCTATCTTCTGCTATTCTGTCGGTTCGGTTCAGAGAGATGAACCATTTTCGTTACTCGGAAAAGGTGAAGAAATTGGAAAGCTATTCATTAATGTCACCACAAACGATGCGTCCAAAAGTAGAATAAACAAATAATAGTATTTTCAACTCATTTGCTGTTAATTAAAGCTTTACCTTTTTTTTTTTTTTTTTTGTCCCCATTTCACCATTAAGTGCAATATAAATACTTATTGCGACATAATATTAATTTTCAATCAATGTTTCAAACAATACTGGGGAAAAAAATCTGAAATGTTATCTGTCAGGTGACTCACTGTCTACCAGTCACAAACCGAATAAAATGCAAATAATAAAAATGTTAAATAAAGGAAAGATATCACGTTTCATATTTATTCCATTTAAAACATACATGTGTTAAACATTATATTTTCCTAGGTTTAGTTTGCAGTAAGAGTAAGTTTGTTGCGATGCCATTGTATTATTTCCTTTGGATCGCAACTGTAACGTCACAGTCCTTACGACAAAAGTTGAAGGGATGTGATGAGGCGATCTAAATGATTTGTCATTACGTCATTATGTATTTGTAAATAGAACGAAGCAATATCGAGTGTAAGCTCGGCAGTTGCTCAAAATAAATATGCTTTATTTTTCTAACAGAAGACTGAATTATTTTCCAACAATCCGGCATCTGGTATATGCAGCTTGCAGAATTGAGATTTGATTTTGTTCCTTACATAATTGTGGTATCCTCGGCGGGACGGGTTGTTGAGTTGGAAGTCAACCTGAATCCGAAAGTTCCATTCTGAACAACTGAATTTTGAACTATTGCATTTTGAATTCTTTGAACTGAATAATGGATTTAAATGCTTTGTTAGCTCAAAAAAAAAAAAAAAAAAAAAAAAAAAAAATGTTGAGAACAGCATTTTTTTTTTTTTTTTTTTTTTTAGCCTAAAAAAGATTGAAACCGAACTTCAGAAAGAACAGGTTGATTTGAACCTACTTTCGATTTTGAAAGTACAAATTATGGATAAATTTCAGAGACTCGACACTTGTCAGAATCAAGTTTCTGCACAATTCTTGGAAACGAAAGAAGCCGAGCAACTATATTTGGATGATACAGAAGAAGCAGAAAACTACCGAAACCGTTATATTGAAATTTGTTCCCGAGTGGATTTGAAATTACAAGCTGCTGCTATTCCGACCGAAACTGTATTTTTTGTGATAAATTTCATCCGAGTGAAAAATGTTATACTGCTAGAAAAATGTCTAACAGCAAAGCGACAGTTATTATGAAGAAAAGGTGCTTGTTTTATATGTTTTAAAGCAGGTCACTTGAGTAAAAATTATGAATTTAAAAATATTAATTGTTCTAAATGTAATTATTCTTATTTTGAAATTATGTGCCCTAAATTGGATAAAAATTATAATCAAAAGTGTTCCATAAAATCGGAAAATTCTCTATCTAATTGCAACAGAAACGAAAGCATTTACTTTCAAATTCTCTGCGTTATCATACGGATCAAAAGTCAGGAAATGAGGGTTTGAGTTCTCATTGACTTCGCGTGTGAAAATTGCTATATCAGCGAAAGTGTTACGAATAGTTTGAAGGCCACTCCGCTCAGAGAAGAAACCATAATTCATTCGCTGTTGGGGGAGGGGGACGGGACGGACGAAACGAAACCTAAGCATCGCAGTATGTTTTCTATTGAGATTAGTCGTTTAGAACGCTATTTTGCATGTAATTTTTAAGTACTTTCGGAAAAGAAAATATGAGGATTTATTTCTAAAATGGAGGATAAGCGTATTCTGAGCGAGTTGAAAGATAAAGGAATTATTTTATCTGATCTGAACTGTAAAGAAACCGAAATTGGGGCTGATAATATAGGAAAATTATTAAATAGGAATTAAATTGAGGTAGATTCCGGATAACGGCTATTGAAACTAAACTAGGATGGACGGTAATCGGAAAATTCAGTTCGAACGTTAAAAGTACTATGTTAACGACATCATCGTTGCATGTAAGGAATGTTAGTGTTAGAGAATTATGGGAATTAGATATTTTAGGAATAACTGACCCCTTTCTTCATGAAATCACGAGAGACAGTTTTGATTTAAATGATTTCCAGCAGAAGTTAACAATTCTTCCAAACGGAAGGTATAAGTTAGAGCTTCCGTGGAAACATGACCCAGCAAATTTACTTGATAATAAAGGTTTAACTTGTGTTAGACATGAGAAAGTCATATCATAGAAAAGATTATTTTTTGAACTTTAACTGGATGTAAAAATCAGTTTTGTGCAGTAATATTTTCGGAAGTTAGCACGGAAAAACACCAAAATTTCGCTTGCTTTGTAATTAGAATTCTAATTAAAAATCCCCCCTTCAAAAAAAAAAAAATCGCCCCGAGATACACATTTCCACCCTCCAAAATATACATGTGCCAAGTTGTTAGATCTAGTCAAACGGTCTGGAATGTAAAACCCCAACACACAGGCGCGTGCATACATAGATTCCTCCACTTATAATAAACAGCCTTGGTGAAACTCTGAGCACTGATAATATTATATATATATATATATATATATATATATATATATATATATTTAAGACGGTGGAAGGATAGGTCGAAAATCGTGCGTTATTATAAAATAGCGATATTTAAATTTTCGTAAATCATTCAGATTTAGTGACTGATTTAGATGACTAGAGTGCAATTCTCTATTTAAAATATTAGTGTTATGATTATTTTGTTAAATACTTTTCACACCCAGAAGAGTTAAGTATAGATTTGAAATTCGTAATTCAATAGAGTATTTACTGACTCAAGTTACATAAAGTATAATTATTTACTTTATTTACATCATTTCTCCTAGGCTGATTATTACTAAAAGTTTACACATTAGATGTTAGGAGTTGATTAGAGCGGATATCTTATAAAAATTATAAAACCATGTTTGCTTTAAATGAAACTAATTTACTGAATAAATAATATAGCTATTTTAATAGGTTACATACATTTTCTTACATTTATCTTTTTAGAAAATATCTTATTTCATATTTATTTCATTTAATGCAGACATGAGCTGAAGTATTTCCAAGTTTTCAGATTTCTAGTTTTAATTTGCAGTATTAGTTAACTTCTTTAATTTGAGCTATGCCAATGCGATGATAATGCGTAGATAAAATGTTTTTTTCTTTTTCTCTTACGTGCTCAGGCAGGTTCAACCTTATATTATTTTCTCCGAAATAAATTGTTTAAAAAAATAGTTAAAACATTTTTTTAAAAAATCCATCAAAAACAAAAACTTAATTTATAGGTTATAATCATGGTACCATTGATATGATCATTTTTTGAACTTTAAGATAATGTAAAAATCAGTTTTAAGCTGTAATATTTTCGGAAGTTATCGAGAAAAAATACTGAAATTTCGCCTGATTTTTAGTTAATTAAAATTCTAATAAAAATTTTTAAAAATCGCTCCGAGGTGCACATTTCTGATCTGTAAGTATACATGAGCCAAGTTTGTTAAGTTTGGGTCAAGTGGTCTGATCTGTAGAGTGTCAACACACACTTTACTTATAATAAAGATGAATGTAAATTTTCTTTTATCCTTTCTCCGAGATAATATACGTAACGAACAAAAAAAGTGGTATATTTAAATACCGATTATGCGACTTAATTGCAGATTATTAAAATTATGCAAATTACCGAGGATAAAAAAATCTGGTACAGTTAAAAAAAGGACAATCAAACGCGAAATAAAATATTCTGCAATAATACAATCTACGAAAATTATAACTAAATCATGGCGCTTTTGCCAATTATTTTAAGTTTTATTCATAAGTTTAGAACTGATTATGTAAATAATAATGGCGTATTAATGTTGTCCAATAGGGTGGAACGAAAACATAAATTTTTGATTTTTAATTTGTAACAACGCAGGAAATTGGCTTTTTGGTGTACATAAAATAAATTATAAATATGAAAAATATTGGAGTAAGTCTTAAGGTGCCGCAAGGACGTTGAAGTTTCATAAAAACGCTCACTTTTTGCAACTTCAAGGATTTTTGCGTGCCTCTATTATGAAATAAAAAACTTTCACTGGGCATTTCCATATGAATAAAAGTATAAAAACAGTTTTACTATTGCACTGACATGACACTCAGTTTCACCGGAGCGGTTGTTGTTGATATAAGGTGGAGATTTGTCTACTAAAGGCAAAAGGGGGGGGGACGAGCATTGAGTTAAGAAAATTGGTTATTAAGCATGCTAATAGATGGAAAGTATGTGCCAGAAATATCAGAGATTGCCAACAGAAGTCATTCAAGGTTAATGACATCATCAAACGCTTTAAAACCAATAATCAGGTGGACAATAAACCCAAAACAAACCACAATAAGATTTACAAAGAAACAGATGATCGATATTTAAATCAGAAAAGTAAAAGAAAATTCATTTCTTAGTACACCAAACCTATCTATTATTGCTGAAAAGGAATTCGGAAAAAAATGTAGCCCATCAACAATAATAAAATGTGCTCCATAAGGCAGATCTCTGTCGTAAAAAAGCCAGACAAAAACCTTTCATATGTAATCGAAATCAGACTAAGTGTTTATGTGATTTTATTATTTGTAATATTTTGTTTTTATTTAATTACTTTATTTGTATTTTTTATTCTTTGCATATTTATTCATACAGTAAAGATTAATACTGAACATAGATGGCGCAGTATGCGCTAACCCATATGTATGTTTGGAATGTGGGGGAGGCGCACTTAAGCTTGTTTTTTTTTTTGTAAAGACTTGACCCTGAGAGTTGGTGTGAAACTGGTGCAAGTAGGCACCGCTCGCTCTTTTGTTAGCGGCAAAAAGAAGTATTCGTTCGCTCTTTGTTAGTGGCAATTTCTACTTTAATTGTATATAGTATTATGTGTTACCTTATATATGTGAAGTCATCGTCCATGTGTTGTTATATGTGTGTGTGTGCAAAATAAATAAGAAAAGAGACAAGAAGGCATCTTTCCTTGGCTTAAATACACACAACCAGCTACATAAAATTGGAGGCACCGACGAGATGTCAGCATGAGAAACAGATAAGTTTCTTTCATTTTTTTCTTATTATTATTGATTATTAGTTTGATGTTTTTAAAGAGAAGAACATCTGAAGAGTTAATAAGAAGTTCTCGAATTGCGAGCGAACATAATTTTCTTTAGTTTCGGTTCCGTTTCGCAAACGATTTGTTATATAATTTCTTTTGAACATGGACGATCCGAAAAGATATAAGGAACACATAACGCAAATTAAAGTCGCAAGAGGCAAGGTTAAGGCCTCCTTAACTAGATTAGAACATTCTGCAGATGAATTGAAATCAAAAAATGAAGTAGTGATTCGTTTGCAGAGGTTAGAAGAACTTTTGAAAGAATTCGAAAAATTAGATTCAGAATTAACTATTGAGGATTCTGAAATAGAGGAATTCGAAAATAGATATTTTTCCTTGAAATTAAAGTTTCAAAATAAAATTGATGTCTTTAATACATCTCAATTTACTTCTGCTCAAACACAAAATTCTTCAGTTCAATCTATTTCGAATTTTCGTTTACCAAAACCTACTATTCCAGTGTTTTCTGGTAAATTTGATAAATTGGATGAACTTTAAAGATTTATTTGTATCCACAGTTCATTCGCAGCTTTCACTAAGCAATAGCCAAAAATTTCAATATCTAAAGGCTTTGCTGTCTGATGAACCCGCTTCTTTGATTAAGCACATACCGTTGTCCAATGATTCCTATGAAGAAGCATGGGGAAAATTAATGGACAGGTATGATAAGAAGAAGAAAATTATTAATGCATTAATCAAAACATTTTTGGAACAGAAAGGCATCTCTCAAGCCAATTCAACGAATTTGCGAAATATAGTTGACACGAGTGATGAGGTTTTGTGAGGGTTAAAATCTTTAGGAGAAGAGGCATCTAGCAGAGATCGATGGCTGATTCATTTGTTATTGCAAAAATTAGATCCTGAAACAAGAAGACTTTGGTCCGTGAAAACTTCAGAAATAGAATTTCCTACGTGGGAAGAATTCTTGGAATTTTTAAATACCAGATGTTCATCTCTTGAATTAATGGTTTATAATGAATCTGATGCTAAAATTCCTACTAATTTTGTTGCATGTGAAAATATTCAAAGAAATAAAAGTGATAAAAATTGTTTGAAATGTTCGGGAATGCATAAATTGTTTAAGTGTATTAAATTTAGAAATATGGATTTGAATGCTCGGAAGAATTTTGTAAAGCGAAACTATCTTTGCTTTTTATGTTTGAATTGTCATAAAATTAAGGATTGCACTAATAGCCATTTAAAGTGTACCATATGTAAAGGAAACTATAATTCACTCTTGCATGAAGATGTTAAAAGGGTAGTAAATAGTGCACGTGTTTCAGAATCCGAACCCGAACCTAACGATCAAACCCCAAAACACCCCTCCGAAGACGACATCCGCCAAGGGGGAGAAACGCAACGCAATAAATCAGCGGAACCTCAAAGGCCTGTTAGTTCTAGCACATGTCTAAACAACTCCAAATTTATAACCTTCCTTCCCACGGCAAAGGTTTTACTGTATAATAGTGAGGGTGATTCTTTCTTATTCAGAGCTTTACTAGATAGTGGTTCGGAGTTCAGTTTTGTCAGTGAAAATGTAATAAATATTTTAGGATTAAAAAGAAAGAATGCTAGAGTGACTCTAAGTGGGGTTCAAGCAGGAACCACACGTGGCTCAGTTAATTTAAAAATTGGGTCAAGATTTAATGAAGAATGTTTGACAGTTAATGCTTTTATTTTAAATAAGGTTACTTCTCAAATCCCAGTTGAGAATATTAACATTAAAGAATTAGATTATTTGAAGGGCATCACTCTGTCAGATGAAGTTTTTTCAAGGCCATCAGTATGTGATATAATTTTAGGTTCTGATTGCTTTTTCTCAATCCTTCGTAATGGAAAAATTAGTGGGTCTGAAGGACAACCAATTGCGCAAAGCACAATATTTGGTTGGGTTGTCGCAGGTCAGATTCGAAGAGATTCTATTTCATCATCGTACACACAATCGCATCTGATTTCCGTTGAAAATGATTGTAACATTGATTCTGTTTTGCAAAAATTTTGGCAAATGGAAGAGTTGCCGGATAAAAAGTTTCTTATGTCAGATGAAGAAGAATTTTGTGAAAATCATTTTAAATCGACTTGCAGGATAAATGATCAGGGTCGATTTGTTGTAAGATTACCTGTTTATAAGGACATTAATCAGTTAGGAGATACAAAGGGAATGGCTATTTCTAGGCTTCTAGCTATGGAAAAGAAATTTAAATTTGACTCAGAATTTCAAATGGAATACAAGAGTTTTATGAGTGAATATGAAGAATTGGGGCATATGTCACCTAATAAAGACTCTTCTAAACCGGATTACTTTCTTCCTCATCATGCTGTGCAAAAGAAAGACAGCATTACAACCAAATTTCGAGTTGTGTTTGATGGATCCTGCAAACCGCCTAACTTTAATTCGTTGAATTCAGTTTGGGGGGGGGGGGGGTAGGAAAAATATTGCAACCAGATATATTTACTATTCTTGTCAGATTCAGACTAAATAAAATTGCTTTCACTTCAGATATAAAGCAAATGTATAGACAAATTTTAATTGATTCAGAAGATCAAAATTTGCAAAAAATAGTGTGGAGAAATTCACCTGATTCCACAATTAAGGAATACAAACTTTCTACTGTAACTTATGGAACTTCCTCCGCTCCATTTTTAGCTACTAGATGTTTACATCAAATAGGCTTGGATTCTCAAATTATAAATCCTGAAATATTTAAAATAATTCAAAATTCCTTTTACATGGATGACTTGATGGCTGGAGCAAAATCGAATGAAGAAGCAATCGCGTTAATCCAAAAATTGTCGGAAATTCTAGATGTCCGGGGATTTCACTTAAGAAAGTGGCGTTCTAATTCTCCACATGTCTTAAATAATTTAGCTGAATGCCTGAGTGCTAATGAATCTAATGTGGAAATTCATCCCGAAAACTGTTCTAAAACTCTTGGACTTATTTGGAACTCTTTAACTGACTGCTTTGTTTTTAAAATTGACTTTAATTTTGAGAATGAAATCACCAAAAGATCTTTTCTGTCACAATCAGCAAGGCTATTTGATTCTTTGGGTTTTCTTTCACCATGCACAATATTAATAAAAATCTTTTATCAGCAGTTATGGTTGCTGAAACTTGATTGGGACAGTGCCTTACCGGAACATTTTGCAGTTAAGTGGCGTAAATTCAAAAAGGAATTTCAGCAAATATGTCACATTTCTATTCCGAGATGGCTTCTAACTACAGAAAAGGAAATTACTCTTCATGGATTTTCGGATGCATCGGAATCAGCATATGCCTGTGTAATTTATGCGGTTCAAAGAGCTGATAATGGTGTTACTAAAGTCACTATTTTAGCGGCTAAAAGCAAGGTAGCTCCGCTAAAGCCTGTATCCATTCCACGACTAGAGTTAAATGGAGCTCTCCTGTTAGCCCGATTATTATCTGTTCTAATTAATACTTTTCATGATTATGATATTAATATATATGCTTGGACAGATTCTCAAGTTGTTCTTTCCTGGTTGTCTTCACCTCCTCGAAATTGGAAGCCCTTTGTTGCCAACAGGACTTCAGAGATCTTGGACCTCATCCCTCAAAATAGATGGAGGTATGTGCCGTCAAAGGAAAATCCAGCAGATATAGGATCCAGAGGTTTGTCTCCTAAGGATCTGCCAGACTGTCGTCTATGGTGGGAGGGCCCTACTTTCCTAACATCATCAGAGGCTGACTGGCCAAAGCAACCAGTATTCAAAAACAATGACTCTGTCCTTAAGGAAAAGAAAAAAACTGTATGTGTATTTGCTGCAATTTTGAATAATGACTTAATAGATTCATTAATTGAAAAATACTCGTCATATACTAAGTTAATTAATGTATTAGGTTTTTGTATTAGATTTATAAATAATTGTAAAACTGGTAAAGTTAATAATTCTACAGGTATAATTGAACCTATAACTTCAAAGGAAAGAATTTTTGCTCGTAATATTATTGTAAAATATGTTCAAACTGTATTTTTTGATGCTGAAATCAATTGTATAAGGTCAAACCAACCAATGCCAAAGAAAAGCCCACTATCAGCACTTTGTCCATTCATTGATAAGGACAGGTTGCTCAGAGTGGGAGGGCGTCTTCAAAATACATCTTTGCAGTATAATGCAAAACATCCTATCATATTACCTAACCAGCATAAATTAAGTATTCTGATTGTACAATATTTTCATATTTTAAATTTGCATGCATGTGGTAATTTGTTAATGGGTATTTTACGCCAAACATTTTGGATATTAAATGTTAAAAGAATAGTTAGAAAATGTGTATTAAATTGTGTTGTATGTTGTAGATTTAGAAGTAATATGTCAAAACAAAAAATGGGAGATCTTCCTGAGGGACGAGTGACTCTCAACAGACCATTTTTTGTCTGTGGTATTGATTATGCAGGTCCAATTTCTATATTGAAACACCGAGGCAGAGGAGCCAAAACAACGAAAGGTTATATGGTTGTATTTGTATGCTTTGCTACGAAGGCTTTACATTTAGAATTGGTTACGGATTACACGCCCGATTCCTTTATTGCTGCATTGAAACGTTTTTGCTCAAGAAGGAGCACACCTAAACATATTCATTCGGACAATGGGACTAATTTTTTAGGAGCTAAAAGGAAGTTCAAAGATTTATACAACCATTTATCTAAAATTAATCTAGATCAAAAGGTTTCGTATTTTCTTTCTCAACAGGAAATTGAATGGCATACTATCCCTCCTTTGAGTCCTCATTTTGGTGGACTCTGGGAAGCTGGTGTAAAATCAGTAAAATTTCACTTAAAGCGAGTTTTAGGAAATTCAAACTTAACTTCTGAAGAACTTTATACTTTATTAACTCAAATAGAGGCGATATTAAACTCAAGACCCCTAGTTAGTGTAGATAATGATGATGTAGTTAACTTAAATGTTCTAACACCATCTCATTTTATAATTGGAGATGTAATTAATAGTCCACCTGAGACACTGGAAGTGTCTACACTTTCATTAAGGAAGCGATGGGATATTGTCCAAAAAATGAAATTAAATTTTTGGAAAAGATGGCATATCGATTATTTGAGCTCGTTACAAAATAGGAGAAAATGGAAAAATTGTTATCCAAACATTAAAATCGGTGATATTGCAATTATTAAAGAAGACAATATTCCCCCAGCAACATGGCCTCTTGGTAAGGTTGTAGCTATACATCCTGGTAAGGATGGGGCCATAAGAGTAGTAACATTAAAAACTTTGAAAGGGCTTTTTAAAAGGCCTATAGTTAAACTGTGTATCTTACCTGTGCATCAAGAATGACTTTTTGATGGGTGGGAGTATGTTTATGTGATTTTATTATTTATAATATTTTGTTTTTATTTAATTACTTTATTTGTATTTTTTACTCTTTGTATATTTATTCATACAGTAAAGATTAATACTGAACATAGATGGCGCAGTATGCGCTAACCCATATGTATGTTTGGAATGTGGGGGAGGCGCACTTAAGCTGTTTTTGTAAACACTTTTCCCTGAGAGTTGGTGTGAAACTGGTGCAAGTAAGCACCGCTCGCTCTTTTGTTAGCGGCAAAAAGAAGTATTCGTTCGCTCTTTGTTAGCGGCAATTTCTACTTTAATTGTATATAGTATTACCTTATATACAATTACCTGTTACCTTATATATGTGAAGTCATCGTCCATGTGTTGTTATATGTGTGTGTGTGTGTGCAAAATAAATAAGAAAAGAGACAAGAAGGCATCTTTCCTTGGCTTAAATACACATAACCAGCAACACTAAGACTTAAATTTACAAAATAAGGACTTAAAACTCGCACGGAACGTGAAAACAAAGATTCTTCTTATTGGAAAAATAACTTATTTACTGGTGAAAGCAAATTCGAGATTTTTGGATCCAAAGGCAAGCTTTACGTCTTAATTAAACGAGGAATTTCTCAAAAAAAAAAAAATATATATATATATGAAAGCAACGGTGAAGCATGGTGGCGGATCGGTAGTGGTATGGGGCTCATTTTCAGCTACTAGCCCAGGAACCCTGCATTTTGTGGAAGGGGGATTTTTTTTAGAATATATACTTCGACATTTTAAAGAAACATTTACAACAATGTGTGCGGAAACTTTCTCTTGGCAACAAGTGCTGATTTTATAAGGATAATGGTCCGAAACAAAACTTATCGACTGCGTTCCTGGATTTTATATAATTGTCCTTACGTCATGGACACTCCACCCCCACAGCTCCGATATAAATTCCATCGAAAATTTATTGGAATACCTTATGGTCAAAGTCCGAGAACTCGCTGTTTCCTGTAAACATGAATTGAAAAAAGTATTGTTGTAAAAATAAGAAAATATTAAACTTAATTTTTGTGAAAAATTAGCGCAATCTATGCCTCAACGTCTAAAAATGGTTATAAAAAACAAGGACTTGCATACAAAATTATAAATCATTTGAAATATTAACTAGTTTTTTAAATTTTCTTATCTGTCCGAGTTTGGCTTGGCATTATTTTCTGTTTTGTGTTATTTTTTGCCATAATTTTTGGTTTAAATGAATTAATTTATAATTTTTATTATTTGTTTTTATGATTGCAATAAATATACTATTAAAAATTCATTTAACTATGTTTCTTATTTTTAGTTTACAAATTTTAATTGTATTAGTATTTTTTTCTTTGAAATCCGAGTTTGGCTTGGGGCTACTATCTGATAAAGTATGAAAAATGAAATTAATAATCATACCTTTGGAGTTTATATCAATAAATGTTTTGATAAATTACGAACTTCAAGTTTTTATGCAGATCCTCTGTTTTGTGAGTCATGTTTAATAAAATATTCTTGAGATACTAATATTTTAAATATAAAAAAAAGTACCACGCTTTTGCAATTAAAACATACTGAGTTATGAAAATTTGAATGTCTATTCTATAAAAACGCGCGATTTTAGATCTCTCCGTCCACAGTCTTGATGAAAACACTCCATTCAGGGTTTGGAACTTTCACCAAGACTGATTGCCTAAAAAATTTCATCTTTGATTGTTCTAAAATAATAATTAAAATTCGATAACTTGTTAAGACTTAATATCAGAAGATTGAAACGTTAGACTGCCACTATAATTTTACTGAATAGGACTTATAGGAACGAAGAACTGCACAAAATTTGGGCATCATAATTATTTTCAAAAATACATTTATTGACTGAAGATGAAACTGAATTTTAAATTGAACCAGAAAAATTTTCATTGAATAATTCTTGGAAATAATGCATACATTTTTTTAAAAAAAATATTATGTGGTGCACATAAGATTATAGCGCTGAAAGATTCGATTTTCTGTTGTCATGCTTAAAAAAAAATACGTTTCGATCCAGGAAAAAAGTATGTATTTGTTGAGGTTTTATCTCTTCCATTTTAAATTTAAATCTTATGGGAGCTAACAGAAAATTAGAGAAATATATAGTACAATGTTCAGAATATAATAGTATAGTTATAGTACTATAATAGTACGAGTTATATGAATTAAATTTTGAAGCTTAAAAATATTTTGCTGAAGAAGCTTATTAAGAGACCACGGTAATAATATTAATTTGAAAATTTTAGAAACATTACTTACTCCACGCAAACCAGCTGGTCGCTAAAGGTGACCAATGTATTTGTAACTGCCAATTTTTATAAAAAAAAAAAAAATATTTATTTATAAAAGTAACAATAGAAAAGTTAATTATTTATGATAGGGAAAACAATAAAACCCAAAAAATTTAAATTTTAAGCTTACTATAGGACAATTTATTCTACTGAATGAGAATCAATTTTTTTCACACATTTATCAGTATTCGGGTTATACAAGAACCCATCGTAGAACACCAACAATTGAAAATTAAAAAGAGAAAAAATTTAGAATTATTAAAATTCTTTACCTTGGAAATTTTTTCAGCTCATTCGTAGACGAAGAAAGTTAGCCCAATAATATAGCAAGATGAAAGTTAAGGTAAACAGGAAATTAAGACAGCCAGTTATTTTCCATCATAGTGAAACATCTCCTTTCTGGGACACTTTTCCGAGGAATTGTTGGTTAACTTGGGTGTTCTCAGTCTTGAGTCAGCCTCCAACTTCCAGCATACAAACCTCCGTATTTTCATATTTTAGAATTGAAAAGGAAGAATTAATAACATATTATCGTTCACTTGCAGCGGTATTTGTTATATAAGATAAAAAAGTTGAATAATTAAAAAATATATAACATCTTAAAGCTTTTGTATGACTCATCAGTTAACAGTTTTATGGAGTGAATGAAAATAATTGCATAATGCATGTTTTTCTTTACTGATATTTTGAGTCGAGTTTAGAACAAGTATGCATTCGTATACAAGTATACAAATATTTTGGCAACAAATAGTTCAAATTGGTATGCAAATAATAATGCTTATAATACTCGTGATTTTTATACATTCAATTTATTTCTAATATTAAAAAATGTCCAGGATTTCAAAAATCAAATTAAAACAAGAAATAATGAACGAAATAAGCGTAACAAAGCTCAACATCTCCAAAAAATAAATAAAAAAGGTTAGATGAAACTTTCGAAAGTGTCCAGGAAATCAATAGCATATCCATCAATAATATAAATCGTATATTAATATATCTATAAATATATGGCCCTGCTGTTTAAATTTACTAAAAAAATTCGGATCGTCATTGCTTCCACATGGATTTATTTCTAAAATACTAATCAATCCACTTGTGACCACCAGGTGTCTTGTTTGATATTGTTGTGCCTTCCATCTTTTGGACATGGTGATTTTTTTTATGTTTATGTGTGTTACTGCTTTCTATATGTACTTCTGAACTTATTCTCCTGAACCCACAATTGGTTTGCTAACTATTTAGTTTAAATATTATATTTTGGTCAAATGAACTATAGTATATATGAACCCTTATTTATCGCCCATTTATCGGCCATGACTGTACGCCTTTCAATAAATAATGGTTCTCTCTCCGGCGATCTTCAAGGTTATACCCTTTCGGGTAGACGGGTCGTCGTGGGTAGACCAAGACCAGGTGTCTATTGTCACATCCTAGATATTCAACATTCCCAATACTTTCATAGGTTAAAATTCATCCTCTCATGCCATTTTTTCGTTGATAGCTGTAGAAATTTTCAATTTCTCAGTCATTCCTTTTCCCTTTGGCATATTAAACTCACTAGTAGATAGGATACCCAAATAAAGATTATAATTTTCCTGGGGGGGGGGGAGCTGGAATACTGTCTAGTACACGTAAGCAATATGATGCATTTTGTGTTTATCTTCATCGAGTGCGCATTTGAGTGCGAATATCTTTCCTTTTGGTCAATCGGGCCCAAAATTTTATCGAAATATACAATTTTGACTAAGTTTACAAAACAAACAAAATTACTCTTGTATGTTTTTGAATGATTAAGTCCACGCATCCACGAATACACAGGCCGACAGACTATCAATCCTAGATGGATTTGATCCAAAATTGCATAATTATTTAAAATTCTCGTTATAAAACTTGGATGTTCTAATTTCATTTAATATTTTGAGTGATAGAGTTCACAGAAAGCATCTCAAAAGTGTTGTATTATGTCCCAGGGAAGCAAAAATAAATTCATCATAATCTCGAGATAATTTAAGATAACATTACCTTTTCCATATTTAGTATAACAAAAAGGACTATGTTCTTTCAATACACATTATATAAACAATATATAGTTGAAAAGCAAAAATTTCCATTTTAATCACTGGCAGTCATGTTTCTACCATTAATTTATTCGCAGCTTAACTTAAAAAACAACTCAAGACAATAAAAAATCACTGAATTTCGATTTGCATAATCATGCGAATTTACAGCAAATGAGTGATGCCAAAAACAGAAGGGAAAAAAATTAAGCAAACGAATTTCTGCGAATTTCCAGATTTGAATGGAACACTATTTGTGAGAATCAAGCGCTTTAAATCTTTCGAACTGTGTTTCCACTTCGAAATTGCTTAATGTATTGGTTTCCATTATTTACAGAAGAAAATGATCTATTTTACATTTTCCAAGTTAAACGTAAAAATCGTCCACCTAATTAAAGTTTGAAAAAAAAAAATGCTTCAAATTCAGTCAATTTATAAAAGTTTTTTTTTTTCCGCTTTGATTCTTCTACACTTATATAAAGCCCAGTGTGTGTGTGTGTGTGTGTGTGTGTGTGTGTGTTGGCTCTCTACAGGCCAGACCGTTTGACCTACAGCTACCAAATTTGGTACATGTATACCTTGGGGGTTGGGAATGTGCACCTGGGGTCACTTTTTTTGAATTTTTAGTTAAAATTTTAATTATTAATTAAAAACTAACTTTCCCGCCAAAAAAATCTTTTCATTTCCCCACCACCAAAGTAAGGCTTCATTTTTCTTTTCCCCCCACGCTAAAGAGTATAGGCTTAAGAAATTTTCGGCAGATTATTTCAAAGGATTCTGTTTATTTTCTTAATGTTTGATGCATTTAAAATTAAACATTATTAATTAATCGATCTTTCAAGATTCATTCTGAAGTACTTTTGAATTAAAATAAAACAGAATAAAGGAAATTAAAAATTTCAAATCCGCATAGCGTTACCCCAACTGGCGAAGAAAAATTCACGCATTTGCGTTACCGTAATTGGCGTTGAAAATTCACGCATGCGCATTGTGTTCTGAGTTGATAACTATTATCAACGGATGCGGACTTTATTTAAATTATTTTTAGGTTAGTTGTATGCTTTTGTAATTAAATTGTATTTATGTTATATATTTTTTTGTATATGCTTATAGTTTTAAGTTCATCGTTTTTTAAGTATTTCTTAACTTGTTTTCGACCGATTATTTTAAACGATTCTGTTTATTTTCTTAGTGTTTGATGCATTTGAAATTAAACACTGTTAATTAATCGATCTGCTCATGCTGAATCTGAGAAAATTTTGTTGACAAATTCTTGAGATATTACATAAATTAAGAAAGATATTCTTAGTGACCATAAAGTTTCAACTCTCAGTGACTGTTTTCAGTAATAATTATAAAAAAATGCTTTGTTTCAGTAAAAAATATTATCGTATTAATTGCAGATTAATCCTTTCCACTTAAATTAAAGGCGTAAATTCTACGGGAGCTAACAGAAAATTGGAGAGATACATATTACGTTATGACTGAAGGCATTTATAATATTATGAGAGAATTATATGACTATCAAAATTTGAAGTTTTAAAATATTTTGATGAAGAATCTATTAAAGTAGGAATTGCATAAAATTTTTAGTTATTAAAATTGTAATGAACATTATGATTGGCGAACCGGCTGGTCGCCAAAGGCGGCTAGTAATGCAATAAAATTCACTTCCATCCATTCATTCCTTTTTATGAATGAATGACATCTTCGATTCTTTCTCATAGGCATTTAGAGAAAATTGTCTATCTCATACATCCATTTTTATGCTATTTATTGCAGCTGGGATTGAATGCCTGCGAATTATGTTAATTTCATTATTTTGAGACTAGCACTTTTAGACAATGGCACTTAGCTAAGGGGTAGTGTGTTGAAAAATGAGCTGTTCTTACGCATCATACTTCCTCAAATAATCTGCGTTCACCTCTTATTGCTAAATGTAAACATCTCTTTTCAATTCCCCCCCCCCTCTTTTGACGAAATAAATTCTTCCTCAAGCGTGAGTCCAAAACTTTGAGGGTTTTAGAATCCGAGAATCCACAATATTAGTAACAGGTCCGGATTCAACTCTGTAGGGGCTCTTAGGAAATGCAAATTTACAGATCTCCTTTTCCTTCTAAATATCCAAACTCTTACTTTTTATTGACTTATTAAATTTAATATCTGTATAAACAATCATTAATCTCATCATGAATTTATTTAACCTTCTAATTAGATAAAAACCTTTATGGAGATTTAAATAACATGTCCCAAATAATAACGAAAGTCATTTGAGATATTGATATTTTGCAAAGTGATTTTTGCATTTTAAAAGATGTAACACTTGTACTTCATTTGATTTATATACTAAAAATCCAATCATTCGATGCACATATCAGCTTCACCATTATTGTGCACAAGTTTAACAAATATAGCTAAACGAAATAAAATCCGTAACTTCAGAACTCTCTTTTCATTCAGTTACCCCTGAATAAAAAAAATTCTTGGTTGAAAATAATTTTAAGCAAAATAAAACAATTTTAAACCTTTGAACATAATTTAAATACTCTAACATATAATAGCTCTAACATATTTTATATTAGTCAGCCAACTGCAGAAAATATTGAATCTCACAGATCTGAAAATGAATATTTTTTGAGGAGAGGAGGAGGATTTAAGAGTGATGATCTGTTCTAAGAGTGATGCATGATTTTCACGAATCAAATGATGACACATATTAGATTAACCTAAAAATAATTCGAAAAAAGAAAAGTATGACGTTTTCGGACCCCTAAAGTCGTGGGGTTCCATTTTATAATCTAGCTTTGATTTGTCAGCATTCCTTGCTTTTTTTCCCCCTAAACTTTCATCTGATATTTCTACGCGACTATGGATGGGTGAATGGCATGATCTGAGTACAAATTATGCATAATTAGGAATTTTTCAAATTAAAAATGATTATTCAAAATATTTATAAAAAATTTTACTTTATTCTGTTTAATAAGCCAAACCGCAAAACTCATGCAATTCATTACTAGTAGAAAACTATGGATTTATGGAGATTATAGATATTTTAATTAAAAACAAAATAAATAAAAAATATTAAAAGTAACAGTTAAGGCATTCATTCTCACATCACATGAGTTTTCGCTCAATATTATGAGATCCACATATTCTTTTAAAAAAAATTACACATTAAACTTATACAATTGGACTTGATAAAAAATTTGTTAATCAAATTCATTAATAAATAACCATACTCATTCTTACCTAATGAGCTATTCTCTATTATTTTTATTAGTTAAATAAAGTAGGAAATAGATTCTATTAGAAACATTACATCAAACATTTCTGAACTTATCACAATAGTCTATTTTTTTAATCGGAAAAATTTCGTTCCAATAACAAAGGCAAAAAAAAAAAAAAAAAAAAAAAAGAGAAATACAAAAGACATCAATTTATTTAAAAAAGAGATTCAGTTCATCAGTCAATTTTAATAAAATATTTTCAGCCGAAACAGTTCTCTTTATTTTGATTGTGAACAGAAAGGATATAGAAAAGAAAATGTTATGAGAGTTTTTAGTTTAAGTTGGGTCACAAGGAAATTAAAGAAGCTCTGATCTACTTACCAAGAAAATGTTCCTAGAATATTTCCACCATTACAGTATTAATTCTTTTGCACCTAAAGCAGTTTTGAAATAAGGAACTAACTATAGAATCCATTATTTGTGCTTTTTGCAAATCATTAAAAAAAAAAAAAAATGTTATACTTAATTTTTGAATAAAGATATGATTATAATTGTCTAATGTGGAAAATATCGTGGTTTTATGATGAGTTTTCAATAATGTACTCGAAATTAGCTAAATGATAGTTGGTTCTTGATTTCAAAACTACCGCCAACATTTATGAATGAAAACATTGACAAAATCTTGCAATTACAATTCAAATGTTTATAATGAAGTTATATTCTAAATATACATATGCAAACGATGAATTTTTAACACAATTGCCGAACTGTACACGTACAGTGTTGAGAGGTTCCATCCCTTTGACCAAGGTCTCGATTCGACTTCTAGCTCTCCCCCATCACCATCATTCTTCGTGCGTTTCGAGGCATTCACCCACCACGACGTTCCTTGTGACCGGCAGCGAATCCCACAGTGTTCGGCAGACCACAGTTCGTGCATCCACGCTTAGCAAATGAAATGCGATGAATGTTTATTGCATACAAATGGATTGTATTTCAAAGATATATTTCTATTGTAAAGGTCAGTGGCGTAGAGAGAAGGGAAGGATTACTGCCCCGGTTGTATCTGTCTCGTGCCTTTGTTCAAAAAAGTGTCATGAAGACAAAATACAGATTGAAGATTAAGAATAATAAATGAATCCAAGGAATAAAATAATTTTCTCACGCTAAACATTTCTCACGCTAAAAAAAAAAAAAAAACTAGCAAAGTTTTATTACAGACGTCGTTCTCGTATGGTAAACGTGAAAAGTAAGAGGTAGTCTTCTTAATTTAAAATGAGTTATACTACTTATGAGCTCACTAGTATTATTTTTTTATGCGCTGCACTCCCCTAACATTTTAACTTTTATGACTTCATAACGTTTGCTACTTTTAGTCTTCAATTGTGAAATCAACTTCACGGAATCATTTTAAGTCTATTATTACATTGGCCTCCATGGGGGTCACCGGTGACCGATATCTAATTATTTCAATAGCGCCATGCGAGTTGTAGGTGCCTGAGGAAAGCTGGTCTTTGAGTTTTTTTCAACTTTTCCAATCATATTCTCTGTATTTCATGATATTACGCGACGGATGTGGCTCTTCTACATATTGCTCAGACTCTGCTTAAGAATATTATTTGAAAGAGATAATGCAAGCTCATTTCTTGTAAAATTATACTATTAGAATCATGACGGTCAGTAATGGAAATTTTCTTAAAACTTGCACAAAAATATTAAAATATTAATTATGCTTGTATGTCACAAGTAAGACTGAAATCCAATAGCCATTTTTTTCAACCAATTTATATAAAAGTATTTGGCAATCAGTGCTTTAAAATATAGTTTTTATTGTATTTGGTTATAAGCTCCTGTTGATTGAAACTGTTATTCTAAAAGTCAGTTTAAATGATTCAGTATATGATCCTATTATATTTTAAAAACTAAATGGGATATTGCGACTCCACAGTCTACATGTTGGGAGTTGAGTCCAGAACAGACAGTGAAGTGTGATGTAGTTTCGACAAATTATACAAACTGTGATCTCTTATAGCCAGACTCCTCTTGCGTTTTCAGAGAGACGAGTGGAAATCTTTCAACCGAAAACGAGTCATCGCATACCGATTTCAGTGGCCTTGTAAGGAAGCCAATAATATACTACTGCTCGAATTTTGAATTACATTTTGTAACACTCATCATAAATAGCACATTTTCTGCATAATTTTTTGCACAATGGGTATCACTAACCCGGCAAACCATTGGTCTAATATATTTCATATTACTGAAGGATTCTTGTAGCTAACCAATTCAACGAATGAAAAATTTAGATCCTGAAGCAGTATGTTTTATTACAGTCAATGTAACAAATGATTTACCTTACATGAGGTGGCAACATGTATTTTTACGGTTTATGCTATTTACATGAAGTCCTTGACTTTCGAATTTACTTAACATCCTAATAAATGACATCCGATTAAGGACAATGAAATAACAAATCTCTATAATAACATGCAGGTTATTTGAGATACAACATTCTCTTGAATAAGTTTCGGTATTTTAAATTTACTAATACTGTTGCTTCATTGCATATTTAAATACTAAACATTTAGTCATTCGAAATACATTTCAGACACATCACTGTAAGAAGAGATTAACATCGCGATCTATTTGGGATGGCTGGTTTGAATTTATTGGCACATTATTTTTTTGGCCACATTATTTCAGATTAACTACCATACTTCTGCTTAGGCAAACCTATTTGAGATGGATTTCGCAATGCTGGATGATGAGCAGAGGAGAGAACACAACCTGTGCCAGTTCCATCATTATACGGAACTATTTAACGGAACGTAATGAGACGTAGCTTTTCACTACACTGAGAACTTGAGTTGCCACTGACTATAACAAGCTTACTTTACCTTTCTCAACCCACATGCGTTATAGACCTGAATATGCTTCAAACCTTATTCATTAAAAACGTTCATAAGCATAATGGCATCGATCACCGAGCTTTCTTGTACAGTGCTACTTTTTCCATTCTTTATTAATTATTTTATAAATTAGGTCTATATAATGCAGAAGGTCGAACTATGCATAAACAATTCTTTAGTCTATTTAATTAATATGATAAATCATTTTGCCTCTTAAATCCTTCCACATTTTTCGTAAAATGCTCCAGAAATAAGTTACGGCAGATGTCATTAAGTTAGAGCATATTATTCCATGTCCGTTAATGAATCATCATTCCTGGTGGGTTGTGCGGATTATTCCGCTCACTACATTCAATGAGTTAAAGCAAATATGAAGAGGGGAGGGGCTAAAAGATAAGTGACCTTTCATAAAAGAAGACTCTCTACGCCACTGACAACAACATAAACCTATTCCGCGATTAGGTAATGGACAATTATGTATAGTTTTAGTGCTTGATAAATTTATTATTAAAAAATGAATTAACGGAGGATAACTCTGATATTCACTGGTGTAGCGATGTTAGGAATTCAGCTTCAAGCGTGGTCGTTTTGACGAGACGCTAAAGTAATATTTTCATCCATTTACTAAATTGTTGCGGGGAATTCCGCTTGAACTTTGGTCCTGCATTGAAAATTTACCGCCACACCAGTGAAAATAATACAAGACATCAATTCAAAAAATATAAAATTTACCAGAAGATGTAAATAGAATTTGAGCAGCGAAATAATTTTTTTTTTAAAATATCACGCATATGTTTATCACGTCTTATAGTTGAAAATTTCCGATGATTACCGAATTTCGTTCGATTCACAAATTCCGACTCATTTGAAACGAAGAATTCGAAAAGAAGCCAATGGGTACTTTGGTTTGATTTAGTTACATTAACGCCCCGTTTTATAGCAACACTAGGGCTATTATGGGCCGTACTTCGTAATTTTGAGTCGAGACGAGATGATGAGGTTTGCACGTGATCTGGGACCCCACATCTCCAAATTTCCACACCAACACCACATCAGCGGGAGAACTATTGTCCCCGACGGATTTAACATGCACAGACTCGCTTACACGACTGTACTTCGGTGTAATCGGGTCTCAAATCTGGAACCCTTTAATCCCGAAAATAAGATCTTACTTTGAATATGGCGAAACATCATTCATAAATATTTAATTTGATTTTAGACCAAGCTTCTTTTTAACTGACCGGAAGTGCAAAGCTAAAGTAAAAATCAAATTTAACTTTTTATTTTTAGATGCTGCTAGCATGTATTAATTTTTTAAAATCAGGACTTTGAAAAATAAACAGGCAACAATATTCCGAGAGCTAGATTAATAAAAAACGAATTAAAGACCTCATATAATTACTGTTCCAAATAAATATTGTTTGAGTTTCTTAGTGTAAGCAGATATTGGCAGTTCAGATATTCAACAAGTGAAAATTGAATTAATGTTACAGAACTATGAAACAGTTTTTTTATATCAATATAATAAATTTATATCCATTAATCATTTTATGTAAACTTGCTAAATCTATAAACAGAAAAAATTAATTCAATATTTTTTTTACAGCCTATTACTGAGAGATATTGTTCTTAGCGTATGGGCTAGTGCAGATCCTGCATCACTAAACGGCCAGAAATTCATGCTTCTTCAACTTTTCGTTCCATTCGGAATAAAAGTCTATAAACCAATTACTTGTAAGATTGTTTTATTACCTTTTCCTATTGTACACCCCAAAGTATGATGAAGGAAACCGAAAATATATAATATTAAGATCAAGATTAATATCAAAGGTGAGAAACAGTTTTTCTGTTTCTATGTAAAATTTAAGCTTTAAAAGGATTTTCGAAATTTTTATCTCCAGATTATTTTTGAGATAAGAAGGATAAGATAAAGTGATTTCTAAAAAAGATTCATGTATGGGATCTCTAAATAACGAGATATTAAAAACTTCATTGAAAAATAATCATGGTACCAACTATCACAGTGTCAGTTATATTAATATGTAATACAAAATTAATTTGATTTATGTTTAGCATTCTGTGCTGGTTTTCAGCACAGAAATTTTAAATTGTTTCTTAGTATACGATTAATACATACGGAAAAAATTTAAACTGTAAAAGTCATACGTATTTTAATAGAGAAATAAAAGTAGGCAGATTTCTTAAATAGGAAAATTATTCCTCATTTGAGAGGGTTAATTAAATTTCCAACGAAACTTAACATTTCAGGAGTAAATCATTCCATTATCGATATTCAAGAGAAACTGAAAATTGAATAATTGTTATTTCACATTTATTACAGTTTAATCTTTCAAAATCAAATGAGTACAATATTTATATATAAATAATACTATTTAAGTATGAAAGCACTCAGTAATTAAACTTTCTAAAAAACTTGAAATGAAACTAAACACAAGCTGACAATTATATTTTGGAAACATTATTAACAAAAAGGTTAATTCGGGTAGTTACATAAAAAATTTAATATTAAACCTCAGATTAATTAAAAACCCATTCTAAGAGTGGTAAGATATCTTAATGGATTCGATTAACTAGGAAACAAATCAACTGCGCCTGAAGCTAGTTATTTATGTTAAATGTATAGCCCAATTTCCCCGTATTTTCGTACGTTCAAATCCGAAAAGGCGATTTATGAAAAGTTAATTTCACACTAAAATTTCCTTTTGTTTTTCGATGGGACATACCTGTTGATGGATCAAAGAGAAGAACGAACTGTCAGTAAAATCCGCAGAAGACGAACTTTCATGCGCGCAATTTATTTAATAACTGTATAACTCTGAAGAAACAGTTAAAACGTAAAATAATTCATTATGAGACTAACAAATTTTAACAGTCGAAAAAAAATACATCTAATCCTTCAAAATTACGTTATGAACATGCATCGGGCTCATATGTACGACGGATATTTAGTAAAACGGTATTTTGAGCTCATGAATTTAATTACTACGTTAAAGCGAGAGCAAAATATTGAGAGAAGGAAAAATATTTTATTTCTGTAAAAATCAAATTTTTATTTTCCTTAACTATTCAGAAACTCATAAATGCTATTTAATTTTCAGTCATTTTATCTCAAATCGATGATCAGAATTATTTCTTTGAGAATTCTAATTAAATTACACATTTTATGAGACGGTTCTCCACAACCAAGAAATAGAGGCGTTTCCTTTATTTTAAATTACTGTAAAACGTATAAGTATAAAAATATACATTACGGAAAACATTAACAATGGAGTAAATATTTGAAAATAACAAAGTTTTGATAGAAGGCATTATTTTCTAGGCACTGCAAAATGAATATTCCTTTTGGAATTCTACGCATGTGGTAAATGAATCATTGAAGAACCTGAAAAATGTCATCTGACCTCTAAAATGGATCATATTCCGAGCTAATGTAAACTATCAAATACAGAAAATATACAAACAAATTTTTTTGTACAGGCATTTTGTATTAATATCAATGTGAAAAAATAGCGACAAAGTCTAAATCGACCCAGAAAACGAGAGACAAATCGATCGCATTTGAAAACATGAGCTCGAAAGCAGTTAATAGAATATGAGAACCATTTACCTGTTCTACCAATGTGAATCAAAAAAGTATTCACAAATACTGAATCTAATTATAAACCCATACACTCCTAAACAATACAGAACAGCCTTTGAGAAACAGAATTTCTTTCCATATGTGGGAATAAAAAACTTTTTAACTATTAGCAATGATGCATAGACTTCAGAATGCTTCATTCGTAACCTGACAAATATTAAATAGGATATAACTAACTCAAGAGAAAGTATTTGAATAACTAAAAAAGTTACCCAAATTCATAAGATCAGAAATGTTTGTGGAAAGCATTCGCCATACCATTTTCAAAAGAAATTTCAATTTTGAGTTAGCAAGTCACACTTGACAAAAATTCTTCAATTTGATTTACATGCTAAATAAATGGTTCTTCTATATTGGGTTAAGTGACTACCTGAATTTTAATTAGTTGAAAGAAGAATGACAAAATCAATTTCTTGTCTAGACAAATGCAGGACTTCAAACATAGGAACATGAAGTAAGAATCTTTCGCTCACATACATTCAATGTCTTATTTATTTAAAAAAAAAATATAGAAAAACAACAGCTTTCTCAAAAAGGCACAAACAGAAAGTGTTGAGTCTTTACTTTTGTAGTGCTGTTAACCTCAAATAACATTTGATCAAGCACTCAGGAATAACTTTCGATTATCTTCTCACTCAAGCCGAATAATTCATCCAAATATCCGAATTGATTTTGCTTCATCTTCCGAAATAAATTGACACTTCCTCGTATTTCTCTATAGATGAAATACTAAACTAGACCATGAACATAAGTGCAAATGCGTCAGTTCAGATCTTCAGATTTTAATAAGAATTCAAAATGAAAAAAAAAAAAAATAATAATTGAATATCATTTAACTATTTTTGTTAATTTACGATTTGTTAACTATCGTGGAAACTATTTGTGTTATACTATTTTTTTAAATATTTAGAAAATAAGATACTTTGTATAACTCACGTCAAGCAGTGGAATTTCGTAAGTGATATTCAAATAGGAATTTTAATTTTATTTTAAATATAAACAAAAGTTCAAAATGAATCACGATGTCGTTTCATATTTTGTAGTCTTTTTTGTGGCTTTAAACACCATTTTATTTTCCTAAAATATGCAAATTTTAATTTTGAATGAAGGGGAATGAAGTTATTTGAGGAAAATTTCCTCGAAATGAATGAAGAAAAGCCGAGGAAAACAAATTCGGTAAATATCTTTACTAATTTTGGGTACAATTCGTAACTTTGTACGTACTTCCATACTTTGATCAAATATTCTCACAGAAACAAAAAATTATGGATTATAGTAGTCTTCCTTGTATTTACCCATTTTTTTTTCTTATGTTCAACTTCGATACTACAAGTTTAGCGCAATTACATGTTTTAAAGTATCTTCCTATTCTAATTTAAGCATTTCATATTATAAATGGAATCGCAAATGCTTTAAGCAATTGAAAGAGCAGCAATTTCTCTTTGAAATGGAAGAAGGGGAGAGAATGAAATTTCTCTACCTAAAAAACCAAATCGTCTGCCAATGAATAATTCATCAACTGCAATTCAGTTGTAATCCAAAAAAAAAAAAAAAAGAAAGAAAGAAAGAAAGAAACTATGCCGAACAATAAAGATTTTCGATAAAATATTTTTATTGCGAGTAATCTCAAGAAAATTATTTGAATCAGAAAAACAATTTTTTAATTAGTCACTGTATTATTTTGCAAAAGATTTGTATGCGATCAGAATACAAAAACAAATTTAACTGCCTTCAGCTTTTATGCAATAAAACACTGTTAGGTATATAACATAATGCACAATAAATAGTTGATTAAATTATGAGTTGAATATCCAAATTCTGAAATTATTCCATGGGCTAATCAGGAAAATACGAAATAAAATTCTCAATTCCGCAAATCTTGGCAACTTAGTAACCATATACAAGAATAGTATGGAAGTCAATGCTTTAGTAATTTAAGATGCAAACTTTCAACTATTCAAATGGGGTAAAACCACCTTTCGACAGTTAGATTACAATAATTCATATCACTTATCCATTTCTGTTTTTAATTACAGACAGGTAATTAATAGTATTAAAACCTTTTTTAAACCTTTGAAGGAATCCTCTCACGTTTTTAATTTTGAAGATCAGAAAGAAGTTTAAAGTCAACTGTTGGTCTAATTCACAATTGATTCGCACCTGGTACTTGCATTAAAAAAGATGAATAACGATTTTTTCGTAAATTTTGCTCTTTAATATACAGGTAAAAGAAACTGATTAAAATATAACATGGAGTAATCGCAAATACTAGGATGGGACTCATTTTAAGTATCATTATTGTATCATTCAAACCTACTGCAGCAAAATAATATTTCGATGGAAAATTTTGTTAAATTGTGACCAATAATTCCGCAATCTGAATAACAGATAGAAAGTTAGTTGCATTAACGATTGACGGTAGTCTCAAGCAACTGGCACACATATCACATTTTTGCAGTGAACTTGACTGAAAATTTCCTGCGATAATTAAAACAATATATAAAAAAATATTTGACGTTCGCAGATGTTTAAATGATTTTATTAGAAAATAGTTTTATCCAAGCTTTGAAGAATCCTGAATATTATAATCTTTGTGAGATTTTTTCTGCAATTATGATCGATAAGCTTCTTAAAATTCACGATTATAAACAGCAAGTTGGTTTTAAAGTCGCCGTTCAAATAAAAACATTGTTTATCAATGGATTCTAAAACCCTCCGCGCTTTTGTGCATGCCTTAAGATGAGTTTAATTTAACAAAATAAAAGTGAAAAGAAAGATAAAAAGAGGATGATATTTAATAATAAAGTAAATTCTGGAAATGTCCATCGGCGTCTAATCCCTTAGTGAGATAGAATCGTCGAAAAATAATCGCCTCAGAATACTGAAACGAAAAGTAACACAATCCAGCCTTATCTTTGTCAAATAAGACTGAAGAGAGTAGTTGATTATAACTTACAGCACATTATCAAACACAAATAATAGATTCGTGTCACACATATAATAATTTAATATATATTGTTAATTTACAGAAAATCCAGTTTGCTCATAAAGTCCTTCCTAACATTCCAAACTAGATATTTTTATAATAGTGGTAATTTAAAAGTTAAATTACCTCATTTAATAAAATTTAGTATATCATTTTTTCAATTTTTAATTATTGTAAAAGTATTACTAATAATAAAATTTAATTTATTTAAAGAAAGTGCACACACTACCATACGCAAAAAATAACTCTATATAACAAGACATTAAAAATATGCATAAAGGCAATTTTTCCTGAATTACTGTTTAGACAGTTTAAATTGAAAAAATCGCATTGATTATTGAAAACTGAAATTGATTTTATGTTCAAACAATTAATAGATTGATTTTCCTTAATGCCTCAAAATCCAAGGATGAATACTTGTATATTTGCACCATTTCTTTAAACAAAGAATTATCACCATTTCAACTAGTAAATAAAAAAATAAAAATAAGATGACAATTTTGGCATGAAAAACATTATAATTCAGGTTTACATACATAAGATCACTTGGACATGTCGAGTCTTCCGATTCGAAGACGTGTAGTAATTACAAAGACTGATTAAATATTTTCACATTCATTTCCTCAAAATTTTCGTGGCAGTCAATGTGCTACAAGTGTCACGAACGTAAAATTGTTAAACAAAGAATGTCAATATATAGTATGCTTTATAAACTAAGCACAAAATTTATGAAACATTTTAAAAAAATATAAAAATGTACACTGGTTACAAATATAAGTATTTTAAAGAAGGGGGAAATGTTTTTTTTCTTTTTCACTTTTTTTTTCAAATGTTTATTTTTTCCAATTTTTTTTCTAATGATTTTTTTTACTTTTGCATTTTTTTTTTCTTTTTTTTTTCCCCCTTTTGCAGGGGTGGTTTTTTTTAGTTTTTTTTTTCTTTTTTTCTTTCCTTTTTTTTTGCATTTTTTCTTTCTTTTTTTGCATTTTTTTTTTTCTTTTTCTGTTTTTTTTTTGCATCTTTTTTTTTTATCTTATTTTTATATTCTTTCAATATTTTTTATTTCCCCCTTAAACATCATAAATGCAAGTTAGAAATGCACAATAACAGCTAGGAAATTACTACATTTATATTAGATTCTTCCACAAGTAAAGTAATACAGTTTCACCCCATATTGCACAGTTTATATTTTCAAACACAAACTGTGTAAACCGATGTAAATAAATAGTAAGAGTACACTGCAAATATTAACTTGTCAGCTTAGTTCGTTTTACTTCAAAAAATTAATTTCAGCTAACTCAAATTCTTTTAAATAAAACTAAGATTCCTTTATATACAAGATTCCTTACACCTAAATTAAAATTTAACAATTTTTAAAATCATAAAAATTTAAATGAATGAAAAATTTTAAATAATGAAAATAATTATGCAATATAGGGTTAATATATAAATTTTAATATTAAATAACATTGCATTAATCTGAACACAAATCATTACCATTTACAATAAAATGGGAAATAATGTGGCCAGTTTTCTAGGAAAAATGTTTTTATTTTAGTTCAGCTGTCCTGCATTTTAATTTTCAATGCAACTTTTGATTTAAATATTTTTATAAATTTCTAAACGCATTTCTGACTTAGAAGAAATACATAATGGGAAAACAATAAAATTCAGGAAAAAAGAAATTTCCTGAAATTTCTAGATCAGTAATTTTTTTTTTAAATTTTTATTAGAAGCCTTCTATGAAAATGAATGTTAATAGAATTAATAAATTTCAATACAATTCGAATAAAATAAACTTCGATATTATCAATTTAAAATATTTCCCGTTTTTATTAAAAGGAAATATTTTAAATGCAAGATTATAAACAAGCCTAAAATTCTGCCTTGTTCCATGCAGTCCGTTTGAACTGGCAACATTAAAAGATGTTCATGACACTTGCACATGTTTCAAATTCATTTTGATTTGAGACTGAGACTCCAAAAAATGCAAATATTAAAAATATCTTGCATTTCCCCTAAATGATTAATTTTGGAAACGAATTAAAATTCAAAAGTATAATCGAGTGGAATAGGTTTATGGATTATGACTCGAGCCAATATATATATTAAGTCGTTTGTGAACAGTTAAAAAATTAATTAATGATTTTAAAATTACATACTAGATTTTTTTTAATGATTACTAACAAAATATATCAAACATTTATCAAAAGAGAAGTATATTAAAATTACTTTTTTTCCCCCTCATTTTCAGAAAAACATTTGTTGAAATTTTGATTATGTGAAACAGATGAACCCTTTTCGGAATAAACAAACATCGGAGTTACTTGTTGCACCAGTGCAATACAACTGCATTTTTCAAGTAAAAGTTATCTCCCAAATAAAGAATTTTTTTAACGAACATTTTTCTCTCAATTTCAACTATACTAAAAATATTTTTTATTATGAATTTATAGCAAATTTTTATTTTATAAAAATCATTATTACACTTAGTATTTATCCGAAATTGCAGCATCATAAATATATAATATGGTCAATACTATAAATATATGATACTGTCATTGTCGCACATAAATCAGCAATATTTATGCAAGCAGAGCAAAATTATTCGAAGAAGCAATGTCAAACATTAATTAGTTTACAGAAAACATCTTTTGCAGTCTACAATACTGGGTTGAACACGGCAGCATTCAACTAAAAAATTCAAAAGGAAGATCTACTTTATGAGACTGCTAGTGTGCCAAGTCCACTCCAGAAGCATGGAAAAGTGCGATTAACATTGTTTGTCCGTAATGATGGAACATATATTTTTTGAAGAGATTGAAAAATAGCATTTTCATCGGGTGTATAAATAAATTTTCGATGCAATGCTTTCGATTTGATAATGCCATTTTAAACGTTCAGAATCGCTTCACCCACCACAAGCGTCCAGTGGTGGATACAATGCATTCGACCAATGAATAGCAGAAGGTTATGGTATTAACAGTTCGTTACCACCAAATTGCTCGCCTTCTTTTCAAGAATAGTTTTTTTTTTCTTTTTCTTTTCGTTTTCTTTTAAATGATTCTAATTCACAGGTAATTTCATCAACTAGTTGAGAAGTTCGAACTTGTACTTTTAAGACTGATCATCTGCTGCTGAAAAACGGTCGATTTATTTCTACATACAAGTAGAAATAGATAAAGTTGGTGAAATAAAGTTGACCCGAGAGGATGGATTTTGGAGTTCACCAACGAATTAAGAGAGGATTTAACTGAAGAACCAGTCTTGAGCCTGGAAACTTATCTGCAGTAAGTTTTACTCATGCAGCAGTTTCTTTCTCTTCCATTGAAGTGGGTTTTTTTTTTGGTTTTTTTTTGCATTCATGTGAAGAGGTTTTTTTTTTTTTTTTTTTTTTTTCCCTCTCCTTTTTCTCAACCTGTGCAAGAGGTTCTTTTTTAACTGCTGACAAAGTTTTTTTAGTTTCTTCTTGCAAGATTTTTTTTTTTTAGTTTCTTCTTGCAAGATTTTTTTTTTTTAGTTTCTTCTTGCAAGATTTTTTTTTTAGTTTCTTCTTGCAAGATTTTTTTTTTTAGTTTCTTCTTGCAAGATTTTTTTTTTTTAGTTTCTTCTTGCAAGATATTTTTTTTTTTTTTTTTTAAATTTCTTCTTGCAAGATTTTTTTTTTTAGTTTCTTCTTGCAAGATTTTTTTTTTTTTAGTTTCTTCTTGCAAGATTTTTTTTTTTTAGTTTCTTCTTGCAAGATTTTTTTTTTTTTAGTTTCTTCTTGCAAGATTTTTTTTTTTTTAGTTTCTTCTTGCAAGATTTTTTTTTTTTTTTTTAGTTTCTTCTTGCAAGATTTTTTTTTTTTTTAGTTTCTTCTTGCAAGTGTTTTTTTTTTTTTTTTTTTTTTTTTTTTTTTAGTTTCTTTTTGCAAGATTTTTTTTTTTAGTTTCTTTTTGCAAGATATATTTTTTTTAGTTTCTTCATGCAAGATTTTTTTTTTTTAGTTTCTTTTTGCAAGATTTTTTTTTTTTAGTTTCTTTTTGCAAGATTTTTTTTTTTTAGTTTCTTTTTGCAAGATTTTTTTTTTTGTTTCTTCTCGCAAGATATATATATATTTTTTAAGTTTCTTCTTGCAAAATATTTATTACTTGCAACAGTTCATCAAAGGCAAGTTTTTTTTCTCTTTACTTGCAACAGTTCATCGAAGGCAAGTTTTTTTTCTCTTTACTTGCAACAGTTCATCGAAGGCAAGTTTTTTTTCTCTTTACTTGCAACAGTTCATCGAAGGCAAGTTTTTTTTTCTCTTTACTTGCAACAGATCATCAAAGGCAAGTTTTTTTTTTCTCTTTACTTGCAACAGTTCGTCGAATGCAAGAGGTTTTTGTTTCCTTGCAACAGTTCGTCGAATGCAAGAGGTTTTTGTTTCCTTGCAACAGTTCATCAAAGGCAAGTTTTTTTTTTTCTCTTTACTTGCAACAGTTCGTCGAATGCAAGAGGTTTATGTTTCCTTGCAACAGTTCGTCGAATGCAAGAGGTTTATGTTTCCTTGCAACAGTTCGTCGAATGCAAGAGGTTTTTGTTTCCTTGCAACAGTTCGTCGAATGCAAGAGGTTTTTGTTTCCTTGCAACAGTTCGTCGAATGCAAGAGGTTTTTGTTTCCTTGCAACAGTTCGTCGAATGCAAGAGGTTTTTGTTTCCTTGCAACAGTTCATCAAAGGCAAGTTTTTTTTTCCTCTTTCCTTGCAACAGTTCGTCGAATGCAAGAGGGTTTTTTTTCCTTGCAACAGTTCGTCGAATGCAAGAGGGTTTTTTTTCCTTGCAACAGTTTGTCGAATGCAAGAGGGTTTTTTTTCCTTGCAACAGTTTGTCGAATGCAAGAGGGTTTTTTTTCCTTGCAACAGTTTGTCGAATGCAAGAGGGTTTTTTTTCCTTGCAACAGTTCGTCGAATGCAAGAGGGTTTTTTTTCCTTGCAGCAGTTCGTCGAATGCAAGAGGTTTTTTTTTCCTTGCAACAGTTCGTCGAATGCAAGAGGTTTTTTTTTTCCTTGCAACAGTTCGTCGAATGCAAGAGGTTTTTTTTTTCCTTGCAACAGTTCGTCGAATGCAAGAGGTTTTTGTTTCCTTGCAACAGTTCGTCGAATGCAAGAGGTTTTTGTTTCCTTGCAACAGTTCGTCGAATGCAAGAGGTTTCTTTTTCCTTGCAACAGCATCATCACTTGATCACGGCATATCAGTTATACAGTTTATAATGGCTGGGCATTTCATTAACCATAAAGCCTTCATTCCTATATCTGATATCATAAGGATGAAAGTCTTGGAAGTCACTAACCTCTTGACATAACGCATTATAAATAGAGAAGACAAGAAAGTAGTATTTGTGGCACTGAATAACATTCTACAACGTGTTTTTTTTTCCATGTTCGTTCATGCTCATTTGTTAAAAAGCTGGTAATTTCGAAACATTATGCTCATGCGCAACACTTCCATGTTTGTATCAATACAGAATATTAGCGGCGCAAGTTCAGTTCAAGTCACAATTAACTGGTAACACGACAAATTTATTTCCATTACTTAAGGTGAATAACTGGGAAGGCACACTGATGCAGTCAAAGCAGAGCTTTACAATAACGATAGTTCTTTTCCAATAATCGTTCTACTAATACATGCAAAAATCACAGATTTAGTGTTATATATACAACTGCAGAATAGAAACTAATTTGTATATTTAATTGAACATTTGAAATATACAGAAAAAAATTTGATGCTGCAATTATTTTTCTCTTTGAAAAAGTACTATCTTTATTCCAAATGTAATAAACTTTAAAATTTAGATATCTGAATTATTAGAAATGCTATTTTTATTTTTTACAATTACTTATCGCCAAACACCTATAAAGTAAATAGGATTTCCAAAAAAAATCTTTTTGAGTTTGGGGTTAATCATATTTGATGAATATCCTTTGTATCTTATTTGTATAACTATGATATGAAAGATAGTTTGAATGCATTAAAGGATCACATCCGTCCATCCAAAGTTTAATGCAGCATGACGATCAATTTAATTTTACTCGTTACCTCTATTTTTACATTGAACATATTTTTTTATCAGAAAAGCTGCCAAAGATCTTAGTACAATGTTTACAAGTATAACAGCTTTAAAAAAAAATTGAAAGGGAGAAAATTGTAAATTAAGTCGTATGCCAAGCCTTTCTGCGAAGTAATTATGTGATATAAATAAACAATACATCAAAATATTCCAGCAGTTCGACTAACTTTTGTTTTTATGAAGTTCATTAAAAAAAATTTTTTTTTTAATCTTGAATACAATTTTTATTTCAGAACAATGTTTCGGAAACTTCACAGAAATGCTTAAGGCACTGGTGCAAAAGAACTAAAATGAAAATTTAATTTCCTTTACAAATAATATTTTTAGAGTCTCAGTCTTGCAGGGAAAAATAATTACATATAATAATATAATATAATCAGTTATATAATTAATACATATAACATCCTCTAATTTAACGAACATAAAATATTTCAAAAACTATAAACATAAAGCTTTGCAAATAACATACACATATAATTTATATCATTCATCGATACAAACATTTTGATAAAAAAAATTTCCACTTTTAAATTTACTGTAAGTTTGCATTTCTAGAAGTCAGATCATAAGTAATTGTGGAATATACATTTTCACTATACATAAGTGGTGCAATATATATTTAATAGTGCAAAATACAATAAGTGGGAAATAAGTTTAAATAAAAAATATTAGATGCAAGAAAATATTTAATGAAAAAATTAAAAATTAGATTAGAAATTTCTTTATCATTTTTATATCCAATTATTAATTTTAAATATTAATATCTTAAGATCGCTTTTTGAAGTTCTTAAATGTAAACTTTCGTAGTTATTACTACTTCATGAGCAAACTGGCATTCATTTCATTACACAAATGTCTTAATTTCAATTATTAATTTTAAATAAAAATCCATAGTATTATTTATAATTATTATTAACTGAGTCCTAATTAATATAATGAATCATAATAATAAATAGCAATCAATAACTTAATGTGCTGTAAGTATATTTAATAAATTTCATGAAGTCATAACATACCTGTTTGTACCTTTAAAATGAAATAATGCTGCAAACAAATAAACATTTGTTTTTTTTAGCAATTTAGATTTCATACTTGAGTTAATTTATTCCTATAATCCATAAAATTAAAACTGTGATCATAGAGAAAAATTTTCAGCATAACACATTTTTTGCAATAAATTAGAAAACCAATATTTTAAACTAAAAATAAAATCTCATCTAAGCTTATTAATCATATTTTCGTTGTACTATTAATTATTTTATATTCCTGTATTTAAATTCTATATTCATATTCTATTCCGCAATTTTATATTCCTATATTTAAGGATGTCTCCTGAAACTTTGTATTTCCTGTTACTGCAATTACTGAAGAGATCTATTATCAACAATAAATGGATTATATTTAATGTTCTACACATTTCCGTTATATCCATCTCGACAAAATCGCTCACAAATTCAAAATAAGGCAGGCGAAAATTTTATAAGCATAGAAAGTTTCAATTCTATTACATGAATTTGAAAAAAGTCCATTATAGTAAAAAAGCCTTTGTTTAGCATTAAATACTGAAGTTCACTGCAAAAATGTTACAAAACAGATGAACATTCTAAATTGTTGGAAGTTAGGCCAAATGATTTGTAATGATCACAAATTAAAATACAAAATTAAATAGAAGTACAAAAAAATTGCTCAAAATTATCATTAATTAACTTGATAGCGGTAAGATTTACCAAAATTTCGACGCATTCTGAAATTATATACGAATACATTCAATGAGATATTTTCATAGAAATGAATGTAAATGATTCTTACAAGTCACATCAGCTAATTACTTCAGCCCATAAAATGTCGGGAAGATGAAATCACTAACAATAGAATACTTTAAGTATATTATTCACTCGCATTTTATGTCACTTTCCGTTTTCAGATTCATCCAAATATTAAATATATATAAAATCTGAGTCCCATCCAGATTTTTAGACTTTAAAATTTTATAATTAAAAAATGAGGGAAAAACGTTCTAAGTTAAAAAAAAAATTATTTCTATATCGAGATTAATTTTAACACTAAAATTTAGAGAAAAAAATTCCCACGCTTGAGTAAACCAGAAAAGGTATTTAAACAGACAAGAATCGTTAAAATTACAATGAAATAATACGTCCTTTCTAGTTGTATGAATCCTGATCTAATTTCCTTTTAAAAATATTGTCACGCAGGAACTCAATAACACACACAAGAAGTAGTTAAACCAATAATTTCTCAACTCAACGCCGAACTCGGAACACAGTGACAGACAGATCTTCTGCTTTTATACTAACAGAGAAAGTTCCAGAATACTTTTCTGGAGACAGTAAAAAAAGTCCAGAACACTTATCTGGTAAATTAAAGAAAGGTCCAGAATCTGCTGGAACAGGAAATAAAGGAAAACATAAAATCAAGGAATTAAATATTTACACGAACTGTGAATCACATTGTCTCTAGCGGGATCCGAACTTACGACCTCTTGATTATGAGACCAGTGCTATGACCATTGGGCCATGCTTCTTTTCAATGCGGCAATATAATTCGAGAAGAATGTAGGGTTGTATTTGAAGTAATTTGATGAATAGTTGACATATACATGAAAAGAATCATTAATGCATTGAAGGAAATATGAAGAAACTTACAATAGAACCTTTTCTTTAATTAGTTAAAATTAAATTAGTAATGTTACCTAACAGTTACAGTATTTTCATGATTAACCCATCGGTATTTGATATTTTTAAGATTTCGCTGTTCATGCGATTTGAAAACACAACAAATTGAAAAGAAGTAATTTAGAAGAGAATTAACTTTGTTCAATCAAGTGGCAGGATTTTTTTTAAGGAAGTTTACATTAAAAACATACTAATGAGAAACTAAAATGCGCAGTTTTTTTTGTTTTTTTTTCAAATATGGTAATGTTTTAGTTTTGCACTAAAATCAAAACGGAGTAAATTGCTATTACATATTTAGATTCATTGGCAGACTTATAAGATTTGCTTAGAATAGCCTTTGACTTAAATATTTTTTTTATCTGTTTCAAGGAAAGCATGTATCGCGAAATCAATAACGTCGATCGCAATAGGTAGTTAGGAAATTGTTCTCCTACAATTTGATTAAAATGTATTTTATGGTTGAAAAAGAAACTATAAAAATTCAAAGTAAATATAGATGCGCAATATTTTATACAGTAATCATGACTTTCAGTTATTGATTGCGGTATTACTTATAGCTAAGATTCTTCATTTTTAGATTAAGATAATGAAGAAAAATAAAGGTTGCTCGCAAGTCCTTTTCAGTAAATATATTATAATTATATAGCGGTTTCGATCATTTAAGCGTGTGTATTTCTTTTTAAAGATGCGCTTGAATTCAAGGAAGACAATGCTACAATTAATCATTGAACTATTAGCAATTTTTTTTAATTGTCTTGATGGAGTGAGAAATTGCTGCTTTTATATTAGCCCTTTATATTAGTATCCTACATAAGAACACAAGGACTATTTCAAAATAAATTTCGTAATTCTACAATGTGGTCAGATGCCGTGGACGATACCTGAGCAAATCACTCTCCCCTCCAAACACAACGATTTGAAGGCAGGTGGATGTTAAACCTGACGGCCAAGGTCACCATGTCATTTATAAACAGAATCAGAAATCAGATATCGGACCTATGACTTATGAAAGTCGATAATGTACTAGTCTATTTCTATTAAGGTCAATACTTAATTTGTTATCAATGTGCAACCCTTAATATTTTACTATCCGATATTGTTTTTAACTGGTTTATAAATGAAATGAATGTTGAAGCAAAAACAAGTTTCTTCTCCCGCAAGGTCTTCTAAGCAAATTTTAAAAAAGGTTTCTTAGAATAAAACAGGAAAACATCGTTTCTTAGAATTTTCTTTTTAAAGATCGCGAAATTTTGGTTTGGAATGGATCGAGTCTTCAGTGATGAACTTGGAATCTAAGTTATTCATTTAATCTTAATTTCCATAATAAAATTGAAAAACTGTACATTTTATTTGAATTTTGTTAGGCATTCAATCTTTGTCGGATTTCAAGCGAGCATGTTAAATATTTACTTTTCCACTTAGTCAAAATACGTTTTTATATCTGTTAATATTCTATGCTTTAAAATTACCTTATCAAATTTTTTATTGTTATTCGGGTTTCTTACAAATATAAAAAGGTAAGATCTTTTCCATATCATTAGGAGGGGGGGGACTCTAGATATAAGGGTAAATAAGGAAAAGCAGAGATTGAATCAAAAAACGGAATTCTCTCGGCTAATCTGGGACAATTGGAGACGGAAATTAGTTTTTCCAAACGCATTACTTATGGACGCTCGACTGAATAAAAACTCCACTAAATTATGCTTTCCTTTAACAATAATTCAAATGAATAAAAATAAGATACCCTGGTAAAATAATTTTTAAAAATTATATTTTTAAATTAAAAATTAAATATTAGTGGCATAATTTTATTCATTAAGGATGATAAATGTAAGAAACTGCCAGAAGCGAAAATGTCAGGAAATCGAAAATATCTGCTTTTGCACATGTTTAGGCACTTAACTATTTAACTATTTTAATTAGTCATATATTCAAGTTGAAGAGTCATGCATTTTAATATCTGAAGTTACCAATTTTGGGGTGCTTCCTTTGCAATTAAATTTAGTTGCACATAACTGATATTTATAACTCTTCAATCATTTTGCACATCATTTAGCAACATTCATCTGTGAGTTCCTTATGTTTTTAAAAAATAAAACAGATTCTGATTTTCGACTTGTTGAACATGAATAATTATAACATTTTTAAAAAGGCATCACATTAATGCTTTCAAATTTAAAAGTAGAATGTGTCCTTTAAAATTATCTTAAAAACTAAGGTGGGTGGGTAAGATATGTCACAAAGAAAAATAGCATCGCATTTTTTTAAAAAAAATTGGGAGTAACAATTATTTTAAAAACATATTTATCTATTTTTCACAGCATAACATCTGGAAAGATTAACAAAAATGGCAACATACGCAATTAATCTATTTCCAGAAAAATCAAATTACTCTTGAGAATAATCTGAGAAATTCGCCTGTCCATACTAAAAATTAGTTTAGATAAGAAATGAACCTTGTATAAGAAATTCTTTTGAAAGTTTCGCATTGCATCATACCTAATTGAAGCATTTTTGACGGTCTTAAATTTAGAAGCTTGAACAGAAGTTATGGTCATAGTTTTTGAACTATAAAAAATATATCAACACATGGAATAAGATTATATAATAATTCTTATGAAAGAATTTTTCTTTCTCATAATCGTTTTCAGCTTGGGCTTTAACCTCGCATCAGTATAAGCCGTTCCAATCAAGTACCATACATTTGAATACTTCCGAAATAAAATGTTTGAAATTTTATCCCTATAATTTTGGGAAATACAAAATGTTCATTTTGATAAATATTCTGGAACGGAAAAATCATCTAAATCACTACAAGAAACATTCTGTTTAACAGCAAATTGAACTGTAAATGAACGGAACATTACTTTGGAGCTCATGTTGTTCAATGGAAAAAGAAAAAAAAAAAAAAAGATTGAAGTAAATACAAGAAATGAATTAAATAAAAAATATTAAAAAACAAAAGTGATTAATGATGCATGTTTAAACCTTCTAACGACATTTCGAAAAATGTGCACAGAATTCAAGCAAAGGAATAAAACATTATCATTAAGTGACAAGGCCTTACAAATCAACTCGATGTCTGACAATCATACATCAAAGAGAAACATTTTTCACGAATGCGAAAACATAAAATCCAAAACAACTCACATTTCAAACTCCAGTTTAAAGCATCTACTAAAGATAATAGAAGATCCCTTAGATTAAAATTCTCAAGAAAAAACGAATAAATGTTTATTTTTCTTCAATATTTTTATTTAACATCGAAACGATTCAGTGAAGCAGAAAAACTGAATTTACTTTACTGAACTTTAACCAAAAATTTTAAATTTATTCTTCTTAATTTTTATCTGAACAGATTTTAATTTCAATTTAACGCAGAAGGATTTTATCGAGGGAAAAAAACGAAATTATCTAAAAGCTTGTCAACTAAAGCATCAAAATATCAATCGGAATAGAAACAAAGTCTTTAAATATATAAATAAAATTTATAAATTTTATCTTCTACACAACACATTATTTCATGTATCTGTCCAAAGAACATATCTAAATTATTAACCTTTCTCTCTATCAAAGAATTAAAAACACATGAACGTATAAAAAAAATAAGAATTCAAGTAATGCATTTTGATTAAAGCTTTGTCATATTCATTTATTAAACCATTCCGTCATGATTTTCATGAATTTGATTCAATTTTCTAATATAACTTCGAATAAGCAGGTTCTGTACATAAATAAAACAAATAAGGATCGCCCACTATTTTAAACTAGGAGTTTAGACCAAATTTTTTTTTTTTTTTTTTTTTTTAAGAATATAGAAATTATTTTAAAGATTTGTTAAAGACTCAATTTATTGATATCATCTAAAATATGTCACGAGGCTTGAAAAAATTTAGTTGTAGATAACAATCATTCTAAATGTAAATCATATTTGGTACAACGTCAGAAGGCTAATAATGTTAATTGTATTTTACTGTCGTGAATGAAAAAAGTGAAAATAGTGGAATACTTTCGAAGTCAATATTATATATATATATATATATATATATATATATATATATATATATATATATATATATATATATATATATATATATATATATATATATATATATATATAACTTGTCAGCTGGCACATATTTGACTATTCGTCAGATTGAGAGGTCAATGCATAGCCATTTCAAAAAATTTTTTAAATAATGGAAGGAATTTCAGACTTCTATGATTTTTCAATAATTTTTCTGAAACAGTTTTCAAAATTTTTCGTAATTTAAATTTTTCTTCACATCGCCATCTTAAATTTAATTAATTTCTAATTTACATAATTTAGAAAAATGTACTCCAAAAATCTACGTGTTACATTAAATTGGATGTTAACGATGAATATTCCTGTAATAAAATCTCATTTAATACATTTTATTTGAACTGAGTGCTTTCATAATCATATTAAAATTTTTTACAAGACACTAATATTAAAATTACATTAACATAAACATTGTATATTAGATATATCATCACCTAATTAATAATTAACATGAATGATCAAAAATATTGTACATTCTCATTGATAATTAAACTGTTATATAATTTTGATTAGTTCAATTAATGACCAGTGATGGTCTCATATATATTAATTTTGAAGCATATTTACACCTTTTTGATAATTAATAATATTCAGTTGTTTTTTTTATCATTTTTTATTTATTATTATAACATTATTGCTTGAAAAGCTTAGCATTGTTGCCCGAGAGTGAGATTAGTTATTTCAATTCTGTGCTATTTCCAAAAACATTTTTTCACATAAATTATTTAAAATTACAAACAAATCGTTCATTAAACAATAAACAAAGTTTGTTTTTTACCAAGTTCTAAATTTCAGAAAGTTTAGTTTTCTAATTTCAATAAAATACTGTACATCTTTCAACGGATTGATATAAACTAAAACATTTAATAAACTTCGATTATAAAGCATTTAATTTTAATAATACAAAGACTTACTACTAATATATTTCGATGTATAAAGATACTAATATATTATTAAGAATTTTTAAGATAGTATTTTACAAGTTGGCATTAAAAACAGGTTTTAAAATTAAATAGTTAAGCTAATAAAAGCTAAAATCCATACCTGAATTGCTTATCTTGCTTATTAATTATACTGTTCATATTGTATGATTTAAATGCATACAAATAAGCGTTTGATTTAAAAATCTTAATCGCCTGACATTTTGACTAAGTATTAATAATAATAGGATGTTTATATTAATACCTTGTTTAGAAGTAAAATTGAACAGAATAAATAGAATAAATTCATTAATATTTTTTTTTACTAGAGTTCTGATAAAATAAGTTCCAGGTTTTTCAGTAGATTCTTGCAGTGTCTTTAGAAGCAAAGTGGTATAATTTCACATTTTTCTTTATTATCTTTTACATTAGTACTAGGCAATTTGGTCTACGATTATTTATTTAAAGATTTCTCCTTTAGTAGATAAAGAGAAATGAGATTAACGCTGAAAATTTATCAAAAAGAAAACGTATCAATGAAGCTTTGAATCGTCAATACGAAATACATTGTTAGAATGACAACAAATAAATCGGAACTGCTATGAAATAACATAAATGGCAAACGTAAAGAACGATATTTTATAATATTTTTTGCTTTGTAATAAATAACTTGGATGATTTTAAGTCTTTATTCAAAACTGATTTGAGATGAATATTTAAAATGTGAATAAAATAGTTGGCATCCATTTTTCGTATACTATTAATTAATTACAAACTGCACGATGTGCCTCAATTATGGTGTTTTAGATGCCATGAGAAAACATTATTCAAGTATCAAATTACTACGAAATAACTGTGTGTACATATAATATCAAGCGCAAATACCTGAATGAAATGAATTTCCGAAAAATTCCAATGCTTTATTTCAAACCGAATGATTTGGTTCATTTTAATTCAGACTTCCCAATAATTCTTTACAAATGATTACAATATTTACTATAAAATATTTCAACCTCTCTGGCTGTTGACTATAATATTTTGTTGATACACATTACAGCAACTTTCTGTAATTGAAATTTCAGTACTGACTAGCCCAATACGCTAAGATCAAAAGTTATTTGTTTCACTCGATCGAGATTAGTCTTTGCTTTCGCTATCTGAGCATTGTATCGATTAGGGTGCATTATTTAAAGGCAATTATTTAAAATTTTACAAGTAAAAAACCAATGCCTAATTAGTGCTAGTTCTGCGACAGATTAAGAAACGCACTAACATTCCTATTTATTCGTAATTTCAAACTGATTTTTTTTTTTTTTTTTTTTTTTACTGAAAAAACAACTACTCATTTTTTTTCTCATCACTGAAAAATTTTGCTACTCGAAATAAGGAAGACAATAAAATTCACAACATTTCAAATACGAATGGAAATGAGATGTGAATTTTCAGGCTTTTTTCTTAGTTTCACTTGGCTTCATAACTTCATTGCACAACGAAAGATTTCTGAAGGCTGTATCTGATAAAGTTTAAAATTAATAAATTTTATTCAAGCACTAAAAAAGCATTTGTAGGAACTACAGTCTTGGCAGAGGGTGAATTTTTAACACTCCAGTCCCTCTAAAAGAACGAAAATCTGCTTGTACAGCATTTCCACAACCTATGAAACCCACATCTGAATCCATTTTATAATCAAGTGTTTAATCCAGAGCTAGAAACTTTTGTGAGCATTTCATTCTTACACAAGCGTGATGCGATTTGATATGCTTCATGTTTACCGACCTCTTCAGGCAAATATTGTGTTTTAGCTACATAAAAGCTCAATTAAATGCTTCAAATTCGTACATTAGTAAGACTTGTGTACTTAAGGATGAAAGACATCATATTTTTATCAATGATATTAACTGTCGGTTTAAAATTCAAAAATTTGTTCTTTGATAATATTCATTTTGAAATCATATTAATTAAAACCACAATTATCCAAAACATTGAAGGCTATTTTAAATATGCTGCAATCTGATATGTACTATTTATAAGAAATGAATGAAGTAGAGCTTCCGATACTAAGTCAAATTTTCTAAAGCTCTGGTACTATACCTTTTCGAGTATTCAGATTTTCAATTAGGCAAATGATTAGAACTGCTGAGTTTCAGGGAAGCTGGGGGGAGGGGGGCAGAATGCAGGTAGGTCTATTAAAAATATATATCTCATTGTAAATAAATTCGTCAAAAGAACAAATTCCATGAACTATAAAATATTAGGGCTATAATGTTTGTTGACACTAAATTCCTAAAATAAAGTTGAGAATAATTATTTATAATATATGGAATTTTAATTATTAATTGGTTATGGCATATTCACTTTTACAAGTCTTATAAAATAATTTTTAAAATTACATTTGTTTGAAGTTTATTATTTCTTCATAATAAAAATTCGCTCTTTTGATCTGATAGCTTTAACCCTTTTGCTGCCGAATTTTTAAAATAACTATTTAAAAACTGTGTTTGCTAACAAATTCAATTTTTTAAAGAATTCAACTGCTGTTATACGGTACCCGATTATTATACGATACGATTCAAATCTGTGATAGTGAAAAAGATAAGCACATAAAAAATAAAAAATAGCGGGATGCAGTAAAATACCGACTGAATTATAACCTGCGAAAACGAAGGATAAGCATCCGAATTTTGAGGTTAACATCTAAAATATAACCTTTGAAAGAAAATAACTCGAAATATTTTTTATTGTCTTCAGAATAATTCAGTTCTGAAATTTTAACGAAGTATGCATATAAAAATGAGCTATTTGCTTCTGAATTGAACACGAAAAATACTGAGAGCTGAGCTGTTTGGATGGCAAAAAATTAATCTATGCATTAAAACGAAGCTATTAAAAAAAATTAACACTGATAAGTCAAAAATTCTGCTAAATGCCTCACTAAATTTTCTATTTTTTAATGAGAGGTTTATAATTATTATTGGAACCACAAAATGCCTGCATCCGCCCCCCCCCCGAGTTTAAACAATTCGGGTGATTACAAATTTATCGGCTATGATACACATTTAATTGTTCAACGGTAGTTAAACCCAATTCCATTGTTATTAAATTAAACTCGGATTAAGTTAACCCAGAGGCGGCATTAGCAAGGGGGCATTTACTCTATCGGCAATCACTTGCCCCCCCCCGTTTGCGAGAAATTGAGCGTTCCGTCGGCAGAAGTTTTCATCATTTCAGAATGGTTATGGAGAGCTGAGTATTAACGATTATAACAATTTAAAAAGAATCCAAAAAGAATCTGAGTATCTGAATTTAAAAAGAAGCCAAATAATATTTAATTTCCTTTAACTAAATTGAACTATTATGAGTTATTTTGACGCCAAATAAGAGAAAATGGGCTTGCCCTCTTGTCGGATTTATCTTGCCCCCCCCCCTACCGTCGACTATCTTCTGCTACCGTCTCCGAGTTAACACCCCCTCCCCTCCCTATCTTGCATGTTTCACCATTCTTGGCCAAGACTGTAGGGGTAAAATAATCTATACCGTTCAATTCCCTGCAAATGTATGCAATGAATATTCATTAGATTTCATTTGCCAAGCAGAAATGCAAGAACAGAAACTGTGGTCTGCCGAGCATTGTAGGATTCGTTCCCAATCACAAGGAATGTCGTGGTGGGTGAATCCCTCGAAACGCTCGAAGAACGATACTGATGGGGCGGAGTCAGGAGTCGAATCGAGACGTGAATCAGAGGGGTGGAACTCCCTCAACATTGAACATGCACAGTTAAGTAATTGCATTAAAACATTCACGAATGCATAAATGTAAATTTATAAATACAATTTCATTATAAAAACATACAAATCTATAATTACAAAATTCAGAATTCAAAACCTTTGCATTTTGAAGGCAATTTCGTCTGGTCTGATATCTTACAAATGTTCTGTTAACGTCATATTTAACTCTAATTTTAAATCGGCTGTTTTTAACAAATGTATTCCATATTAAATACAGGTAATTCGTAATCAATAAGTGTTTTTCGTTCATTTTCTTTTAAATCGTTTAGATGAAGAAAAAAAAAACCTTTAGTGTTTAAATTAATAATCTTTTAACGAAGTCTTTTAAAAGCAATATTGAAACAAAATAATTTTTTCCAAATATTACAATATAAAAATAGGTTGTTTCAAAATGAAAATCACAATTGCACATTCTATTTGAATTCAACGAATATGGTTGATATTCTTGTAAATATAAACAATATGATAAATAGATATTGCACAGTAGATTTCAAACCGTAACTACTTTGATTTTGAGAGATTAAAGGGCGAACCTTAAATTTGGTTTTCTAAACTGTCAAAGAGTCCGAGCCATGACTATTGAGGAAATATGCGGCGCATCTTCGATTCTATGAATATGAAGCTAAAAGGACAAAAATCAAGTTTCGCGACGTTTTAACAGTTACCGCTATTGCATTCCGAGATTCATAGGGTAAAAAGCGCAACTCAAGAGGTTAAATATTTTTAAGTTTGAATTTAACTATGTAGAAAATAATCTTATGAACGTGCTAAAATGAAATAAAATGCATATACATATATATTATGCCTAATAAAAAAAACATTAAAATATCTTAAGACTTCCGAAACAATCGTATCAGATCAAGAAATCTGTAGATTCAAGATTCTCATATGTTATTTCAAAATTGATTAAAAATATTGTACAACATTTTAGAATATACCGATGGCACGAATTTCCAAACTTCCGAGTCTAGATATCGACAAAATAACTCGCAAGCAAATTGCAAAAAAAAAAAATGTATATATATTATATACATACGAGCATTTGGAATTTATAAAAATTATTAGAATAGAGTGTTTAGCTGATATTTCTAAATTTAAGTTTCTAATAAAATCAATTAATTATATTGTACATGAGGAAGTAAATAGCAGGATTCTCATAAGAAGCAAAAAAAAAAAAAAAAAAAACTATTTTCGTATAGCCAAGGCCAGTTTTAATATTAATTTACAATACTAGGTTTTTTACAATCTCTAAATTTTGTACTACATAAATAATTGCATCATAAAAATATTTTCAAATAAAAAATTAATGCATTTTAAATGCTTTAGTTATATATTAAATAAAACATTTAAAAGGTATGCTATTCAATCATTATTATTAAAATTTCAACATTTTAATAAAATATAAATAAACTATATGTTCAAGTTAAAACGTAAGTAACAAATAATATTTAATAGCAACTACTAATTTTTTCCAATAATCCAATAGTTTTATTACTGGATTAAGACATGGTTTGTTTGTTTAGTTTATTAATGTCCCGTTTTAAAGCAACTCTAGAACTAGTTGGATTAATACAAGAATTCAGACAATGACTAAAAATGTTTAAAATTTAGAATCTAACTCATTACTTTTAGACAAGCAGTGATATAAAATACCAAAGAAGAATTTTTTTTAATCTTTAATTAAAAATGCCAAGAAGTGAAAACTCATAAAAATGGATATTTTTTAAATGTTCCAAATAATTTTCCAAACAGGAATTTATATAAAAAAATGTTTAAAACATTTAACTGTACAGATGCAAGTTTTAACGCTAAGGATTTGCAGTTTAAGTTAAAATTTGTTGCTCTAATATAACATGCAAGATCCGCTACCTGTTATAAGATGGAGTTAAAATTATTCTTCGAAAATGAACAGACATTCATGTTTGCTAAATATTTTATAATGAGCCATCACAAATTGGGCCTTCAAAATGCACAGGTGTTTAAAAATACATTATAAAGTTTGTAAAAACAAGGATACTTACCTAAATATCTAAAAAAATATTAACCATTAACTTACCTTAAACACAATTAACAATTATGATATATAATGATTTCAACTAGTTTATAGGTTAGTTATTTTAAAAACAATACCTAATAGTAGAAAGCTACAAAAATACCTTAAGGTGCAAAAAATGTTCATTCGTTCTCATCCCAAATTTTTTTTCATTATTGAAAAATACAATAGCACAATTGAGAGCAAGAGAGCAAATTTGCACTTATTCTTAAAAACTTTAGAAGCATTTTTACAATAATTATGAGAAATGTCTTTTGATATGTACTATTATTCAATTATATGCTAAGAAAAAAACTCCATAGATAAGAAAAAAGTTAACAAATGCAATTCTCCCAAGGAAGTTTTTGAAACTAGAAATACATAAGAAACACATTTATCATAAAGGTGACTGCTTTCCCAGTCAAGCTTTTGTTTACAACTTTACGAATGTTACTTAGAATAGGTTCCAACCTTCTGTCATTTTTAGTAAGAAAAATTCATCCATACTAAATAAACTTTATACGAAATGAACAAATATTTAAGTTACACTGAAATCAGAAACCAAGAAAATAAAATGAAAAGATTTAGTCTATTTGATTATTTGATATATTTTATATTTGATGTTCTCAAAACGATTATTAAAAATGAAAATTCATTTAACATGCTTCACACGTTTATGATAAATATTACTGATTATTAAGAATAAGTGATTGCTTGACGCTTTCTATTAACATGAATCAGTTGCACGAACCGAATAAAAAATTTCAGAATAATTAAAATACACAATTCATTAAAGCATCTGCTTGTCACAAGATAATTATTTCAATTAAAATTCAAGCATTCCTATTCCAAACGGCTTCTAAAATCAAATTATTAATTGTAAGCAGTCACGTATTGATGTACAATTTATAAAATTGTATGTAAACTACCGAAAAAGCAATTAGATCATTTTACAAGAAAAGCCCAAAGAAATTCTAAAAGGTAATACATTGCATCCTACTTTTTATATTTTCTAAATATGTTTTAAACGAAATTTTTTTTTTTTCTATAAGAAATGTGATCAGAAAATAAGAAAAAACATTAAAACCAACTAAATTGAATTTATGACAAGATACAAAATTAACTTATTAACTAGAGGTACAAAATTGTAATCCAAATACAAAATCCCTGAATCGCATTTTGATTCATTAACAAATTTTAAATGCTACTTTTGTGCAGTATAATTATTAAATGCTTTATCGGAAATTGCGGTCAAATATTATATCACCACTTCCCACATCTTATCAATGGTAGTACATGGAGTCTACGACCATATTTTACATTTAATAGATACCATCCATACATAGGATGAATAAAGAGATCTAGTTGGGTTTTACAGATATTTACGTCTTGTTTTAAATGAATTTGAGGATCATTTTGAGATGGACCTCATAAATTCAAACCGTGGTCAAATGACTAGAATGGCATCTGAGAATGCACTCGTTTCTCCAAACTTCTGTGCCACTTCAGCAGTATGGCATTTGATTGGTGAAATGGAGTTTCAAACCTAGTCACGAAGCTCCAATAATGAATATTCTGAGAAATTGAAATTTTAAATCACTGGCAGAAAATACTATTCGATTCAGTTTGGAGAAAATATACCATTATTGCATTTTAAAACTTATCTCGTAAACAACTAATAATTAAATCATTCTAGTGAACATGTATAGTAGTTAATAGTCTTTTTAATAAGAAAACTAGAACAATGCTCACCCGTTGTCCTTTTATGGAAATGTAAAACCAACGTTGAAGAAATTCTTCCTCTTATTGTCCTCCGTCCAATCTGAAAAATAAATTACACTGTAACATTAATTAAGTTCAATTACGACAAAATGCAATCCTAATGAACTACTTTTAATTGCTTTTACTGTGTTGTTACCAACAAATAAAACGTTTTTAATCAAAAATATGGGAATTGAAATAAAATGTTTGAAACTAAAATATAAAGAAATTACTTTACAATGAATATCCTAATTCCTAAATACTCAGTAAAATATTTATTATATTGTCATTAAAATTTTAACTGTCCTGTATCATTTCTAACCGCCATTTCAGCTATTTTGTTTGGACATATAGATATTTGATAAAAAATATTCAGTTTTTTTAATACACATAATAGTTTGTCTCCAGAAAAATTTTCTAATAAATTTTTTAGTTTAATGTATTTCATCATTTATTAATAAAATTATGGAGTGTTAGCAATTCATCCAAAATTCGAAATGCAGTTCAACTTAATTGATTAGCTGATAACCAATTTAATAATTTTAAAATGATATATTTTCATTAAGAATATAAAATTCCAGAAATTTCAACACATTATTACCGAAGTGAAAATTCAATTTCAAACTTCAATCCTAAAAAGTTAAAACAGAATTATGTTAGAAGAATTTACATTTAGGCGACAATTATGTATGCATGTTCTTGTTGTTGATATAATACGAAATTATTACGTATTATAAAAAAATTACGTTGAATTAAATTCAAAATGAACATTAAATAAGAATTGATAATATATCCAATTACAAGAATATCCAAATACAAGAATTACAATAGCCCCTCGCGAGTCTAAAAGAATTTAAAAATAAAAGCACATAATCTAATAAGAAACAACTAGCATGCATACATTCTGAATTAAATTTTGTTTATAAATCATTTTTAGAGTAGCATTTAGTAAAATAATTACCTGGTTATAAGTCGGTAATTAGTATTATGAAATATATTCTTTTAAAAACTGAGTCCAGATTGATTTTTTATTGGATATTATTGTTGTGATTGAAAAGCAATAAAATATACATCAATTCATTTATTATTAATGCACCAGGATTAACGTCCTTTTATTTTAATAATTTGATTTGATAATACGTGCTTTTAATAATTAATAAGTTGTTTTTCTTTCTTCAAAAGTATAGCTGGCATTTCAAATATTTTATAATATATTAAATTAGTATAAATAAAATTTACATACATAAACAAATTTCAATCAAATTTTTTTTCTAAAATCCTTTATAAAAATTTTCAAATTTCGTTGAATATAATTTTATTTCTGTTTTTCAATAAGACGGTAAATTCACACTGATTAGCCGAGTTTTTGATTGATTTTAAATAAAATTTGAAAATGTGTGTTCACCAAACTATACCGATAAAAAAAGTCATTGAAAGTCCAAATGCAAAAATGTTTTGTCAAACACATATTTTTTATTAACTTAAAAATTGACGCAATAATTCTTTAAAAAGAGCTCCATGCCACATTGAAGCTATAAATTTTCAAACATTCCCAAGTCTAAAAAAAAAAATAAAAAAAAAAGTGAAATAAAAAAAAATGTGATCCGATGAACTTTAACACCAATTTATAGCAGAAATTTATTTTCTTAAGTCCAAAATAAAATTCTGTAAATGCTAGTAGCTGTAATTGAAGTAGTGCAATTCATCAAAAGAAATGTGGATTCGAATTTTCAAACCTGTAAGACTAAGGTAGGGATTTATTACGAAAATGTCATCTTTACGAACGTGAAATAAAAAAATCCGATTTGGAAGGTTTAAATACATCATCAAAATTTGAAATCAGATTTTTTAACATTTTCAAAATATTAAAAAAAAAAATCTATAAAATGCTTAAAAAAGTGCGAAGCGATAAAGAACACGTTTATGCGTTTTATTTCATCTGAACACTTTCAACAAATTCAGCAGTTAATCATTTTCCTCAGACCACAATTATCAATCCAAAATTTTTAAGTTATTAATACATTCTAAATACGAATTACATGCAATCCTTCAAAACAGGCAAATAATTATCGAATTGAATCTACACAATTTTTATGCAAAAAAGAAGAAAATAAAACACATTCTGCAGACATCTAGTAATGTATCAAACTTAACTAAAAAAAATACATGCAATTCAAATTTTAACTTGCAACAAATGCTTATAGAAACAGAAATATACACTTCGTAATGATAAATTTTTTAAAGAGTTAATCAAAAAACAAGAAAGTACCCACGGATAAATAAAGCAAACAAACTTACCGAATAAATCTTGTTAAATTAATCCTTTATACGAAATTATTAAGCTGAAATATATAATCTGTGATATAAGACACAGAACCGCTGACAGTTTACTTTCCCATCCAACAACGAAGACAACCGAAAAAAAGTTTCCCAAGATTCAACCTCATGTGTGATGCGCGCGCATTTATGATAATTTATGACGCCGACTCTGGGACACTGAAAGCAAAGAAAAAGACAAAAAACAAGCAGGTGGTTTGAAAAATGCTAAACAAAGTGGATCTCAAATCAGAATTGCTCTCTCTCTCTCTCTTTTTGTTATTTATTTTTTAATACTGAAAGTTATTCTTAAATAAATTAAAAAACAATGAAAACTCCGATTTTTTAAAAAAAATCTGTTTAGCAAGTTTTTCTGTTAAAAAGTAATTCGATGGAATATTTATTTTGGAATTTCAGAAGTTTTCAGAAATATTTCTGTTTTTATCTTAAGTTCTACAGGAGAATATGTATGGTATAGCAAACACAATGTAATTTAAAGTGTCCGGAATATGTTCGAGTCAGACTGAAAAGCCAGAATTTGTTTTGTATTGATATTTATATGAAATGAACCGAACTATGTTGTTTTGTTACGCATTATAAAATATTCCATTTCCGAAAAAAAAGGTTACATTTAATTAAACTAAAAACTTGCATTTTAAGAAGTTTTTTTCTGATTTAATAAGCATAAAATATTATTACCTTTTGTTAAAAAAAACATTTGCTATTCCTTTGAATACCACTTTATTACAATATGAGCCATAAATTATCATTGCTCCGATTAGATGATGCAATGCTGGATTAAAACTTTTTATCCAAATATTTTTTGAACCATTGGCAATGTACATTAGGAGATTCCTTTTTAAATAAACAGGTCAATTTAAAATAACTATTTTAACTTAATATATTAATAATTAGTTTTTCTTACTTTAATAAAAATAACCTAAAATTAAACTCTGAAGATATACATAGTTTTGTTTATTATGTGTCTGATTTATAAAATGTCATGAGAATGTCTCATGACTAATCTTTTATGCCTCATCATTAATCTATAGTTAAATGCAATGTTATTTAAATCTAGAGTACTCATTTGCCAACATTTTACTCGTATATATGAAAACACTTATTTATTTTTTTAATTTTATTACAAAAATATGTTTAATAAATAATTTTCTGAGTAAAATTTATATGTATACTCATATCTAAAAATTATATTTAAAATATACCTTAAATGTATTTTTAATATGCAATGAGTAACTTTTAGAATGCCTTACATGATATTGGCATACAATAGTTACGAAATACTAACTTTTGGCATGAATTTAGCATTTTTTACTGATTTTATCGTGTCATCCTTAGTGAGTTTTTTAGCTATTAATCCCTGACATGCGGTCAATAGTATACAAAAAAATCGAAGTTGTGTTTTAGAAGTGTATTTCTCAACTGATTAAACAAAAATTTGTTACGAAACTACATTTGTAGTCTCAAAATGGCATATCAAATTTGATATATTTGAATCATTACGTTTTTAGATGTTTAAATCGCATTTACATGTTTCTGAAAGTACAGACCGACAGACGGTCAACCGTTTGTCGGATTTGGCTTAAAGTTTGGCATGTATGTATTCTATAGATGTTAAATCTACGAACCGAATTTCATCTGTCTAACATCTTTCGTTTAGTAGTTATCGTTCCTCATAATATTGGAACATCCGGACAGACGGACTTCCTCTGAATGGATTTCTCAGTTATTTGATAGAAATCTACACATTTGGTGGAAAGATTACATATAAAATTTCATCCGTCTAGCTCAAAACAATTTTGAGTTATTTTTGTCACGGACAGACATTTTCCAAAAATGTGTTGTTCAAAATCTCGAGGTTGAATCTTTCGACAATTACAATTCTTTCTCTATATTACGTACGCGGGAAAGTAAAAATTGAATCTCTAAATTATAATGTTACTCGTACGCACATTGGCAAAACAAACGTCAGTAACAATCGATTAATCGTCTTTATTTTGATTTTGATTGGAATTGTGGAAAGTGGGAATAATGATTTAAGTATCGTTGTGTCATCTGAACAACGTTCAAAATGATGAGGTCCGTCCTAAAACAACTCTCATGCAGTTTCTGAACAATAGGATTTCAGTCTGATGTGGCACAACAGGAATATAGAAATGGAGAAACCTGATATTTTAGCAATATTATATTGATGATATTCCTTTATTACCATATTTTCTGGAGAAAATTAGAAAACCTATTATTTGAAGAATTTATATATCGTTTTAAAATTCAAAGTATTATTGATATATTGCTGCCAATTTTACAGGCCTCAACAAATTGGATATTGTTAACCGGTTCTAAGAATGGCTGTTTCCAGTTATGATGTTTCTTCCTTATGCAGCTAGCAAATAAATATTGAGTATTCTGAAAAACAATATCAGAAATCTAAGTGTCTATGAATTTAGAAAGGAGAACATTTAAAATCACATGGTCATCGAAATCTTAGCCTATGAACAAATCTTTCAGTGTAGATACTAAATGCTGCAATAGTTAAAAATAAAAAATTAATTGCCCCCCCCTTTTTTTTTTCTTATTTATTCGTGAACTGTTTCATAACTAGATTTTCATTTACTAATGAAAAGCTGGGAGCCAAAAATAGTTAAATTCTAAATTTAAACATAAAAATTTTATTAATACTGGGACGTTGTTATTCTTCAAATAAATAAAGGAATTAGATATTTAGAAATGGTAAAGAAGTTTAAGAATTTTCTTTGAAATTTAATCACCTTTGTATCAGAAAGAGAATCATATTTTAAGCGGGACAAGAAATAAACTATATTTTGCTTTGCAATTTAGCATTCGTTTTTGTCTTAAACACATAATATGACAATGCTGATAATTTTTAATAAACTTTAACTGGGTGTCGCTGTAGTCTGGTGGAAGGTCTCCGAAATAGAGAGTTTTAGGTTCACTACCCGATTCCATCGAAGAACCGTCGTGTAAGCAGGCCCGGTGCATGCATATCCGTCGGAGCCAAACACCCTCCTGCTGATGTGGTGCGGAAGCTTGGAGAGGGGCTGCCAGCTCAGGTGTCGTCATCCACATCTGACCGCGGCTCAAAATTCCGAGGTCCGTCGCAAGATAGCCCTAGTGTTGTTTTAATACGGGATTTTAATAGAATGAATAAATTTTAACAAAAGAGCATTGATAGTTTTCCATCTCTTAAGCTTCATTCTAGATGGGGCAGCCCTTTTTTCTGATAATGCTTTGTTTCGATAGCTAAAAATATAGCCAAATAAAAAATTAATTGATCGGAAATATTCAATTTATTACAATGATATTTTTTCCTACTCCAAACCAACTCTTTATTGTGACTTTTTAGACATTTTTAAATCTCAACTGGAATTTAAACCCAACATTAATTGGAAACAGCAAAAAAAGAAAAAAAAAAAAATGGAAAAAATTTTAATTAAAAGATATATTCCCAGACAGTTAAGTCTACTTCCGAAACTTTTCGAAAACATTCGCCAAAATTTTTTTAACAAATTTAGATTTCACAACGTAACTTCCGATTATATATAATTTATAATACTTTTAATTATTTTGAAGTAATTTAAAAACAATATTTGAAAAAGATATAATTTCTCCTTCATTGAATCCTAATTTAATACTCATTTCTATGAAAAAACATTCTTTCCCAACAACAACAAAAAATTATTATTATAGAGTGTCTTTTGGTGAATTTTTAGATATGCTTTTGGCATAGTATTTATTTCCTTCACAACTGTAGGAAATACAAGAATCCTAAATCTGTTTTGCAGGTGCATCTAATTAGTCTTAAACAAATGATGTGTTTGCTCCGCGGTGTTTAATTGTATCTTTAAAATATGATGATGATTCGAAGTTTAAAAATATGAATCTCATCCGAAAGAAAATCGTTGATCAAGTCAATAAAATTGAATTTCATAAAAAATATGTTGCTAATCCAATATGTAATTTCAAATTCATTGTATAAATGTTAAAATTTCATTGTTTTTGAATTTTTTTAATAAAATTTGTCTCAAACATTTTTTTCCTGCTTAAGCCGTTGATTTTGGAATAAAGTAATAAAAATAATAACAAGTAGGAGAGAATTAGTACAAGGAATTTTTCTTTTGATAATTAATATATGTTCGTTGTTATTCTAAAATTAAAAATATTAAAGTATAAAAACGACATAACTTGCCTGCCATTTCGCTCTTAAATATATGATGCATCATAGAGCTTAGTTTAGTTTAGTCCGTTTTAAAGCAACACTAGGGCTATTTTTGGGACGGACCTCATAGCGGAAGATTTCAAGTCAGCGGTCGCGGGAAGGGGAAATGAAATTGCCCTTCCGCGACAGTCTGATTATTGCCCGAACAATCTGATTAGTCACAATCTGATATTTGCCTGGACATTCAATGAATGGAAACAGAATATTTGTAAAAGCTGCCTTATTGATATTTTCGACATCTAAAGAAAAACCAACATAATGCACGAACGTAATAAAAATATTTAATTCAAATATTCATATTACTTCGAATATTTAAAATACTTTGACTTTCAATAAAAATACTTCTATCGCATATTGTCATTTTTGCATGCACGTTTCTAATAATTAGGCAAAAAAATCCTGCAATTTAAACAAAAATCACATGGTAAAATTTTATTTAGAAAAAAAGTATATTTTCGCGATAATATTTGTTTTCTTATAAAATTGCACCTAAGAACTGCGCATAGTAATCAAAACCATTGCTCAAAATTATTATCATTTTATACGCTTAAATTATTTCCATCAGTTTATAATCATTCCCTCGAAATATCCATTGAGAAACAAAGATTTTAGTTATTGATTGCATGGTTGATGTTCAATGGCAATTCGGCCAGGTTTTCTGTAGAATTGCGAAAAAATGCATAACTCTAAAATCCTCAGCGCAACTTGGATCATTCTGTGTGCAATGCTTTGGGCTATGTTCCACAGAAATCAAATGCGATTGCGCATACGATGATGAAATAGTAGAATCCCTTCGAATCTGACCTGCGACAGCTCAACCAAATACTGTGCTTTGCGCAATTGATTGTCCTTCAGACCCGCTAATTTTTCCATTACGACGGATTGAGAAAAAGCAACCAGAGCCTAAAATTATATCACATTCTGATGGCCTCGAAAAATCTTCATCTGACATAGGGATTCCCTTCAAATAATCTAACTCTTTTATGTTAATATTCTCAACTGGGATTTGAGAAGTAACCTTATTTAAAATAAAAGCCTTAACTGTCAAACATTCTTCGCTAAATCTTGACCCAATTTTTAAATTAACTGAGCCTGCTTGAAACCCACTTACTCCACTTAGAGACACTCTAGCATTTTTTTTTTCCTCTTTAATCCTAAAGTGCTTATTACTTTTTCACTTACAAAACTGGATTCCAAACCGCTATCTAGCAAAGCTTTAAATGAATAAAAAAAATCACCCTCACTACAGTAAAACCTTTGCCGTGGGGAGTGGTTCAGGGACGTGCTAGAACTAACGGGTCTTTGAGGTGCCGCTGATTTATTGCATTGCGTTTCTCCCCCTTGATAGATATCGCCTTCAGAGGGGTGATCTGCGGTTTGTTTGGGATCAGAAACACGTGCACTATTACTTATAACATCTTCATGCAACAGTGAATTATGTTTTCCTTGACATATGGTACATTTTCAGAAGTACATCAGATTCATTATAAACCATTAATTCAAGCGATGAACATCTGGTATTTAAAAACTCCAAGAAATCTTCCCACGTGAGAAATTCTATTTCTGAAGTTTTCACGGACCCAAGTCTTCTTGTTTCAGGATCTAACTTTTGCAATAACAAATGAATCAGCCATGGATCTCTACTAGATGCCACTTCTCCTAAAGATTTTAACCCTCTCAAAACCTCATCACTCGTGTCAACTATATTTCACAAATGCGTTGAATTGGCTTGAGAGATATCTTTTTGTTCCAAAAATGTTTTAATTAATGCATGAATAATTTTCTTCTTTTTATCATACCTCTCCATTAATTTTCCCCATGCTTCTTCATAGGAGTCATTGGACAACGGTATGTGTTTAATCAAAGAAGCGGGTTCACCAGACAAGCAAACCCTTTAAATATTGAAATTTTTGACTATTGCTTAATGAAATTTGTGAATGAACTGTGGATACAAATAAATCCTTGAAGTTCATCCAATCTTCAAATTTACCATACAACACTGGAATACAAAGTTTTGGTAAACGAAAATTCGAATTAGATTTCACACTAACTGAAGAATTCTGTGTTTCAGTAGAAGTAGATTGAGATGTATTAAAAACATAAATTTTATTTTGAAACTTAATTAAATTATACTGCCAAAAGAAATTAATTTTCAAAATGTATATTTTTTGAAATTTTTTCGAAGACATGGCATAAAAATCCCTTTGAATTTTCTCTACAGGACTTTTACACGGGCATTCGTTTTAAGAATGTATGAATAACATAGAAGAAAATGTATAAAAACAAGAATAATATGTCATGAACAACAAAAAAGAAAATAAAACAGGCAGTGCTAATAACGACTCCTATGGTTTAGCGAGGTCATAGGAATTGTTGCTGCGATATCGACTCGTAATTTCAGACTTCAGCCTCCGATTGCTTTAAACATCTGCTTTTTTATTCTTGTTATTTTGATGTGATATTAGTTTGGCACAACATAGTCAAAAACACAGTTCTTGCACCAGAAAAATCCGAACAAATCCAAATTGATGTGATATGTTATAGTTTATAATAAGGTGTGCATCAGATAAAAACTAATTGAATATATGAACCAAGGTATTCATAATTTATGATCATTTTTAATCAACTTCCCTTGAAAATGTTGCGGCTTTCATTTAAAAATTAAGTATTTCCTCTGTTGTATTGGCGCCATCCAAGGAAATTAGCTACAGTTCTATAAAGAAAAACATCTGCGTGATGGATAAAAAAATGCTTACATTGCTTGAGCTTATGAATTTCGGTTCGGTTTGTTATTTTAGAGTTTTCCAGATGTCTGTTTTCTGATTCCAAACGATCTACAAATGAGGGGCGGGGAAATCGCTTCAGTTGCAATAAGGGTGGGAAAGGAATCGTTTGCGTTGAAACAGCTTGGTCTATTCGAAAGGGGCAAGACCTTGATAATCGTCGGGAAACAGCTTTGCTATGTCTAATTCTAATCGTTTATGTTTGACTATTTTTTTGCTGCTAATTTTAATTATTTATTATTGCTTTAATTTGGTATTAATTATTATGTGTGTTTTCCCCTCGCCATGATGATTTAGACTTTTATTGCTTTTAGATAATTATCTTTACTAATTTATAATTTTTAAATTGGGGGGGGGATTTAAGTACATAGAATTGTACGCACTGAGATATACAACAAAAGTATTTTATAACTCTCATATTGTATTTTTAATATTTAAATGAATCCAAAACATAGTTCCTGTTAAGAAAATTTTAAAATGTTTTAAAATTTAAAAAAATATGTAGTATATATATGATTGCGAGTTTTTTTTCTTCCTTTTTTGAATTGATGACAAAAAGTGATGAAATATCAAAGATTAGTAGTGAAAATGTTGTTTACAGATTTTTGAAAAAAAAAAAATGAAATGTTTCAGTTTTAAATATTAAACAAATGAGGCAGATCGGATTATGAATTCTTTTCTAAATCACATATTTTTTGTTATGCATCATATATTTAAGAGCAAAACTGCAGACGAGTTATGTTTTTTCTATATTTGAATATTTTCAATTTTAGAGTAACAATGAAGAGATATTAATTATCAAAGGAAAAATTCTTCTTACTAATTCTCTACTGATTTGTGATTATTTTTATTACTCTATTCCAAAATCAACGGCTTAAGTAGAAAAAATTATTTTAATAAAATATTATTAAATAAAATTCAAAACTAATTAAATTTTAACATTTATACAATAGATTTGAAATTACATATTGGATGAGCAAAATATTTTTATGAAATTCACATTTATTGACTTCGTACCTTAAAAATTCGACAAAAACTTTATAGTAATTGATTTTTTTAATGGGAAAAGAATGTATTTTCATAGAAATAGGTATTAAATTATGATTCAATGAATGAGAAATTATAACTTTTTCGAATATTGTTTTTAAATTAGTTCAAAGTAATAAAAAGTATTATAAACGATATATAATCTGAACTGCTATGTTATGTAATCTAAATTTGTTTTAAGAATTTCGGAAACTGTTTTCAAAAAGTTTCAGAATCAGACTTAAGTGTCTAGGAATATATAATTTTAATGAAAATTTTTTCCAAGAAATTTCTTGGTTGTTTTAAATAATTTTTTTTGAAATGACATTTTAAATGGATTTAAATTCCAATCAAGATTTAAAAATATCTAAAATGTCCTATTAAAAAGAGTTGGTTTTGGGAAGGGAAAAAGTATTATTGCAATAAATTGAATATCTTCGGACAATTACTTTTTTTGATATATTTTTCGCTATCGAAACAAAGTAATATCAGAATTAAGGGCTGATCCATCTAGAACAAGACTTAAGGGATAGAAAGCTATAAATGTTCGTTTGTTAAAGTTTGCAAGTTATATTAATGTCCCTTATTAAAGCAACAATAGAGTAATTTGGAACGGACTTCGTAAGTTTGAACAGCTGTCAGATGACGGGGGCCGCACCTGGGCGGTCGCCCCATCTCCAGGATTGGACAGGGCGCCGGGTGGAGGGCGTTTGGTCCCGACGGTTTGGCGCGCACCAGGCCCGTTTATACGACGGTTCTTCGGTGGAGTCGATTCTCGAACCTGAAGCCCACCGGTTCCGAAACAGAGCCCTTAACACCAAGTCACCGCGACCCCCTTTTAAAGTTTATTAAAGATGATCAGCATTGTCATATTATGTTTTTTTAAGGCTAAAAGGAAGGCGATATTGCCAAACAAAATGTAGTTTATTACTTGTCCTGCTTAAAACATGATTCTGCTTCTGATAGAAAGGAAATTAAGTTTCAAAGAAAAAATCTTAAATTTCTCTATCATTTCTAAAATTCTAATTTCTTTATTTATTAGAAGAATAGCAACGTCCTAATATTCATATTTGCATGCTTGAATCTAGAATTTAACTATCTTTGGCTCTCAGCTTTTCATTAATAAATGAAAATCTGAGTTCTAAGGGGAGAAGTAAGAAAAATAAACAAAAACGTGTAGCGGACACTTTTTGGTGACACATTGATAAGTCAAATGCCTGACTTCCAAGAAAGAAAACATTCTCCCGTGTTTACTGTAACTTGTGTAGTAAAACGCTTGTGGGAGGTAGATTCTTTCCTGTTCGACGACACTTCGGAAAATAAATCCTGGGATAATTTATGTAATTTCGGGAAAGAACTTAAAATAAAAAACGGACGATATGAAGCACCATTGCAATGGAAAGCAAATAATATCAAGAAAAGCAATAATTAATTTATTTACAGGATTTCCTTTAAGAAATCTAAAGAACCTCTGCAAATTATAAATTACAATAAATTTTTTTCTTTTTCGAAATGCTTTTTATATTCCAATGATACGCTAACAGGAAAACAAAATTTGTTCTCTGTCACCATCTACAGAAAACATAAATTATTTAACGGTTTCTGTCTCGGGAAGAACAACTACTGATATTTATTTTAAAGGCATTTTCGAAATAAGAAGAAATTTTCAATTAAACAAAATTTTTCCTTTTGTTTAACATTTGCTTGGAAACTCTTTTTAACCCTGAATTTGTATAATGGATACTTTGATTTCAAGAAAGGTCAGGATTGCTCAAACAAGCCATTAAAGAATGACAGATGTTATGATAAATTATTTTCTGGAGTAAATACCAATAAGCTTGATTTTCAAGATAATCATCTGCGTTTTTATTAAAAATTATCTCAAACTAAACTCAATTTAAAAAAAAAATGAACTGAATTCTCAGAAACCTACTCTTTTTATACCTTTGATTTAAAAAAAAATATCATTATTAATAAATTTTCCAATTTTATTTCTAAAAAGGCTAAATTTTTATTAAATTATCTATATGCCTTTCACTTTGCAATGTAGAGATAATTGGTAATGGTAACAGAATTATAATCGTAAAGCTTTGTTTTTAAAATAATTTCGAAATGAATTTAATGTATTAAGACATCTTTTTCCAAACACTTCACACATTTCACTGCCATGACATAAATTCACGGTGTACTAGCACCATTTGCATTATTGCTGGTACAAAAATTTACACCACTTGCATAGGTACAAACTATTTTATCGAAAAAGATTGTGAATACTTGGATATTTAAGCATGTCAAAACCTTTACATGCCTTGTTAGTAAAATTTTTTTCTAGATTCATAAGGAAATACAGCTTTTTAAGTTTAAAACTTGAACTAAAAAGATTTTTACGGCAATTGGACGAAATAATTGGCATCAATCTTAAATTAGAGCACTACATCATCTATGCATTTGTAATGGTATAAAAAAATAACTAAACAGTTTAGTCATTTGCTATTGAACAGAAAGAATAAACGCTGCTTAAGTATTAGAGATTTAAAGTAAACATTTTATTGTCAAAATTTAACTCATCTATACGTTTATTATTTTGTAGTGTATTCCTTCACATCTTTAGAAGAAATTTCAAGAAACTGTTTGTTTACTATAAGGGGGAAAAATCGTACTTGAATGAAACAACATATATAAATGGAAATTGTACAAATATATAAGTTTTGAATGATATTTTACTTCAATTAAATGAGAAGATTGCATAGTTTTCGTAAGAAAATTTCAAATCCTTTTTTATCTATTGTAAATAGCGTATGTTCTCATATAACACATTTGTGGGAACTGAACACTTCTTATTACAGAAAATTTATCCTAATCCTTATATTCCTTTCGCCTAAAGCCTCTGCAATATAATCCGAACCAATCAAGACATCGATCCTCTCAGAAGTACTAACATCTGCTAAATCAATTGCCTTTTCCAACGCTAAGTTTCTAACAAACTGCGATGGAGTATGAATTTTCGCCGAAGTAATCGAGTCAACTTATATTTCAACACATCGAGTCGGGTGTGGCACATTCCTTAACGTAATCTCCACTATATCGTAAACACGACGCTCAACGGTTTCTCTTCCGAAAGTGTGAATAGCTAAAATTTCCCTGCTCTCTGTTTTCAATTCCAATTCCAATTCCTTGACCACCTCTCTCAAGATGAAGGATTTATTGGCTCCGCAATCCAACATACAACGCACGTGCGCTCTTCCGTGACCTGGGGTCACAGCTCTTCCCTTTCGAAGCAGAAAATGTTTGCAATAAACCGATCCAGGGACCCTATTTTTTCTTTTATTTGATTCGGTGCTGAAAGATATGGTAGGAGCGGTAATTTTTTTGGACATAAATGTCTCTACTTGGACTGGAGGGGAAAGGGGTTAGCAGAGCAGGGTCAGAATGTCACTAAACACAAAAGACCAAAGAACAAAGAATATGGTCTAAAATCCCCCAATTTACGCCGCTACAGGAGATAGCTTCTGGTTCAAGCGGGCTCTCCTCTAATTGCACTAGTCTCCGCACGGAGGGGAAATATTCTTAGCTTCGGTTTCGGATTGCGGTCTTTCGCAAATTAAAGAATTATGCGAAAAAGAACCACAGAGCTTACAATTTTGATAATTACTATTGCAGAATTTTCTTATATGATTTTGAAAACATATGAAGCATTTTCCTTTAGCCATTAACGATTTTTTTCTTTTCATTAACACTAAGTGAGCAATCATGACTCATGTGTTCGCGGAATATGATTCCTTAGGACAAAAGGACTGTGCAAAATTTAAATTTCATAATTTTTTCATAAGTAAATTTATTGACTGAAGTCTAATAAAATGTTTTTATTTGCGTCATTTAAATATTTTGAAAGTAAAACTAAAAACTGAATTTTACGATGAATCAGAAAAATTCTTGTTGAATAATTCTTTAAGATTCTATATAAATTATGAAAATTATGCAGTGCACTTACAGCTTCAATCCTGAACGAATTCTGCTTTCAATTTTCATGTTTAAAAAAATATGTGCTTGGTTGCAGTAAAAAATGTTTTTATATTAATTGCAGTTTAACATTTCCACTCTAATTTAAAATATAAATTATATGGGCTCTGACAGAAAATTAGTAAGAACTCTGCATACCCACAATAGCTCTTAAATGCTAAAATATGAATACTACGAAAAAATGTCCGATTTTATGAATGCAGCAATCAAACTCCGAATTTCTAACTAAAGGGAACGTTTGCTAGCATTTTTTTAATTATGTTCTTTGATTAAGCAATGCACAAAAGTTATAATATCAGCCAATTTTCATATGATTTGCAAAATTCTTTAAGGAAGGAATATTTGATTTGTTATTTTATAATTAAAACTGCTTCAAGAATTGGTATGGGAGAGATTGAGCTTTGAAAAATAATTAATATTATTTTAAACACAGTTTTCTGAAACAATAAGCATTTTAATGCATTTATTTTTTTAAATTTATTATTTTTACATACTTAACGATATTTGTAAATTATGGATTGGGCCTGAAAGTTGGTCAAATTTCGGGATGGAAACAATTTTATTTTCTATTAAATTTGATTTCCATTCAATAATCTGTGCCGAGTTATCTATTTTCAGAAACTCCAATAACGTCTTCGTTAACAGAATCATTTTCTAACTAAGTAGAAATATTTTCTACTTGAAAAGAATTTGAAGTGTCAAATCCAGCATCTTCCTCATCACTTATATCAAATCAGATTCATCTGAATCTTCACAGAGTGTTTTATTAATTTCTTTTTGAGTTAAAACTTTCCGGCATTTTAACAAGAGATTTCAGTAGATGGGGAGCAGAAAGCCTACTGTAAATCAAGCATCTACCCTCAAACATTTTCGGAAGACACCAATCAACAGTGACAGCGGAAACGGAAGCAACCACTGTTAAAAAGATAAAATCGCAACACACCGTTTTACGACCCTGCTGAGAAAAGGGGAAGAAAATAAAACAGGTGGCTTTTCCGCTGTTCTGCGGATGTCTGAATGTACAGCCACCCGTCTTGGCAGCATTGGGAGTCAGAATTCACCCCACCAACCCCCTCTCGTGATGTCCAAAGACAGTGTCGGTTTTCGAAAGACCGCCGCTAAGAGTAAGGGAAAGTTTTATAGAGGGCAATTTGGTGGATCGGTTGCCCTTCTGAATGTCACCACACTCCCACACAGCAATATCTCCTGGGGACTAGGAATTCTTTTCTTGTTGGGTGTTATTCCGCTTGTCAATCAAACCTTCGGCAATTTGATCACCTCTTTATCCCCCCCCCTCATCGATGGGAGGTGCTTCTCTGTATGGCACTCTTAGAAAAGCAACCATCGCTTAGTGGTTTCCCCTTTTCTGCTGTTCCAGGCCAATAGAAGAGAGCACTCTCGAAAGGCCCGCCCCAGCCCTCGCCTTGTGAGATTGTTAAACACTTCACATTAGCAAGAAAATGGGCGGGAATCCAACTGTTCAACTCCTTTTATAAGTTCAGCTTCCTCTAGCAAGACATTATTCTGAACTTTTTCATTGCTGTGATCAAGCTGTTTTAGTTAGCGATTTCTTAGTGCTAACACTTTGATTATGGATAATTGCATTATTAGTAGATTCTTTATCCTTACAACAATTTGAAAGTAAGTAACTTTTTAAAGTTGACTATTAGCGTTTAAGTCTTCAGAATCATTGATTATAATCGCATTTTAAATATTTCATTTTCCGATAAAATTGATTATTTTTAAGTCATGTATATTACATTAGTTTTCTATAATTATATGTAACGTGAATATCCATTTTGTACTTTTCTATTGATTTGATAAGAAGGGGGATTAAGATTGTTGATGCTGAAATTTGGAACCTCTAAAAGTACCCCACATATGATTGAATAAATTTTTTGTCAATTATAATGTCTTAAATGTATTTAAATTTGCATTTTATTTAACTATTTTTGGTAAACATAGCTGTGTTTTTTATTTCCATTCCTAAATTAATCTATTAAAAATGAATATGATTTGAGATCAGTCTGTTTTATTAATCTGTAAATTATCTGTAATCTGATATCTGTAATTTAGGTTCGTAATTTAAAAATATATGTATTAAGGTTAAATAAATGATGGAGATAATTTAATATCTATATAGAAAGGTAATTTGATTTTTCATTGCTCAGTTACTGTAAATTGTAGATATTACATTCAACGGTTTATGAAGTAATAAATGAAGGTTAACTTAAATATAACTAAGCAAGAATGATAAAAAAAAAATAAACGTGATATTTAAATATTAATATTAATATAATAAATAAATCTTTTTGTGTCGTTTATTTTATTTGAATGATCACAATATCGCTGTTATAAATCATATCCTGATATCCTTTTTTTGAGAGGATGTAAAAGTTTGACGAGTGAATTTATGTACAAACTGTTAATGATTTAGAAAAGTATTTTTTAAAATGCTTAAAAATAAACAGATCAACCCAAATTAGGAATTTTTTCAAATTCGCATCATTCTGAAATTTGTTCAGATTACTTCATAATTCAAAATTATTAAGTGAATTTAAATTACTTACATCGCAATCATCGTAATCATTTAATACATTTCTAGATGCCTAATACATTGCTTTTTAAAGTAACATTTCTATAACTTTTTAAAAAGAAAAGTTCGAAAAAGAATATTAAAATAACGAATTAAAAAAGTATTCACAAAATGCAGGAATTTTGAAATTCAATTAAATGGTTATTTTCATTTCAATTATAAGTAACATGATACATTAATATATTTGACAAAAAGGAAATGACTTATAAATTGTAATTAATTCATTAATTTGTTCCTTTCTGAAATGGTACAGTTTATTTTAAGTATCTCTTATTTTGATTAAATATCTTGGAAACGATTTGTATTTGTCGGGATCTTTAATTGCTGTGGGCAGAATTCGCTTAATAACACAAACCTATCTGATCTATTGTAGATTTTTTTGAAATCAATTTGTATTGACTGGAATCTGCAAAATTTCCCATTAATTTTCGAATACCCATAAAATATCCTCGTTTGCTTCCAATCGTGTTAAGCGAGACCTTGTTCAAGGATAACTAAGAAAATGATTTTCTACTGAAGTGATTTTCCAAAAAATTCTAGGAATTTTCCCCTCGTAAGGTGCATTCAGGGATTCGGGGAAAAATAATCTCCCTACTTTTCTTATTTTTCGGCGTTTTTGCAAAACAACCTGCTGCTTTTACATAAACCTCACTCCAAGATCTCTTACTAGTACTGAACTAGGATCCCTTACTTGGAAAATTTCAAAGTATCTAACGAATATACAAAGTACCCATTTCATAAAGCATTTCTTGTAACGGAATAATATCTTGCCATAGTTCTCGGAACAACGCTTCTAAGTATTTATTCATACTAATGGTATTGTTTCAGTTAAAATTTATTAAATTGACTAGAAAAAAAATGGCTTATTGAAAAATGCCGAGTTTTGCAGTATTTTTTTGATAGAAGTTTTTATTCTGTTTAAAAAGTTTTATCTTAAAAACTAGCTAGAAATTACAATAAAAATGTCGGTTCTTTTAAATAACTACAGATGTTTCAATATAAATTATAATGTCAGGAGGCTCATTTTAACACGTCTCTTTGTATCATGTGGGTAGGTGGTCCGAAACAAAATCCCGCGCTTTTTACTACCGAAAACATCTGTGTGCGAAATTGCCGTCTGCCCAGTATTGGCCTTCGCCATGAGCTAAATTATAAATAAAAAAAAGATCTAAGCAGGTGTTTGCTAAAATCGTTCTTATCAATTCTTCAGTTGCTTTCGATGCATAAATGCTATTATCGAACTGTTGCAATAATTTTGACGAATTTTCAAAACCGGAAATAATCTGTTATTTAATTCATTATGGGCGAATTAAAAAAAATTCATTCTGATTGCATTACAGAATTTTTCTTTGGCCTTTCTTATAAGCAATATCTGCTCTGTCATGATATATAATATCTACATCGCCTTGATATACTGATTATAATTTTTAAGACGTCTTAGTTTTTCAATAACTGCATTAAAATAAAAAATAGTTAAATTTCCTAGTTATATTTATTTTGTTTCTCTTTCGGAAAGTTCTACAGTTGAAGTGATAAATACTTTTATAGTGTCATAAAATGAAATTTTTTGAAAAGAGGTAAATCTGTGACGAACTGGAACATCAATAATGAAATGACAAGCTAAAATAACATGGCAATGCCCTATATCAGTTCAATAAACGGAATTTAAGATAGACTTCACATGGCAAAAAACATCTTAAATTTGGGTTTTACATTTTTTTCACTGAAAGAGTGCTTAAAATTAAAAACAAAAAATTTAAACGGTGTGTGAATATTTGAATTCATTGTTAAAATTGTTGTTTTCTTATTCCATATTGCAAACACTTATTTCTATTGTTAGTTATAATGCTTAAATTTTTATCATTTTCAGTTATCATTCATAACTTATAACAAAATGAACTTCTTGTAGTTTTTAAATTTTTTAAGACAGTTTAATATGAGACAATCTACGAGATTATAAAATTCTTGTGAAAGAAATGACGACAAAAAATTTTCTTTTGGGATTCTATCAAAAATTAATAAGAATACTTACTTTCTCTCATTTGGTACTTGCAATATGTAGCTTTCAACAACTGATTTCTAGAAAAAAATTCTTAAGTACATTAAATTTTACTCAACTAGTATCTGAACCCCTGGAGGTTGCATGGTGTATTTAGCCATTAATCCGTGCCGTTATTTGAATTAAAAATTTTTAGAAATTAAGACTTCGATAACAGCAATCACAAAATATTTTGAATATTTGAATTGAATTTTAATAACTAGGATGCATCATCCTAGTTAAATTAGTTGCTGTTCAACTGCTTGAACTGTTAAAAGTTTCAACATTAATTCGAGGAAAAATGGATGTTTCAACACGAAAGAATTATGTTAAGGCTTGCGCAAAGTTAGAATATTCTTAAATAATATTTTAACTTAGGTTTCAACATTTGGAAGAGCAACTTAAATAATTGAATTTTCACTCTTCCTTTTCCTTTCAGATGCCGAAAGTTAAGTCCTCCAGAGCCAGACGAATAAGTAAGAATGATTTATATTATTGAATTCATTTGATGTTGCAATCACATTTTAATTCTTTGCTTAATCCTAGACGTATAATTGTTGACATGTGAACCATGTCAGGTTTGAAAGTTTTTAGTTTAATTGGTATTTAAGCTTTATGCAAATATTTAAATATATTTTTAAATATATTTAAAATAATGAATTTATAACGTTTAGGTGAGAAAGGTTTCCGTTTCAAATGAATAGATGGATCAATATACCACTGGCCATTTTACTGTGCTTGCAATATTTTTCGAAATTTGAAATATATCATTTAATATAGGAATAACTTCATAGTTTTTGGATAGATTCATAAAATTATGATTGTATTTAAAAAAAAATTCTTTTTTCTGTATAAAATTATTTAAGGTGTATAAATAATGCAAACGTAAAAATGTTTTAATATATCAAAGCATTTCAGGATTTTGCAGTTATTTTTATCCTTAATTTAAATAATCCCCTTCCTCTGTCATAATACATGGATGAATTATTGTTTTTAAAAAACATTATTATTTTTTTTTTATTCTAGAAATCTAATTTATAAAAAACAGTTTTAAAAATTTGTGTTAACAATTCAAAATTTCAGTTTCGTTTTAAACATACTTCTTTTTAATTATTGAATATTTTTTAAAGCAGATGATAATTGTTCCTCTTTTTTTCTTCTTTCAGGGTCTTCTCGGTAAAATCCGGAAGAGAGACCGGAGTTGACCGAAAGACCTCCGTTCAGATGGAGTACTATTTTTCGCGTAAGTTTGTTTCGTATGCTGTCCATTGCTTTACTTTAAAAATGCCTGAATGTTAACTCCTAAAAAAAATCTGTTTTTTAAATATGAGCCTTTGTGGGTCTTTTTTATTTTTATTCATCTTAATTCAGGTGCCAATTCGTACTTTCATTGTTGATGTTTAATTTTGGCAGTTTGACTACATCTGTAATTGGCTATATCTGTTAAACAAGTGATCGGGAAAAAAAGCGATTTTTTTTATTTGTGACATTTCAACTTTTTAAATTCTCTTATTTTCTATACATATGCCAGTTATGAAATGATGTTAAAAAATATTAAATTCAACTTAGGTTTAAGAATTATTACATGTAGATTTGTTACGTGCTTAATTTATTTTGGAATATAAAAAAATTCAAAGTATAAAGTGCTTAAGAAATGCCCGAATAAAGAAATCTAAGTGTGCCGTAGATACGCCACCTACAATTTTCAAACGTAATGTTATGCAATGGAGAAATATTGCGGTCTTTTTCCGTTTGCTATTGCGGTTTCTTTTTTGTGAAATCAACTGCAATCGGTAGAAGGAATAAAGTTACAGGTTACTATCAAAGCAAAATTTTTTCGGATTTCTGAAAGTATTTTTAAATATTTATTAAAAGCTCACAAAATTTCACCAGTTAAACAATTTTAGAAGAAATTCTATCATAAATAAAATAAAAGTTGCAACTGAAAAACATCCGTTTTGGTATCTTCTTTCTGATGCATATTTAATTTTTTTTAAATGTGTAAAAACAGTATTTTAGACCTATTATTGGAAAAATAATTTGCCCCCCCCCCAATGTTCCTTTAACTCTTACCATTCCTGAAGGAATATACTATAAACCCTCCCTTTACCCTCTGATTGATTGTGACTTTTATTATCTGCACTTCACAACAGTTATATGACTTTTGTGTACCAGTCATAAAACTGTCAATCAATAGTCTGGTTTACAATGCGGTTGTGTTACTGATAATGAAGAGAAGAGGTTACAACATTTTAAACGTTATCTAAAAGTGTCATATTTGGCAAGAGTTAGCATGATGTTTGACCCAATTTCGAATACTTAACGATACGTTCATTAATACAATTACATGCATTTTAATACTATATGAATAATTTCCACTTTGCTTTTTATGAAAGATGAATTGCTTTTCATGTATTTATTAAATAATGTATGATAAAAATCATTGAGGAATGATATTTCTTCTCATATAAATAGTGCATTACTTTACATAAATATAACGTTTTGCATTACACGAAATAGTTTGCGTTTCATTAGTTTTTGCTTTATTTCTTCTTGATTCGTTTATTTAATTCAATAAGTTCGAACATTAAAATGTATGTTATTTAAATATAGGCACTTAAAAAAAAAGTTGTTTCTTAAATATAAAGTACAATTAAATAAGGTTAGTGTTATTGGAATGTTTTGTAAGTATCATTGCTGATCGTTTATATTTGCAAAAATTTGTAGGAGATATTAGCTGAATTCAAATTTAATTTTCTTCTAGTTGCACTATTTATTAAACCATAATCCAAATCTACTGTTAAAAAATAAAACAGAAATAAGAAAAATGATTTTTACATTTTTATATATAGTATATGTTCTTCAGGAATTTTTAATTTTATTAAAGATCGTCTTATATGTACAATAATTTATTAAAAATAGTGTTGAATGAAGTTCTGGTTATACACTCTCAAACAATATACATCTATACCTTTATTGAAATGCTTACTGATTAGCTATGCGTTTTTTTACATATTTTAAACAATGTAATTATTTCTAATTTTTGAAGAATTTGTGTCCGTTTTAAACCTTCCAGGCGCTCTGAGATAATGCAAATCTTAAAGCCCTTTTTTCTCTACAAATTTTTTATTGATTTTAATTTTAATTTTTATTCAGCAATTTTAGGTAGTAAATTTTGAAAACTGAAGTAGCAAGTCCCTTTCTAAAAAGTCCATTTCAATATTGTACAAATAAAAAAAAAAGTGCAGTTTCAAAACGTAAAATTAATTTTAAGCAAAATATCGAAAACAACAGCCAACTTTCTATAACACTCTAAACAATATTGTAAAAGGAGGGAATATATTTTTTTAAACTGTAAAGCTAAAATTGGTAAGAATTATAAAATAACATAGCAAATAACTTGTAAATGATAATTAGGAATATTACTAGAATAAAGGTCCAAAATTAATTTAATCAATACTTGATTATAACTTGAATAAATTTGACTCTGTCATTAAATGAAAGTATAAAACTAAATACCTTTCTACAACTACTTAAAATTATCAAGAGCTGAGGGTATTTTTCTTTGTTGCTTTTTTTAACTAATTACTCTTTGTAAAGATGTGTCATTTAATCAGACCCGTCATATTTAAATACTTCTTCATTCAATTAGAATATTATGTTAACTTACCTGCATATGCATTTTGAGATTAATATTTCTCATAAGTATTATTTATAAGCTATTTATGCATTCTACTTTCAAAATTTATATCGTCAAAGGAAAAATAAGAGAATACAGCGTTTCAAAATTATCTAAATTTGTAACAATTTCACAAAAGACAAAAGAAATCACACTGAGAATATTTAAAAATAATACTCAATACATTGCAATATTATAAAAATCAAATAGTAAATGCGGGATATGTTTAAAAAATAGCAAAAAATACTTTCTTACGTATTATTATTCCATTTTCAGTTGTAATGTTCCATTAAAATATCCCGAATCTTATTTTTACTTCATAAAATAAAATAAAGACTGTTTTAGGAACTTAAAATAACAAACTACCTGATAGCATACACGGGCACCCACACAAAGGTGGGTGGAGGGGAGGTAATGGAAAAATTGACTTTTAACACGGAAGCATATAGTTTAAATTTCACAAATATCTCCAAATTTTTCCAAGAATAAAAGTGAATGTTATATATGCGACTATCAGTCTATTTAAAATATAGACCATTGCACGTAGAGATACTAAATTTAAGACATGTATATTTAGGAGAAAGAAATATGCAATTCAGTGCATTTAAAAATATTAATACAAAAATTAATGTTCTCTAACGTAAATTATCTTAAAATTTAAAAAAAATCATTAATTTTATTGGTTTATCAGTCTTTGCGTATTTTTATTCTATAAAAAGAATACAGATCTTTGATAGCATGTATGTTTTATAGTCAAGATCTATCGTTTATAATTACGTGTGAAAAAGCTTTCATATAAACGAGAATACTGTTATTTTAAATATAACTGAAATATATTTATAACTATATCAGGTTTGCTAAGTTATTTATTTCATGTATATATGAATTATTTTTTAATTATCAGATTTATCAAAAGCTTTGAACAGATTTAATTTCAAATAGGAAATTTATCAATTTTTTAGTAGACCAAGACTAATCACTCCCTACCTCTTTTTTTTTCAAAGACCTAAGCATGATTTATTGGCCTTTTATGACCCATATGCTAATGTTCGTAGGCATTTGTCCCACTATACTTCACAACTTCTTAAAATCTCCCCCTGTGGTCATCTGCGTCTTCACAATTCACACTTGTTTCTACACTACTCTGTAAGCAAATTTAGTAAACTTTTGTAAAAAAAATTTGAAAGTTCAATGTTGCAGTTTATTTGTAAACCCAAATTTTGCATATTTAGCTGCATCTCCGGACGGGCTAATTGGTGATGATGGAATTGTAAAAGTAAAGTGCACAGCATCTTGTAAAAGTATTACTCCAGATGAGGCAATCAAAGCTAAAAAATTTCCATAAAAATTTCCATTTTGGAAATTAATTAAAGATGGAAAAACAACCATAAATAAAAATCACAAATATAATTTTCAAGCGCAGGGCCAGCTGCATATAACAAAAAAAGCTTTTGTTTATTTTCCGAGTTTGGTACGGAGAAAGGGCTGAAAACAGGAAATAATTCGTAATCCAATATTTTAGCTAACGAAAAAAAAAAAGAAAAAAAGATTCATTTATTTTGACTGTTTATTGCCAGAGCTTGTTGATCCCAGATATCTTAGATGAATAAAAATTCGGAATCTTCCTGCAATTATAGAGCCACCCCCCCGAATTTTTTCCCCCTCTAGATATATTTATAATTGTAACTTTTTTATATATAATTCAGAAATCGATGTAATTTTGTCTGCATTTTTTTTGTAAACATTTTATTTATTTGATCTTGCATTTGTGAGATTTTGTACATACATTTATTTTATTCATATATCTTGCAATAAATGATAATTTATTTTATTATTGATAGAAAAGTAAGATTGCTTTTATCAGAAAAAATAATTAGCGGAATTAAATTAATTTAAAAAGAAGTAAGATATAAGAAAATCTATGTCTCTCTTTTATTTACTAATATTTGAATATTCTCATGTTTCTGAAGGAGTTTTCTTCAAAATTGCTATTATCTATACTCATAAAAAGGAAAAAAATGTATGTATATTATAATAGTTCACTAAACAATATCTTTACAGTATACTCCCGATTATCCGCGGGCAGGTTATCCGCGCCTGCCACACAAAGTGTTTTTTTTTTTTTTTTTTTCTGACTGATTTCTTCAAAAAGATGCAGTTTTACAGTTATGCTTTTGTAATTACATAATACATTACAGTATTAAAACAGTACATATGTATTAATTTTTCTGTGTATCCTTGACGCCTCTCGTAAGTACAAAGCACTTTTCTGTTTTCATTAACCAAATGCATTTTAGGTTAGTTTTGAGTGATATACTAAAAGAACATTTCCTGCTGTTTATTTTACGTTTTATTGTACGTAAAACGATTTTTCAAAGTTGGAATGACTGTTTTCTCTTTTGCTATACCTGTTTATAGCTTTTTCCGGATTATTCGCGATTTTTGTTATTCGCGGCGGCCGCGCCACCCAATTCCGCGGATAATTGGGAGTGTACTGTATTTAGAAACTAGCCGCCTTTCGGTTCGCCAGTATAAAAAATCTCTAAAATTTTCAATTATATATTTTATGGTCTCTTAATATAGCTTTTTCTGCAAAATATTTGGTTATCAAAGCTTCAGATTTTGAGAGTTATATAATTCAATCGTACTATTATGTAGGCCTGAAACAGTTCTGTTCATTGTATTACATATCTCTAACTGATTTAATCTTGTATTTCCTACTAAATAAGCTGAATTCTGTGCGATATTCGGGGCATGCGCAGACTTATTTTGTCAAAATAGACAGTTGTCTATGCAGGTTCGATCCTCGTTATTGCCATTCTTCTTTCATTCACTTTTTTCATTTTATATCAATTCTTTTTTTTTAATTATGAATAAAATTTGAAAGAAATAAAATGAATTAATAAAATAAATGTCTGAATTCTGTCTGATATTCTGGGCATGAGAAATTTTCTTATGTGAAGATATCCAATTTTTTAAACAAGATCGATCCTCGTACTTAAAATTTTATTTTCGTTCATTTTTTTTCACTTTATATAAATTTTAAAAAATTATGTCGTGTGGAGTACCTTATTCTTTAATTGATGTGATGTTTTTGCAAAGAATTTTAAATTTTTATATCATTTATTTAAAAATCTGAAACAAATAAAATAAATTAAGGAAATAAATGTCTAAATTCTAGCAGACATTCTGGGCATGCACAGATCTATTATGTCAAAATGCCCTGTTGTTTATGCAGGTTCGATCCTCGCTCTTGCAGTACTTCTTTCCGTAATTTTTTTTTTTTTCATTTTTTAAATCAAATTTTTAAAAATTATAATGTGTTGAGCAACCAATCATTTTCTTTTCATGATGTCGTAATTTTGTAAAGAATTTTAAATTTTTCAATAATTTATTTATAAATCTTGCAGGAATAAAATAAATGTCTAATTTCTATCAGAGCTTTTGGGCACACACATTTTTATGTTAAGATGCACGGGTTTTTATGCAGGTCCGATCCTCGATATTGCAACTATTCTTTCATTCACTTTTTTTCATTTAATATCATTTTTTTTTTAAATGTTACTTGTAGAGCAAAGTTACTTTTTTTTTTTTTTTGATATAACATATTTGTAAAGAAATTTTTAGTTTTCAATTATTTATTTAAAAATCTTCACGAAATCAAATAAATGAAGGAAATAAATGTCTGAATTTTGTCTGATAATCTGGGCATGCGCAGACTTATTATGTCATGATGCCTAGTTGTATATGAATGTTCGATCCTCTTTCATTCACTTTTTTAATTTTATATCAATTATTTTTTTAAATTATTACGTGTAGAGAAAAATATCTTTTTCTTTTCATGATGTGACATTTTTGTAAAGAATATTAATTTTTATTTATTCATTTATTTCAAAATCTCAAATCTTTTTATTTCAACAAAGTAGCTAATTTATATCATGATTTGATGTGCCATTTTTCATTTGTGTACTGAAATTTTAAAATATCATAAACAGTCGATTAATTTATAGTTAACAACTGTATTAATTTGTAATATTTCTCAGAATTTATCATTATGTGCTGTCGTTTATTATTAGCAGATCTTGTTTTGTCTCATTTGTTGGCATTGTAGATATTCAAAATATTATGTTTCATTTTTATTTGATATGTGTTAATGCAGTTTTTGTATACATTAATTAAATATTAACCAATTAAAATTACTCCAAAGACGACTGGGAACTTATTCATACTTAAAGTTAAATATGAGCTGTCTAAAAATATTTATCTTATAAGAGACAGGCAATCAGTTTTTAATTTTATTAAGTATTTGTTTGGCAATAATAACTGATGTATTGTATAATCCTATACTTGAATCTTATTTAATTTAGCAAATATGTAAATTAGAAACAGCAGACAAAATTTTGATACAATATTATATTTTACAAATCTCATTATTGGTGAAAAATTTCTTTTTTTCTTTAACAATAATTATTGCAAGAAATAGATATACCACTGTGAAAGTTTCTCTGATTTTTTTTCAAATTGGAACAGTAATTACTATTATTGGAGTAATATAAATATATGAAAAGAAAAGAAAAAAATTATTCATTTCAACAATAATCGAAAGAAAATGCTATTAAAAATTATTTACATTAAATTTTATTATTGTCTTGGTTAAAACAATGCTTCGTATTTCTTTTATATGCAAATATTCCTTATAAATTTATATTTATTCCTTATTCTTAATCATTATATTTTTAACGTGTCAGAAAATATGATATTTTTGAAAATGAATTTAATTATATGTGCATGAAATTACAAAAAAAAAAAAATGCATTCTTTAATTTAAAGTAATTTAAAATGATGATACGTTAAAAATAAATATGAATTATGAAAATTTCTTCTAAAACTAATATTTTTTTACTTAATTTAAGCGATTTTTATATGAATATTTTTTTAAATTCTGTATTTTATGCAATTTCATAAATCAAAATTTTATATAATGATGAAGGTATCCGAAAAAATATTGCGTATACTTTCGATTTTGGGAATTATTTCAAGAATAAATGAAAAAGTACACACACACACACACACACACACACACACACACACACACACACACACACACACACACACACACACACACACACACACACACATTCTTTTTCCCTTCTTATTTCAAGGGACTTTATTGCATTTTATTTAAAAAAAAATTTTACCTGTATTTTTAACACATTGCTATCTTGTATTTAGTTTATTCTTGTTCTGTATTCTTTTTCTCTTGGTATCATGGTTTCCAGTATAATTCCGCCTATAAGTGTTGTGTTGAATTGTTATAAAATACTAATAATAAGCTTGATTATAATTCGTTTATTAAAGCAAACTTATTTTTATTTCAATTTTATAGATTTGTTAATAATATTTTCTTGATATTCCAATTTTTAAGATGGTGTCTAGCTTGTTACATACCGACACATAAAGAAAAATAAATGCAACTTAATAAAGAAAAATAAATGCAATACACTTTTTCAAAAATTCTTTATTGAAACGAAGAAACAAAGCAATTCTAATTATAAGTCATTTCATCGCATTCTGTTTATTATTGATTTAGATGAAATAAGGTAAACTGCTAAATTTAGACAAGTTTTAAATTTCAAAACATCATTTAGAATAAAATTTGAAAATACATTTTATTTTTCTATTCTTAACAAAATAAGTGAAATCAGAAAGATCAAAACTACATCCTTTAACTTCTAATTTTTTATTCCTTTTTAAAAAATTTTAGACAGAAAATAAATTACTAATGATATAAGCCGATTATTTATGTCTTATTTAATACATTTTTCATTTATCTTTACTATACTGTATTAAATTTGAAAGTTGAATTTATCTTTGTAGTAATCCCCCCGGGGGGGCACCTCGAAATGAGGATGAGATGCTTCCGGCATGGTGGTTGGATCTCGTCACCCTGGAGGGTACACTAATAGGTGGGGGATCTGGCTCCTCCCATCGATGACGGGACGTACTTCCTTCGGGGAGGGTTGTACCGTGGCCGGTGACGGCCCTTAGGACTCAACCACAGTTCCCGCCAAGGTTGCTGTTGCGGCGGTCCGGTCATTCAGTTTTATGGTTTAAATCCGTGTGCCTTCGGGCGGGTCGCAGTTAGATGGTTGACTTATCTTTGTAGTAATGTTTATTTGCAATATAAAGAATATAAGCCACGAGCAATCTTGCAATTTGTAACCAATTAATATTTTATAGATTTTGTTTAAAAATTTCAATGCATCCAAATGTAATCCTTATGCATACAATTTCATGCCATTCATATTCTTACTGTGTGCTTGTAGCTCAGTTATGTACAGCTCATCAGGAATCGGTTATTACAAAGGGTTATATTTCTGGAATGAATTATTCAGATTATATTTCAAATAAAAATGAAGCGAAACTATATCATGTCGACTTCTTTTTATTCTAAAAAGCAAACAACTGGTGTTGCCGATTTTAAAAGCACAAACTTGCGGAAACAAAGATCTTAATTCAAAGATATAGCTGTTATATGCTTTGCAAATTTCACAAACGCCAACACTTCCAAAGAAGGTCGCTTAAAATATAATTACAGACAAATGAATTATTAAAACTGTTTAAATTGCACTCTGAAACTTCTATACAAAACATATTTTTAAGGTATTTGTCCTTTATCCAGTCTGTCCAAATTGTTACGCATGTACATGCTTATTAATTTATCCGTATTCTTAGCTTGCAAACAAGAATTTTCTGTAATTAACCGCAAAAGAAATCACCAAGGAAACCGAGATTGTAAGTTGCGGTTCATTAGCATTTTCCACTGGCAATGCAATAGGTGGGATGATGATGATGTTGAACTCTCCAGAAAATGAAATAAAGAAAAGTGAATTGAAGAGTTTTTTTTTTTAAAAATTAAAAACAATTTTAGAATGGCAATTTATTCTCCATGATCAATTTGATCAATTATGACTACCAAAACCTTAGTCATTTATGGTTTTGTCTTTGATTAAGGAAAATTTGGAGATCCAAAATGAGGACAGTTCATTAAACTGTGATGCAGATTTGTTTTGCTAATTGCATCACTTAGCAAAATTTCAGTATGGAGCAAGAAATCGGTAAGAGGATGCGATTTTTTTCTTACAAAAGGAATGTGAATTATTTTTTAAGAAAAGATTTTAAAATAACATTTCGATGAATAAAGACAATATTTAATCAATGGTAGCGGCACTTCACTAGAAATGCCTTCACTAACATATCCTTAGTCATTTTTGGTTTTCTCTTTGATTAAGGAAAATTTGAAGAGCATTTATGGAAGGCAGTTCATAGATCTCCTATGCAGATTTGTTTGCAAAATTCCACTACTTAATTTTAAGTAAGCAGAAGGCAAAGTATAAGAGGATGCGATTTTTTTTCTTTCAAAAGAATTGGAATTTTCTTTTTTTTATGTAAAGAATTTTAAAAAGCCTTTCTATGAATTAAAAAAATATTTCATCAATAGAACAACCACCTAATCAGCACAATTTTGACTGAAAATGTCTTAGTCCTTTTGGTTTTCTTTTTTGTTTAAGAAAAATTTGAAGAGAATATGTACGATAGTTTAAATAACTTGAATGCAATTTTTTTTGGGGAAATTACACCACATAATTTGAAAAATTTCAATAGAGAGCAAACAATTGGTAAGAGGATGTTATTTTTTTCATTCAAAAGAAGCTAATTTTTTTTCATATAAAGATTAAAAAAAACATTTCAAAGAATTAACACAATATTTCATCGATAGTAGCATCACCTCAGCAGCATAATGTTGACTACAAATGAAATAGTCATTGAGGCTTTTCTCTTTATTCATGGAAAATTTTGCAATAAAATATAAAACATAGTGTAGACAACTAGTATGAACATTTATTTATCAAATTGCAGCACTTAATTGGAAAAATTTCAGTGAGGAGCAGGTTATCGGCTAGACGATATATATATATATATATATATATATATATATATATATATATATATATATATATATATATATATATTTTTTTTTTTAAAAAGGAATTGGGATTTTTGTTTATTTTTTATGTAGAGATTTTTAAAAACTGTTTCGTTGTATTAAATCTATATTTCATAAATACAAGCCCACCTAAACAGCACAGTGATGAGTTCAAGTGCCTTAGTCATTTAAATTGGTCTCTTTGTTTAAGGAAAATTTGGAGAGCCTATATATGAAAGACAGTTCAGAGAACTGGGATGCACAAATTGCACCACTTAATTGGAAAAATTTCAGTGAGGAGCAAGCAATGGTCAAGAGGATATAATTTTTTTCTTTTAAAAGGAATTTGATTTTTTTTATGTAAAGAATTTCGATGAATTTAAACTATATTTCATCGAAAGCAGCACCACCTAAGCAGAAGAATGTTGACTACAAATGAAATAGTCATTGAGGTCTTTCTCTTTATTCATGGAAAATTTTGCGATAAAATATAAAACATAGTGTAGACAACTAGCATCCACATTTATTTATCAAGTTGCACCACTTAATGGAAAAATTTCAGTGAGGAGCTAGCAATCGGTTAGACGATATAATTTTTTTCTTTTAAAAAGGAATTGTGATTTATTTCTTATTTTTTATGTAGAGATTTTTAAAAACTGTTTCGTTGTATTAAATCTATATTTCATAGATACAGGCCCACCTAAGCAGCACAGTTAAGGTTTCAAGTTCCTTAGTCATTTAAATTGGTCTCTTTGTTTAAGGAAAATTTGGTGAACCTATATATGAAACACAGTTCAGAGAACTGGGATGCACAAATTGCACCACTTAATTGGAAAAATTTCAGTGAGGAGCAAGCAATGGTCAAGAGGATATAATTTTTTTCTTTTAAAAGGAATTGGAATTTGATTTTTTTTATGTAAAGAATTTCGATGAATTTAAACTATATTTCATCGAAAGCAGCACCACCTAAGCAGCAGAATGTTGACTGCAAATGAAATAGTCATTGAGGTCTTTCTCTTTATTCATGGAAAATATTGCGATAAAATATAAAACATAGTGTAGACAACTAGGATCCACATTTATTTATCAATTTGCACCACTTAATTGGAAAAATTTCAGTGAGGAGCAAGCAATCGGTTAGACGATATAATTTTTTTCTTTTAAAAAGGAATTTGGATTTATTTCTTATTTTTTATGTAGAGATTTTTAAAAACTGTTTCGTTGTATTAAATCTATATTTCATAAATACAAGCCCACCTAAACAGCACAGTGATGAGTTCAAGTGCCTTAGTCATTTAAATTGGTCTTTGTTTAAGCAAAATTTGGAGAGCGTATTTGAAAGACAGTTCAGAGAACTGGGATGCACAAATTGCACCACTTAATTGGAAAAATTTCAGTAAGGAGCAAGTAATGGTCAAGAGGATATAAATTTTTTCTTTTAAAAGGAATCGGAATTAGATTTTTTTTATGTAAAGAATTTCGATGAATTTAAACTATATTTCATCGAAAGCAGCACCACCTAAGCAGTAGAATGTTGACTGCAAATGAAATAGTCATTGAGGTCTTTCTCTTTATTCATGGAAAATATTGCAATAAAATATAAAACATAGTGTAGACAACTAGGATACACATTTATTTATCAAGTTGCACCACTTAATTGGAAAAATTTCAGTGAGGAGCAAGCAATCGGTTAGACGATATAATTTTTTTCTTTTAAAAAGGAATTGGGATTTATTTTTTATGTAGAGATTTTTAAAAACTGTTTCGTTGTATTAAATCTATATTTCATAAATACAAGCCCACCTAAACAGCACAGTGATGAGTTCAAGTGCCTTAGTCATTTAAATTGGTCTTTGTTTAAGCAAAATTTGGAGAGCGTATTTGAAAGACAGTTCAGAGAACTGGGATGCACAAATTGCACCACTTAATTGGAAAAATCTCAGAGAAGAGCAAGCAATCTTCAAGAGGATATATATATTTTTGTCTTTTAAAAGGAATTGGAATTTGATTTTTTTTTATGTAAAGAATTTCGATGAATTTAAAATATATTTCATCGAAAGCAGCACCACCTAAGCAGCACAATGTTGACTACAAATCAAATAGTCATTGAGGTCTTTCTCTTTATTCATGGAAAATTTTGCGATAAAATATAAAATATAGTGTAGACAACTAGGATCCACATTTATTTATCAAGTTGCACCACTTAATGGAAAAATTTCAGTGAGGAGCAAGCAATCGGTTAGACGATATAATTTTTTTCTTTTAAAAAGGAATTGTGATTTATTTCTTATTTTTTATGTAGAGATTTTTAAAAACTGTTTCGTTGTATTAAATTTATATTTCATAAATACAAGCCCAACTAAACAGCACAGTGATGAGTTCAAGTGCCTTAGTCATTTAAATTGGTCTCATTGCTTAAGGAAAATTTGGAGAGCCTATATGAAAGACAGTTCAGAGAACTGGGATGCACAAATTGCACCACTTAATTGGAAAAATTTCAGTGAGGAGCAAGCAATGGTCAAGAGGATATAATTTTTTTCTTTTAATAGGAATTGGAATTTGAGTTTTATGTAAAGAATTTCGATGAATTTAAACTATATTTCATCGAAAGCAGCACCACCTAAGCAGCAGAATGTTGACTACAAATGAAATAGTCATTGAGGTCTTTCTCTTTATTCATGGAAAATTTTGCGATAAAATATAAAACATAGTGTAGACAACTAGGATCCACATTTATTTATCAAGTTGCACCACTTAATGGAAAAATTTCAGTTAGGAGCAAGCAATCGGTTAGACGATATAATTTTTTTCTTTTAAAAAGGAATTGGGATTTATTTCTTATTTTTTATGTAGAGATTTTTAAAAACTGTTTCGTTGTATTAAATCTATATTTCATAAATACAAGCCCACCTAAACAGCACAGTGATGAGTTCAAGTGCCTTAGTCATTTAAATTGGTCTCATATCTTAAGGAAAATTTGGAGAGCCTATAAGAAAGACAGTTCAGAGAACTGGGATGCACAAATTGCACCACTTAATTGGAAAAATTTCAGTGAGGAGCAAGCAATGGTCAAGAGGATATAATTTTTTTCTTTTAAAAGGAATTGGAATTTGATTTTTTTTATGTAAAGAATTTCGATGAATTTAAACTATATTTTATCGAAAGCAGCACCACCTAAGCAGCAGAATGTTGACTGCAAATGAAATAGTCATTGAGGTCTTTCTCTTTATTCATGGAAAATATTGCGATAAAATATAAAACATAATGTAGACAACTAGGATCCACATTTATTTATCAATTTGCACCACTTAATTGGAAAAATTTCAGTGAGGAGCAAGCAATCGGTTAGACGATATAATTTTTTTCTTTTAAAAAGGAATTGGGATTTATTTCTTATTTTTTATGTAGAGATTTTTAAAAACTGTTTCGTTGTATTAAATCTATATTTCATAAATACAAGCCCACCTAAACAGCACAGTGATGAGTTCAAGTGCCTTAGTCATTTAAATTGGTCTCATTGCTTAAGGAAAATTTGGAGAGCCTATATGAAAGACAGTTCAGAGAACTGGGATGCACAAATTGCACCACTTAATTGGAAAAATTTCAGTGAGGAGCATGCAATGGTCAAGAGGATATAATTTTTTTCTTTTTAAAGGAATTGGAATTTGATTTTTTTATGTAAAGAACTTCGATGAATTTAAACTATATTTCATCGAAAGCAGCACCACCTAAGCAGCAGAATGTTGACTACAAATGAAATAGTCATTGAGGTCTTTCTCTTTATTCATGGAAAATTTTGCGATAAAATATAAAACATAGTGTAGACAACTAGGATCCACATTTATTTATCAAGTTGCACCACTTAATGGAAAAATTTCAGTGAGGAGCAAGCAATCGGTTAAACGATATAATTTTTTTCTTTTAAAAAGGAATTGGGATTTATTTTTTATGTAGAGATTTTTAAAAACTGTTTCGTTGTATTAAATCTATATTTCATAAATACAAGCCCACCTAAACAGCACAGTGATGAGTTCAAGTGCCTTAGTCATTTAAATTGGTCTTTGTTTAAGCAAAATTTGGAGAGCGTATTTGAAAGACAGTTCGGAGAACTGGGATGCACAAATTGCACCACTTAATTGGAAGAATTTCAGTGAGGAGCAAGCAATGGTCAAGAGGATATAATTTTTTTCTTTTAAAAGGAATTGGAATTTGATTTTTTTTATGTAAAGAATTTCGATGAATTTAAACTATATTTCATCGAAAGCAGCACCACCTAAGCAGCAGAATGTTGACTGCAAATGAAATAGTCATTGAGGTCTTTCTCTTTATTCATGGAAAATATTGCGATAAAATATAAAACATAATGTAGACAACTAGGATCCACATTTATTTATCAATTTGCACCACTTAATTGGAAAAATTTCAGTGAGGAGCAAGCAATCGGTTAGACGATATAATTTTTTTCTTTTAAAAAGGAATTTGGATTTATTTCTTATTTTTTATGTAGAGATTTTTAAAAACTGTTTCGTTGTATTAAATCTATATTTCATAAATACAAGCCCACCTAAACAGCACAGTGATGAGTTCAAGTGCCTTAGTCATTTAAATTGGTCTTTGTTTAAGCAAAATTTGGAGAGCGTATTTGAAAGACAGTTCAGAGAACTGGGATGCACAAATTGCACCCCTTAATTGGAAAAATTTCAGTAAGGAGCAAGCAATGGTCAAGAGGATATAAATTTTTTCTTTTAAAAGGAATCGGAATTTGATTTTTTTTTTATGTAAAGAATTTCGATGAATTTAAACTATATTTCATCGAAAGCAGCACCACCTAAGCAGAAGAATGTTGACTACAAATGAAATAGTCATTGAGGTCTTTCTCTTTATTGATGGAAAATTTTGCGATAAAATATAAAACATAGTGTAGACAACTAGGATCCACATTTATTTATCATGTTGCACCACTTAATGGAAAAATTTCAGTGAGGAGCAAGCAATCGGTTAAACGATATAATTTTTTTCTTTTAAAAAGGAATTGGGATTTATTTTTTATGTAGAGATTTTTAAAAACTGTTTCATTGTATTAAATCTATATTTCATAAATACAAGCCCACCTAAACAGCACAGTGATGAGTTCAAGTGCCTTAGTCATTTAAATTGGTCTTTGTTTAAGCAAAATTTGGAGAGCGTATTTGAAAGACAGTTCGGAGAACTGGGATGCACAAATTGCACCACTTAATTGGAAGAATTTCAGTGAGGAGCAAGCAATGGTCAAGAGGATACAATTTTTTTCTTTTAAAAGGAATTGGAATTTGATTTTTTTTATGTAAAGAACTTCGATGAATTTAAACTATATTTCATCGAAAGCAGCACCACCTAAGCAGCAGAATGTTGACTACAAATGAAATAGTCAATGAGGTCTTTCTCTTTATTCATGGAAAATTTTGCGATAAAATATAAAACATAGTGTAGACAACTAGGATCCACATTTATTTATCAAGTTGCACCACTTAATGGAAAAATTTCAGTGAGGAGCAAGCAATCGGTTAAACGATATAATTTGTTTCTTTTAAAAAGGAATTGGGATTTATTTTTTATGTAGAGATTTTTAAAAACTGTTTCGTTGTATTAAATCTATATTTCATAAATACAAGCCCACCTAAACAGCACAGTGATGAGTTCAAGTGCCTTAGTCATTTAAATTGGTCTTTGTTTAAGCAAAATTTGGAGAGCGTATTTGAAAGACAGTTCGGAGAACTGGGATGCACAAATTGCACCACTTAATTGGAAAAATTTCAGTAAGGAGCAAGCAATGGTCAAGAGGATATAAATTTTTTCTTTTAAAAGGAATCGGAATTTGATTTTTTTTTATGTAAAGAATTTCGATGAATTTAAACTATATTTCATCGAAAGCAGCACCACCTAAGCAGAAGAATGTTGACTACAAATGAAATAGTCATTGAGGTCTTTCTCTTTATTGATGGAAAATTTTGCGATAAAATATAAAACATAGTGTAGACAACTAGGATCCACATTTATTTATCATGTTGCACCACTTAATGGAAAAATTTCAGTGAGGAGCAAGCAATCGGTTAGACGATATAATTTTTTTCTTTTAAAAAGGAATTGTGATTTATTTCTTATTTTTTATGTAGAGATTTTTAAAAACTGTTTCGTTGTATTAAATCTATATTTCATAAATACAAGCCCACCTAAACAGCACAGTGATGAGTTCAAGTGCCTTAGTCATTTAAATTGGTCTTTGTTTAAGCAAAATTTGGAGAGCGTATTTGAAAGACAGTTCAGAGAACTGGGATGCACAAATTGCACCACTTAATTGGAAAAATCTCAGAGAAGAGCAAGCAATCTTCAAGAGGATATATATATATATTTTTGTCTTTTAAAAGGAATTGGAATTTGATTTTTTTTATGTAAAGAATTTCGATGAATTTAAACTATATTTAATCGAAAGCAGCACCACCTAAGCAGCAGAATGTTGACTACAAATGAAATAGTCATTGAGGTCTTTCTCTTTATTCATGGAAAATTTTGCGATAAAATATAAAACATAGTGTAGACAACTAGGATACACATTTATTTATCAAGTTGCACCACTTAATTGGAAAAATTTCAGTGAGGAGCAAGCAATCGGTTAGACGATATAATTTTTTTCTTTTAAAAAGGAATTGGGATTTATTTTTTATGTAGAGATTTTTAAAAACTGTTTCGTTGTATTAAATCTATATTTCATAAATACAAGCCCACCTAAACAGCACAGTGATGAGTTCAAGTGCCTTAGTCATTTAAATTGGTCTTTGTTTAAGCAAAATTTGGAGAGCGTATTTGAAAGACAGTTCAGAGAACTGGGATGCACAAATTGCACCACTTAATTGGAAAAATCTCAGAGAAGAGCAAGCAATCTTCAAGAGGATATATATATTTTTGTCTTTTAAAAGGAATTGGAATTTGATTTTTTTTTTATGTAAAGAATTTCGATGAATTTAAAATATATTTCATCGAAAGCAGCACCACCTAAGCAGCACAATGTTGTCTACAAATCAAATAGTCATTGAGGTCTTTCTCTTTATTCATGGAAAATTTTGCGATAAAATATAAAACATAGTGTAGACAACTAGGATCCACATTTATTTATCAAATTGCACCACTTAATGGAAAAATTTCAGTGAGGAGCAAGCAATCGGTTAGACGATATAATTTTTTTCTTTTAAAAAGGAATTGTGATTTATTTCTTATTTTTTATGTAGAGATTTTTAAAAACTGTTTCGTTGTATTAAATCTATATTTCATAAATACAAGCCCAACTAAACAGCACAGTGATGAGTTCAAGTGCCTTAGTCATTTAAATTGGTCTCATTGCTTAAGGAAAATTTGGAGAGCCTATATGAAAGACAGTTCAGAGAACTGGGATGCACAAATTGCACCACTTAATTGGAAAAATTTCAGTGAGGAGCATGCAATGGTCAAGAGGATATAATTTTTTTCTTTTTAAAGGAATTGGAATTTGATTTTTTTATGTAAAGAACTTCGATGAATTTAAACTATATTTCATCGAAAGCAGCACCACCTAAGCAGCAGAATGTTGACTACAAATGAAATAGTCATTGAGGTCTTTCTCTTTATTCATGGAAAATTTTGCGATAAAATATAAAACATAGTGTAGACAACTAGGATACACATTTATTTATCAAGTTGCACCACTTAATTGGAAAAATTTCAGTGAGGAGCAAGCAATCGGTTAAACGATATAATTTTTTTCTTTTAAAAAGGAATTGGGATTTATTTTTTATGTAGAGATTTTTAAAAACTGTTTCGTTGTATTAAATCTATATTTCATAAATACAAGCCCACCTAAACAGCACAGTGATGAGTTCAAGTGCCTTAGTCATTTAAATTGGTCTCATTGCTTAAGGAAAATTTGGAGAGCCTATATGAAAGACAGTTCAGAGAACTGGGATGCACAAATTGCACCACTTAATTGGAAAAATTTCAGTGAGGAGCATGCAATGGTCAAGAGGATATAATTTTTTTCTTTTTAAAGGAATTGGAATTTGATTTTTTTATGTAAAGAACTTCGATGAATTTAAACTATATTTCATCGAAAGCAGAACCACCTAAGCAGCAGAATGTTGACTACAAATGAAATAGTCATTGAGGTCTTTCTCTTTATTCATGGAAAATTTTGCGATAAAATATAAAACATAGTGTAGACAACTAGGATACACATTTATTTATCAAGTTGCACCACTTAATTGGAAAAATTTCAGTGAGGAGCAAGCAATCGGTTAAACGATATAATTTTTTTCTTTTAAAAAGGAATTGGGATTTATTTTTTATGTAGAGATTTTTAAAAACTGTTTCGTTGTATTAAATCTATATTTCATAAATACAAGCCCACCTAAACAGCACAGTGATGAGTTCAAGTGCCTTAGTCATTTAAATTGGTCTTTGTTTAAGCAAAATTTGGAGAGCGTATTTGAAAGACAGTTCGGAGAACTGGGATGCACAAATTGCACCACTTAATTGGAAGAATTTCAGTGAGGAGCAAGCAATGGTCAAGAGGATATAATTTTTTTCTTTTAAAAGGAATTGGAATTTGATTTTTTTTATGTAAAGAATTTCGATGAATTTAAACTATATTTCATCGAAAGCAGCACCACCTAAGCAGCAGAATGTTGACTACAAATGAAATAGTCATTGAGGTCTTTCTCTTTATTCATGAAAATTATCGCAATAAAATATAAAACATAGTGTAGACAACTAGGATCCACATTTATTTATCAAGTTGCACCACTTAATGGAAAAATTTCAGTGAGGAGCAAGCAATCGGTTAGACGATATAATTTTTTTCTTTTAAAAAGGAATTGTGATTTATTTCTTATTTTTTATGTAGAGATTTTTAAAAACTGTTTCGTTGTATTAAATCTATATTTCATAAATACAAGCCCAACTAAACAGCACAGTGATGAGTTCAAGTGCCTTGGTCATTTAAATTGGTCTCATTGCTTAAGGAAAATTTGGAGAGCCTATATGAAAGACAGTTCAGAGAACTGGGATGCACAAATTGCACCACTTAATTTAAAAAATTCATTGAGAAGCAAGCAATGGTCAAGAGGATATAATTTTTTTCTTTTAAAAGGAATTGGAATTTGATTTTTTTTTATGTAAAGATTTTCGATGAATTTAAACTATATTTCATCGAAAGCAGCACCATCTAAGCAGCACAATGTTGACTACAAATCAAATAGTCATTGAGGTCTTTCTCTTTATTCATGGAAAATTTTGCGATAAAATATAAAACATAGTGTAGACAACTAGGATCCACATTTATTTATCAAGTTGCACCACTTAATGGAAAAATTTCAGTGAGGAGCAAGCAATCGGTTAGACGATATAATTTTTTTCTTTTAAAAAGGAATTGTGATTTATTTCTTATTTTTTATGTAGAGATTTTTAAAAACTGTTTCGTTGTATTAAATCTATATTTCATAAATACAAGCCCAACTAAACAGCACAGTGATGAGTTCAAGTGCCTTAGTCATTTAAATTGGTCTCATTGCTTAAGGAAAATTTGGAGAGCCTATATGAAAGACAGTTCAGAGAACTGGGATGCACAAATTGCACCACTTAATTGGAAAAATTTCAGTGAGGAGCATGCAATGGTCAAGAGGATATAATTTTTTTCTTTTTAAAGGAATTGGAATTTGATTTTTTTATGTAAAGAACTTCGATGAATTTAAACTATATTTCATCGAAAGCAGAACCACCTAAGCAGCAGAATGTTGACTACAAATGAAATAGTCATTGAGGTCTTTCTCTTTATTCATGGAAAATTTTGCGATAAAATATAAAACATAGTGTAGACAACTAGGATACACATTTATTTATCAAGTTGCACCACTTAATTGGAAAAATTTCAGTGAGGAGCAAGCAATCGGTTAAACGATATAATTTTTTTCTTTTAAAAAGGAATTGGGATTTATTTTTTATGTAGAGATTTTTAAAAACTGTTTCAATGTATTAAATCTATATTTCATAAATTCAAGCCCACCTAAACAGCACAGTCATGAGTTCAAGTGCCTTAGTCATTTAAATTGGTCTTTGTTTAAGCAAAATTTGGAGAGCGTATTTGAAAGACAGTTCGGAGAACTGGGATGCACAAATTGCACCACTTAATTGGAAGAATTTCAGTGAGGAGCAAGCAATGGTCAAGAGGATATAATTTTTTTCTTTTAAAAGGAATTGGAATTTGATTTTTTTTATGTAAAGAATTTCGATGAATTTAAACTATATTTCATCGAAAGCAGCACCACCTAAGCAGCAGAATGTTGACTACAAATGAAATAGTCAATGAGGTCTTTCTCTTTATTCATGGAAAATATTGCAATAAAATATAAAACATAGTGTAGACAACTAGGATACACATTTATTTATCAAGTTGCACCACTTAATTGGAAAAAATTCAGTGAGGAGCAAGCAATCGGTTAGACGATATAATTTTTTTCTTTTAAAAAGGAATTGGGATTTATTTTTTATGTAGAGATTTTTAAAAACTGTTTCGTTGTATTAAATCTATATTTCATAAATACAAGCCCACCTAAACAGCACAGTGATGAGTTCAAGTGCCTTAGTCATTTAAATTGGTCTTTGTTTAAGCAAAAATTGGAGAGCGTATTTGAAAGACAGTTCAGAGAACTGGGATGCACAAATTGCACCACTTAATTGGAAAAATCTCAGAGAAGAGCAAGCAATCTTCAAGAGGATATATATATTTGTCTTTTAAAAGGAATTGGAATTTGATTTTTTTTTATGTAAAGAATTTCGATGAATTTAAAATATATTTCATCAAAAGCAGCACCACCTAAGCAGCACAATGTTGACTACAAATCAAATAGTCATTGAGGTCTTTCTCTTTATTCATGGAAAATTTTGCGATAAAATATAAAACATAGTGTAGACAACTAGGATCCACATTTATTTATCAAGTTGCACCACTTAATGGAAAAATTTCAGTGAGGAGCAAGCAATCGGTTAGACGATATAATTTTTTTCTTTTAAAAAGGAATTGTGATTTATTTCTTATTTTTTATGTAGAGATTTTTAAAAACTGTTTCGTTGTATTAAATCTATATTTCATAAATACAAGCCCAACTAAACAGCACAGTGATGAGTTCAAGTGCCTTAGTCATTTAAATTGGTCTCATTGCTTAAGGAAAATTTGGAGAGCCTATATGAAAGACAGTTCAGAGAACTGGGATGCACAAATTGCACCACTTAATTGGAAAAATTTCAGTGAGGAGCATGCAATGGTCAAGAGGATATAATTTTTTTCTTTTTAAAGGAATTGGAATTTGATTTTTTTATGTAAAGAACTTCGATGAATTTAAACTATATTTCATCGAAAGCAGCACCACCTAAGCAGCAGAATGTTGACTACAAATGAAATAGTCATTGAGGTCTTTCTCTTTATTCATGGAAAATTTTGCGATAAAATATAAAACATAGTGTAGACAACTAGGATACACATTTATTTATCAAGTTGCACCACTTAATTGGAAAAATTTCAGTGAGGAGCAAGCAATCGGTTAAACGATATAATTTTTTTCTTTTAAAAAGGAATTGGGATTTATTTTTTATGTAGAGATTTTTAAAAACTGTTTCGTTGTATTAAATCTATATTTCATAAATACAAGCCCACCTAAACAGCACAGTGATGAGTTCAAGTGCCTTAGTCATTTAAATTGGTCTCATTGCTTAAGGAAAATTTGGAGAGCCTATATGAAAGACAGTTCAGAGAACTGGGATGCACAAATTGCACCACTTAATTGGAAAAATTTCAGTGAGGAGCATGCAATGGTCAAGAGGATATAATTTTTTTCTTTTTAAAGGAATTGGAATTTGATTTTTTTATGTAAAGAACTTCGATGAATTTAAACTATATTTCATCGAAAGCAGAACCACCTAAGCAGCAGAATGTTGACTACAAATGAAATAGTCATTGAGGTCTTTCTCTTTATTCATGGAAAATTTTGCGATAAAATATAAAACATAGTGTAGACAACTAGGATACACATTTATTTATCAAGTTGCACCACTTAATTGGAAAAATTTCAGTGAGGAGCAAGCAATCGGTTAAACGATATAATTTTTTTCTTTTAAAAAGGAATTGGGATTTATTTTTTATGTAGAGATTTTTAAAAACTGTTTCGTTGTATTAAATCTATATTTCATAAATACAAGCCCACCTAAACAGCACAGTGATGAGTTCAAGTGCCTTAGTCATTTAAATTGGTCTTTGTTTAAGCAAAATTTGGAGAGCGTATTTGAAAGACAGTTCGGAGAACTGGGATGCACAAATTGCACCACTTAATTGGAAGAATTTCAGTGAGGAGCAAGCAATGGTCAAGAGGATATAATTTTTTTCTTTTAAAAGGAATTGGAATTTGATTTTTTTTATGTAAAGAATTTCGATGAATTTAAACTATATTTCATCGAAAGCAGCACCACCTAAGCAGCAGAATGTTGACTACAAATGAAATAGTCATTGAGGTCTTTCTCTTTATTCATGAAAATTATCGCAATAAAATATAAAACATAGTGTAGACAACTAGGATCCACATTTATTTATCAAGTTGCACCACTTAATGGAAAAATTTCAGTGAGGAGCAAGCAATCGGTTAGACGATATAATTTTTTTCTTTTAAAAAGGAATTGTGATTTATTTCTTATTTTTTATGTAGAGATTTTTAAAAACTGTTTCGTTGTATTAAATCTATATTTCATAAATACAAGCCCAACTAAACAGCACAGTGATGAGTTCAAGTGCCTTGGTCATTTAAATTGGTCTCATTGCTTAAGGAAAATTTGGAGAGCCTATATGAAAGACAGTTCAGAGAACTGGGATGCACAAATTGCACCACTTAATTTAAAAAATTCATTGAGAAGCAAGCAATGGTCAAGAGGATATAATTTTTTTCTTTTAAAAGGAATTGGAATTTGATTTTTTTTTATGTAAAGATTTTCGATGAATTTAAACTATATTTCATCGAAAGCAGCACCATCTAAGCAGCACAATGTTGACTACAAATCAAATAGTCATTGAGGTCTTTCTCTTTATTCATGGAAAATTTTGCGATAAAATATAAAACATAGTGTAGACAACTAGGATCCACATTTATTTATCAAGTTGCACCACTTAATGGAAAAATTTCAGTGAGGAGCAAGCAATCGGTTAGACGATATAATTTTTTTCTTTTAAAAAGGAATTGTGATTTATTTCTTATTTTTTATGTAGAGATTTTTAAAAACTGTTTCGTTGTATTAAATCTATATTTCATAAATACAAGCCCAACTAAACAGCACAGTGATGAGTTCAAGTGCCTTAGTCATTTAAATTGGTCTCATTGCTTAAGGAAAATTTGGAGAGCCTATATGAAAGACAGTTCAGAGAACTGGGATGCACAAATTGCACCACTTAATTGGAAAAATTTCAGTGAGGAGCATGCAATGGTCAAGAGGATATAATTTTTTTCTTTTTAAAGGAATTGGAATTTGATTTTTTTATGTAAAGAACTTCGATGAATTTAAACTATATTTCATCGAAAGCAGAACCACCTAAGCAGCAGAATGTTGACTACAAATGAAATAGTCATTGAGGTCTTTCTCTTTATTCATGGAAAATTTTGCGATAAAATATAAAACATAGTGTAGACAACTAGGATACACATTTATTTATCAAGTTGCACCACTTAATTGGAAAAATTTCAGTGAGGAGCAAGCAATCGGTTAAACGATATAATTTTTTTCTTTTAAAAAGGAATTGGGATTTATTTTTTATGTAGAGATTTTTAAAAACTGTTTCAATGTATTAAATCTATATTTCATAAATTCAAGCCCACCTAAACAGCACAGTCATGAGTTCAAGTGCCTTAGTCATTTAAATTGGTCTTTGTTTAAGCAAAATTTGGAGAGCGTATTTGAAAGACAGTTCGGAGAACTGGGATGCACAAATTGCACCACTTAATTGGAAGAATTTCAGTGAGGAGCAAGCAATGGTCAAGAGGATATAATTTTTTTCTTTTAAAAGGAATTGGAATTTGATTTTTTTTATGTAAAGAATTTCGATGAATTTAAACTATATTTCATCGAAAGCAGCACCACCTAAGCAGCAGAATGTTGACTACAAATGAAATAGTCAATGAGGTCTTTCTCTTTATTCATGGAAAATATTGCAATAAAATATAAAACATAGTGTAGACAACTAGGATACACATTTATTTATCAAGTTGCACCACTTAATTGGAAAAAATTCAGTGAGGAGCAAGCAATCGGTTAGACGATATAATTTTTTTCTTTTAAAAAGGAATTGGGATTTATTTTTTATGTAGAGATTTTTAAAAACTGTTTCGTTGTATTAAATCTATATTTCATAAATACAAGCCCACCTAAACAGCACAGTGATGAGTTCAAGTGCCTTAGTCATTTAAATTGGTCTTTGTTTAAGCAAAAATTGGAGAGCGTATTTGAAAGACAGTTCAGAGAACTGGGATGCACAAATTGCACCACTTAATTGGAAAAATCTCAGAGAAGAGCAAGCAATCTTCAAGAGGATATATATATTTGTCTTTTAAAAGGAATTGGAATTTGATTTTTTTTTATGTAAAGAATTTCGATGAATTTAAAATATATTTCATCAAAAGCAGCACCACCTAAGCAGCACAATGTTGACTACAAATCAAATAGTCATTGAGGTCTTTCTCTTTATTCATGGAAAATTTTGCGATAAAATATAAAACATAGTGTAGACAACTAGGATCCACATTTATTTATCAAGTTGCACCACTTAATGGAAAAATTTCAGTGAGGAGCAAGCAATCGGTTAGACGATATAATTTTTTTCTTTTAAAAAGGAATTGTGATTTATTTCTTATTTTTTATGTAGAGATTTTTAAAAACTGTTTCGTTGTATTAAATCTATATTTCATAAATACAAGCCCAACTAAACAGCACAGTGATGAGTTCAAGTGCCTTAGTCATTTAAATTGGTCTCATTGCTTAAGGAAAATTTGGAGAGCCTATATGAAAGACAGTTCAGAGAACTGGGATGCACAAATTGCACCACTTAATTGGAAAAATTTCAGTGAGGAGCATGCAATGGTCAAGAGGATATAATTTTTTTCTTTTTAAAGGAATTGGAATTTGATTTTTTTATGTAAAGAACTTCGATGAATTTAAACTATATTTCATCGAAAGCAGCACCACCTAAGCAGCAGAATGTTGACTACAAATGAAATAGTCATTGAGGTCTTTCTCTTTATTCATGGAAAATTTTGCGATAAAATATAAAACAGTGTAGACAACTAGGATACACATTTATTTATCAAGTTGCACCACTTAATTGGAAAAATTTCAGTGAGGAGCAAGCAATCGGTTAAACGATATAATTTTTTTCTTTTAAAAAGGAATTGGGATTTATTTTTTATGTAGAGATTTTTAAAAACTGTTTCGTTGTATTAAATCTATATTTCATAAATACAAGCCCACCTAAACAGCACAGTGATGAGTTCAAGTGCCTTAGTCATTTAAATTGGTCTTTGTTTAAGCAAAATTTGGAGAGCGTATTTGAAAGACAGTTCAGAGAACTGGGATGCACAAATTGCACCACTTAATTGGAAAAATCTCAGAGAAGAGCAAGCAATCTTCAAGAGGATATATATATTTTTGTCTTTTAAAAGGAATTGGAATTTGATTTTTTTTTATGTAAAGAATTTCGATGAATTTAAAATATATTTCATCGAAAGCAGCACCACCTAAGCAGCACAATGTTGACTACAAATCAAATAGTCATTGAGGTCTTTCTCTTTATTCATGGAAAATTTTGCGATAAAATATAAAACATAGTGTAGACAACTAGGATCCACATTTATTTATCAAGTTGCACCACTTAATGGAAAAATTTCAGTGAGGAGCAAGCAATCGGTTAGACGATATAATTTTTTTCTTTTAAAAAGGAATTGTGATTTATTTCTTATTTTTTATGTAGAGATTTTTAAAAACTGTTTCGTTGTATTAAATCTATATTTCATAAATAAAAGCCCAACTAAACAGCACAGTGATGAGTTCAAATGCCTTAGTCATTTAAATTGGTCTCATTGCTTAAGGAAAATTTGGAGAGCCTATATGAAAGACAGTTCAGAGAACTGGGATGCACAAATTGCACCACTTAATTGGAAAAATTTCAGTGAGGAGCATGCAATGGTCAAGAGGATATAATTTTTTTCTTTTTAAAGGAATTGGAATTTGATTTTTTTATGTAAAGAACTTCGATGAATTTAAACTATATTTCATCGAAAGCAGCACCACCTAAGCAGCAGAATGTTGACTACAAATGAAATAGTCATTGAGGTCTTTCTCTTTATTCATGGAAAATTTTGCGATAAAATATAAAACATAGTGTAGACAACTAGGATCCACATTTATTTATCAAGTTGCACCACTTAATAGAAAAATTTCAGTTAGGAGCAAGCAATCGGTTAGACGATATAATTTCTTTCTTTTAAAAAGGAATTGGGATTTATTTTTTATGTAGAGATTTTTAAAAACTGTTTCGTTGTATTAAATCTATATTTCATAAATACAAGCCCACCTAAACAGCACAGTGATGAGTTCAAGTGCCTTAGTCATTTAAATTGGTCTTTGTTTAAGCAAAATTTGGAGAGCGTATTTGAAAGACAGTTCAGAGAACTGGGATGCACAAATTGCACCACTTAATTGGAAAAATTTCAGTGAGGAGCAAGCAATGGTCAAGAGGATATAATTTTTTTCTTTTAAAAGGAATCGGAATTTGATTTTTTTTATGTAAAGAATTTCGATGAATTTAAACTATATTTCATCGAAAGCAGCACCACCTAAGCAGCAGAATGTTGACTACAAATGAAATAGTCAATGAGGTCTTTCTCTTTATTCATGGAAAATATTGCAATAAAATATAAAACATAGTGTAGACAACTAGGATACACATTTATTTATCAAGTTGCACCACTTAATTGGAAAAATTTCAGTGAGGAGCAAGCAATCGGTTAGACGATATAATTTTTTTCTTTTAAAAAGGAATTGGGATTTATTTTTTATGTAGAGATTTTTAAAAACTGTTTCGTTGTATTAAATCTATATTTCATAAATACAAGCCCACCTAAACAGCACAGTGATGAGTTCAAGTGCCTTAGTCATTTAAATTGGTCTTTGTTTAAGCAAAATTTGGAGAGCGTATTTGAAAGACAGTTCAGAGAACTGGGATGCACAAATTGCACCACTTAATTGGAAAAATCTCAGAGAAGAGCAAGCAATCTTCAAGAGGATATATATATTTTTGTCTTTTAAAAGGAATTGGAATTTGATTTTTTTTATGTAAAGAACTTCGATGAATTTAAACTATATTTCTTCGAAAGCAGCACCACCTAAGCAGCAGAATGTTGACTACAAATGAAATAGTAATTGAGGTCTTTCTCTTTATTCATGGAAAATTTTGCGATAAAATATAAAACATAGTGTAGACAACTAGGATCCACATTTATTTATCAAGTTGCACCACTTAATGGAAAAATTTCAGTGAGGATCAAGCAATCGGTTAGACGATATAATTTTTTTCTTTTAAAAAGGAATTGTGATTTATTTCTTATTTTTTATGTAGAGATTTTTAAAAACTGTTTCGTTGTATTAAATCTATATTTCATAAATACAAGCCCAACTAAACAGCACAGTGATGAGTTCAAGTGCCTTGGTCATTTAAATTGGTCTCATTGCTTAAGGAAAATTTGGAGAGCCTATATGAAAGACAGTTCAGAGAACTGGAATGCACAAATTGCACCACTTAATTGGAAAAATTTCAGTGAGGAGCAAGCAATGGTCAAGAGGATATAATTTTTTTCTTTTAAAAGGAATTGGAATTTGATTTTTTTATGTAAAGATTTTCGATGAATTTAAACTATATTTCATCGAAAGCTGCACCATCTAAGCAGCAGAATGTTGACTACAAATGAAATAGTCAATGAGGTCTTTCTCTTTATTCATGGAAAATATTGCAATAAAATATAAAACATAGTGTAGACAACTAGGATACACATTTATTTATCAAGTTGCACCACTTAATTGGAAAAATTTCAGTAAGGAGCAAGCAATCGGTTAAACGATATAATTTCTTTCTTTTAAAAAGGAATTGGGATTTATTTTTTATGTAGAGATTTTTAAAAACTGTTTCGTTGTATTAAATCTATATTTCATAAATACAAGCCCACCTAAACAGCACAGTGATGAGTTCAAGTGCCTTAGTCATTTAAATTGGTCTTTGTTTAAGCAAAATTTGGAGAGCGTATTTGAAAGACAGTTCAGAGAACTGGGATGCACAAATTGCACCACTTAATTGGAAAAATTTCAGTGAGGAGCAAGCAATGGTCAAGAGGATATAATTTTTTTCTTTTAAAAGGAATCGGAATTTGATTTTTTTTATGTAAAGAATTTCGATGAATTTAAACTATATTTCATCGAAAGCAGCACCACCTAAGCAGCAGAATGTTGACTACAAATGAAATAGTCAATGAGGTCTTTCTCTTTATTCATGGAAAATATTGCAATAAAATATAAAACATAGTGTAGACAACTAGGATACACATTTATTTATCAAGTTGCACCACTTAATTGGAAAAATTTCAGTGAGGAGCAAGCAATCGGTTAGACGATATAATTTTTTTCTTTTAAAAAGGAATTGGGATTTATTTTTTATGTAGAGATTTTTAAAAACTGTTTCGTTGTATTAAATCTATATTTCATAAATACAAGCCCACCTAAACAGCACAGTGATGAGTTCAAGTGCCTTAGTCATTTAAATTGGTCTTTGTTTAAGCAAAATTTGGAGAGCGTATTTGAAAGACAGTTCAGAGAACTGGGATGCACAAATTGCACCACTTAATTGGAAAAATCTCAGAGAAGAGCAAGCAATCTTCAAGAGGATATATATATTTGTCTTTGAAAAGGAATTGGAATTTGATTTTTTTTTATGTAAAGAATTTCGATGAATTTAAAATATATTTCATCGAAAGCAGCACCACCTAAGCAGCACAATGTTGACTACAAATCAAATAGTCATTGAGGTCTTTCTCTTTATTCATGGAAAATTTTGCGATAAAATATAAAACATAGTGTAGACAACTAGGATCCACATTTATTTATCAAGTTGCACCACTTAATGGAAAAATTTCAGGGAGGAGCAAGCAATCGGTTAGACGATATAATTTTTTTCTTTTAAAAAGGAATTGTGATTTATTTCTTATTTTTTATGTAGAGATTTTTATAAACTGTTTCGTAATATTAAATCTATATTTACTAAATACAAGCCCAACTAAACAGCACAGTGATGAGTTCAAGTGCCTTAGTCATTTAAATTGGTCTTTGTTTAAGCAAAATTTGGAGAGCGTATTTGAAAGACAGTTCAGAGAACTGGGATGCACAAATTGCACCACTTAATTGGAAAAATCTCAGAGAAGAGCAAGCAATCTTCAAGAGGATATATATATTTGTCTTTTAAAAGGAATTGGAATTTGATTTTTTTTTATGTAAAGAATTTCGATGAATTTAAAATATATTTCATCGAAAGCAGCACCACCTAAGCAGCACAATGTTGACTACAAATCAAATAGTCATTGAGGTCTTTCTCTTTATTCATGGAAAATTTTGCGATAAAATATAAAACATAGTGTAGACAACTAGGATCCACATTTATTTATCAAGTTGCACCACTTAATGGAAAAATTTCAGGGAGGAGCAAGCAATCGGTTAGACGATATAATTTTTTTCTTTTAAAAAGGAATTGTGATTTATTTCTTATTTTTTATGTAGAGATTTTTATAAACTGTTTCGTTGTATTAAATCTATATTTACTAAATACAAGCCCAACTAAACAGCACAGTGATGAGTTCAAGTGCCTTGGTCATTTAAATTGGTCTCATTGCTTAAGGAAAATTTGGAGAGCCTATATGAAAGACAGTTCAGAGAACTGGGATGCACAAATTGCACCACTTAATTGGAAAAATTTCAGTGAGGAGCAAGCAATGGTCAAGAGGATATAATTTTTTTCTTTTAAAAGGAATTGGAATTTGATTTTTTTTATGTAAAGATTTTCGATGAATTTAAACTATATTTCATCGAAAGCAGCACCATCTAAGCAGCAGAATGTTGACTACAAATGAAATAGTCAATGAGGTCTTTCTCTTTATTCATGGAAAATATTGCAATAAAATATAAAACATAGTGTAGACAACTAGGATACACATTTATTTATCAAGTTGCACCACTTAATTGGAAAAATTTCAGTGAGGAGCAAGCAATCGGTTAGACGATATAATTTTTTTCTTTTAAAAAGGAATTGTGATTTATTTCTTATTTTTTATGTAGAGATTTTTAAAAACTGTTTCGTTGTATTAAATCTATATTTCATAAATACAAGCCCACCTAAACAGCACAGTGATGAGTTCAAGTGCCTTAGTCATTTAAATTGGTCTTTGTTTAAGCAAAAATTGGAGAGCGTATTTGAAAGACAGTTCAGAGAACTGGGATGCACAAATTGCACCACTTAATTGGAAAAATCTCAGAGAAGAGCAAGCAATCTTCAAGAGGATATATATATTTGTCTTTTAAAAGGAATTGGAATTTGATTTTTTTTTATGTAAAGAATTTCGATGAATTTAAAATATATTTCATCAAAAGCAGCACCACCTAAGCAGCACAATGTTGACTACAAATCAAATAGTCATTGAGGTCTTTCTCTTTATTCATGGAAAATTTTGCGATAAAATATAAAACATAGTGTAGACAACTAGGATCCACATTTATTTATCAAGTTGCACCACTTAATGGAAAAATTTCAGTGAGGAGCAAGCAATCGGTTAGACGATATAATTTTTTTCTTTTAAAAAGGAATTGTGATTTATTTCTTATTTTTTATGTAGAGATTTTTAAAAACTGTTTCGTTGTATTAAATCTATATTTCATAAATACAAGCCCAACTAAACAGCACAGTGATGAGTTCAAGTGCCTTAGTCATTTAAATTGGTCTCATTGCTTAAGGAAAATTTGGAGAGCCTATATGAAAGACAGTTCAGAGAACTGGGATGCACAAATTGCACCACTTAATTGGAAAAATTTCAGTGAGGAGCATGCAATGGTCAAGAGGATATAATTTTTTTCTTTTTAAAGGAATTGGAATTTGATTTTTTTATGTAAAGAACTTCGATGAATTTAAACTATATTTCATCGAAAGCAGCACCACCTAAGCAGCAGAATGTTGACTACAAATGAAATAGTCATTGAGGTCTTTCTCTTTATTCATGGAAAATTTTGCGATAAAATATAAAACAGTGTAGACAACTAGGATCCACATTTATTTATCAATTTGCACCACTTAATTGGAAAAATTTCAGTGAGGAGCAAGCAATCGGTTAAACGATATAATTTTTTTCTTTTAAAAAGGAATTGGGATTTATTTTTTATGTAGAGATTTTTAAAAACTGTTTCGTTGTATTAAATCTATATTTCATAAATACAAGCCCACCTAAACAGCACAGTGATGAGTTCAAGTGCCTTAGTCATTTAAATTGGTCTTTGTTTAAGCAAAAATTGGAGAGCGTATTTGAAAGACAGTTCAGAGAACTGGGATGCACAAATTGCACCACTTAATTGGAAAAATCTCAGAGAAGAGCAAGCAATCTTCAAGAGGATATATATATTTGTCTTTTAAAAGGAATTGGAATTTGATTTTTTTTTATGTAAAGAATTTCGATGAATTTAAAATATATTTCATCGAAAGCAGCACCACCTAAGCAGCACAATGTTGACTACAAATCAAATAGTCATTGAGGTCTTTCTCTTTATTCATGGAAAATTTTGCGATAAAATATAAAACATAGTGTAGACAACTAGGATCCACATTTATTTATCAAGTTGCACCACTTAATGGAAAAATTTCAGTGAGGATCAAGCAATCGGTTAGACGATATAATTTTTTTCTTTTAAAAAGGAATTGTGATTTATTTCTTATTTTTTATGTAGAGATTTTTAAAAACTGTTTCGTTGTATTAAATCTATATTTCATAAATACAAGCCCAACTAAACAGCACAGTGATGAGTTCAAGTGCCTTGGTCATTTAAATTGGTCTCATTGCTTAAGGAAAATTTGGAGAGCCTATATGAAAGACAGTTCAGAGAACTGGGATGCACAAATTGCACCACTTAATTGGAAAAATTTCAGTGAGGAGCAAGCAATGGTCAAGAGGATATAATTTTTTTCTTTTAAAAGGAATTGGAATTTGATTTTTTTATGTAAAGATTTTCGATGAATTTAAACTATATTTCATCGAAAGCAGCACCATCTAAGCAGCAGAATGTTGACTACAAATGAAATAGTCAATGAGGTCTTTCTCTTTATTCATGGAAAATATTGCAATAAAATATAAAACATAGTGTAGACAACTAGGATACACATTTATTTATCAAGTTGCACCACTTAATTGGAAAAATTTCAGTAAGGAGCAAGCAATCGGTTAAACGATATAATTTCTTTCTTTTAAAAAGGAATTGGGATTTATTTTTTATGTAGAGATTTTTAAAAACTGTTTCGTTGTATTAAATCTATATTTCATAAATACAAGCCCACCTAAACAGCACAGTGATGAGTTCAAGTGCCTTAGTCATTTAAATTGGTCTTTGTTTAAGCAAAATTTGGAGAGCGTATTTGAAAGACAGTTCAGAGAACTGGGATGCACAAATTGCACCACTTAATTGGAAAAATTTCAGTGATTAGCAAGCAATGGTCAAGAGGATATAATTTTTTTCTTTTAAAAGGAATCGGAATTTGATTTTTTTTATGTAAAGAATTTCGATGAATTTAAACTATATTTCATCGAAAGCAGCACCACCTAAGCAGCAGAATGTTGACTACAAATGAAATAGTCAATGAGGTCTTTCTCTTTATTCATGGAAAATATTGCAATAAAATATAAAACATAGTGTAGACAACTAGGATACACATTTATTTATCAAGTTGCACCACTTAATTGGAAAAATTTCAGTGAGGAGCAAGCAATCGGTTAGACGATATAATTTTTTTCTTTTAAAAAGGAATTGTGATTTATTTCTTATTTTTTATGTAGAGATTTTTAAAAACTGTTTCGTTGTATTAAATCTATATTTCATAAATACAAGCCCAACTAAACAGCACAGTGATGAGTTCAAGTGCCTTAGTCATTTAAATTGGTCTCATTGCTTAAGGAAAATTTGGAGAGCCTATATGAAAGACAGTTCAGAGAACTGGGATGCACAAATTGCACCACTTAATTGGAAAAATTTCAGTGAGGAGCATGCAATGGTCAAGAGGATATAATTTTTTTCTTTTTAAAGGAATTGGAATTTGATTTTTTTATGTAAAGAACTTCGATGAATTTAAACTATATTTCATCGAAAGCAGCACCACCTAAGCAGCAGAATGTTGACTACAAATGAAATAGTCATTGAGGTCTTTCTCTTTATTCATGGAAAATTTTGCGATAAAATATAAAACAGTGTAGACAACTAGGATACACATTTATTTATCAAGTTGCACCACTTAATTGGAAAAATTTCAGTGAGGAGCAAGCAATCGGTTAAACGATATAATTTTTTTCTTTTAAAAAGGAATTGGGATTTATTTTTTATGTAGAGATTTTTAAAAACTGTTTCGTTGTATTAAATCTATATTTCATAAATACAAGCCCACCTAAACAGCACAGTGATGAGTTCAAGTGCCTTAGTCATTTAAATTGGTCTTTGTTTAAGCAAAATTTGGAGAGCGTATTTGAAAGACAGTTCAGAGAACTGGGATGCACAAATTGCACCACTTAATTGGAAAAATCTCAGAGAAGAGCAAGCAATCTTCAAGAGGATATATATATTTTTGTCTTTTAAAAGGAATTGGAATTTGATTTTTTTTATGTAAAGAACTTCGATGAATTTAAACTATATTTCTTCGAAAGCAGCACCACCTAAGCAGCAGAATGTTGACTACAAATGAAATAGTAATTGAGGTCTTTCTCTTTATTCATGGAAAATTTTGCGATAAAATATAAAACATAGTGTAGACAACTAGGATCCACATTTATTTATCAAGTTGCACCACTTAATAGAAAAATTTCAGTTAGGAGCAAGCAATCGGTTAGACGATATAATTTTTTTCTTTTAAAAAGGAATTGGGATTTATTTCTTATTTTTTATGTAGAGATTTTTAAAAACTGTTTCGTTGTATTAAATCTATATTTCATAAATACAAGCCCACCTAAACAGCACAGTGATGAGTTCAAGTGCCTTAGTCATTTAAATTGGTCTTTGTTTAAGCAAAATTTGGAGAGCGTATTTGAAAGACAGTTCAGAGAACTGGGATGCACAAATTGCACCACTTAATTGGAAAAATTTCAGTGATTAGCAAGCAATGGTCAAGAGGATATAATTTTTTTCTTTTAAAAGGAATTGGAATTTGATTTTTTTTATGTAAAGAATTTCGATGAATTTAAACTATATTTCATCGAAAGCAGCACCACCTAAGCAGCAGAATGTTGACTGCAAATGAAATAGTCATTGAGGTCTTTCTCTTTATTCATGGAAAATATTGCGATAAAATATAAAACATAGTGTAGACAACTAGGATCCACATTTATTTATCAATTTGCACCACTTAATTGGAAAAATTTCAGTGAGGAGCAAGCAATCGGTTAAACGATATAATTTTTTTCTTTTAAAAAGGAATTGGGATTTATTTTTTATGTAGAGATTTTTAAAAACTGTTTCGTTGTATTAAATCTATATTTCATAAATACAAGCCCACCTAAACAGCACAGTGATGAGTTCAAGTGCCTTAGTCATTTAAATTGGTCTTTGTTTAAGCAAAAATTGGAGAGCGTATTTGAAAGACAGTTCAGAGAACTGGGATGCACAAATTGCACCACTTAATTGGAAAAATCTCAGAGAAGAGCAAGCAATCTTCAAGAGGATATATATATTTGTCTTTTAAAAGGAATTGGAATTTGATTTTTTTTTATGTAAAGAATTTCGATGAATTTAAAATATATTTCATCGAAAGCAGCACCACCTAAGCAGCACAATGTTGACTACAAATCAAATAGTCATTGAGGTCTTTCTCTTTATTCATGGAAAATTTTGCGATAAAATATAAAACATAGTGTAGACAACTAGGATCCACATTTATTTATCAAGTTGCACCACTTAATGGAAAAATTTCAGTGAGGATCAAGCAATCGGTTAGACGATATAATTTTTTTCTTTTAAAAAGGAATTGTGATTTATTTCTTATTTTTTATGTAGAGATTTTTAAAAACTGTTTCGTTGTATTAAATCTATATTTCATAAATACAAGCCCAACTAAACAGCACAGTGATGAGTTCAAGTGCCTTGGTCATTTAAATTGGTCTCATTGCTTAAGGAAAATTTGGAGAGCCTATATGAAAGACAGTTCAGAGAACTGGGATGCACAAATTGCACCACTTAATTGGAAAAATTTCAGTGAGGAGCAAGCAATGGTCAAGAGGATATAATTTTTTTCTTTTAAAAGGAATTGGAATTTGATTTTTTTATGTAAAGATTTTCGATGAATTTAAACTATATTTCATCGAAAGCAGCACCATCTAAGCAGCAGAATGTTGACTACAAATGAAATAGTCAATGAGGTCTTTCTCTTTATTCATGGAAAATATTGCAATAAAATATAAAACATAGTGTAGACAACTAGGATACACATTTATTTATCAAGTTGCACCACTTAATTGGAAAAATTTCAGTAAGGAGCAAGCAATCGGTTAAACGATATAATTTCTTTCTTTTAAAAAGGAATTGGGATTTATTTTTTATGTAGAGATTTTTAAAAACTGTTTCGTTGTATTAAATCTATATTTCATAAATACAAGCCCACCTAAACAGCACAGTGATGAGTTCAAGTGCCTTAGTCATTTAAATTGGTCTTTGTTTAAGCAAAATTTGGAGAGCGTATTTGAAAGACAGTTCAGAGAACTGGGATGCACAAATTGCACCACTTAATTGGAAAAATTTCAGTGATTAGCAAGCAATGGTCAAGAGGATATAATTTTTTTCTTTTAAAAGGAATCGGAATTTGATTTTTTTTATGTAAAGAATTTCGATGAATTTAAACTATATTTCATCGAAAGCAGCACCACCTAAGCAGCAGAATGTTGACTACAAATGAAATAGTCAATGAGGTCTTTCTCTTTATTCATGGAAAATATTGCAATAAAATATAAAACATAGTGTAGACAACTAGGATACACATTTATTTATCAAGTTGCACCACTTAATTGGAAAAATTTCAGTGAGGAGCAAGCAATCGGTTAGACGATATAATTTTTTTCTTTTAAAAAGGAATTGGGATTTATTTTTTATGTAGAGATTTTTAAAAACTGTTTCGTTGTATTAAATCTATATTTCATAGATACAAGCCCCCCTAAACAGCACAGTGATGAGTTCAAGTGCCTTAGTTATTTAAATTGGTCTTTGTTTAAGCAAAATTTGGAGAGCCTATATGAAAGACAGTTCAGAGAACTGGGATGCACAAATTGCACCACTTAATTTAAAAAATCTCGGAGAAGAGCAAGCAATCTTCAAGAGGATATATATATTTTTGTCTTTTAAAAGGAATTGGAATTTGATTTTTTTTATATAAAGAATTTAAAAAAGAATTTCGACGAATTAAAACTATATTTCATCGAAAGCAGCACCACCTACGCCGAATAGTTGGGACTGCCAAAGCTATATATTTTTTTTTTCTCTTTGTGTTAAGAATTAATTTTTTTGAGCCTTTATGGAACTCAATTTCATTAATTGGAATGATATTGGACAAAGACGTGTATCACTCCACTTATATAGAATTTATCCGTATGCACCACTTATATAAAATACATTTTGACCCAGAATAACAATTATTGAGAAGACTATTCTTTTTTCAAATAATAAAGAGAATCAACTGAATTTTATAACGTAAAAGAAAATTTGACAAATATGTCTATTTGGCCCAGTTATATAGAATATATTCGTATGCACCAATTATATAGAAATATTCGTATGGCCCATATACGTAACAGATTTTAACCCAGAAGAAATATTGTTGAGAAGACGATTCGTTTTTCAAGGAATATTTGGAATTTATTAAAAGGCAGGAGGTTTTAAATTTATTTTAATATTAATTTTTTTATAGATTTTCTTCTCTTTGTCGGGGACCGTAATTTTTTTTCGAAATGAATTGGCAGTAAATTTTTTTAAATACAGAATTGTTTTGGCGCAGAGATTTCATATTTTTATGTTTTTCATTTAGCGTGGGATTGTATTGATAGATATGAGAACGTCTTTGTCTGTTACTTGAGTCCTACCTTCATATTCTGCTATTCGCTGGGCCATTTCGAATAAACGCCTGATGGTTTCGCTATGAGTGTCATTCAGGTCGGGTGATTCAAGTGGCGGTAGTCCTCTCTCTACATCAAAATAAGGGTACGATCTGTCCCCGACAAACTGCGCCATTACCCTTCGAAAAACAGCCACGGTGATTCTGGGTGCGTCTGGGTCTCTCTGTGGAAGAAATGAGGAATATTTTTATGAGTATGAAAAGTTAAGATTATGCAAATAAATATAATAATTAAATCTTCTTTTGTTCGTATTTCATTTTTTTACTCATTACAGTTTGTGCTTTCCTTATAAACTACTCATGGTTACATATATTTATTCGTTGTTCCATATTTATCTGCGTTTACACCTGTTGAATGCTCTCCAAAACTAAAATTTAGAATAAATGCTTTACTGTATAAAAATAAACATTGTAGAGAATTCAAGAATTTTGAAGTAATTTTTTTTTCTTCATTCGCTAAAGCATTTTATTGTTAAAATATTTGACGTATAGTTTCTATTTTCAATGAATATAAAATTCTATACGTTTTATTTTTTTAATTTAGAACAATATTCTAATAATTTTCTCCGCAAACAAAGTCAACCAAGTTGTATCTTTATAATATAGGATTGCTTTAGTTAAAGTTGAAATTTTGAGGATCTTGGAACATTCTACTATTGCAAACCAAAGAAAGCTTCATTTCTATGCTCTTCAATAACTGCTTGCTGGAGGAAAATAATTGATGCTTCGGTCTGTATCTGGGGTTCCGCTAATAATCAAGCATAACTTTTGTTTTCCTTTGTAATTAAATTAAAAACGTCTTAGAGAACTTTTATGAACGTAAAACGGTTTAATACTGATTTCATCCAAGGCAAGACATGACGTAAAGTAATTCGTTTAATTAACACAGTGACCGTGTACCGAGTTCAAGTTTTGAATCTCTTAGAATCGTTATTAGGACCAAGTATGCATTTTTAAGTCTAACTGTTTTCCGTTCGACTAACTGAATTTAAAATTTAAAGAATGTAATTTTTATAAAAATATTAATTTATTTTCCGAAGTAAATCAATGAAATTATTTAGTTACATTTCAAGCACTCGATAATACAAATCAACCGAATGTTAACTCACTGAAGAATTTCATTCAAAAATATTATGCTCACATTTCAGAGAAATTTACTAAAAATTATATTTATCAGGGCTGAACGACAAAAATCCTAAAGAATCCAAAACTCGATATTGCCTTCAAATTTGGTTCAAAAGGAACAGTCCAAATTTTATTTTTTTAAATTGCAGCGATTAGATAGCAAATGTATTTTTTCTTAGCTTAGAGACTCCAAACTGTGATTATTTTTCAAATATTGAAGTTATTTTCTTTGAAGGTCATGTTTTCTATTTATTTTTCTTTCATATACCAAAAGGTAAAATTTGAAGCAGTTACCTTAAATATTAAACCAGCGCCACATATCGTCCAAAACCAGAACTCGCCGATTTCTGAAGGAAACATTGAAAACTATTGAATTTTTAATTCATTTGTAGTCGTAGAACCAATTCTAGGGATTTAAATTGATTTTCACTGGTTACAGTACCGGATAGCGAAAGTTTCAAATAACCTTTAAATTTGAATTGAAGTACAACTCCACATCGTTGCAACGAGCGCTAAATGCCTTATAAAATTATCAAGAAATAAACGCATGATAGGTAGGTACAGAGTTAGACGGATGGTACAAAGTCAATAAAATTGCTCAGCACTGCACAGTTTTATCAGACGTGAATTGTTTCTTTTCAATTTTTAAAAACGCATGAACACTGACTTTTCCAGCTATCAGCTTCCCGAAATTGGAGTGATTCGTATGAAATTCCTTCCCCGACAAAGATAGAGATTCCACGGTTTAAAATCGTTTCAATATAGTGGACAAAGTAATGCTCCAGGAAAATGGCATGAATATCGTTGGTCAATACATCCACCCTCCCAACGCAATTTACATCTTAAGGACTTTCTTGATTCTATAAGACCTCTTTCAAAGGATTTAAATCAGTTATTAAAAATATATTATGCAGTGAAATATATGGGTTTAAATGGTTGATTGAGAAATCCTTAGGGGTGTTAGAAAAATTATATTTGTTTTCTCTTTGCAGTCATTTACATTTAGTGTAGTTTGTAAAGATTATTTCAGTTTGAATATATAATTTAAATTAAAACTAGCATACTTTATCACTTATTTATTACATTATCACCAGTCTTTCTTTGAGATATTCTAGTTGTTGGTAATAAATTACTACATTAACTTTTACATTATTTGATTTTTAACAATCAAATATTCGTTTAAAATTATGTTATATAATTAAGTTTAATATAACCTGTTAGAAACAAAGACAAGACACTTCAATAATAAGTTACGCAACTGTAATAACAGGGCACATTAATGAAATGACCGGTCAAGGTTTCGTAAAATTGTAAACAATTCCATATTATTGTCAAAAGTCGGTTTATTTAAAATTCTAATCAATTGCAAATAAGGAATTAAATGTCTAATAGGAAATTCAATACAAGAAGAGTTTTCACTTACATTTGTCAGCTCCTCCCACAAATTGTTGATGTCACTAATAATGGTGTTAAAGATATCCATGTCCTATAAAGAAAAAAATAGGACCGTAAAATAATATCTAATAAAATCATTATCTTTATAGCACGCATGCATTCAAAACGTAAGTAGAAATATGTACAGATAAAATGATCATTTTAATAAAATTACATTTTCAATTTTTAGAATGCACTTATTTCAATCGCATGTCAATAAAAGAAAGGGATATAAGCGAATATTTATTAATGAGCAATTCCAGAAGTTTAGCCTTAGATTTATAAAACTTCGTATGAGAAAAAATGTAAACATTTATTTCACCAATTTGATCTCGCATTTAATTATTCTATGGCTTTTAATCATATAGCAAAGAATTTGAGAATTCCAAATTCAAACGAATTTCTTTTATTTAAATTTTGTTTTGCGTGTTCATTTGCATAGAAACTTTTGCATACTAGATATGTTCTGATCAAAATAATTTTTCTAAAGTGACGGCTAATAGATTCGGTACAATTATAGGACATTAAGATTTCAAAAGCACACAAATAAATTGTTCTTTGCCGAATTGTTTTTAAAATTTTGTTTTCATTTATGGTGTGAAAAAGAATTACACGTCTTTGTAAATACCTCCACTTGTGACATACTCATTCCAAATTATATCGCATGAGCTTCACCTATTAATTTGGCTGTGTTAATATTCACATAATGTTAATGATCTTGAAATTCTCATTTAGAAAAATTCTGTCAACTGTATCTAAAATACCTCTTGCCATTTTCATGAAGTGAACAGTTGGGTTACATTGTTTTATGAACATGTTAAAATTATTGTGCACATGTCACTATGCAACTAAACGCATTCATAGAACTAAACCGAAATAGTGATTGTAAAATTGCTCTTTTATCATTTGATTTTGAACTCGGTCTCCGCTTTGCTGTTATATACGAAAAAAACAGTTTTGGAGGGTCTTCTGTCTCAAACGGGAGTTCCAAACTGTAAAGCGAATTTTCAACAAGAGCTGCCCCGAGAGAAAATATTATTCATACCCGATAGCTTTAAAAGATTAGGCAAAGAATTTCTGAAACTGATTTCAACTTTCAACTGAAAGTATTTAAAAAAAATGTGATTTTATCTTTAATATTCTGCTTTGATTTTTGTTAAAAATATTATAGCGTAAGAATACTGTATATAATTTAAATTTCTTTGAAACTCTTATACAAACACTGGGTTTTTTTTTCTTCATAAATTTATATTCAATAATAAGCATTTCTAACTTTGGTGCTGTGAAGTCTTCTCAACTCAAGCTCCGGTTGGGCTGAAAAGACATCTTTCAAAAGCTAAATTTCATGGACTGTCTAACCGAGCCAGAGCATTTCTCCTTTCGATTTTTCGAGTATTAACACAATCTGATTTTCATACAATTTTTTCTGCTGAAGTGAATTGGGCATGTGTTACAGACTTCTTCACGCTGAAATTGGTGACCTGAATTGACTTAGCAAACATGTTTAGTGAAGAATTCATTTATCATTGTTTTAAATCTTGACAAAATTACTGGACTACTGCATACATATGGACAGTCCATGCAATCTAAAAGATATCAGAAACTGAATATCTCTGATGGTATGATTTTTACTGTAAAATTAAATTTGCCTATCTTGTTGCAACAACAAGTTGTCATCAGAGAAATGAAAAGATTAATAGAAAGTTAGTTCCAAAATTTTTCTAATAAAAGTGTAGGACGAATATTGTATGATTCTCAACGTTTGAATTGTCGGGGAAGTAAACAATCCCTCAGACATAGTTTCACATAATAAATTGAGATCAAAATTTGCTGAAAATTAAGACTTTGTTTAAAAATCGTGTATTGAATTCAATTAAATAAGCAACATTCTATTAAGTTTCTTATATCTTAAAAGATTTGAGCGAATGCATCGATTAATCAATTTTATAAGCGCGCTGTAAGCGTTATTTTACTTTCGATTAACATAAAAACACCGCTCCAAACTATTTTATTTGCAATTCTAAACAACTTCATGAGAACTATTGATTAAAGGCATTTAAAGAAAAAAAAATGTTAGTGCTGTACGTGCCAACTTGTAAGCATTTCCTTTGTCTAAACATTAAAGCAAGAGAAAAATCAAGCAAGAAAGTATTTTAAATCTTTGAAAAATGGTTGGTTCTTGATTAGTATCTAGAGAAGCAGTTTTTTCAAAGTTTACTCTAGTTTACTTGCGAAATGTAAATGGTGCGCACCGAGCACCAATGCAGTTATTCGGTGCATGACTAGATGTAAATATTATTCTCCATGCTTTCATAAAATAACAATTTTTATAAACACAAATGATAAGATCAAAGAATGGTTTAATACAGAGTCAATCAAAATCGTGTATTTTCGAACAGGAAATGCTTATAAGTGTCATGCAAGGAACTAATAAAAATACATATGGCAAAAGATGCAGTGAGCGCTGTAACACTGCATCGGGAGTGAACAAGTTGCCACTGCGTCCATGGCTACACAATATTATTTTTAAGCTAGATTCAAATATCACAAGAAAGTAAAATTGATAATATTTTTGAAAGATTAATAATTATTTTCCGAGATAAATCTTCTTTAACATATGATTCTGAAAATTACAAGATTCTGGCAAGTAGTTCTAAGCTTGTTTTTATTAGTAATTATCCAACTGTGCTGACCAAGTGATAAGCCTTATATTTTCAAATGTTTAGCTTCAAGTGAACTGAAAATCGTCACTTAATGCACGATTTCCAGCATATATTTTTTTAAGCAACAAATTGTTAGACATCCACGCTTACAAAAATGTTAATAATCTAGTATCAATTTGTTCATTAGTATATAACTCTTCCTAATAGTGTCAAAATCCTTTAACTCACAGAGGCCTTAGAAGCATTGTATTTGTGATTATCTATCTTCTGACTTTCATGGTGTTTTAAATCTTATCTCTTATTTAAATTTTATATATAATATTCTTCCTTAGGACAAAAGAGACGAAAAACCAGAAAGTATTTGATAGATAAACGAAAACGCTTTGATCTACTGTTAAATATTGAAATTTGTTAAAATTATAAATATTTTAAAAATAGTTGAAATCTGGGAAAATTCGAGTGAAATTAAATTAGTATTAATACGATGACTATTTTTTGAATAGCTAAAAATTCATTTGTATTTTTCGGTAGTTTTTGCAAGGAAATGCCACAATTTTTCATAATATTTAAATAAATTCTAATTAAAATAAAAATTATTCCGAAATGTGCATTCCCATCGTCCAAAATATATGCACCAAGATAGGTAGCTTTTGGTCAAGCGATATGGTCTATAGAGAGCCAATGCACGCCCACACATTTATTTTTAATAAAGAAGCGATGCACTAGATTTTTGAAAGTTTGTATTCTCTCGTTTCTTCAAGACAATGTCTAAATTACATCTTTTTTTTTAACTTTTCAATTGATATTTTATTAAATTTCAATCTCATTTATTAGGAAATTTATTGTAATTCTTTCGAATTTGAGAAAATGATTTTAAGATGTCCTAACACTGAGGTTAAGAGTACCGTTAAAAATCATCGTTTCAATACTTCCAAAAATTTTCAGCAACAGTTTTGGGAAAATATAGATTCATACAGATTTTGCAACGATGTAAGCAAGAGTTGAGTTAGAAAAGAATCTATTTCTCATGTGAAAAGTATATTCAGCAATGGAGTAATGAATTCATAAGGATGTCGCTTGTTCTCTCCATTCATTACCTCCTCTCACAGATTAAAATAGAATGGGACGTACTGAAGCTCAACCAAGGAGTGTATCAGTTGATGATTCTATTGCGAGTTTCCCACTAATCATAGAGAAGAAAGGGCAAAAGGCGGGTGAGTAGATTTTACAGATATGTAAACAAATCTCCGTGTAGGAATCAAATTTTGGCTGCCTTCAAAAGTAAGTTAAAATGAGAAGAATTTCGCCTTAAATGTTAGTTAAAATAGTCAATATCAAAAAAAGGTACAAAAGTAAAGAATTGATTATTATGCCAGAAAAATTGTGTGAATTGGATCAGAACAAGATGCTTTCATAGATTGATCATATTCATAAGTAAAAATAATTCTACGCGAGTGGGCTCGAGAACGGCAATGGTACCTCGAATAGTGCTGGAGAACATTTAGTTTCATATTTTGTTTTGAAATGTATAGGAATAATTCAAACGAAGTCTTAAACATAATTATGCAAGAAAGAAGATGAATGGCCCATGATTCGAGATCAGGACAAAGGGAAATAGGACACAAATTTCTGATATGCTTATAACCATTATCTAAACGCAAAAAATTAGTTTAAGAAAAAAAAAAAGAAATTGCTTCGAATGTAAATGTTGCGTACTAAATTAGAAAGATATGTAAACGTAGGACAGTGCTATATTCTCCCAACTTCCAAGTTGCAGTAATTAAAACATCTCATTCCCGGTTATATATTTTGCATATGCCTATCCCACATCCCTGAATCTCCAAAGATATGAAGTATTTAAAGCTTGAATATTATCACCAGATGCAGGTGACGTTATTCAAGCGTTCATGTAAAGTAATTTTTCTAATGATATCATTTAAGCTGAACGGAACCACCTTTTTTGTCATTATTATTACAATTATATTAATACCTTTTCCCATGTTGAAATACATACCGAAATTTCAAACAATCAAAATCCTGCTTTTCAAGTGTATGGGATTATGCAAATCCACTGCAAATTTAAAGTAAGAAAATAATTCTTGCAAAATTCACAAGTATTAACAAACCAAGTGACTTCCTATAAAAGCTCGTTCAGCTTAAAATTTTAAAAATCAATTCCACTTTCAATATATGTAAAGAAAAATTTTCGAATCCTGTTAAATTTCTAGAAGCTTCCAAGTTTCAATTTAATCTCGCGCATCCGTATTCGTGACATGTATTTAAAAATAATTGGATTAATGTTTCCCCTCCAGTATAATGGAAATAAAAAGCGAAATATTTACTTGAATTTCACCCACTTAAAGATTAAAATTTTGAATTGATCATGCTATTATTAGATGCCTTGTTGGTTTTTAAATTATTTCACAAGTGGCAGAAATCAGCTTAATAAACAAACAACCTATATTGGATTATAACAATAGCACTATACTTACGATATCATCCAACTTAAGTGGATTATGCTTCCTTTTCTTATTTTTGTAAGGCTTGAACGGGGGCTCAGCCCTTGCTCTCTGAAAAGGAAAATTGAACATCAGACTGAGAACAGACATGGGGAAAATACAAATTAGACTGAATAATAAATCTTACTAATACAATCTTTAGACAAATTTAAATACGCATGTTATGGAAATGTATAATTATACAGTAGAGAGTTCCTACAAGACTGTAGAGAGCGCAATAGGTCTCCCTTCGAATTTCTGATTCACTAAAGAAATGTGTCGGGTTCTGATCATTTCCCCTTCATTATCGTTTCCTAGAAGTACCAACAGCTTCAATGAATCACACCGACATGAAGCATCAAGCACGAATTCTATGATCTTTACTAATAAAGATGAAATTGCTGGCGCTGTATAGCCCATGCCGTTTGATTTACAGTATATCGGGAAGAATGTATGTATCTGCTTATTAGAAAATCTAGCATATATTACTTTGAAGAGTGGTAATGTGCACTTCGTAGTGTTTTACAAATTTTAATTAAAAAGTAAGAGAAGTCTCAACAATATTCTACAATCAATTCCGGAAACATTCTTGCACGAAATTATATCTTGCATCGTTTCAACAATTTTTTTTTTGTAAAAAATTGTCCTTTAGAATATATTTTTAATAGTAATTTTTTTTCTTAAATTGAAAAGCTTTCTAAATTCATTTACCTTAATTTCCAACAATGGATGTCTTTGAAAACGTTTCAAGTCCATCTATTTCACTGTACCTTCGAGTTACCGTGTTAAACAATACTGACTAGATTAGTGTATAATGTATATTCTTAAAAAGCTTCAAAGTTCTTTTTGGCGCTTCTAATTTCCTCTTCACATATTAAAACTGCTTTGTTGTTTTAAATCATAAGAGTTTGATGTTTTAATTTCGGTGTTTGGATGGTTAATACAGCCAATTTCTATGTTGTATTAACAGTACGTTATGATTTTTTGGCATAAAGGCTTTCTTAATACACTGGCTGAAATATTTAACTGACATAAGAATTGATAGTATAATCATTCATATAAATTTGAGTTCATAAAAAATACAATTAAGACTAAATTTTTTAAATATTTCTAATAGCGGCAGTATACAGCTGTAATATACGAAATCTTGTCAAAAGGGCAACATACGCTTCCGCTGCCAAGCGACTCGAGATATGTAGGCATTGCAAAGGCAAAAAATGTTCAAAATGAGGTTGGAAAAATAGCTTGCTTGTGAATAATCCTCGTAATATACAAACTTGCGTATTTTAATTTTACATTATTTCCGAAACTACTTGTTTTATAAGTTTGCCTTTTATTTCTATTACGTCCTTATAAAAAAATTGCGTGAATGTACCTTCTGTACTTTTAAAATTTAAATGAGTTATGCTTAAATGAAAATATAGGGGATCATATAGTGGATTGGAAGATATGAAGACTTGGAGAGAAATGCGTTAAGGAAAACAAAAACCAGAATCTATCTACAACTGCAACGCGTTTGCGATATTTCTGTCCTTTCGCACATATATGCCATTGTAATTATATACATTTACATTTCAACTGAAAAATCAAAACATCATGTGACTGATTTCCTAAAGGATATATTTGCGGACAGTTTCAAATACTGGTATTGAGTTACGATCATGCAATAAATATATATTGATGAGAAACCATTCAATTTTTTACTCTCCCCGATGATATTTTTAAATTTTTTTTTTTTTTTTTGCAATTCTGCTTTCTATTGCAGTAAAAAATATTCAGTGATTAAAATAAACCTTTCATTTCGGTTTCTTTTTGGTAAATTCATTTTCTTTGGCATGCAAACTTGTTTAATCATAGCCTATGATCTTATCTCTTCCTCAAATTCTTGTTTTAATGATTTTGCTGGTATACTACGTTTCTCTCACCATATTCAAGTAAATCTAATTTAAAATTTGCTTTCAAAGTTTTATTAAATATATAACATTTTTTTAAATTAATACACAACTAATTACCTTGTGAAAACTAATTTATATGTATATATTGTAATATGGCAGTAAGGACTTTTAATTCTCTCTATTTCAATGACCGGTCTAGAGACTGAAGATTTTTTTTTTTAAAGTCTTCTTCGATTTTCTCTAATCCAAATTCACCGAACTGCTAAACTGAAAAAAGTACAAAAATTCGCCATACTATAATTAGTTTCTTTTTCGTACTGTGTTCAAAATTTACTGACTTTTCTTTTTCTTATTCGAAGTATACAAAGAAAAAGTATCTTAGAAAAATTTGAAATTCAGGTTGAAAATTTTCCCAGTTTCAGGCTTCCCGAAGTCCGAAAATTATTTTTTGAATTATGTCTGTCAATAGCCGACTGAATGATAAATGAAAACATTTGAATTATGTGGATGAAATTTCATATACAACGTCAAGCCGAATTTGTAAATTCAATTTTTCAGAGAAATCTATTCAGAGAAAGTTTGTCTGTCCAGCTGTTCCGAGTTGAAATGAACACTATAATTACGAGATGTAAAAAAGTATTAAATTTTATAAAAGCTCAGTATAATTTTTTTTAATTCACAGGTTTATTAGTAAAACAGATTTGTATCATTCATCCAAATCTGACTAAAGATTTGTCATTTATGTGCATATTTTGTGAATGCAACAACAACCGCTCCGTTGACAACTCACTGCTATTCCAGCCCAATAGTAAAACCGTTTCTATACTTTTATTCATATGAGAAAGCCTATTAAAAGAGTTACATTTTGTAATTGAGACACGCGAAAATCCTTAAAAGTGCCTTTTTGAAACTTTAGGGTCATTGCGGCACGTCTAATATTTTTATAATTTTTATTTATCTTATCTTTACTAAAAGGCGATTTCTCCATGCTATTAAAAATTAAAAATCAAAAGATTTTGTAAAAACTTTAAAATATAGCAAAAATTTCAATTTTATGAAACTAACGTCCTTGCGGCACCTCAAGACCTACTCCAATATTTTTCATATTTATAATTCATTTTATATACACCAAAAGGCAACTTTCCCGTGCTGTTATAAATTATTACACCATTATTATTTAACTTCATTAACTTTATTATTATTTAATTAATACACCATTATTGTTTAATAACCATTATTACTAAACTTATGTTCAAAAGTTAAGTGGCAAAAACGCCATGATCTAGTTAAAATTTTCGTAGCATGTATTATTGCAGAATATTTTATTTCGCGTTTGATTGTCTTTTTATTTTTTTTTAACTTTTTTACCAGGTTTTTTTATTCTCGGTAATTCGAATAATTTTAATAATCTGCAGTGACAAAATCGGTATTTAAATATACCCTTTTTTTTCGATATGTATATTATCTCGGAAAAAGGATAAAAGTTAATTTACATTCATCTTTATTATAAGCGTGTGTGTATGTGTGTGTGTGTGTGTGTGTGTGTGTGTGTGTTAAGCTCTGTTTGACCTCAGACTTAACAAACTTGGCATATATATACAATATGCACCTCAGAGCGATTTTTTAAATTTTTTATTAGAATTTTAATTAATTAAAAAATCTGGCGAAATTTTAGTGTTTTTCATATTGATAATTTCATTTACACTAAAAAACAACTTTTCTACCCTATTGTAAATTTAAAATCAAAAATTGATTTTTTTTTTCTTTTCTCCCTACTGTCCCACATTCAAATGCAATAATTATAATTTCTTTATTCCTTTCTCATGAGATTTTTTTACTAAAGAAGCTCCAACACAAGAGGACAATTTATTAAAGTAAAGATATGCAATCGCGCTAAAAAGTAACGTGATTAAAGGTTAGTGATACTTAATTATAAACTTTTGTCAATTCGATTATTTTATATGAAGCTAAATAGATTAAATGTATTAAGTTGTACTTCCACTTTTTTCATCACAATAAAAGTTTATATAGACCTGAATTTCAGAAGACGTTCCTTAAATGCTGCTAAACAAAATAAACAAATCACTAAACAAAATCAGAAGACACAAGAATCAGCACTAAACAAGTTCATTCGAAATTTAATTGCTGCGGAAGTCATAAAAATGTAGATTTATAGGAAAATCTTAAACAATCAATCGTAATGAATAATACTAACTGCAGTGCTAATATAGATGTTCAAATATTTATACATTTTTCTGATATTATTAAAAAAGCAATCTCACCCTGATTTTTGCAACTCTTCGTTGTGGCGGCTCGGGTGGTGACTGTGGCGGCTCGGGTGGTGATTGTGGCGCCTCGGGTGGCGACTGTGGTGCCTCGGGTGGCGACTGTGGTGCCTCGGGTGGCGACTGTGGTGCCTCGGGTGGCGACTGTGGTGCCTCGGGTATCTTTGGTGGTGCTTGGATAGCTTTGTCAGCCTGAAAAGGACAGCATTTTAATATACAGAATATCATTACTGTACAGTAAGAATGTAGTCTGTGGCAGTTTGAAGCGAACTCAAAATATTCAGATTTTTTTCCCCTTCAAATCGTAAAATTCTTATATTTTGGCGTTACATTATGATTAAGCTTAGATATTTTTTAAAAATTCTACATGATATGAAAAAAGCACAGGAAAAATAATGAGTAGATACATTTTATTTGAATCAGGTCAGAAAGTTCTGAACTGAAGTCCTTAATGGCATAACTACATGCTTAAGCATACTATTTTAATGAAAGAAAAGTCAGAAATTCAAGAAAATTCTTACCGTATTGATGGCCTTTTCCTTTATTCTTCTATGAAGATTTCTATTCTCTTCATTTAAATCATGAATACGCTGTTAAAGAGAAAAAATGTTTTCACTTTAGCTTAGAAATAAAATAAATATCAACGTAATGAATTTTATGAATTTAATGAAAAGTGAACAGATTCAGACAAATGATACCTTAAAGCAACAGCTGGGACAGCTTTACAACATTTTTCTTTTAACATTTTTGTAAACTAGCCATGTGTCGAAAGAGCTCAAAACTTGCATAATTAATCTTGTTTTGCGTTGCATGGAAATATGACAATTCCAATAAAATATTGGTAAAAAGTTCAATATGTCGCACTCCTACTACTAATCAAACATGCGCAAAAACATCGCGATTTGGATAAAGTTGACAAGCAGTTCTAGAAAAGAAAAATCCTAGTTTCAGAAGTTGAATGTTTATCCAGATTCTTAATGCAACTTTGAAAAGTTGTATTAGTAAACCGAAATGTAAAATTTAAAAATAAATGAATTAGAAATGGAGTTGTACGCTGGTTTAAACAAAAGAGTGATTTTTACTTCGATTTAAAATGAATGGACAAATTAAGTTGACAACCAAAAATACTTGTTTAGCAAATTGAAAGCATACGCGCTGATTAAAACTTGTAAGCATAAACTAAGCATTAAAACCTGCAAAAATGTCGGTAATTGATTTTTTTATGTACAAATGTGCAATCTATACTTATAATAAAGCTCAATGTGTGTGTGTGTGTGTGTTTGGAATGATCACGCGATTATTGTATTGCGCCCAATCGTCAATTTTTAAAAGAGTGATTTTTCCCCCTTCATTTTTCTTTCTCCCCATCTCAAAATTGTTAGAATTCCAAAACCTTTTTTTTTCCAGCTAGAGAAATTCAGAATTGTATCTCTCACATTAACCGAAGTTCAAATTAAGTAAATAATCAACTATTATTGAAAATTAAATATATAAAAGTAATTTTCAGCACGTGTCTGTATGAAGTGAAAAATATTAGAAATATGGTATTTTCTAAAAAGTAAATGGAGGAACAATTTTCTATGCTCTTTTGCAATATCTATATTACTAACTCAATGAAACAGATTAAGATAAACAAGGCTTAATATATATAGAATAATCACTACAATCAGCGTCCATTAGTTACTTTAGGGTATGCATCTGTTAGCAAAATGATCTAAATAAACTAAATAATTATATTTTATGTAACTTGAGTCAATAAAGGCTCAATTGCTTTAAATTACGAATTTAAAATTTTTATTTAAGTCCTCTGCCTTTGAATCATTAAAAAAATATTCTTGAAATACCAGTATTTAAAAATTGTTGAACTCTAATCAACTAAATAAATCATTAAACTGAAAAAATTATAAAATTTGAATATCACTCTTCTATAAAAACAGGCGATTTTAAACCATTTCATTGACAGTCTTAAAGAAAATACGCTGATCTTCTGCCAGACTTTCTTGCCAGTGTTTGTCCTATGATTGTGAAAATGTTGACTGCTCTAAAATTGATAAAAATTTTATAAATCGTTTAGATTTGACCGCAGAAGATAGAAATGTTTATTTATTTAATAGTTGAAATGTCAAGAGTAGTTTGCAGAATATGATTCCTTAGGACAAAAAGACTAAAATTTAAACTTCATAATTTTTTCATAAGTGCATGTATTGACTGAAATGAAATATAAGATAATATTGATATTATATACTTAAGAGATCATATAAATTACAAAAATTATTCTGCACTGCACATACAACTTCAATGCCGAAAAACTCTGCTTTCAATTCCCATATTAAAAAAAGACATGGCCGTTTTCGGTGAAAAATGTTTTTATATTAATAGCAGTTTAACATTTTCAGTCTAAATTAAAGTTGAAATTTTATGGACGCTGACAGAAAATGAAAGAGTTATATAATGAACAGAACTGTTTAAGGCCTACACAGTAGTATGACTGAATTATACCGGGTGTCCCATAAATTTGTAAATAATTTAAAAATTCATAAAAATTGAAGGAATGAGTATATTTTAATGCAGTTTGCGAAACTGTTTTTCTCATGAATGGGGATTTTTTTCATACAAAAAAAATTGTCGCATACAGGGCGTTAAACACAAGCAAAACATACAATTCTACGGGAAAATACTTTTATTTGCATGCAAGCAATTGTTTAAATGCGTATCACACCAGTACTACAGTACTTGTTCTATGTGTCCGCCATCACCACAAATAACAGTTTGGAAGCGGGAGACAACAGTGGTAACTGCATCATACAGCATATCCGGATGAATGCATGAGATTTCGTGGCGAATGGCTTCCTTTAGCTGCACTAACGAAGTTGGCCTACGGCGGTACACCCGAGACTTAAGGTAACCCCATAGCCAAAAATCAATGTGAGGAGGTGCCCCGTCTTGCATGAATGTCACTGTGTCAAAGACATCGTGTTCCAATAAGGACGGTATCTCTTACTTCTGAAACATTTATAAGTAACTTGTTCCATTAACTGAACATGTCTTCCATCCTGCTTTTTTACAGGGCTTTTCAAAGAAAAAAGGGCCTACAATAATGGATGCAGTGAAACCACATCAAACAGTAACCCGTGGTGAATGCAGGGGCTTCTCAGTGTAAGCATGTGGATTCTCATGTGCCCATATTCTACAGTTATGGGTATTAACTGCTCCATGCAAAGCAAAATGAGCCTCATATGTCCACAATATTTTCAGCAGTCATCGCGGATCATCTTCAATTTTCGCCAAAGCTCAATTTGAGAATTCCAATCTCTTAGCTGTATCATTTGGTAAGAGCAAATGTAGCGATTGTAATTTGTATGGGTACAATTGCAATACACCATGAAGGATACGGTATACGGAAGTCTTTGGTATACCAGTTATTCGTGCCACTTCTCGTGCGCTACTGACTGCACTTGTAGACTGTTCCCTTAGCGTATCCATTTGCGAAGAGAACATCGGGGGTGCGGACTGTTGTTAAACGAGGTGCACCACTGCGTGTCCGATGACATAAACTTCCAGTTTCTTCGAAACGGCGTACTAGGGAAACAAGTCCAGCAGGAGTGATCGGACCTGAACCTTTCTTCAATCTTTTCTGGGTCCTAAGCTTTCGTAAGGCTTCAGCCGCCGATTCGTTGCTGACATAAAACAACTTTACCAATAGTGCTTTATCCACCAATGTCAACATCTTAATACAAACCTTATGCAAACCTTTAGAAATGATGTGTCAATCGTTCACTCTGCCTTTCAGAAGACTTTTATTTGCATATTTCCACTGATTTGCTTGTGTGCAGCGCCCTCTATTGACAAATGTTTGAATTTTTTTTCTGTATCAAAAAAAATCCCCTTCATGAGACTTAATAGTTTCGCAAACCGCATTCAAATATACCCAGTCCTTCAATTTTTATGAATTTTTAAAGTATTTACAAATTTATGGGACACCCGGTATAACTATCTAAATCTGAAAGTTAAAAATATTTTGCAAAATGCTATTAAGAGACCAAGTTCCATAAAATATTTGATTGACTATTTTAGTAATCATTAATGTTGGCGAACCGGCCGGCTGGTCGCCAAAGACGGCTAGTGTAACGTAAATGCATCTTGGGAAGAATCACTTACTTGGAAAATTTTATGGTAAGGTAATTTTTAAAGTTAAATTTAAAAGGTAATTTTTAGTAATAAGAAAATATTTTTAATCAAATGCCATTTCGCAGATTTCGAATTTCACTGAAAAATACTCTTGATCGTTGAATAGCAAAAGAAGCAGTATTGAAGATTTCCTGCACTGTCAGTTACTTCTGTATGTTTTTGAAGATTTTAATAGTTATTATGCATTAAATTCTATTTATATTTGCAAATGTAAGAAGTTTTCGAAGTTTTTAATTTTGGAATTCTATAAAGATAGGGAACAAGTAAAAAATTGCATATTAGATTTATCCTTTACTTGTGAATAACATATTATGGATCCGATAATTCAAATAAAAAAAAAATCACTTTTTCTTGCTTAATGAAATGTGTTCTAAACAGATAAATGAAAAGCTATTTTCACAAACTCTGAAGACATTAGCAAATGAAACAATGTTACACGAGTTTAAAATATGAGACTGGGTGCCTTTCTCTCGATTTTTTTTTCTAAACAAAAGTTGTTTTTTTTTAATCATCAGCCAAAAGTGACTTTATCCATGCGAAAGGCATCTAAGATCAAACCGCGTTAAGAATTTTTTTAAAGAATAAATTTTTATTGATATTCTGATGCTATTCATTATGTGAATCCTCAAAAGTTTTATATTTAAATACTTTAATTTTCGCATTTATACTCTTGAATTTAAATTCAATACGGTATATTGCACATAGCAGAATTTATTTAATCTTTCCAATTAATAAAGTAGCAATACATATCATTAAACAAAATTATGGATCCGAATTTTTTTTTAACATTAAATCCAGTGGAAATACGTTTACGTTATTGCCAGTATATAGCAAGATGTTTATAGATTGGCTTATCTGCAAATTGCGATGCGATTAAATATTTCATTCTTCACAAGAAAATTACTGGATGTAACGCTGTAGAACTTGAGAATGACAACTTAATTGGTAGATAATAATTAAACAAATTTTTTTAATACATTTTGGATTATTTAAATGAATTTTGGCGTTTTTCTTCACTAACTTTGTGGCATATTATTACCGATATTTTATTTTTACCTTTTAAAAATTCAAAAAGTTATACTTTTCAATCATAGTAATTTTTTTTTTGAAATAATTTACTAATTTTCAAGAGTTTTCGGATTATATGAAAGCAACCGCCTTTAAATCACAGCTCGTATCTTAAATATTATTTTTCGACATGCATATTAAGTTTATAATAAAAATTTATAATAATGATGCTGTACATTATAAAAGCAGCTCCGAGTTAAGCCACACCACGAGACCCAGGAATTTAATAACACAGTTGTAATGCGTTAAAAAAGAAAACTTATGACGAATCTTTATATACGATATATGCTTGTTGATAAAGAATGTTGATCAAAGCAATTTCCCTGTTGATTTTCTATAAGAAGATAAATGAAAACGGAGCAAAGTAGCATCTTGAATGAATTGCTATTGATTTATCGACGCTCAAAGATGCAAATGGAATTTTTCTTCATCGAATTTCTCACAACGTATGAAAATAAACATATAAAAGTTGTTTCATACGATGAATTTTAGTTTTACAGTTCTTGTTTCTCGCATAGCGTTAAACGAACCCGAGAGCTTTACAGATTAAGAACCGATGATATATAGCAATTCAAATTTCTCAAATAGGAATAAGAACAATTTTCCACTGTCAATTTGAGTATATGTGACTGTCGATTTTCTTAAATGGTGAACGTTAGTAAGCGGAAAACGCTAATCAAGGGTAAAGTTCTTGATCAAGTGGATAATTTTAACGATTTATTTTAGAGGTGCTAAATGCTATATCGCAAATTAAGATAATTGTGGCAGTTTTTGACCACCACATGAAGAACTCATAATAGTGTAAAACTCATCTTATGCTACATAACAAAGACTAATGCAATTATTTTTCCAATAATGCAGATTTCAACATTATCCATTTTCCTATAATTTAAAAACCTTCACAACTTATTTCAAAAAATTTTCAAACAATTAAATTGCAACCACTTTAATATTTCATCAAGGAGTAAAATTGTGGATATTTAATGTAGTTTAAAGTCTTCACTACCTCCTAGACCTATGTTTTTTTTTTACAAAAAATATTTCTGGAAACGTTTTATTTGTTTAAATAAATATTTTCATTTTAAACAATAATTTTTCATTTATTTAGAATTTCAAAATGGTTTTGATGTTATAAGTTATCTCCCTAAAATTTTTAATAAATATTTTGACAGAATAAAAGTTTTGATGATATTAAAATATTTATTAAATAAACTATACAGTGACATGAAATTTCGTTTCCGCACTCCCCCCCCCTTTTAATGATATTGGCAATTGGCTTCATAAAGAACTTCTTAACGATGTAATGCGTAATTTTATCTCATTGTTGGATGTGAAATTTATTTTCTTTAATGCTGAAGAATCGAAATATGCAAGAATTATTGGCAGAAATCTTCTATGTATTCTGTCGTGGATGAAAAGCGGGTTATTTTAACTGTCCCGAAACATTCATTAAAGAATTATCAGCATTTGTGAAAAAAAAAGATTTTATCGCAAACAGTATCTTGGAACTATTGGCAGAAATCTTAAATGAATTCTAAAAGAACAATAGAAATTTAAAAGTTTATTCTTCACAATTTATATCGGTATTTGATTTTCCAAAATTATTTTCGTGGATAAAAAGCGGATTATTTTAACTGTCCCGAAACCTTCATTAAAATATTATCAGCATTTCAAAAAAATTTTATTTTATCGCAAATAATATCTTGGAGATTTGATCAAATATCATTTGATCAAAGTTCTTAAAAATCACATGATTTTTTTAAAACTGAAAGGACATTACACTAAACGGATTTTGTGCATCATAATATCCTGTACAAATGTTTTTACATTAGACATTACACGTATAAATACTTTACTCCAAAAATACAGATATTATACGAGTTCATTTGCTATCAAAGGCACATATCCATGCACGTATATTGTATGGCAGTTACCGGATATTTTCAAACTAATCTTTAAACAAACACTGGAAGGTTAAAAAATGAACAGTATCAGAAATCAACGAGAACAAATATTTCGGATATATAAATAATTCACCCATTGAAAATTCCCTATATCCTTAATTAAAATGAAGTAATTAACTTGAATTACCTCCTGATATTGCTCCAAGAGAGCATCTTTTTCTGCATTTTCGCTCCTCAAGGCTCTCATCTGCCTCTCCATCTCTTCTAGACGTCTTACCAGACGCAAGTGCTCCTTAAAGAAAGAAGAAAATATTAAATAAACATCTTTTGATTAAAACAGCATAGATTGAATTTTTTTTTTAATTCCTAAAATGCTAAGTAATTCCACTGTTTTTTTTAAAATTAAATTGAATTTTTAATTTCCAATTCTTGAAAAAATGGAACTTTGATGAGGATATATTTTGATCAGCAACACAGATGCCTCAAACTAGATTTCATTAATTATTTTTTAGCCTAAAAATACATGCTGACTAATCCGGATATATTGATATCAATATTTATTGAATTATTTATTATGTTGATTTAAGTTTTACTTCCGAAACTTGTCATAAATAGCCTCCATGGCAATTTTAATAATAGAATAATCTGCTTTTGCAACAATGCTCTGAAAATCGATAGTCGCAGCACAAATATTCCAAAATATATAGCAAACGGTAAAACAAATGAAAAGAGAAACCGCAATAATTTTCAATTAACCTAAATTAAAATAATAAAAAAATCTTGTAGTATTTATTTAACGTCGCATTTTAGCTTTTAAATTCCATTAAAATGCCTTGTTTTGAATTATGACTATCTAAAACTGGCTGAGAAATTAAAGAACAAGCTTCCATATAAAAATATAAACGAATTGATGCCGCGCGCGCGTGTGTTCAGAACGCCGAAATGATAATTCAATGTATCACGATTGGTTTCACTCAATTTTAAATTTTAATTTCGAAAATTTATTTAGGGTTTTATTTAATGATTTTTTCCCCCGTAGTTTCGTTTCTAATCACTGTAGAAATACAATTGCATTATCAAAAAGAGCAGATCGCCATCTTAAAGAAATTTGTTTTGCTTCTGACTTGGATTTCTGGAGGTTCAGAAATTTAAATATTCATTTTTGAAGAAAAAGTATCAAAATTCTGGCATTGGTCACTGTAATATAATACACTTATACATTACAAGCTTTTTGAGGTCATTATCTAAACAAATGCATCAAATTTAGAACAAGCATGATAAAAATTCCCTGCAAATATTTTTAAATGCCGTTCAAATTGACTCAGATTTTTTGATGATTCTGTAGGTTAAACAATTAAACTTTACCTTGAAGTAGTTTTCTTCACTAATTTTGCAGAAATCAAGTTAGAAAACTAATAATCGTGAAAATGTTTACAGATGAAACAAGTGGAAGCAAAAATATACCGAATTTTTTAATCATCGTTTGACAACATCTCATAATTTAGGATTGTTTACAGATCTTAACGGGTGGATTTCTTTTAATTTAGATTGCAGAATTTCTATTTATAAACTAGCTATCAAGGAGAGGTACATTACTCAAAATTTGGTTCGTTCAAAGTATCTGTGCAATGGTATAAATAACAATGGATTTTCAACATCATTATAGAGTAAAACCACTTTTTGTCTGAAAATTACGACATTTTATGCTATTAATATGCTGGGCTCTAACAATCATATACTGTTTAAACTTAAATATAACAAAGTAGAAAGCATTTTTAGTCAGCTTATAATTATGCAATAAAAGACAGAAATAAACTTTTGAAACTGTTTTTATTTCGTTTTTATAATGAGAGATTCCCACCAGTAAGATATTTTGGCTGGCAATTTTATATTTAAAAGTAGCGAAATAATCTACTGGATATAATAAATTCCGATTGATATAAATAATTAATTTTTTGACATTTTAAAGCTGTATGTTAGTTTTCCATTTCTTTCTGAAATATACACCTGATACCAAATATACATCTGAACTAAGTATCAGTTTTCAATCATTGATTAAAAATTAATATCAGTTCACACAATTTCAAATCATTTACATTAATTTTCGTAATTAATATAATTGAGATTACCTTTTTTTCTACTAGAAATACATAGGCGTTGGATTGTGAACGACACGAGCTGGAAACTCGTAGTAATCTTAAAAGAATCAAGCGTTGTTCTTGGGAGTTAACGAATGAAAGTAGCAACTTTTTGAATTTTAATAGCACAAACGCCAGTCTTACATCTGAACTCAACAGAAGGTAATTATTATGACCACTATTAAATATTATCAAAAGTTACAGATAAGAAAAAACAGAACTACGAAAGAAGTATAAAGGAATGAAGAATAAATCAAGTGATTAAACCGATGTCAATAAGAAAATTTTTAGAGAAAAAGGAGGATTGCATAATAAATCTTTCAAGTTACCAACCGTTAAAATACTTCATTCGTAAGTTAAATTCTTTCCAATGTGCTAAAATAGGTCTAATGGATAATAAATACTGTCGTCTGATAAGCACACTGGTGGTAGTTTGCCTTGAATAAAGGATTATATGCAAAATCTGTGTGGATGTCTTTTCAATTTTACAAATAAACGTCAATAACGAAAAGCCGCAACTGCCCTTACAACGATGCTGTGGAAACTGCTCGAGCAACCTGGATATCACAGCCATATTCTCCGCTTCCTTTACGAGTGATTGAATACTCGTGGCGTGAGCTTGATTCATTCGAGATGCTCCCTGAAATGAGTTTGTCGAAAAGGGAGGGTTTCTAAGAACATTCAAACGATGTATGAGCGTATGCAATAGCCATCAGCTTAATGGCCATGTTTTGCATACCAGTCTTTTAAGAAGATGTGTTGTCATTGCGGTTTTTGATTGGTGGCAATTTCATTTATAATCTACGAAAAAGAAACTATATTCTAGCAATCTGGGATACCTTGGAAATGAAAGCGTGTATGCTTGTTTGAAACTCGCGATAGAATGCTAAATGAAGTCATTTATCAGATCTGATTGTCCCTAATTGTATTTTCTTCTGGATACTGAAATATAGTATACATTTATTATCCATAATGATAGTTTTAAGTGTAGTAGATTTTCTATATCATGTAGTGGAACGAAGCCTTTCTCAACAGCCAGTATTGATCCTTTATTTCCGAAAAATATTGTTTGCTGTTGTGTTTTGAAGAATGAAATTTGATTCAAACATTTCAGAACTAATGAATCGCCATATCCTGATGCGCGTAAAAAGGCTGCACTACAGCTTTTCGAATTTGTATAAATAATTCGTTCTTTATAAACCTTACAGAAAATGAAATATTTTAACGAAAGGTAATCTACCGACTGTAAAAGTGAGCAATTAACATATCTTCTTAAATGATTAAAACATCAGCAGAGCTAACACGATTTCATTTTTAGAGCCATCCGTAACTGAATGGTACGTAAGTACTATATACTTTATTTGCAATAAAATAGCTTACAATAAATCGAATTTGATGTTAATTCAGAAATCTTGATAAAATGATCGATATTATTTTTGGCCAAGTAATACCCTCCATTTCTTTTTATAAATTTTCCACATTTCCCATCACAAAATATTGTATTAAACATTGCATTCTATGTCCAAATAATGGATTGATGCGAGTGTACTTGAAATGTCCCGAATAAAGGATTTGGAACTTTACCATGCATAGGTTTCTCGCTCTTTCTTTTTATTTAAAACATTTGAGAGAAAACTTCTGTCATGTAAATTGCAAAATTTTATTTTACAAATGATATTTAAAGTATTTGTTAGATTCGCGATGAAAATCCGAGTCGTAAAATGATGTATAGTATCCAATGTATGCAAGTGATTTAAAAGCGTATGCTATATATTCAGTATCTGTGGATTTAGAGCTATAGTCGATATGATAAAATAAGACTAATATAAAGACTATTGAAAGTCAGCACTCCAAGGAGCATATGCAAGTACAAGCATTGCAAGTTCAAACATTTTCAGATTCGATGTTTTGGCACATCTTTCAGATTTGAAGATTGGTTTAAATATCAATTTTTTGTCAAAGCAAATATAACACCAAACGAATTCTGCCTGCCACCATAGGTGCATTAGCGTCTCTGATAAATTTCAGGTTGAGAATGAAGCTTACGTATTTTAGAGAAACGCCGAAGGCGTTTTTTATTTATTTTTATTTTATTATTTTTATTTTTTTATGTTTCTGTCTGCAGTCTGCAGCTGACGTACTGTAAAATTCTTTGATTCCAATTCATAGCCTATCTGGAAGTAGCGTATGTATAAACCGTTCGCGTATTGCTGCAGTTGCAGAATAATTCGTTTTAATTTCATAAAGTTACACTTTATATACTTCCCTGAATCGCCTTCATACTGCGGAAAGCTCGGTAAAAAATCCATGCGTTATTTAAATCAGATGAAAGTCGTTTACTTAAAAAGCTGGCAAGTTTGCTAGAAAACGCATGCTATACAAACTCTAAAATGCCACATCGTCATGCCCTGTCCTGTCCTAAACTTTATCCTAGTTGGAAAAAACCAGAAAGTGAATTTTGCTACAAAAGAATGCCCAAAGACGTTTCTAGCATTATAACATCAGTGGTGCCTCTGCCACATCGAAACCCACTTTGATAATTTGATGAGAAACCAGATTTTTCAATACAGTGTATGAAATGAAAGTTAGCATCTCTCACCATTCAGTTTTCACAAGCAACTTGTTAATGCTAGTGTGTACGGGGTACTTTCCTTGATTGGAAAGTCGAATAACACTGCTCTATGCCATACAATTGGTAAATATTTTTTTAGACAAATGATATCAGACTTAAAAGAATGTCAGAATATATTATTCAGAATATTCAATAATTATATTATATATATATATTGTCTGGGCCTGGGTATGAGATGGGATTTGTTCACAGATATTTTAAGTTCAACTACAGCGAAAAGGCCGTTATTTCCGAGTTTGATGACCTAAAATACAGCAATACTTCCACACGTTTTTTGAGCATTATAAATTCTTGGAAAAGTATTTTATACTTGACATTTTTTTTATTAAAAGATTCACCTATGCGTCTCTACAGTGCGCATTGTTTTCAACATATTTTAAACATATTTAAAAACAAACAAGAATCGATACTAAATGGCTTATTTTATATTTTCCCAGTATCCTGTTAACATTTCCTCATACTGCCTTCGATACCATCTTATTTTGAATTGAATTTTATGTTATTTTCAAAAACACTAATTTTAATTTGACGTTTCTTTCTCCTAGTTTCTGCCTGATATTGCTTTAACGACTATGCAATTAGTTACTGGTTAACGATAATAGTAATTCTAAGCATTAATTTACCTTCTTCCGCATACACGTTGCTCCATTATGGTTTCCGAAATTTAGGGGATTTACCCAATGTTTTCGGAATGCAGTTTTCAGCAGCTTTTAAAATATGACGTGTTACATTTTCAGTACCTATGTCAATGTTATTTTCCCCAAACCATGACTAGAATCAATTCTGAATTAAACTTCTGGGCGTAAGCTGTAAATAGATAAGTTGTCCAACCTTCCAGCAATGCTTCCTTGTTTCCCGAAAAATGCACCACCTGCCAATAGAGGTTAAAAAAGTGGCCTCGTCTCTACCAAAAGGAGCAGTAGGAACACAAGTAACAAAGACACCGTGATCCTATTTTGCCATCCAAACCCATATTAAATAGAAGTCAAAACAAAAAAAATGCATATTATATATGCCAGCTTAATTTATAAAGTAAGGAAACGTTGAAGATAAAAAAAAAAAAAAAAGAGAATCGCTAGGGCAACCCGTGGACTTGGCACCAGTGATCGCCATATTGCCAAAGAACAACAAGCCTCTTGGAATACAAGAAAAGATCTCTGGGAACCGAATACAAGGAATCCACTCAAAAGATAAGCTTCCGAGAGAGGGATTAGCAAGGTGTTATATTTAAGTTAAATTCTAGTATCTTTGGAGAGAAATTTCATTCTCCTCCCCACATTGTAAAGTCTTCATTTTCGATTTTTTTTTTTACCTTTTAATTCTTTTATAGTCTAAGCCCCCTTAATGATACCATTATCAAGAAAAGTGAAAAAATCTTTTCGCTTTTATAGCTTTATTGTAATTTATTCTGAATTTGATTTAGGTAACATTTATAGCGAATCCGTGCGAGTAAGTATTCTCTAAAAAAGCCAAAAAAGGAATACACGATTCTTTTGGATTCCATTAAATAGTTAAATATTGTTCTCGAGGAGAGCAAATACATAGCCCCAACTTTAAACTGAAGACTTGATTCTGAAGTAAACAAGAAAAAAAAAAGCAGACAATTCACGATTTATTAGTGGAAATAGCAGTAAGCTTACTTTATATAAGGGACGGAGAGTCTTTCCGTAATACCATTGGTGAAAAGCTAACTCGATATCTACATCTACATTCTCCACCGTTTAGGTTTTTAAAAAATTAAATAAAATCTGGTCTTTTAAAACTGAGCTTATGGAAGTTTCAGGATTCTTAGCGATGTCTTAATAAAGCTAAACCATCTTGAATTAGTAATAACCACTACAGTCTGTTCTTGATTTCCATTTTGTTTACATGAAAAATTTTAAAATTTGATCCGGTTATTCTATTCTTTGATATTTGGTTGCTCTAAAATGAAAAGAGGAGATATAGTACCAATTTGTACATGTTTGTGTCGAAGACGAATTTTTCTTTTGGAGTTTATACCATCAGCATCAGTTTAAAAGAATATAGAATATTGGAAATGCAAAGGTGTCTGAACGTCGGCGTAAAGAATACAATAGACAATATTTTGAAAGAATTAAGGAAATAGCCAAAAAATAATCAGTTCTGATACAAATGATAATTTTATGCCAATTACTCTTCAAATAAAAATTCTTATATCGGGTAAGTCGTGACGTGGACAGATCTATTCTTCTGCCGAAAGTTGAACTTAAAAGCTCAGAATTTCTTTTTGTTGAGTCCCGATCCAAATTTAAATCGATCTTAAACACAATCTATTCTAAAAATTATAGATTACTGAAAACGTAGATCTAATAAAATGAACATATATCATTTTCAATAGAATCTGAATTGCAAGAGTTTTGAGATTCAGCAAGCTCGAAACATTTCAAAAGGTGTCGCCAATTGACGAATAGATTAAAAATATTCGCAAATAATTCTTAAGAATACGACGATCAGCACTTATTTTTCTAGGAATCAGTTAGGAAATTTATATATTGTTAATGAGCAGATGTCAGAAAAAACGCAAGTATATCCATATATCAACGAAAAAAATTTACCTCACAAACCGAAGTTTAACGATTCTTAAAATTTTACCGTTGATTTATCATCTTCGGCAGTGCGTAAAATTTCTAATGCACGCATAGAAGATTTTGTCCAGAATCTTTCTCTTATGAAATGAATGTGTACCCAATTCAACCATACAATGGATGTCAAACCATTCACTAAAATGCAAACAATTGTTGACCTAATCCATCCAAGAAAAAATATTTTTTATTACGCGAAAAACTGCCATCATTTATAAATGCAAGATTCCAATTTAATGATTCAATCCCTCCTCTATATTTGTATCTCAAATAAAAGAATTTTATCAAGACAACTTCTTTGTTACAACCGAATTTCCAAAAGTGCTTCAATGGATTAAAATAACGTTTGATTATGATTCTATAAAGATTCCACAAATAGGAATGAAATCTTTCAACCTTTGTATTCACAAAGTAAAATTTCTACGGTTCCACTAGAAGTAAAAAAAAATGAACGCATCTCCATAATCAACATGAAATGGAGGCTATAGAAGGGAAAACAAAATGCTAACCAGACTTTCAAATATACTCAAAGTGAAATCAAATCCCCAGTTAGTGCACTGATTAATGTAAATATTCCACATAAAAGCAAAATGGATTGAGAAACAGTAGTTCTCCCTCCCACCCCCACTTGGGCAGTATTGCTACGTTTTCTTTTTGTAAATATTCCCAATTCATTTAACTTTTTCATGTTTATCACCCTTCAGTTTGCTACCATTTCGCTTTTTTCAAAGATTTTTTTTTAATTCGATATATTAGTGATCCTTTGTATATTTGAAGGTCGCCAATCATTTGCATATGCTTCTCGGGGAAACTACAAGAGAGATCGTATTAATAGTTGGTCTTTAAATGTTCACGAAAGTTACCCATTTGAAATTCGACCTCATTATAGATAAAATTCCTATTTTCACAAGCTGCAGCATTTTGAAATTTATATTCCTCAAAAGGAATTTCTGAAATATGGCATGCTATTTTTTTTAGAAGTTAATTTAATATCAGCAGAATTATCCAGATTTTTGTCATCGGTTGTTAAGTGACTTACCTTCCATAACAGAGGAGATGCAACTCATTCCAAAGAAGGAAAAATCTATAAAACCTTTGATTGCACGAGATTGGAAGCAAATCCTTCCACGCCAATTACTCTAACAAATCAACGATATAATGTTTAGAAATTTACCGCCTTCTTATTTATAGGGATAGATGGAAGTTGGGATAAAGGTAATTAGAAGATAATCGAGTATTTAAACTATTACAATGCAATTTTTCTATCTCTTTGATTGGGAGTAGCAGATATGAAGGTTCCAATCCTCGTTTTTGCTTTCCCATATGAACCTACTCAATTGCGATATCTTACATCTGATTCAATCAAACCTTTCACTTCTAATCCGGTCATGAAGTTAAATATTAATAAGCCAGTAACTTTTTTAAAAAAAGGGTGCAGGATGTAAAGCACGTTATTAGTAAAAATAACTTTGCATTGCATTCCAAATTACCATACGAAAAAGATCGACCCCCAAACGATCCATTAGTATAAAGCTTGCATGGCCTGGTAAGAGTTAAAGCATTGTAAACGCTGTAATACTGCTAATTATATAAAAAGAGCCCCCAACACCTTTATTGTCATTACATTTGTAGAGCATTGAAAAGGGTTTGTTACTATGTCTCAAAATACGTGCATACAATAATAATGCTTATACTAAAAGAGAATGAAGTATTTCCGCTTTTCATAAAACATGGTTTATTTCTAGTTATAATTTTTTAATGTAACGAATTAAAACCCGCTGGTTATATTTAAATTGCCTGTAAATATAATTAAGTAATTTCACAAATGTTTCGTAATATTTCAATTGATTTTTTTAAAATAAAAACTAGGTAAACTAATCTAGTGGGTAAGCTTATAAAAATGTCAAACATCAGAAGTCACAGTTGTGCAACTAAAAAGGGAAATTATTCTATATAAATTCAACGCAAGTTAGATTCAACCCTATCAAATCTTCCGAAGCTGTAGAAGGTTTAGTTCAATTTTTTGACGGTTTGAAACTGTTCAGTTGAATGAATATAAGCCACTTCAAAGTAATTGAAATTCAGCCCGTCCTTTCAATGTACTGAACATATTTACAGAGGTAAAGTACAAGCGTATTAAAAGTAGACTAAATAAAGTTCAAGATTTGTTTAAATATTAAGGGATCTTTATTTCAATTTCAATTTACATTTATACACAATTTAAAGATGTATTACTAATTACAAAAATAAAAGTTCGTGTTATATAGCCTAAATAATTTTATAGCAAAATTGGATTCCATTCTCAAAATCAACAAAGAGGAAACAATTACATCGAGACTATTTCTTCTTAACTGATTTGAGATGCATTTACAAGTGTACGTAGAAAAAATGGTAGCAAACATTTCTAAAATAAAAGTTTACGAAAATTTTATGACAAATTAATATAATGACGAACAATTCACACATACCGGTCCATGTATCGATTCATCGGCAAAATGAATCCTCTTTCCTCCTGCTCCTTCTAAAAAAAAAAGCGAAATTTTATTGCTCATCTTGGAATATTAGAATAACAATCAATGAAATACAAACATATTGCCAAGCGTGTTCCAATATGAAACCGATCAAAACTGTATACGTGTTGTGTAAATGCAAACCACTTATTCGTATATTACGTTTCTTACTGCATAAGCAAAACATTCATTGATAAACAAATCTATTTTTGAATTTGAATTTCGCTAATATTATATATCGATACCTGAATTTCAAAATAAATTAAAACATTCGGACTTTGTTACACTCCTGTAATTCAACAATTTTTCTATTGCTGCCTCAATTATCCGCCCACAAATTAAATATTTTCGTGGAATGAAGTTTGTAATGTTTTGCTTCATACCCTGTTGTGTCTTCTATATAAAGACTACGAGTAGCTCATGAAAATGAACTGTGTTAATAATGAAAATAAACAATAATTTTAAAAATGAATATTTTCCTTTCGCGCAACATGAATGACATTGTAAATGCAAATAGCCTTTGCAAATATAACCCATTTGTATTCAGGTCCATAGTGGAGCTAAAATCAATTAAGAATATTGAGAAATCATCTGTTTGAACTATAGCCCTACATTAACCTGTTCTCCATAGTGGAAAATTTAGAAATTCGAGTAAAATAACGGAGATTTCTTACAAGCAAAAATTATGTTGTAAAATCAATTATTAATCTACTGTTCGATGCTCAATATTAGAATGCATTAAAAAGAATGTTTCTTCAGATAATCATTTTTAATTTCAAATAGAAAATTATTGTGCAATTACATATCATAAACACAAATCTGCACATATTCCAAGTTAAAAAAATCTGCATAATTAGAACAGTAAGCGAGTAAAAGGTACAATGATGATGAATTCTTTTTAAGTATTACTGGAACAAAAAAAGGTATTAAAAAATATGAAGTGGCATTTTTCGAATAGAATCAATTCTTGAAACAGTTTTATCCCCAACAACCACCAAGGAGATAAAAATATGTTTTAGAGATGCGAAATGCTTGCAAATAAAAATTTATCAATTGTATTTAATTTTACATTTCATTTAAAATTTATCAATTACCAACCACGTTCGAAATAAAAAAGTTACATTGTGGTTCCTGATGTTTATATATTTATTTACAACTCGTTTTGGGGCTAAAATTTTGAAATCGATATGAACCGTTTCTCTAGTAACGAAGGTGGAACTAAATGTAAAACTAGAGCGCTTCAAAATGCATCCAAGATAAAACCAAGATTTTAATATAATTTTATTTTTTAATTAAAAGATCAAATGGCAAAACTGCTGCAACTTGAAGACCTAAGTGTATCTTGTACAAATTGGGATATATAATTGATATTCCCAGATTAATTATTTTGGATTTGGCCAAATCGTTACCAAGTTTAACGCCAATGTCGGAAGTCATATTGGCATATATATCTGTAAAACTACCTTCTTTACCAGGAGACTTGCTTCGTACGGAAGCAGTATTACATATTTGTAATAATGTCTATATTTTCTTCGGTAATGAAAAATTGCTGAAATTCTGTATAATTTTTAATGTCTAATAATTCGATTTTGATTAATATAGACCTAATTTCATCAAACAAATATGAAATTGAGCAATTTTCTAGGAATAAGATGCAAGTGTCCAAAAATTGTTATATCTCGAGTGTATTTTGGATTTACAATCGCCGTTAGTATGAAATTCTTAAGTGCTAGAAAATATTACAAAACTTACCATCAGGTTCTCCTGCAGGTCTTTTAGACATCTAAAGTAAAGAAATAAAAAAGTCAGTTTTGACAAATTGGATACGAATATAAACTGCATAAAGACAAGATTTCGGCTTGAGCAAAATAGAGATGAACCGTGACGATTATAATTAGAATATTTTATAAAAGATCCTATTGCTCATTGCATTATTGAAGTCAAATGTATAGTAAATTAACAGTTATATACTTTATACCAGATGAGGATTAAGAACGCCATATGCCCTAATGAAGTAACTCTTCGTTTTCCATGGGAGGGAGTGAGGTTAAAGATTTTTATTAATGCCAAGAACTTTTTTTGGAAACTTGGTAACCGTATATAGATAGCAAATTCTGAAATATTGAAATTCGCAAAGTATGTTGCTTGATCCTTCTAAATATCAGGATTTTAGTTGCTTTCTATTTTCTGTTTAAGTAATACGTGATATCAAGATATACCTGATGGAATTCGCATATTTTGTTGAACAGTTAGTTACAGAATTTCAATTTCCATACACCCTTGTAGGCTTTATTTATCCATTTGACTTAATTGAGCTATCAAGAAGCTGTTAAAGGAAACTAAAGCTATTATTAAAAGCAATTGAAGCTAAAACATTAGAAATATATGCTATTGAATTTGGATGTTACTTTATTATAAATTTTAATTCAACAATTAAAAGAGCGAATTAAATTAAAACTAAAAATGTAGTCATTTTAAATCTGATATTTATAAAATGGGAAGAATTAGGTTTGATATTTGATCTAATTGTATCAATGATTAGTTGCATTTTTAAAGGCTACCTTTAAATAGCCACTCAATAACAGAATCGAGAGTTATTGAATTTAGTATTCAAATCTTGAACTAATGTACGTAATGGATACTCGCGTGTATATTATCACAAGCCTAACAAGATTTGTTCATACAAAGTCCGATTATTTCATTCTATCCAACTATATAATGAACGATTAAATAAGATGTTTAAATCACATTTCTTGTACGTTTAAAATAGGGTCGGTCTCTAAAAGTCTGTATATTTAAAATAGAGCCTGAAAACTGTTTAATAAAATTGATTAAATTTTGTAGTACATGCCGATAAATTGTACAAATTGTTAACTTTTTTTTTTAATTTGACCCTAAATCAAACAGTTTTAATTTATTACAACTATTAGATTGGAATCCAATTTAAGGAATTTTTAACACCAAAAAATAAAGGATAGAACATCCAATTTACAAATTATTCGAATTTCACTGATTTCTATGGATAGACAAATTAACCACACCGAATTATACAAGAAATTTGCGTACAGTACTAAAATACAAACGGATGGCACATGAAATGAATTGGAGACATTTGTCCTTGAATAGAAAACGGCTTTCAAGATACAATTTAAAAAACCCAATTTCATAGTTTTCCTTCACATAACATCGCTAGACTGCAAATGCATCTAGATATTTAAAACGGGTATAACAAACTGTTTCCAGATGTTTGAATGGAAACTATTCTACTCAAGCAAAAGATTTTCCTATTCAAGTTAACGGCGACAAATAAGCATATTTTATTAAGGAACATTCTACACACATACTAAAGAACACAGAAATGTGAACCGTTTTTTTAATGATTCAATTTACAATTAAACTAATACAATATTTTAATGAATTGAGAAAAGTAAAGAAATTGTAAAAGTAAAAAAGGTTAAAATTTTCAATGTTCGAAGGACGTAAATTCAAATATATTAGATGTGCAAGTAGAAAATATTTTTGTCAAATTCAAATTGAAAAAATACTCATTACAAAAATGGATAATCGAAATGTTCACCATTACTATGCATGTTCTTTGTTTCTATTACTTGAAACAATACTACAGCCATTCACTAGTTCAGGTTCCTATCGATGTTTAGTTCTTGTATCATTTACAGTTATACTATTTAAACCGACATTGAGCATCTGCAATAGTTTTTTTCTTCCAAGATTTTTCGACAGAAAGGGAAATATTTCAAGTATAAATAAAATAGGAACGCAGAAGAGGAATCGAATTTTAAGGCACATTTTTAAAATAAGCATTTGTTTTAAAATAAGATTAAATTTTTACCTGTCGGAGTTGTATGCTGACACCCCGGCAGTAAAAATGATCTATTTTAACTTTCCAAAACGCGTTTTAACAAATTGACTGTACCAAGAATAACTGGTGTATGGTGTCGGGAATGCTTCAAAGACAATGTTTTAACAGTCTCTACGTATCTTGTTTTTATCGAAATACATCTTTGGAAATTTCGAAAGGAAGAATTGCAGTCTCCAATTTATCCATTAAGTATGGAATACCGATTAAAGAGATTGCTCTTCATTAAATCAGAATCTAAAAGTTTTAAAATTAAATAATTTTCAAATGATACGAACGCATTAAGTGCTTCCATTATACTTAAAACCTCGTTTAAAATGCCACATTTAAACATTCATATTTCTACTGCATTTATGTACGGGATTTTTGGTCAGGTATTTAAAAACCTTGCTGTTGGAAGAAATATCAAGTAACCTCAAAATGATGACTTAAGCTAAACTTGAAATTTCAATAAGGGCGCATTTGCCTAAGCTTCGTTTCTTCGATCCAGAAACCAGAGCAAATGGTCGCTCCGAAATGCTCCCCATTAGAGGTCTCTCTACCCGCCAACAGAAAAGATAACGCAACTGGGTTTTGGCAGTATGTCTTGCATAGCATTTCGTGGATATTGCACAGAAATATCCATTAAATAGCTATGGCATATCAATATCTGTGAAATATAATTTGTATGTATTTTGGATGATTTTTTCCGACCGACTAAGAATTTGACATGAAACAAATGTATTCACAAGATCATAAATCGAATTTCATTGAATAATGTCATTGCGTATACACATGTGAAAATACAGAGCATCAGACGGATTTCGTCCAAATTTGATGCATATCTAAACTTTAGATGCTTAAATTACGTACCAAATTTCGTTTGCTTAATTCATTAAGTTTTATACAGAATTCATCTCTACTCGGTCACTCTTACAAGGAATTACGATCAAAACTTGCTAGAAATCAACAAATTTGGTCATGTGTCCATATATCAAATTTCATCTATTTAGATCTAAACATTTGAGTGATCGTCTTCAAAGGCAAAAGATGCGCGTAATGCCGATGTGTTTTCGGAAAATTGTCAGAAAATCGATTTCGATTTTCACAGTAACTGGCATCCGAATTATTGAAATAAAATAGAATTAGAATTAATACGGAATTTGTTGAAAATAATTACAGAAAGCAAAAACGCTTATCTACTACCTGAATAACAATTAAACATTTGTCGGGGCTTTTTATTTTGTATTTATCTTGCCGTGATTCAATTCCAATGTCTCTGGGTTTGACTAAGGAAGCGATAAATTTCCCAAAGTAACGAAGAAAAACAGATATCCTTCGATTGCTTGGAATGTACCTTTGACTTCTAATTAAAGCGATATGAACAAGCTAAAGAGTTTCCTCAAACATACAGTGATGAGCTTTTGAATTGGGAAGCTTTGAAGAAAATTGCAAAGCCTGGAAGAAATTCATAATTCGATTATCCAAAAGATGGAAGTAAATGAAAGCGACTCTTCAGAAATAGAATTTAAAGGGCTGACCTACTCTATTTTAACAGCATTTACCAAAAAACTGATTGGAAGTAAAAATTTATCTGCCATAATAATCGATGATATGGGACTTGCATGTGAACATCTAGTTTTCTATGAATGAATTTTATTCTTCAGTCCTGGAATTAAATTCTTATGTTATTGTTTTAGAATTCAACAGGAATCGAACAAGCGTCACCATCTGGTTAACTGAAAATTCTACTAGTTTCAAGAAATGTACTTATCTTTAATTTCAATAAAGAAAATTTGGCGATCCCTGGGGCAAATCTAGACTTTAATCCAGAATTGAATTAGTTATTCCATTAAATATTTTGAAAGATTATAAATTTTACACGATTGGTGAAATGTCAAGCACCCTAATAAAACTACACAGCATATACATTTGAGCATTAAATAAAATATATCAACAAAGTCGCCCATTTTTGAGTGATGCGATGCCTAATATTACCAGGCAGAAATGAACAATATGTTACTACACACTTTAGACCGTTTAGTTATAGTGCATGTATTTCAAGCATTAACACAAACGGGAATTACCTTTTAACTCGCTTACTGACTTGTGAAATAACTTCAGATATGCATATAAGAGACACTAACACCACTTGCAAAGAGTCGGATGTTTACGTAATAAATCTGAAATATTTTGACTCATTCGTATGACACTCATCAGTTGCACTAAGACATTGACATTTCAAAACTGAAAGCGATTATTTTTTATAAATCACAGAACAATTGTTTCTTTACCAAGTCCAAAAATTCTCTGCCCCAGTTAAATTTGAAAGTAAAATAAAATTCGTCCATAAAATACTAATAAATGAGACAGGAAAGGATTTTCTACTTCATTGCAGGATTTTCATAATAAATAACTTTCGGCATAGAAAATGTTACAGAATAATTTCGAGAAGTGCTTTATGGCGCTCTTAGAAGGGAAATGTTTGCAGTCGAAATTACATTTTAACAGAAAAGCAGGTAAGTAAACGCAAAAAACCAGTCAAACACTAAAATATACTTCAGAAACAGAATTCTATTTACAAACACGAAGGCAAAGATACACACTCCTATTCGAAACAATTGCATCTCATTAGAAGAAATGAAGATTTGAATTAAAAATGATTGCAGACATTAATTTCTTAAACATGATTCCAAATAATATTTGCAATTAAAATAGAAAAACCATGCAAAAAAATTTAAATACTAAACAGATAGCAAAGACAAAATTCCAAATAACTTATTGTACAGTAAAATGAGGAATGTGAAATGCATTATAAATTTTAAAGTTATAAACATATGAAGTCAAATGTTGATTTCATAAGATTAAGAAAATTTTAAATTTAATAGAGATTCGATTTTATTTTAAATATCTAATGAGCAATAAGCTTTCAAGTGATTGCAAGAAATGATCATAGACTAATCGTACATTATATGGTACAACTATAGTTATAAATTTATAAATTAAAGACAGCCTGTAATAAAGAATTTATAGGAAAAATTATTAGTAAAAACCTGATTAGAATAAATTTAGTTCTAGACGCATCGCATCGAAAGATTTGCATTTTTGAAAAATAAACCCTTTAGAAAGTTAAATAATAAAAACTTAAACTCAGTATTTGCAATTTTTTTTTACTTCACTAATTCGACTCTCAAGCACACTCATTAATTTTAATAACGTAAATCGCATTGAAATTAAAACTTTGTGTTTACATATTATCTATTATTTACATTAAGAAAGAAATATAGAAATTAATTTACTTACATTCAATAATTTTTTTATAACAAGGTTATATTAATCAAGCAAAAAGTTTTCCAAAAATGTAAAAGCACGCAATATTATAATTATTATTATTTTACTTAAGAGCAAATGTAAACATAAGGTCTTAAGTGGGAAACGAGAATCTGACGAAATTCCCTTTATATACTAGAATGTCACATGACTCAAAAAAATTATGACGAAGAATTGAACAGTTACAAACGGAAGTTACAGTTATTAGATGGTAGATTAATAATAATTTTCCTGTAACTAAATGAAAAAAAAAATATTTCAGCTTGAGAGGAATTGGAAAATCTTTCAAAAATTACTTCAAATCTTTTTTGAAAGGCAGACTTATTTTCTCCTAGAGATTTTTAATCATCCTAGAATGAATGATAAGGTCTATACTTTTCGAAGTTGACAAAAAAAGATGTTTCTCCTTCCATTCCAGCAAGGTTCAAAGTTATTGATGCTCAAAATTCCATTTTGACGAGTAAAAATTAACATTGAGAGATCTGAAAATAAAATATAAAAACAATGGAAGTTAATAGTAAAGTGTCATTATAATATTTTTAAAAGCTTTTTGTTATTCTGTACTTTTAAGATAGCCCCTTAAATCTTAATATTCGCTCGATATTCTGTAATTGGAAGCAACGGATATAGAAACACAACTATTACTTTCAATAGAAAAGGAGAATTATATAGGAATTATGAATGTGTAGCATATAAATTTTTAGGTGATAAACCTTCATCTTCAAATTCGTTGGATCATCGGTCGGATTCACAATGCGATCGAGACAAATCCTGTCCTCGAAGGTTCAGCGTCTTCAATTTGTGCTGGATTCAGTTTCGTTTAGTAAGATGCAAGGATTCTGTTCCTGTCTGCTGAACGATGTTTATGATTAAGAGGTCCGAAGAAATCGGGTTTTCTAACTGGAGCGTAAATTCAATTTATTACGTATAGTATTTAGCTAAGATTAAATAATTTTTTTGTCTGAAAAAACTTTGAAATAACTATAATAAATGTAAAAGTATGATAATAAAAAATTTTGGGAGATAACCATTTTAACGGAGTTTTTCCCTTTCATTTGACCACTGCTAATTATGTTTCATAGTATTCTATTAATGCACACCAATATTCAGTAGTAATAATTTAGGATTCCCTTATTTAAAATAATTCTATACACCAAAGGAAATTCTGCATGTAGGCACATGAATAGCATATTTCAAATAAAATATTTTAATGATTTTAAGCATTTGTATTTACACACTTGTCCGTGATTATGAGTTGAAGTTTTACTGCATCAAAAACTCATAAAAATAATTCGTAGCAAGATTTATAGAATTTTTATCTTTGAAGATGTGTATTTGTTTTTCTCTTTTGGGCCTTCAACTCTTTTTCGTAAAGTCACAGATTTGGGATAAAAGAATTCTTAATTAAGAATTCGATCAAACAGCAAAGAGAAGCACTCAATGCAAGACAAATGCAGCAGGGCTGGACGTCCTTTCTTTGCCGTAGAGTACAATTGTTTACAGATTGGCGTCGACCTACCAGGGACTTCATCCTCATCATATGATAAAAATTATATTCACAATCCTCAAATAACTCTGGTGTTTTATTAAAAGGGATTTAATATATTTTAACTTATAGAAAGATAAACAGCCTTTCCATTTCTTACATGTTTTAACATTTCATTTAACTATCGATTTGGTTTTCAATGAAATAGTAGCCTCCTTTGGCGCCTTTCTTGAGCACATGGTTTCAACCAAATCTCTTTCTATAATTTGATGCAAAAATAATATTTAATAGTCTGTAAACTTAAACCTCAAATGGATGGGGCTTAGTTCACTCTGTCAACGAAATATTTTGAAGCCTCTCACTGGGATACTCATTAATTCATTGTTACTTTAATAAGAAATGGATGTTTTTCAATATGCGATACCTACCTAATTGAATGTTTTATTTCGAGTAAAATTTCATAATTGAATCAGGTTCATTCCATTATAATCCCAGGAAAAGTTAATCCTCTGGGACATCCCTTTTCATTCTGCATTCTGTTCATGTAAATTCGCTTTCTTTCTTCTCAAGAAAATTGCATAGAAATAAACAGTCTTTGTACTAATGCTTTTAAAAAAGAAGGAAAATCTCGCTCTTAAATATATGATGAAATAACTAAAACAGTTATGAACTTCATTTCACCAATAAAAACTTGTAACAGTAATCATGCAAATAAGTTTATTTCAAATGAGTTAAAATTGAAAACAAGATGAACGGCAAAATTGATATTGCAAAAAAGACAATCATTTTTAGTATGAAAAATATGTAAAATTCCGTCTTATCAGTTAACATTTTAAACAATTATAGCAAAAAAAAAAATAACCCACTAAATCTTGTTAGGTTTTGAATCAATTAAAATGCTGAGAAAATAGAAAGATTGCTGACAGATGACTATTTTCACATTCTAAATTATATTTCACTAAAATTTGGTAATTTTAAGTTAAATAACATAATCTGTGTATTGCAATTTTTTTTCTGTATATCGTTTCACCATACACACCCTCACATTCTCCTTAATGACATTCTCTGCTAGAAGATTATATTTGTTACTTTCTTTGGAGTCCAAAAGCATTTCTGCATTCACCCAGTTAATTTAATTTGTAGAACACTCTGAAAAACCTTCTCTCTTTGAGGTAACCGAGCAAAGATTTCTTTGTGGAGATGATTAATAGGCACATTGCTAAGAATAGGAATAATTTTTCCGCATGTGTGAGATCTTGGAACTTAAAATTTATTTTCAATTTATAGATTTTTGACGTAAATTTTTATTTTGGATGAATGAGAATTGGAAAAATTCACATTAAATGTTGAATGGGCATGGAGAATAATATTTAAAAAAAGAAATTAAAAAAAAAGAAAGATATATAAAACTATTATTCGGTTACGGGACTCGATCTGAAGATCTGCAAAACGCATCTCTACGACAAATCTTTCATTCCACCAGGCCACACAAACTTTACTGTCCGGAACAGTTTCGAAGAGTCTTAACATATTGAACCTTTTCTAGTTTGAAAAATAATGGGAATCTTGTCAAAAAGCACAATGCTAAGAATAGGAATGATTTTTGCGCTTGCGCGAGATCTTGAAAATTAAAATTTCTTTTAAATTTATAAATTTTTGAAGTAAAATTTTATTTTCGATGCATAAGAATTGGAAAAGTTCCCACCGCCTCTGTTTAAAATTAATTGCGTTTATATAAATCTGTTTATTCATTTTTAAATCTCAGCTGATGCATTTTTCATTATGCGTTCTGTTGCGATATTTTTGTTTAATAAATGTAATGAATATTGTAATTTATTGCGAAGAAATCTTTCTGTTGCGTTTATTTATTTTTTTGAAATTATGAGCAACCTCTATTCATTATAAAGATGAATATGTGTGTGTTGATTTTTTCAGGTCAAATCGTTTGACATACAGCCACCAAATTTGGCAAATGTATGCTTTGGATGGTGAAATAAACATATCAAAGCAACTTTTAAAAAAATTGTTTCATTTTAATTATTTAAAGATTAAACATTTTACCGATACTTTTTTATCGGTCGACTGAAATCTACGATGGATATCAATGACGTTAAATCGGCAGATTTTCAGATATCTCATTCAAATATCGTTCATTCAGCTTATTATTTGCACTGCTTTTAGCAGAATAATCGACAAGGAAGCAAGTGAATAAGATGTCGCATTTTTCATTCGCGTCAAAATCTCGAGGTTTAATCTTTTGATGATTACAATACTTTATACTATGCATACGAGAAAGGAAAAATTTAATCTGGAAATTATTATATAACCTACATGCACATTAGCAAACAAATATCAATAACGATCGATTAATGCTAAGTGTAGCAGCAAATAATGTCTTTATTTTACTTTTGATTGGAATTTTGAAAATAGGGATGATGCTTTAAGTATCGTTGTGTCATCTGAACAATGTTAAAATGATGAGGTCCGTCCTAAAACAAATATCAAGCAGTTTCTTAAAAATAGGGTTTTAATCTAATTGAATTAACAGGTATTATAAAAGATTGATAAATTTGAAATTTTAGCAATATTATATTGATGTTCCTTTATTATCATTATTTCTGGAGAAAATTTCAAAAACTATTAGTTGAAGGATTTATATATCGTTTTGAAATTCAAAGAATTATCGATTTAATGACACTAATTATACATACCTCAACTAAAAATGACAATGTTCCATTATTTTAGTTCAAAGTTAACAATGTAATAAAATTTTGAAATTCCGAAACTGTTGAATATATTACAAAATAATTGACACCTAACACAAATACATAAGACAGATCCAATTATCCTGTTTTTCAGGAAGTTACCATATATTTCTACGTTTCTTTATAAGAAAATTATATATACACTTTTATCCGTTAATTGAGTGAATTTCAAAAGAGGAAACTATTATTAAAAAAATACTTTTATTGCATAGTAAAATATTGTGTCTAATTATTTTTAAGCACAATTGCCACCATTGTTGAAGAATTTACCTTAGCAGGACATGAACTTTGTCATAACCTTTTCATAGAAACATGCCGCAACGGATAAACAGAAAATGTGAGAAAAATGCATTGGCTGTGTCTGAATGGTCAATCTTTGATTCTCCTTAATTTTATGTTTAACATCTATAATTAAATCTTCATCAATCAGAATCCCCTCAATTTTTTTCTTCCCCTCAGAATCACATCTTTTTCAGGTGTATCGGGTTTCACGATCTAGAGGTAACCTATATGGTCTGATATGGTCTGCCTTTCAAATTCTCGTCCCCTTCGGCTGCCTCTTTCTGCTGTTTTGCTTCCTTCTAAGGATGACGAATATTTTTCGAGCGGTTATAACGTAACCAATATCATAAAGTTACAAATACCAGTGATCAATACTTTTCAAAGAGGGGTGTGATCCAATCCTTGATGCGATCTGATATTTCAATTATACGTTTTTGATCACGATAGAAAGTAACAATCGATACGATCTGTCCAATGGAAGCTCTCGAACAAAACAGAAAAGGAGATATCTGTGAATGGGTTAAAAAGTGAACGGACCGGTTATTCTTGGAATTATCGAATCGTTGAATTGCATATCACTGAAATTTATCGGAGCTGTGACTTCACTGGAAAGTATGAAGTCGCCGCTCCACTTCATGAGTGACCTTGATTTTCCGATATTCGCATTTGATGCACTATTCCATACAAATCATTTTTAATTGCTTGTGACATGACTTTGCATATATTCTGTTTACTGCTGGTACCATCTATTGGTAGAATACAGAACTAAAGTAAACATTTTAAAGAAATGATGTATATATTTAATTCAAATTTTTCAGAAAATGGTTTACTCCAATAAAGAAATTTTTTCTAAAAACAATCAAATTTAAGAAGTAAGCTGAAATAGATAAATTAATTCAATCAAACGTTAATTAAATTAGAAAATTAAGTAATAACTACAATTAACAAATTTTATATTTAAAACTAAGTAATAATTTTTAATTAATAATATGATTTAAACAACAGATATTTGAAACAAATATATAAAAATAACAATAGCAAATTTATTTGTTATTAAAAAAATCGTGGATTATGCATCTCTACTTCCTTTCCTCGACAGCAAGGAAGAGTGCTCTGCATAAGAGGCTGTCGTCGCTGTGTTTGCTTCTTGCTTCTCATGGAGAGCAAAAAACTCCACGTACTATAGGAATAATGGAGAAAAAAGGTAAAAATAAAATTTAAAAAAAAGAAAGTTTTTTTAAAAAAGAAAATTATATAAAAATGTTTGTCGGCTTCGATCCTCGAACTGAAGACCTGCAAAATTAAGCGCCACATTCTGCCGACCAAGCCACGAAGCCTCGTAGCCCGACAGCTTCTGAAGGGTCTAATGTTCTCATTAAGACTGTCCAGTATAATTTTAAATACGGTGTCAATCTGGTCTAAAAGCACGATGATAAGAATACGAATGAATTCTGCACATGTGCGTGAAATTGACTCGTAAAATTTCGAATAAATAGAGAAATATTTAGAAATTAAATTCTATTTTTCACGTATATGATTTGGAATTATTCATTTTATCTCTAGGAATAATGGAGAAAACTGGCGAAAGTAAATTTTAAAAAAAATTATAAAAAAATGGTTGTCGGCTTCTAGCCTCGAACTGAAGACCTGCAAATTTTAGCTCCAGACTCCGCCGACCCAGCCACCAAGCCTCGTAACCCGAGAGCTTATGAAGGGTCTAATATTCTCATTATGACTGTCCAGTAAAATTTTAAATACGATGTCAATCTAATCTAAAAGCACAATGCTAAGAATACGAATGAATTCTGCACATGTGCGTGAACTTCACTCGTAACATTTCGAATAAATATAGAAATATTTTCAAATTAAATTCTATTTTTGACGTATATTATTTGGAATTATTCATTTTATCTCTAGGAATGATGGAAAAAACAGGTGAGAATAAATTAAAAAAGAAAAATAAGAAAATAAAAAAAAAATGTTGGTATTTTTCGAGCCTCGAACTGATCACCTGCAAAACTAAACGCCACATTCTGCTGATCCAGCCACCAAACATCTTAATCGGTGAGCTTATAAAGGGTCTACTATTCTTACTACGACTGTCCAGTAAAATTTTAAATACGGTGTAAATATGGTCTAAAAGCACAATGATAAGAATAGGAATGAATTATGCGCATGTGCGTGAACTAGACTCGTAAAATTTCGAATAAATATAGACATATTTTGAAATTAAATTCTATTTTTGACGTATGCGATTTGGAATTATTCATTTTATCTCTAGGAATAATGAAGAAAACTGGCCAAAATAAATTAAAAAAAAAATTAAAAATGGTTGTCGGCTTCTAACCTCGAACTGAAGACCTGCAAAACTAAGCGCCACACTCTGCCGATAGAGCCACCAAGCCTCGTCACCCGACGGCTTATGAAGGGTCTAATATTCTCATTAGGACTGTCCAGTAAAATTTTAAATCCCGCGTCAATCAGGTCTAAAAGCACAATGCTAGGAATACGAATGAATTCTGCACATGTGCATGAACTTGACTCGTAAAATTTCGAATAAATATAGAAATATTTTCAAATTAAATTCTATTTTTGACGTATATGATTAGGAACTATTCATTTTATCTCTCGGAATGATGAATAAATCTGGTAAAAAAAAAAGAAAAAAGAAAAGAAAATTATATAAAAATGTTTCTCGACTTCGAGCCTCAAACTGAAAACGCTCAAAACTAGTCGTCACATTGTACCGATCCACCCACCAAGCCTCGTATTCCGAGAGCTTCAGAATAGTCTAATATTCTCATTACGACTGTCCAATAAAATTTTAAGTACGGTGTCAATCTGGTCTAAAAGCACAATGATAAGAATACGAATTAATTCTGCGCATGTGCGTGAACTAGACTTGTAAAATTTCGAATAAAAATAGAAATATTTTGAAATTAAATTCTATTTTTGACGTATATGCTTTGGAATTATTCATTTTATCTCTAGGAATGATGGAGATAACTGGCGAAAATAAATTAAAAAAAAAAGAAAATTATATAAAAATGGTTCTCGGCTTCGAGCCTCGAACTGAAGACCTGCAAAACTAAGCGCCACACTGTACCTATCCACCCACCAAGTCTCGTAATCCGAGAGCTTCTGAAGGGTCTAATATTCTCATTATGACTGTCCAGTAAACTTTTAAATGCGGTGTCAATCTGGTCTAAAAACACAATGCTAAGAATACGAATGAATTCTGCGCATGTGCGTGAACTAGACTCGTAAAATATCGAATAAATATAGAAATATTTTGAAATTAAATTTTATTTTTGACGTATATGATTTGGAATTATTCATTTTATCTCCAGAAATGATGGAGAAAACTGGTGAAAATAAATTAAAAAAAAAAAAAAGAAAATAATATAAAAATATTTGTCGGATTAGAGTCTCGAACTGAAGACGTGCAAAACAGAGTGCAACACTGCACCGATCCACCCATCAAGCCTCGTAATACGAGAGCTTCTGAAGGGTCTAATATTCTCATAACGACAGTTCCTTAAAATTTTAAATACGGTGTCAATCAGGTCTAAATGCTCAATGCTAAGAATACGAATGAATTCTGCGGATGTGGGTGAACTAGACTGGTAAAATTTTGAAAAAATATAGAAATATTTTGAAATTAAATTCTATTTTTGACGTATATGATTTGGAATAACTCATTTTATCTCTAGGAATGATGGAGAAAACAGGCGGAAAGAAATTTAAAAAAAAAAAGAAAATTATATAAAAATGTTTGTCGGCTTCGAGCCTCGAACTGAAGCCGTTCAAAACTAAGCGCCACACTGTACCGATCCACCCACCAAGTCTCGTAATCCGAGAGCTTCTGAAGGGTCTAATATTCTCATTATGACTGTCCAGTAAACTTTTAAATGCGGTGTCAATCTGGTCTAAAAACACAATGCTAAGAATACGAATGAATTCTGCGCATGTGGGTGAACTAGACTGGTAAAATTTCGAATAAATATAGAAATATTTTGAAATTAAATTTTATTTTTGACGTATATGATTTGGAATTAGTCATTTTATCTCTAGAAATGATGGAGAAAACTGGTGAAAATAAATTAAAAAAAAAGAAAATAATATAAAAATATTTGTCGGATTCGAGTCTCGAACTGAAGACGTGCAAAACAGAGTGCAACACTGTACCGATCCACCCATCAAGCCTCGTAATCCGAGAGCTTCTGAAGGGTCTGATATTCTCATAACGACTGTTCAGTAAAATTTTAAATGCGGTGTAAATATGGTCTAAATGCACAATGCAAAGAATACGAATGAATTTTGCGCAAGTACGTGAACTAGACTGGTAAAATTTCGAATAAATATAGAAATATTTTGAAATTAAATTCTATATTTGACGTATATGATTTAGAATAATTCATTTTATCTCTGGGAATCATGGAGAAAACTGGCGAAAAGAAAAAAAAAAAAAATTATATAAAAATGTTTGACGGCTTTGAGCATCGAACTGCAGACCTGCAAAACTAAAACAGATATTCTGCCGATCCCGCCACGAAACCTCGCAACCCGAGACCTTCTGAAGGATCTAATATTCTCATACCGACTGTTCCGTAAAATTTTAAATACGGTGTCAATCAGGTCTAAATGCTCAATGCTAAGAATACGAATCAATTCTGCGCATGTGGGTGAACTAGACTGGTAAAATGTCGAATAAATATAGAAATATTTTGAAATTAAATTCTATATTTGACGTATATGATTTAGAATAATTTATTTTATCTCTAGAAATCATGGAGAAAACTGGCGAAAAGAAATAAAAAAAAAAAGAAAATTATATAAAAAATTTTGTCGGCTTTGAGCATCGAACTGAAGACCTGCAAAACTAAGACAGACACTCTGCCGATCCCGCCACGAAACCTCGCAATCCGAGAGCTTCTGAAGGGTCTAATATTCTCATAACGACTGTTCCGTAAAATTTTAAATACGATGTCAATCAGGTCTAAATGCTCAATGCTAAGAATACGAATGAATTCTGCGGATGTGGGTGAACTAGACTGGTAAAATTTTGAAAAAATATAGAAATATTTTGAAATTAAATTCTATTTTTGACGTATATGATTTGGAATAACTCATTTTATCTCTAGGAATGATGGAGACAACAGGCAGAAAGAAATTTAAAAAAAAAAGAAAATTATATAAAAATGTTTGTCGGCTTCGAGCCTCGAACTGAAGCCGTTCAAAACTAAGCACAACACTCTACCGGTCCAACCACCGAGCCTCGTAATCCGACAGCTTCTGAAGGGTCTAATATTCTCTTTACGACAAACCAGTAAAATTTTAAATATGGTGTAAATCTGCTCTAAATGCACAATGATAAGAATACGAATGAATTCTTCGCATGTGCGGGAACTAGACTCGTAAAATATCGTATAAATATGGAAATATTTTGAAACTAGATTGTATTCCTGACGTATATGATTTAGAATTGTTCATTTTATCTCTAGGTATGATGGAGAAAACTGGCGAAAATAAATTTAAAGAAATTATATAAAAATGTTCGTCGGCTTCGAGCCTCGAACTGAAGACCTGCAAAACGAAGCGCCACACTCCGGCGATCCAGCCACCAAACTTCGTAACCTGAGAGCTTATAAAGGGTTTAATATTCTGATTACGACTGTCCAGTAAAATTTTAAATAAGGTGTGAATCTGGTATAAAAGCACAATGCTTATAACAGGAATGCATTCTGCGAATGTGTGTGGTTTTGACTCGTAAAATTTCGAATAAATATAGAAATATTTTGAAATTAAATTCTATTCTTGACGCATATGATTTGGAATTATTCATTTTATATCTAGGAATGACTGAGAAAATTGGTGAAAATAAATTTAAAAAAAAAAGAAAAATTATATAAAAACATTTGCCGTTTTCCAGCGTCGAACTTAAATCTAAGCGACACACACTGCCTACCCAGCTACCAAACCTCGTAACCCGAGAGCTTCTTAAAACCAGATTTACACCATATTTAAAACACATTGCCAAGTCGTAATGAGAATCTTAGACCTTTCAGACGCTCTAGAGTTATGAGACTTGATGGTTATATCAGCATGGTGTGGCATTATATTTTGCTGGTCTTTTGTTCGAATCTCGAGAGCGACAAATAATTTTATAATTTTTTTTAATAAATTGTATCTATATTTCACCATTATTCACAGAGTTACTATGAATTATTCCAAATCATATATTTAGAAAATATATATTAATTTCAAAATAATTCTATATTTAATTCGAATTTTATGAGTCAAGTCGCGCACATACGCAGCACCTGTTCCTATTCTGAGCATTGGGCTTTTAAAACCAGATTTAAATCGTACATAAAAACTTATTGAAGAGTCGTAAGGAGAATCTTATATCTTTCAGACGATCTCTGTGTATGACGCTTGGTGGTAAGATCTGCAGGGTGTGTCTGGGTGTATTTTGCTAGTCTTCTGTTCCAATCTTGAGAGCGACAAATAATTCTATAATTTTTCTTTTTTTTTAATAAATTATTTCTATATTTCTCCATTATTCATAGAGTTACCATGAATTATCCCAAATTATTAATTTCAAAATATTTCTATATTTATTCGAAATTTTACGAGTGAAGTTCACGCACATGCGCAGAATTCATTCGTATTCTTAGCATTGTGCTTTTACACCAGATTGACACCATATTTAAAATTTTACTGGACAGTCGTAATGAGAATATTAGACCCTTCAGGAGCTCTCGGCTTGGGATGCTTGTTGGCTGGATCGGCAGAGTGTTCCGCTTAGTTTTGAAGGTCTTCAGTTCGAGGCTGGAAGCCGACAAACATTTTTATATAATTTTCTTTTTTTTTTTAAATTTATTTACGCCAGTTTTCTCCATCATTACTAGAGATATTATGAATAATTCGAAATCATATACGTCAAAAATAGAATTTAATTTCAAAATATTTCTATATTATTAGAAATTTTACTAGTTAAGTTCACGCACATGCGCAGTATTCATTCTTATTCTTATCATTGTGCCTTTAGACTATAAAGACACCGTATTTATTATTCAGGAACACAGAGGAAATTTTAAACAGAATTAGTGAAAATTGTATTGTAAAACTGAAAAAAAGTTTGAAAATTTTAGGAAAAAATGTGTGGAAATTTTAGAAAATAAATAGGAGAAGTAATGGGAAAATTAGAGAGAAATGTTCAGAAACATAGAGGAAAAGATTCACAGAAATAATGAAATTTTTAGTGTAAAACTGGAAAAAATTCTGAAAATTTTTGGAATAAATAGGTGAAATTTTAGAGAGAGATTGGAGAAATGCTGGTGAAGATGGAGAGAAATATTCTGAAACAAAATAAGAAATTTTAGAGAGAAATACTCAAAATTAAAGTATAAAACTGAAAAAATTCTTAAAATTTTAGGAAAAAATGGGGGAAATTTTAGAGACAGATTGAAGAAATGCTGGGGAAGATGGGGAGAAATGTTCAGAAACCGAGAAGAAATTGCAGAAAGAAATACTCAAAATTTCAGTATAAAACTGGAAAAAATTCTTAAATGTTTAAGAAAAAAAAAAGGGACATTTTAGAAACAGATTGGAGAAATGTTGGGGAAGATGGGGAGAAATGTTCAGAAACATAGAAGAAATTGTAGAGAGAAATATTGAAAATTTTATTGTAAAACTGCAAAGAATTTTGAAAATTTTGGGAAAAAATTGGTGGACATTTTAGAGAAAAATAGTTGAAATAATGGGGAAAATAGGTAGAAAGGTTCAGAAACATAGAGGAAATTTTCGAGAGAAATAGTGAAAATTTTAGTGTAAAACTGAGAGAAATTTTGAAAATTTTAGGAAAAAATAGGGAAAAGTTTAGAGAAAAATAGTTGAAATGTTGGGGAAAATAGGGAGAAATGTTCAGAAACATAGAGGAAAAGATATACAGAAATAGTGAGAATTTTAATGTATAACTGGAAAAAATTCTGAAAATTTTAGGAAAAAATAGAGAGAATTTTTGTGTAAAATAGGAGAAATGCTGGGGAAAATGGGGATAAATGTTCAGAATCATAGAAGAAATTGTAGAGAGAAATATTGAAAATTTTAGTGTAAAAGTGGAAACAATTCTGAAAATTTTAGAAAAAAATAGGGGAAATTTGAAAGAAAAGTATAAGAAATGATGGGGAAAATGGGGTGAAATGTTCAGAAATATAGAGGAAATTTTAGAAAGAAATAGTGAAAATTTTAGTGTAAAAGTGGAAAAATTTCTGAAAATTTTTGGAAAAAATAGGGGATAATTTAGAGAAAAATGGGAGAAATACTGTGGAATATTGGGAAAAATGTTCAGAAAAATAGCGAAAGTTTTGAAGAGAAATAATGCACATTTTAGTGTAAAACTGAAAAAAATTCTGAAAATATTAAGCAAAAATAGGAAAAATTTTAGAAAAAAAAAAAAAAAAAAAAAGAAATTCTGGTGAAAATGGGAAGAAAATTTCAGAATTATAGAGGAAAAGTTAGACAGAAATAGTGAAGATTTTAGTATAAAACTGGAAAAAATTCTGAAATCTTTATGAAAAAATAGGGAAATTTTTTAGAAAAATATAAGAAATGCTGTGGAAAATGTGGATAAATGTTTAAAAGCATAGAGGAAAGATTACAGAAATTTTCGTAGGCGGCATTACGATCGTTGCTAGGTTGCAGAACTTTTCTTAGGTGAAATGCGAACATGCTAGGTTATAGAACATTTCGTAGGTGGCACAACCATCGTTAAGAGTTTACTAAACTTTTAGTAAGTGGCACTACGATCGTTAATAGTTTTCTTAAATTCTCATAGGTGGCAACACGATCGTTGCTAGTTCGCTGAGCATGCAACATTTCTCCTCATTTTCTCCAGCATTTCTCCTATTTTTCCCTAAAATTTCATCTACTTTTCCCTTAAATTTTCTGAATTTTTTCCAGTTTTACACTAAAATTTTCAACACTTTCTGAACATCTCTGTTTTTCAACATTTCTCCCCAATTTCCCCAGCATGTATCCTATTTCTCTCTAAAATTTCCGATATTTTTTCTTAAAACTTTCAGAATTTAGAGAAAAGTAGGGAAAATTTTAGTGTAAAACTGGAAAAATTCTGAAAATTTTAGGAAAAAGTAGGGAGCGTTTTAGGGAAAAATAGGACAAGTGCAGTTGAAAATGGGGAGAAAAGTTCAGAAACATAGATTTAATTTTAGATGACGTAGTGCACTGAATACTACTATATGAAGTATACTGTAATTATCGTAGGTGGCACTCCGATTGTTGCTAGGTTACAAAACCATTCGTAGGTGGCAATGCGATAATGCGAGGTTACAGAATATTTCGTAGGAGGCACTGTGATCGTTGCTAGATCTCTGAACTTTTCATAGGTGGCACTACGATCGATAGTTTATTAAACTTTTCATAGGTGGCACTACGATCGTTACTAGTTCGCTGAGCCTGCAACATTTCTCCTCATTTTCTCGAGCATTTATCCTATTTTTCAGTAAAATTTCCCCTATTTTTCCCGAGAATTTCACAATTTTTTCCAGATTTACACTAAAATTTTTATTATTTCTCTCTAAAATTTCATCTATGTTTCTGAACATTTCTCCACATTTTCCACAGCATTTCTTCTATTTTTAACTAAAATTTCCACTACATTTCTCTCAAATTTTCAGATTTTTTTTTCAATTTTATATGAAATTTTCACTATTTCTCAATTTCCACATGTTTTCCAATGTACAATTTCCAATATGTTTCTGAAAATTTCTCCCCATTTTCCCCAGCATTTCTCTAATTTTTCTCTAAAATTTTCCCTATTTTTTACTAAAATTTTCAGAATTTTTTCCAGTTATGCATTAAAATTCTCACTATTTCTGTATATCTTTTCCTCTATGTTTCTGAACTTTTCTCCCCGTTTTCCCCAGCATTTCTCATATTTTTCTCTAAAATTTACCCTATTTTTTCCTGGAATTTTCAGTATTTTTTCCAGTTTTACACTAAAATTTTTACTATTTCCCTAGAAATTTTGAAACTTTCAGGAAAAATTAGGGGAAATTTTAGAGAAAAATAGGAGAAATGCTGGGAAAAACCTTATACCCTTCAGACACTCGCGAGATACGAGGCTTGGCGGCTAGATCTTCACAGTATGTCAGTCGAATCTGGAGAGCGACAAATAATTTTTTAATTTTCTTTTTTTTAATAAATTTTATCTATATTTCTCAATTATTCATAGATTTACTATGAATTATTCCAAATCATACATTTCTAAAATATATTTATTTCAAAATACTTCTATATTTAATAGGAATTTTAAGAATCAAGTTCGCGCACATGCGCAGAATCTATTCCTATTCTGAGTATTGTCCTATTAAAATCAGATTTACACCGTACTTAAACCTTATTGCCGAGTCGTAATGATAATTTTAGACCATTCAGACGCTCTCTAGGTACAAGGTTTGGTGGCTAGATCGGCAGGGTGTGTCATTGTATTTTACTGGTCATCTGTTCGAATCTGGAGAGCAACAAATACTTTTTTTATTATTTTTTTAAAATAAATTTATCAATATTTCTCCATTATTCATAGAGTTATGATGAATTATTCCAAATCATATATTTCAAAAATATATTTTAATTTCAAAATATTTCTATATTTAATCGGAATTTTAAGAGTCAAGTAGTGCACATACGCAAAAACTATTCCTATTCATTAAATTGTGCTTTTAAAACCAGATTTACACCGTACTTAAAATTTATTCCCGAGTCGTAATGAGAATCTTAAACACTTCTGACGCTCTCGAGGTCCGAGTTTTGGTGGTTAGATTGGAAGAGTGTGTCATTACGTTTTTCCTGTCTTCTTCTTATTCGAATCTGGAAAAAAACAAACAATTATAGAATTTTTTCTTTTTTTTAAATAAATTGTATCTATATTTCACCATTATTCATAGAGTTACTATGAATTATTCCAAATCATATATTTCAAAAATATATTTTAATTTCAAAATATTTCTAGATTTAATAGGAATTTTAAGTCTCAAGTTCGCGCACATGCGCAGAATCTATTCCTACTCTTAGCATTGTGCTTTTAAAACCAGATTTACACCATGTTTAAAACAAATTCCCGTGGTTTAATGAGAATCTTAGACCCTTCAGATGCACTCGAGGCAAGAGGCTTGGTGGCTAGATCGGCAGTGTGTATCATTGTATTTTGCGGGTCTTCTGTTCTAATCTGGAGAGCGATAAATAATTTTATAATTTTTCTATTTTTTAAAATAAATATTATCTTTCGCTCTCGAGATTCGAACAGAAGACCAGCAAAATGCAAGTACACACCCTGTCGATCTAGCCACCAAGTCTCGTACATCGAGAGCGTCTGAATGGTCTAAGATTCTCATTAGGACTCGGCAATGTGTTTTTAGAACGGTGTAAATATGGCTTTAAAAGCACAATACTAAGAATAGAAGAAATGCTGGGGAAAATCGGGAGAAATGTTCAGAAACGTAAAGGAAAAGTTAGACAGAAATAGTTAAAATTTTTGAGTAAAACTGGAAAAGATTCTGAAAATACTAGGAAAAAATAGGGGACAGTGCATTTCGACCCATTAGACGAGTAGTGCACTGTGGTCCCAATGTATCAATTGGTCGGTGGCTAGCCATCTGAGTGACTAATCTACTAGGGATCAAGCTAAGAGGTTACTTTTTAGGCTTGGCGTTAAGGGTAGTCAATGCCCTCGGAGACAACTTAATCAATAATTTTTAAATATTTTTTTTTCTTCAAATCAGAAATTTTGATTTTTGTTTTATAATGGGAATAAATCTTTAATCTATCGTATTTAAAACCATTCTTTTTCTCTTGATGTAAGTTTACATTGTGCATTTATTCAATCTGCGAATTATTGTTGGCTTTATAATGATATTAGAATACGTACATTTAGCAACGCCTTTCAGATGACTGCATTGTGGTTAACGCGTTTGCAATACTGTGTATGGGGAAAGTCATCGGTTCGAACCGTGCTGTGTAATGTGATTTTTCTCTTTCGTATTTAACTCATGCATTTCAATTCAAAAATTTAATCGAAATTTCTCAAATTGCGTCAGCAATTTTTGAGTATGTTCTTTTCTTGATGAAAGATAGAAGAAATGTTTTTCTTGAAATCAGAAATTTTGATTTTAGTTTTACATTGGGAATAAATCTTTGGTGCATCGGATTTAAATACATTCTTTTTCTCTTGCCATAGGTTTGAACATTTATTCAATATTTAACAACTCCAACAATTTTGACAGAAATTGCAATTCTGAGTCAAAATTTGGTATCAATCGGTTGGTAAAAATGTGTCTAAAACACACACTATCTTGTAGAGCGTATGTGAGAATGTTTTTTTGTGATACCACTGCCACTGGTTTAATCCCCATGATTTCAAAACTACTGATTCTTAAGAAAAAGAGAAACAATGGACAATTTCACTGCCTTCATGTATCCTGACAACCATTAATTATTTTTCGTTTTGAAGACCGCATGAGAACGAAGCAATACAATTTATAATATCCGGACAATCATTAATGGTTTGGAAGATTTAATATAATATTCTTCATCGTTTTTGCCTCTTTCAAGGAAACTTTTTCTGTTCGGTTCTTTTCTTTCATATGGAATGCTTGCAATTTTATGAAGGAAATTTCTAAGAATTCATAAAAATAGTTAGTGCCGTTAGGAGGAAGAGAAATTTAAACTGTAGGTGTCGCTATCCCTTTGAGATGATGTCAGAGTTTGACATTCCCGTCAAACTTCAGTCAGTGGAAAACTGTGAGATGAGTTCAATATGTTGAAAGTTGTGCTGTGAAATATGTAGTTCTGAATTGAGCTTTTCAGTATCGATGAATGTTCCACCATTGAGTTTTCATTACGAGTTTGAACTAACCATAATATTTCGGCAGTTGCACGAAAATCATGTTTTCCGTGTGGTGAGTTAATAATGAATGACTGTACGAAATTGACTCAAATGCGTCTGGAGGAGGATCTTCAGGAGGATTGAATAAAAGTATTTTATTATTGACAGAGCTCTGTATAAAGATGGCATCAAGCGCAATACGCATCAAACGAATATTTGCATAAGATTTGAGTAACTGTACATTATATTTGACGACGATTCCATGGTTGTTCAAAGAGGATAATCCAGCTACATTTGTCCGAAGATTAGGATCACAGAGGGCAACCGTTCAAATGCATCTTTGTAAACTTAAGAAGAATCAAACTTTGTAACTGAGAACATCGCAACATGAACGAGGGGGAAAACAACATCCTCCCCCCCTTCCAGCGGCTCAACTTTTACCATACGACAAAAAGGCTGAATTTCTGGTTTAGATATTGATACGTCAAAAAATATTGGTCATCTGCTGTTTTGCAAGCATTTGCCACGAAATGAAATATTTGTTAATGGAAGGTATTCCTATGAGTTGGGTGAAATGACTTTTATTGTACGCTTTGGATGCTTAAAGAGTGGCAAAACCATCATAATCGAGGTATACACGTCTTAAATGCAAGAGGTTGCGGATACTGTTTCGAAAACAGTATTAGTCCAAAGAATACTGTAGTGAATGAGTAGTTCCATTTTTAATATTAAAAGGGTAAGTAATTCTATTTATAGAAATGTTTATAAACTTAACGTTAATTTTTATTGTTAAAGTCTTATGAGTATTCTTTAGTGTTGCATGTGATCATTATTCATCTTTAAATAAGTTACCTATTTAGAATTAAAAATAAAATGCTAGTAGATTTAAAACCACCATGAAGTCATGTCACTAAGTTCAAGAACTGTTCGATAAGAAAATTGCTAGCTATTCGACTTGAACGATGTTAAATCCAATAATTCTAAATTTGGTGAGATAAGTTTCGAGACATTACTACAATTTTGTCTGAAACATTCTTCTAGTGAAAAATATTCTCATCGCTATAGTATGTCAGCATTTTACACTTTTGGAAAGCGTAGTATTTTATATTTTTATATTCTGTTTAAAAGACATTGAAATTACAGCGGTAGGTACATATGAAACTTTCAATCTGTAGCAGTTTGAAATAGTTTTTTCAAATTAAATTTACGAACTAAAGAAAAATTTCTTAGAAATTTTTATGCCTCTAAAATTCAAATAACATTTTGCATTAAAATGGCATTTCTTAAATAATTCTTATTCTAGATTCATCAAAATTAATTTTTCGATGAATAACTAATTTAAAAATTTATTTCTTCGGTTTGTCATAATTCGGTAAGAATTACAAAAGAACAAACGTTTTCTGTTCATAATTCACTTTAAAAATAATTCTAAATGTTTTATGAGCAGTAATAATACTTTCAATTATAAAACGACATTTAATTAAATTCTTTATAGAATGATTACGAGCTTATCATTTGTAATTTTCTTACAAAACTGCTGTAGATGTACAACTCAACAAGCGAAAAAAAAAAGCAAATCAGTGTTATGGTTACTAAGAAAATTATTCGACTTTGTTTTCTGGGTTACTATTTTGGCGACAAACTCAGGGGCACACTAAACGATTAAACTAATCTGAAAACGTCTAAAAATCGATAACAATTGAAGGAAAAGTTACTTAAAAATCAAGTTGATATCGTTGAAAAGATAAAATTTTTAATCGGTAAGATGCTGTAAATCCTTTTGAAATAACTCCCACCACTTTGTTGTAAAATGGCCCAAATGCTGCTGCCTTCGAGCCTCTGTATCATTTAGCAAGAATATTTCTTTGCTTCCGTTTGAGCGATTGAACTTGGGTCTGTTTTAAGGGATAATTTAAAAAATGCAAATGAAATGCCCTCAATCACTGTACAGAAACGAATCAAATGAAAAAAGACATGTATTTTAAATAAAACAAGAATTTTAAAACGAGTAGTTCAAATTTAGTGTTAATTTTAATACGTTTAATTGAAAATTCACAATTTGCAGGCATGAAACTAATATCAGTAAAAAAAAGTTTAATTTTAAAATGTTAAATTTTTTTTTATTTTTTATTTAGGAATTTTATTTATAGTTGCGAAGATAAAAGATGAAAAATTGGTTAATCTCTAATTGAATATTTAATGAGTTTTTAAACTTCGAATAGTTAACAATATAAGTTGTCTTGCCTTAAATTTTAAGTGCGCTAAATTTGGTGAATTCAGTGTAATTGTTTAGGAGATATGGAATATACATTATCAATTTTTTCATATTAAGATTTATCAAATTTAAAATGAATCTTATTTTAAAAATAAATTCCATTTAATCATTTTTTACGTATAATTTTCCCATTTTTTAATATTGCTCTTTTTACAACAATTGTCCTCATTATTTTAGTTATTCAATATATATAATCACGGTAATTACAATGGGTAATGCATAATTGATCTACGGCAAATTATCTAATTGTAGACTGTGACGAAATATAAATTTCTAGTAGACTTAATTCACATGCGAGTTCTCACAATTATCTTCCAAAATATTAATACAATTTTTCTTTACAGGCCCAGTTTTCCTAAAAAAGAATTCGCAATAGGAATAAAAGCAAAAGTCTTTTTCATGTATGTCCAGCTGTCAAGTCAGGATCAAGCAATTTCAAGCTACCTCATACTATCGTCGAATATCTTGCTATTTTTCCAAGCTGTCGATTCATATTCTACATGAAGATAACAAATGGATTACGATAAAGAAAGTGGCGAGCAGGACTCGCACTTCGGCATGTTATTTCCATTCGAACTTCACTGCACAAAGTAAGATCTGATGATTTTAGAATATTGGCTTGTCAGAACTGGCTGTAAGGCATTTAGGCGATAAATTTTTCCTATTCATTCAGACTAACTTGGGATATGATTTTAAGGCATCTTAACATTTTTCTAATATTTAAAATCTGAATACATGCAATTCGGAAAGCTACAAAATGGTAAAAAATGAACAATTTATAAGATAGAAAGATATCGTCCAAGAACAATTACTCCGCCGTCGAAAATTGGATATTATATAAATGATGAGTAACTGAATTTCTACGACAGATTTTTCAAAATAAATTTAAATTCATAAATTTTTTTAATTTATAATTTCACTTCAAGTTCTTATAAAAGTCATCAAATAATATATCATCTAATTAGGATGCATAATAAATCCATATTGCAAATGGTTATTAAAAAGAAAAGACAAAATAAAAAGTAAGTTAAAAAAAAGTCAGGATGATTAATACTGAAGGTAATTATTTGTCCCTTTTTTATTACGGTTATACCGAGTTCGGTTAAGTGCAATCTTCTATGGGATGAAGTATATTGGATCCTCATAAAAGGGTGATTATTAGAATTTAAGAAATTTGAGAGAACGGGACATTAATTTTTCGTTTTAAGAAGGAAATAAAATTCAAAAGATTAGGCTAAGATTTAGGGTAGGAATAGGATACAAATGAGATTGTTCAAATTACTTTTGGAAAATTTGGATCAAATATGTCGCATGAAGAAAAGCATTGGCAAAATTCCACAAATTTGATTAAATGAATTGAAACTACAAATCAACCAATAAAAACTAAATACAAGTCACTTAAAATGCAGTTCAGAGTTTAAATTTTACTAATCATTTTCTTTAACGTTAAATTCTCTTCAGACAATACTGTATTCACCTTTCTCATACGCAAAGACGGGAAACTAATATTTCTGTAAGTTGAGTCGCACATTATCTCTTAATATGAATTTTTTGCCTTTTTTTAGCATTAATGAGGATTTTTTAACACAGAACAAACTATTATATATTTGATTAAAATAAATAGGTGGTTACTGTTCGTCATTCATCACTAAACAGTTTCTGCTGAAATTATTTTATCGATCTTAGAACTCAAAATCAGCAAGGGGTTATCTAATATCGAATCGCTTTAAGTTTTTAGACAATTTCACATTAAGATTTGACTACTGATATGACATTAACTTCAGTTTTATTGACAAAATTGAAGGAAACTCGTAATTTTCTTGTCTTTCATCTGTGACATCCATTGTAATCCTAGAATTCCTAATTCCTGTTAATTAAAATTCGGTATCTAAGCATCGAAATCTTCTTACTGACAAATATTTTCTTAGATTTCATTTAGTGTTGTGAAAAGTCACTCCATTTAGCTAAAGGTTGAATTTTGAAGAAATTTTTATCAAGACTCGCAGATTTTTGGACTTCGTACTTGGACATAAAACTCTGAATCTAATTATTTTGGACACGCTTCACATCCTGCACTCTGTCCTGTTTTCTGATTTAAATTCTACTTGTCTAAAACCGTCGATTCATTCAGATTTCCATCAAGGTAAACGATTGCGTAATTCTATATTCGTTGTGATTAGACGTTTTTTTGGTAGAAATTAGCCTGAGCAATTTTTTTTAACAAATAACATAATTTAAAAACTTCAGAAGGAAATGTTTCAAGAGTGGAATTTGATAACATCTCCCCGGACAAAAATCAGATAAATTACATTCATGTTGTAAAACTTATATCCCTGTCCTTTAAAATTAGATCACTTTTCATTAATATATCTATTGTGCGAATCCTGATCTTTAGCGCATCGTTGTACTTTGTAACCGAAATATTAACACTAAAATTTGTTGGATTCTAAATATCAATGAAATTGATAGTAATCAATGAAATATACATAAATATATGAAAATCTTCAATGTTTTTCTCCGGTGTTTGGCTTTCGGGCCCATATAAGACTTGTATTTAAAACATCTTGGATTAATCAAAATCGCCACAGATGGAAATTTCACTAAACAGCATTTAACTGTTTCTAAGAAACTAAATGTAAATTCTAATCTCTCTTTAATGATCATTTGTATTTCTTTCAACAGGGAAAGATGCATATTATAATTACTATTGATAATATTTTGATGGAATAATTCACTGTCAGAGGTTTGTTTTTAGCTAGGCAGTACATGTCTTGGAAGAATTGTCAGGAAAATGTAGGAAGGGAGGGAATGTGAGAAATGTTTGAAAGGAATGTGAAGGAATATTTGAGAGCTATTTTGTATAAAAAGCACTATAATTGTTAAGTAATTTGGCCGACTGTCGCTTAAGGGATTAAAATTTTTGCACGCGCTTCATAAATTCCGATTTCTGATTTGAAACGTTTTATTTTCAAGAAAACAATAAAATCATTGTTCAACATAAACTTATTCTTCTTTTCATATTAATTAATCAGTCTTGGTGGCAGTATTAAAGATGACATTATTTAAACTAGTTTACCGTCAATTGCTTTTAGAGTATTTAAAACCAGGATTTATAACTGCTTTAGGAGAATGGCGACTATCAGATTTCTACATAAATAGAATAGACTTTTATTGACAAATTTATGCAAATAATGCGCTGCCATTGAACTTCAATGTTAATGCCGAAAGAATAGAGCAAAATCTGAATAACAGAGCAATATGTACAGGTATACTACCTTGGAGTGAATGTTTTAGTTTTTCTGGGACATGCAGATAATTAGTTGAAACCTCGTTCTATATAGACCGTAGATTACTTTGATCTTAAAACGAAAAGTAAATTTTTTAGATGAAAACAGATCTGTAACGATCAGTATAGAAGGAATGGCACTAGGCGCAAATATTTTCCCGGCTCTATTTTTCTATAAACACAATTTTATCTCTACAGACATCAAAGGTTTGCTATAGTGTACTTCCCTCCCATCCTGTGTTACGTAACTTTGGAAGTTGTAAGCTGTGCTGAGTGATACTATTCCTGCAGTATGTATAAGGAAATTTGTTTAGGATTTCAATGTTGGATTTAAAATTATGATTCATTGACATGAAACGTTGCAGAGGATTTTATTAATGAATACCGCTGATATTGATAGTGGACTTGTTTGCTGTTAAATCTATGAGCCGCTGTAAAGTAGGCAATTTATATTCTTGGACTGTGTGGGGCATGGTGGTGTGGGGAATGTGTTGGAACTGAGGGTGTCATGGTGGAGTGGGTAGCGCATGGTTGTGGAATTGTGGGTGTCATAGTGAAAGTGATACGTATGGTAGTGGAATTATGAGTGTCCTAGTGAAATGGGCAATACGTATAATAGGTTAACTGGGGTTGCCGTAATGGTGTAAATGCGTATTGTTTTATTGGAACAGAGTGGGTATCGTAGTTGAGTGTGATGTATGAATTTTGGAGGTGAAGGCGGAATGGGTAATGAGTGGGTTGTTGGAATTTTGGAGGTGAAGGCGGAATGGGTAATGAGTGGGTTGTTGGAATTTTGGAGGTGAAGGCGGAATGGGTAATGAGTGGGTTGTTGGAATTTTGGAGGTGGTGGTTTCCGGAATGGGTAATGAGTGGGGTGTTGGAATTGTGGTGGCGGAATGGGTAATGAGTGCATGTGGTGTTGGAATTGTGGTGGCGGAATGGGTAATGAGTGCATGTGGTGTTGGAATTGTGGTGGCGGAATGGGTAATGAGTGCATGTGGTGTTGGAATTGTGGTGGCGGAATGGATAATGAGTGCATGTGGTGTGGGGATTGTGGTGGTGGAATGGGTAATGTGTGTGTGTGTGGTGCTGGGCTTGCGGCGGTAGTGGCGGGGGGGGTAATGAATGGAATTGTATTAGTTGGTGGTTAACAGTATAACAAATACGGGGAGTGCAAGAGCAGTCGCATTTGGTGAGCGGGGGGGGGGCGGTACGAGAGGCCTTTTTTGTGCAAATTGTCGTCATCGCTCATCGGTAGATCGTAATTTAACGGTGCTAATTCAAGAAATATTTTAAATGATTTCTTACGGTTAAGGTAAATAAATTCTTGTGAATTAAAGCATGTTTGTTGTAGCGTATTATGATAAATTGGTATCGTGTAAAAATGCTCATTGAATTTCTCTTAATTGTAAATTTTGATGTTAAAAATTCGAATTCTATAGTTTTTCATTTTTTTTTATTCAGCTAAGTATTTAAACCATATGCCTTCTGTATGGGTAAAAATGAAAATAAATTCATTGGAACTTAATGCAACCATGCATTGAACAATGCATCTCTGATGGTTTGAAAATAAGATGCCCGCAGGAACTTTTATCGAATACGTTTTTCTAAAATTTAGATGATAAAGCATGAAGTAATTTGAACGGTTTTATTATTGGCAGTCTTACGAAACCGAATTATTTTATTATAGAGTTTCAGCAAATCTCGCTTTTGGTTAGGATTTAGTATTAACACGGAATTTAGAGAGCTGTGTTCAGTAATTAAACTAAAAGGGTTAATAACATCCTTGTTAATTTTTTACTTTCTACTTTAGGCAGCTTGGCTCAAACATTTTATCCAAGTCATATAGATTAAAAACCCTATGTCATGAATTGATATAGAGCTTTGGGGATCTTTAATTTTTAAGTCTTTCTTGTCTAATAACTGAATATTCGTGACATGGTTGCTTTCGGTCATCTCTAATGTTTGAATGCTGACTTATGTATATATCGAGACTGGAAACTTAAGGAAATGCAGTCTTTTCAAATTTTTTGAATCATTGAGAAATAACCCTCAATGCTTAATTTTCTGCTTTAATGCTGAAAGCGAATCTCTCCTTAATGTTTTTTTTTAAGTATAGAAACGATCCGAACCTAACGGTTATCTATTTCACTTCTCGAATTCATTCTTTTTGAATCTGAAACTTCAATATTTCTTTTATGAAATATATTTTATTAAATTTCTTCTCATAATGAACTAAAGACCTTAAATTTCTGACCGGATATTTTTCATAGTTTTGAAATATTAAGTATCACTGAAATATAACATTAGCCATCTCTCGTTCTTTCATTTCTTAATTTCTAATAATCATCCTTCTATGAGTAGGCGTTATACCGTATTCCATTCCGTGATTCCACATAATTTCGAATTTCGATTAGTCGTAAAAGAAACGCATAATTATTAACGTATCATAAATAAAAATACTAATTGTATCGAAAGCGATTCTGCACATTAAGATTAAATTATTTTTTATAGAGGGTGAATTTGTCGGATATATCGAAATCGTACATCGAAATTGGAATGGCGACAGGTTCCGTGCATATGAACAAATAATTGATTCGTTTTAATGAATCGAACAAAAGTGATTCGATAAAAGTAAAGCTAGGATGAATCTCCTATAAGTGTAGATGCATAGGACTTAGCATTTGAGATTATTGAAAATAATTTCGAAACAAATTCAGGCTGGTTAATCAATTTCGGTGGCAAAACGAATGTTAAGATTTATAACTAGAATGAAACGGTTTCATTTTCTTTAAGAAAATTAATCCCTAAAGCAGCATCGAGAACTAGAAATGAAACCATTAAACGATCGCTAGTAATTCAATTTTTAAATAAAATAAAATCCATTTTGGATTATTCAATTGATTTATTTAGCTACTAATTTACATAGTATGTTGAGTTTTCGACTGTAAGGAAAAATTTCGAGAACGAAATGCTTTTATTTGATAAATTGTTCATTTTTCCTCTTTTTAATTTTTCTAATTGCACTTTATTCAAATTTTATCAAACTGAAAATTATTAAAATGCATTAGAATCGTATCACGAGATTGCCTGAATGAATCATTAAAATTTACTTCCTAATGTCACAGCTGGCTTTCATCGAGGATTTCAAAATGATTTGCACCTGCTTGCGTAGTCTGATTGACGCTTCCTTTGGAATTATTCTCAAGGCGTTGTGGATAAATGTGTAAAAATATCTATATGCTGTGAATTCTTTACAAAGTCATCAAAAATGAAACTATAAATCTGCCTTCAGAACGGAAATGAGACAGCTGATGTATACCATTTATTTTAAATTTTGTCTATTCAAAAATGATCCATTAAACCGAGAAATTTCAAGACATTTAGGAGATTTTGGAAATGGAACGACTAAACTCTCCAAAGGAAAAAATCTTGCAGACATGAGTGAAAAAATTATTCTTAAAAATGAATTACACAAAGATAAAATAATAAAATTATGTACAGCTTGTAAATAGTTTACATATTTCCAATTTGATTATAGCGTTTTTAGATATTAGAATCTGCAAAAAGAATGTGCTTTGATACGTTTTGTTAATGAAATGAGAATCGAATGCGGCTGAAAGAGGAGAAAAAAAAAAAAAAAAAAAAAAATAAAAAACTTCATTTGGTAATAAGAAATCAAGAATAGACGATTTCCATATAACACTTGGGGAGACGGAATAAACCGAGTTAGGATTATTGAATATTAAGGTCTTGAGTTTTTGATCTGAATTTTTTTATTACAGGAACTGAAATCTGAATAATAGTTCGGTTATTGAACTCTGAAATTTTACAACATCTGACTTGGATTTACTTTGGAAGAAATTTTTCTTTTGGATATTTCACTACGATCAAAGCTAAAAATAAACTTCTGCTATTGAAGAAATAAGAATCTCAATTTATGGTTCGATTATCGCTTTCAGTGTTTGATATTACCTTTCCTTTTTCTTAACTGCTTGCAACGTATGACATTTTATGAAGGTTGGAATACTTCAGAAGAATGCTTTGGAATGTATCCCTGGCTTTTTAAGGATCATTAATTGGATTTGCAAAATCTTATTGGCTAACATTTCTGCTTATTCATAAATTTTATTCAACCATTTAGAAAATAAAAAATATGCAATCCATAAATCCTATTGGTATATAAAAATGAGTATACTGCAATTATGTGGCATTGAAACTAAAATATTCTATAATTATTTGAATATACAGAATAAATGCCTTCCCACTTTACAATTAATAAGTCTTTCGATCAGAGTCTTCCATCACATATTGCATGCAAAGGAAAATATTGTTTTTATCTATATTTATACTCAACTATATTGTCAGTGAAACTATAAAGTATATGAATTCACCAACATGTGTTGATTATCATGCTACAGAGAGAGACTACTCCTTCATGGCTGCTGATTTCTTGGATCCAGAAACCACTTTGAAATCCAGAAAAACCTTAAATCAAGGCCAAATTTTCAAGTCCTGCAGAAAATATTTTCTCTGGAATAGAAAGCTTTTAAAGTTCAAGTGTTTGGTAAGTTGAAATATAATTCAGAAACAAAATTTTTATCTGTCAAGGAAAATTTGACATCTTGAAAAATTGTGTATTCATAGTACATTTCTCGCTTGCACTGCTTTTTCTTACATCTAATATATGCAGAAACCAGGGAAATCCCAGATGAAGCTTAGTGTAAATGCTTAGTGGTTAAACAAATATTATTTAAAATATCCCTTTACCTTACAGGTTCAATTCCATATCTAGATGCATTAGAAAATGGTTTCTGGAGTATATAGACTTTGTTAATGGTACAAAAACTTTGAATTTGTTTTTTCTAATTTTTTCTGTACAGTTGATTTAGGCAAATCGCTATTCTTACTATCAATATTGGTTTTTCTCTACTCATTACAAAAAAAAATATTCGTATCTAACTTGCATAAATTCTTGTTTCATTTCCAGATATTATTGGAAGAATTTTAGAAAAAGATGGACCTGCATCAACAGTCCGGAGAAATGATCATCTTGGATCGACTGCAAGATCTTGAACTTCATGGCTCTTACAAGTATATAATACAAATGGAGCAATATCCAACAGCATTTTTAGCTGACAGCTTGGGAACTTAATAGAACTGGCAAGAGGCATAGTTTCCAAGATATTTTAAAACGAACTATAATTTATAAATTCAATGAATCCTTCAAAATTCTTATAACTGGAAAAAAAATTAGAATTTAATTCATCTAACTAAATGATTTCATTCGTAAATCTAAAAATGAAATGGTAGAGTGAGAAATAATAACATTTTATTAATTTCTATAAATCATCACTTTGTGAAGAATGTATAATTCATGCAGTGAAAATATTCCTTATACTTGCTTAATTGTCGGATAATTTAATTCTTGTTTGCCTATTTTATTTATCGTCAATAATTTATGCTTAAAGATTTTGACATCCATATTTTGAGAGAAATTATTTAAACTTAAAGCACATTTGTTCGCTTTTAATAACCGATTTTCACACCTCAGATATTCAGTGTGAATTCTTAATGATGAATGCTCTAAAATGTTTGTTTCGATTCCATTATAAATTGATACAAATATTTTTATTCCCTGTGTGTGGCGCAGCTTAGCCAACGATGGCGTTTGTGCCTTAAAACACAAACTCAAACTCTAAAATAAAATCTGTTGATTATATTTCAAGTAGTCTGCGCTGAGCTAAAAACTGCTGATGCTTCTTCGCACAATATATCGATGTATCGGAGAAAATTGTATGAAGACATATCTGATAATTTGGTTTAAAAGAGCTAGATACAAAGAAACGAATAAGCAGTTTTAGAAAGGGAATGAGCTTAAAGACCAAATGATTTTAATTGCATTTTGTTATCGTATAGATTGTTATAATATTATATAATTGGTGTAAAAATGTATATTATAATGTATGACATTCATAATGTATATAATAGCTGTATTAATATTATAAAATAGCTGTTTAGTAAATCAATTTTGGAAAGAATCTCGTTAAAATGTTTAATTTAAATAAAGAACAAGACAGGAAGTTTGATTTCCATGAGTATATGAATTAGTTTCTCTTCAAATGTCATTTGTTACAAATAATTTCAGATGTCTGAAAGGTTTACAGTATCAAAATCTACCTTGATGTTATTTTTGAATTAAATGGTATACTTTACTAGATGCTTTGAAATATGGTTTAAGATTAATAAAATTAAATATGCTCCGCAAAATAAATTAAATTTCAGCCATTTCCTAAATTTTTATAATAATACAAAAGAAATCCTGAAATGGCGCATCCATTTGTTGCATCCTTTACAAATTCTTTATTGTAATCTCTCCTACTGCTTCGTTTGCTATATATCATACCTATCATAAGGCTCTTAGTCGTGAAATCTAAGCCTACTTTTTGCAATTGTCCGTCCAATTTTGAGAAACAGGAATGTAATGTAAAAAAAAATGCAAGGAATTTAATAACTTGTTCAGTGGTTTTTCAACAATGGATGACTGATGGCTGTGCTAGCCAGTCAATCAGAAATCCATCAAATTAAAAAAAGGCATTTCATCACCATGCCTGATCAGCATGGTGAAGAATATGCTTTAAAAGAATCTTTACAATTACCAAAAACTGCAGTTGGAAAAAAAATATAATTAAATATGAATAGCTTTCTTGTATAGGAAATTTTGCGAAATTCCGAATAAGACTGAGTAACTTTTAATGTTGTAAGTAAATGTTTTAACGACTAGAATGGATGCAATAAATGACAAAGTGTATATGCCATTAAATTTAATTTTTTTATATATATTTTTATTAGTTTCTTAAATTTGTTTTTGACTTTCATTTTTGGCCTTACATAATTCATATCACTATGCATCTTGACGCCAATTTTTCTGTTAGATGGCAACACTCGTAAAAAAAATCGAAATTGAATTAAATGAATCAATCATAAGATTATTTAGGTTTGGGAATGAGTGAATCATTGTAAATCTTGAAAATTCCAGGATGTCTCTAGCACGTCAGGAAATAAAAGATTTTATATTTGCATATCTGAAACGTATATATGTGAAAATAGCGAAATTAATACTTCTGAAATATTTAAAATTTGTTGAAATAATTTTCTATAAAATTTCAAATTGCGCAAGAATGAAGTGTTCTGTTAATGGCTGAATGCAATAGTTGTAATTTTGGATTTGAAATTCATGACACTTTTATAATAATTCGTAAAAACTGCATTCTCGAAATCATTAAGAAGTATTATTTATGCCATTTTTCCCCTCACCGTCTTTGCATAGACTTTTGATATTTAATGTATATTGTTAATATTTTATGTGTAATCTTTATTTCAAATGAATGTATCTAATATGTATGCAATAAATGTTCTTTTATGTTTATCTTGTACATTATTTGTGTGTTATAGGTATTTGAGTACATGTAATAATTTAAATATTATATTTATAATATTTAAAATCATAAAAAAATATCTTGTTTCAGTGTTTGTATTTTGTAAATAAATTCTTGTATCTTAATTGCTTTGTATTCAGTTTTTATATTAAGTTTATAATTTTGCAAGCGTCAATACTTTTTAATGGCTTTCTATATTTCTCTAAGATTGATAATCGCAAAGAAATCGTTGAGAGATCATTATTGGCTGTAATTCATTGGTAAAAATAATCACAATTAAATGAATAAATCTGTTCAACAAAAATCGCTTTCCTCTAACCTTTAAGTAATTATCAGCTGGAATGATCATCCCCCAAACATTCCGGCATGCTCTTTTTAGATGCATTTTCCGCAACAGATTGGAACCGAAATTGGACAAAACTACAATTGCAGTCTCAAAATTACCTAATCAAATTGAAGTCATTGCCTTTTTCAGTTGTCGCGTTTACATGCTTCTGAAAGTACTGACAGACGTTCAACTTGTTGGACAAGGTTCAATATTTCATATTTCTATAACTTAGATGTTAAATCTGTGGACAGAATTAAATCATTCAAGCTTACCTCATTTTTCAATTAACTACTTGGTTAAGAGCCAACTAGACATACGTTTCTGAAACTGATTTTATTCTAAGTTTGGTACAAAATTAATTTGGTATAAAGACGATATACTAAATGTTATCTGCCTGGCTCAAAGCGTTTTTAAGTTATTATTGTTATAGACAAATGGACATTTTCCAGGAACGTGTTTTTCGATTTCGGGGAGATGTAACACGTGAAGTTTCCAAATCGGGAGTTTGAATTTTTTTGGCGATTATTATACTTTCTGTGTATTTCATGTACGAGGGATTAAAAAAAACACACACCTCCAGTTAATTATAAATACGATTTTAACTTTATTGTTTCATGCATCTACGTTTAAAACGGCTGTTTGTTATAATCTTTACAGTAGAAAGTAATACATTTTTAGTTTTTCTTTTTTCCTTATTTTAAAATTCCTTGATCGGGATAATTTTTCTTCCTATTCTTTCGTAATTTAATTCTCTTAAAAGAAAATTAAGTTGTTTGACCTTTTACTATATCTTAAATACTACCTAAATATATTTATACCCATTACTGCTTACAATAAAATCGTTGTTATTCATTTGCATGATTCTATTACTATTATTTAAAATCATATAATTAAATTAATAGAATAAATTTTTACATTAAAAACCAATTAGGGTATTTAGTGCATTTCAAAATTTCAACAATATATCACTCCAAAAGAGCAACTTATTGCAATACCGGCATCCTTGTTGATCAAAATGGTATTAACAGGAATTTTGAAATAAGCGTCCTATTTGGGTTTAAAATTAAGAGAAAATATATCAACATCAGCACATACGTATTTAAAATTATTTGCTGTCACAACTTATTATCTCTAATATTTAAAATATTGATTGTAAAATTTAGTATGTTGCTTTTCCAACATATTTCCTTTATGCAAGATTCGTATAATTGGAAGGGATCTTTACATGTTAGAAAGAAAAAAATAAATTGAATTTAAAAAAATATTTAATTATTATCGTTTTTTTTTTGAAACGAGGCGAACCAATATTTTTTCCAATTGCTTTTAATCTCTTAAATATCATGGTTATGGAAGTTTCACAAACAAAATTTTAAGCATATTTTTTACATTATCGAATTACAAAGTTAGAACGCCAATCATTTCTGGTGAAATTTATAAAAAAAAAAATGTGAATTTTGAATCTAACCGATATTTTTGATCGAACCAAAGTAATTATTCGAAGATGTATTGGTAAGTTCAAAACAGTTGAAATAATTATTAATCTAAAGAAGTAAACGTGTTCCTTACAGTTAAATTAAAATATTTTATTATTAGACGAGCCTTAAATATATTTTTTATTTGTATGGTTAGAAGAAATTTATTCCAAAATAATTTAAAACTAACCAGAATGGTCTCCGCAAAACTTTCTCGTAACTGTGTAATGAAGGTTTTATTCCCGAGAGTGCCTTGCATGGTATTGGTGTATAACATTTACGAAAAATTATGCCTTATTGGGAATTTAGCATTTTCCTGAATCTATTGTGGCATTCTTGGCGAGTGTTTTGGGAATAAATCTCTGGCACGCAAGTTAATAGTAACCAAAAATTGAATTTTTGTTTTAGATGAGTTTTTAACAATCGTTTAAAACTAAAAGTTGACAAAGAACTGTAATTGTAGTCACAAAATCCCATTGCAAATTTCATATGTTTAAGCGGTTGTGTTTTTGTGTATCGTGTTTGCAGGCGTTTGAAAGTACAGAAAGACAAACGGTTAATCCCTTTTTGGCGGTATGGGTCGCACTTAGATATGTTCTTCACTAAAGCTATTAAATAATTGTACATAATTTTATATCGTTGGCTTTCTTCGTTTTGTAATTATCCTGTGCCCTTTATTTTTCAAACTATAAATGATTAAATAGGTTAAGAATCTTAGGATGTTCCGGGTGGTGAAGTCTGTACGGCCTGGTGGAATGAAAGATAGGTTGTGGCGTTGCATTTTGCAGGTCTTCAGATCGAGTCCCGTAACGGAATAATAGCTCTCTATATATTTCAATTTTTTTTTTATTTTTATTTTCTTTCTTTTAATATTATTCTCCATGGCCATTCAACATTTAATGTGAATTTTTCCAATTCGTATACATCAAAAATAATATATTACTTCATAAATCTATAAATTTAAAAGAAATTTCAAGTTCCAAGATCTCTCACATGGGCAAAAATCATTAATTTTCTTAGCTTTGTGCCTTTTGACCAGATTCCCATTATTTTTCAAACTATACATGATTAAATATATTATGAAGCTTGGACTGTTCCGGACTGTGACGTTGGTGTGGTCTGGTTGAATGAACGATGGGTTGTGGCGTTGCATTTTGTAGGTCTCCAGATCAAGTCCCGTAACCGAAAAATATTTTTTTTATATATATATTTCTTTTTTTTGGAATTTCTTTTTTCTAATATTATTTTCCATGCCAATTCAACATTTAATGTTAATTTTTCCTATTCTTATACATCAAAAATAAAAATTTACGCCAAAAATCTATAAATTAAAAAGAAATTTCAAGTTCCAAGATCTCGCACATGCGCAAAAATAATTAATTTTCTTAGCATTGTGACTTTTGACCAGATTCCCATTATTTTTCAAACTATAAATGATAAAATATGTTATGAATCTTAGACTTTTCAGAATTGTGATATCGGTGTGGCCAGGTGGGATGAACGATTTGTTGCTTGATGCATTTTGTGTCTTGAGATCGAGTCTCTTATCCGAATAATAGTTTTATATATATTTCTTTTTTTAAATATTATTCTCCATGCCCTTTCAAAATTTAATGTGAATTTTTCCAATTCTTATACATCAAAAATAAAATTTTACTTCAAAGATATATAAATTTAAAAGAATATTTAAGGTTCCATGATCTCGCACATGCGCAAAAATCCTTCCTATTCTTAGCATTTTGCTTTTTGATCAGATTCCCATTATTTCTCAAACTATAAATATGTTATGAATCTTAGACTATTCCGAACTGTGAAGTCGGTGTGACCTGGTGGAATGAACGATGAGTTGTGGCGTTGCATTTTGCAGGTCTTCAGATCGAGTCCCGTAACCGAATAAAAGTTTGATATATATTTCTTTTTTTTCAATTTCTTTTTTTAAATATTATTCTCCATACCCATTCAACATTTAATGTGAATTTTTCCAATTCTTATACATCAAAAATAAAAGTTTACTCCAAAAATCTATAAATTTAATAGAAATTTTATGTTCCAAGATCTCGCACATGCTCAAAAATCATTCCTATTCTTACAATTGGGCCTTTTGAGCAGATTCCCATTATTTTTCAAACTAAAATGATTAAATAAATTATGAATCTTAGAACGATTCTGAAGTCTGTATAGCCTGGTGGAATGAATGATGGGTTGAGGAGTTACATTTTGCAGGTCTTCAGATCAAGGCCCGTAACCGAATAATACACTCATGTCCAAAATTAAGGTCCAAAAATATTTTTCAGAGTAATTCTAAATGGCTACCATTAAAGTTTAAAGAAATTATATTTTATATATTGTGAAGGACGCACAACCCGATATTAACCTTTTTTATAGAAAAAAAATGTTGTTTAGCATTAGTTTTTCAGGAGTTACTGAAATTAGACCGTTTAGGAATCTGGGAGTTTTGTCTGCAATTTTATGAATATTGAATTAAAACCAAAAATTCAACATGTTTCCAGTGAAAATGAGTCCTCATAATCGTTTAGGCGATTCATTGAGATGGAGAGCCGCTGGCAGGTTTGAAGCTGGGCAGTCTCAAGCGGAGATGGCTCGATGATTACAAGTGTCACCGAAAGTGGTATCCAGGTTGTGGAATCAATTCCAAACAAGTGGTACTGTAACCAGGAAGGCCGACCAAGGCCGTCACAAAACAGAGACGCCTGCACAGAAACGCTATTTGGCATTAAGCGCACGACGGCACAGGCTGACAACGACTCCTCAACTTGCTCTTGATCTTTCTGCTGCGTCTGGAATAAGAATTTCCAGACAAACAGTATACAGACGTCTAGCAGAGAGGGCCCTTTATGCCCGACGACCAATTGATTGTGTCTCTTTCACTGAATCCAACAGAAAAGTGTTTTCCGAGATAAATTATTTATCTCTTATTCATAATGTACCACCTTTTTGATATACCCTGTTTCTTAGTTCCCAATAAAAATCTTTTCCATGCTGTTATCTGTCTATGTTCTTTCTTCCATTGTAGTGTACCTCTGTGCCAAATTTTGTGGCAACACAGTGAATAGTTTTTCATTTTTCTCAGATTTTATGTTTGTGACTTTAATTTTGGACATGAGTGTTGTTTTATATATATTCCTTATTTTTAATTTCTTTTTTTAAATATTATTCTCCATGCCGATTCAACATTTAATGTGAATTTTTCCAATTTTTATACATCAAAAATAAAAATTTACGTCAAAAATCTATAAATTTAAAAGAAAATTTAAGTTCCAAGATCTCGCACATGCGCAAAAATCCTTCCTATTCTTAGCATTGTGCTTTTTGACCAGATTCCCATTATTTTTCAAACTATAGATGATTAAATATGTTATGAATCTTAGATTGTTCTGCGTTGTGAAGTCTGTATAGCATGGTGGAATGAATGATGCGTTGCGGCGTTCCATTTTGGAGGTCTTCAGATCGAGGCCCGGAACCGAATAATAGTTTTATACATATTTCTTATTTTTAATTTCTTTTTCCAAATATTATTCTCCATTCCCATTCAACATTTAATGTGAATTTTTCCAATTCTCATACATCAAAAATAAAAATTTACGTCAAAAATATATAAATTTGAAAGAAAATTTAAGTTGCAAGATCTCGCACATGCGCAAAAATCATTCCTATTCTTAGCATTGTGCTTTTTGACCAGATTCCCATTATGTTTTCAAACTATTATAAATTATTAAATATGTTATGAATCTTAGACTGTTTCACATTGCGAAGTTGGTTTTCCCTGGTGGAATGAACGACGGGTTGTGGCATTGCATTTTGCAAGCCTTGAGATCAAGTCCTTTACCGTATAATAGTTTTATATGTATTTCTATATTTTTAATTTCTTTTTTTAAATATTATTCTCCTTGCCGATTCAACATTTAATGTGAATTTTTCCAATTCTTATACATCAAAAATAAAATATTACTTCAAAAATCTATAAATTTAAAAGAAATTTTAAGTTCCAAGATCTTGCACATGCTCAAAAATCATTCCTCTTCTTAGCATTGTGCTTTTTGACCAGATTCCCAATATTTTTAAAAGTATAAATTATTAAATATGTTATGAATCTTAGACTGTTTCGGGCAGTGAAGGCGGTGTGGCCTGGTTGATTGAACGATGGGTTGTAGCGTTGCATTTTGCAGGTTTTAGATCGAGCACCTTAACCGAATAATAATTTTATATATATTTCTATTTATTAATTACTTTTTTATATTATTCTCTGTGCCCATTAAACATTTAATGTGAATATTTCCAATTCTTATACATCAAAAATAAAATTTTATTTCAAAAATCTATAAATTTAAAAGAATTTTTAAGTTTCAAGATCTCTCACATGCACAAAAATTATTCCTCTTCTTAGCATTGTGCTTTTTGACCAGATTCCCATTATTTTTCAAACTAGAAATGATTAAATATGTTATGAATCTTAGACTATTCCTAACTGTGAAGTTGGTGTGGCATGGAGGAGTGAACGATGTGTTGTAACGTTGCATTTTGAAGATCATGAGATCGAGTCGCGTAAATAAAAAATAGTTTTATATATATTTCTTTTTTAATTTTCTTTTTTTAAATATTATTCTCTATGCCCATTCAACATTTAATTGTAATTTTTCCAATTCTTATACATCAAAAATAATATTTTACGTGAAAAATCTATAAATTTAAAAGAAATTTTAAGTCTCAGATCTCGTACATGCGCAAAAATCATTCCTGTTCTTAGCATTTTGCTTTTTGACCTAACTCCCATTATTTTTCAAACCAGAAATGATTAAATATGTTAGAATTCGGAGAATGTTCCGGACATTAAAGTCTGTATGGCCTGGTGGAATGAACGCTGAATTGTGGCGTTGCATTCTGCAGGTCTTTCGATCGAGACGCGTAAACTGATATCAATTTTATTTATATTTATTAATTTCTTTTTTTTATTTTATTCTCTATGCCCATTCAACATTTAATGTGAATTTTTACGAATCTTATACATCAAAAATAAAATTTTATTTTAAAAATCTGTAAATTTAAACCAAATTTATGTCCCAAGATCTTGCACATGCGCAAAAAACATTCCTATTCTTATCATTGTTCTTTTTGATCAAATTCCCTTTATTTTTCAAACTATAAATTATTAAATATGTTATGAATCTTAGACTGTTCCGGGCTGTGATGTCGGTGTGGCCTGGTGGAATGAGCGATGGGTTGTGGCTTTGTATTTTGCAGGTTTTCAGATCGAGTCCCGTTACCAAAAATAGTTTATACATATTTCTATATTTTTAATTTCTTTTTTTTATATTATTCTCTATGCCCATTCAACATTTATTGTGAATATCTCCAATTCTTATACATCAAAAATAAAATTGTACGTCAAAAATCTATCAATTTAAAAGAAATTTTAAGTTCTAAGATCTTGAACATGCGCAAAACTCATGTCTATTCTTAGCATTGTGCTTTCTGAAAAGATTCCCATTATTTTTAAAACTAGAAATGATAAAATATATTAAGAATCTTAGAATATTCCCGATCGTGAAGTCTGCATGGCCTGGTGGAATGAACGATGGGTTAGAGCGTTGCATTTCGTAGGTCTTTAAATTGAGTCCCGTAACCGAATAATAGTTTTATATATATTTCTTTTCTTTCAATTTCTTTTTTTTAATATTATTCTCTATGCCCATTCATCATTTAACGCGAATTTTTCCAATTCATATACATAAAAAATAAAATTTTCCGTCAAAAATTTATAAATTTAAAAGAAATTTTAAGGTTCAAGATCTCGCATATGCGCAAAAATCTTTCCTTTTCTTAGCATTGTGACTTTTCACCAGATTCAAATTATTTTTCAAACCAAAAACGATTAAATATGTTAAGAATCTTAGAGTGTTAATGAAAGATTGGTTGTGGCGTTACATTTTGTGCGTTTTAAGATCGATGACCGTAACCGAATAATAGTTTTGTATATGTTTCTTCTTTAAAAAATTTATTTTTTTAATAATTATTCTCCATGATCATTCCTCAATTAAAGTGAATTTTTCCAATTCTTATACATCAAAAATGAAATTTTACGTCAAAATTCTATAAATTTAAAAGAAATTTTAAGTTCCAAGATCTTGCACATGCGCAAAAATCATTCCTATTCTTTGCATTGTGCTTTATGTGCAGATTGCCATTATTATTCAAACTAAAATGATTAAATATGTTATGAATTATAGACTGTGCCGGACTTTTAAGTCGGTGTGGACTGGTGGAATGAAGGATGGGTTGTGGCGTTGTATTTCGCAGGTCTTCAGATCAAGTCCCGTCACCGATTAATAGTTTTATATATATATATTTTTTAATTTCTTTTTTTAAATATTATTCTCCATGCCCATTCAACATTTAATGTGAATTTTTGAAATTCTTATACATCAGAAATAATATTTGGACTGTGAAGTCTGCATGGCCTGGTGGAATGAACGATGGGTTGTGGCGTTACATTTTGCAGGTTTTCAGATCGAGTCCAGTAACCGAATAATAGATTTATATATATTTCTTTCTTTTTTTAATTTATTTTTTTAAATATTATTCTTTATGATCATTTATCATTTAATGTTAATTTTTCCAATTCATATACATCAAAAATAAAATTTTACGTCAAAAATCTATAAATTTAAAAGAAATTTTAAGGTCCAAGATCTCGCACATGCGCAAAAATCATTTCTATTCTTAGCATTGTGCTTTTTGACCAGATTCCCATGATTTTTCAAACTGTAAATGATTAAATATGTTATGAATCTTAGAGTGTTGCGGGTTGTGTTGTCGGTGTCGCCTGGTGGAATGAACCATGGGGTGTGACGTTGCATTTTGCAGGTCTTCAGATCGTGTCCCGTAACCTAATAATAGTTTTATATTGTTACGAAATTTCCTGGTTCGTTAGGATAGTGGGAGTTATATTGTGTGGAGGACGCTCAATCAGAAGGCAGCTGATTGATTGTAGATCAGCTTATTTACACGAAGACACACAGGACAGCACAAGGACGACAACTATATACAGCATAGAAGACGATTACCTTCAACCGAGACGTGCAGCATACAACCTGACTCTACTGCAGACAGTAGCGCACAGCTTAGTTCAGCACTAGCTTCACTCCGTCGTTGTTCTACTTTTCTTTGGAAGGCCAGTTCTTTTGCGTCGATTCCGACTACTCTCCTCTGTCACTTCCGACTACGCCTCCTCAATTCACTACCGGTTCACCGGCAGCTGCAGCTTCTTTTATAGGTCTCAGGAGGCAGGGCTAAAAGCCTCTCAACTAATCAGGAACGTTCGAGGCGTATCTAGGTTCCTACTGGACGGCTCGGGAAAATTCTCGATGTTTCGGGTATAATCTATTTTGACGCCAAATTCGTCGCCAAGTAGCCAAATGGTTGCCAAGTTCTAGGACCTCCTATGGAACCAACTATGCTGGGAAACCGCATCACAGATTCGTAACAATATATATTTCTTATTTATAATTTCTTTTTTTTTAAAATTAATTTCCCTGTCCATTCAACATTTAATGTGAATGTTTCAAATTCCCATACATCAAAAATAATAATGTACGTCAAAAAATCTATAAATTTAAAAGAAATTTTAAGTTTCAAGATCTCGCACATGCGCAAAAATCACTCCTATTCTTAGCATTGTGCTTTTTGACAATATTCCCATTTTTTTTTCAAAACAAAAATGATTAAATATGTTAAGATTCGTAGAATGTTCCGGACTGTGAAGTCTGTAGGCCTTGGGGAATGAATGATGACTATGACGCATGAAGTAACTAAGTCGTAGTCTTGGCCCTAATTGGCTCTACTGAAAAAAACAAGTGACACTCACTCGGCTTAAATTCCTGATAGAACTACCAGCTGGCTTGTAAAGTGTCATAAATCACACCATGCAGTATAAAGCATTTTGTTCATTACAAATTCAAATCTTGGAGATCGTGAGTATTTTGCATATTTTTTTTTTCTATTGGAATTTATTTTGTAAATTTTTTTCTAGACTAATACGTAAGATACTGCTATTCATTAAAATTGTTCATAAATTTTAGATAATCATAATAGAAGATAATCAGGGTAATGCAATTTTAAATTGCACACCTTTCGTATGCATATCCATCGCCCCAATTCAAAGCACTATATTTTTAGACCAGAAATGCATAACTTTTCAAACTATGAATTTTTAATCAAACTTGTTAACTTAAATGTAGATGACGCTATAAAAGCATGTCACCTAATGAATTGTGAAGCATTGCTACTCAGAGTATTCTGCAGATTACAGGTTCGAATTTGGGAGACGATGAGTATTTTTACATATTTTGTTCTTCTTTTTTCTACTGTTTTAAAAATATATTCCAAACAAATACTTATGTTAATAGAAATTTTTCAAATTGTTATAACTCAGAAAATAATTTTGCAAATAAAACCCTCAATACAGTACTATAATTTTTAATTCCAGATCTTGCGCATTCGCATCAATCTCTCCAATTAATAACATTGTGCTTTTAAATCAGAAACTCATCCAATTTTAAACTATGAAATTTTATTCACTCAGAATCTTAAATGTAGATGGCGCTAGAAAAACTTCTCACGTGGTTGATTTTTAGGATTTTAATTATATTCCAGGTTAATTTTGTGGATAATTTAAATTTTTATACTTCCAAAAATAAATTTTTAATTCAAATCATCAATAGGAAAATACAATTTTTAACTCCACAACTGACGGATGAGCAACAAGCACTCCAATTGATAACATTAGGCTTTTAAACCATAAACGCATCCGATTTCAAACTATGATATATTAATTGAACTTAGAATCTTAAATGTAGATGGCTCCAGTACTGTTTTTGAGTTGATGGATTGAGAAGCATTGCAGTTCAGAGAATTTTGCAGATTGCGTTATCGAATCTGGGATACGAGGGATATTTTACATATATATTTCCGTTTCCTTTTCAATTTATTTTGAAAAATTTTTTTCGAGATAAATTCTTAGAATACTCCGAATCATATAAAATGTTAATAAATTTTTTACTCCCAACATAGTTAGGTAATGCAGTTTTTAAATTCACATCTTGCATATGCATATCAATCCCTCCAGAGCATTAGGATTTTCGTCCAGGAAAGCATCATATTCATATTTTAATTGAACTTAGAATTTAAATGTAGATGGCGCCAAGATATATTTTGATTTGACGGAGTGGGATGCATGGATGTTCAGGGCATTCAGCAGATTGCAGGTTTGAATATGGCAGAAGATGAATAGTTTTAAATATTTTTCTTATTTTTATTTAGTCATTTTTTAAATTATATTATAGGCTGATTCTTATGTTACTTCAAATTAGTAAAAGTATTATACTTCCAAAATTAAATTAAATTTTTACCTCAAAACATCAATTGGGTTCTACAATGTTTATTTTTAATTCCACATCTTGTGCAGCAATCGCTACAGTTCCTAGCATTATACTTTTAGAACAGAGACGCAAAATGTTTCAAAGTGTGAAATTTTATTCAGATGTAGAATCTTAAATGTAGATGGCGTTAAGAAACATGTGTCCTAATTGATTAAAAGGCATTATAGATCAGAGCATTTTGCAAATTGTAGGTTCGAATCTGGATCATATTTTTCTTCACTTTTTCATTATTTTGCAATTTATACTCCCGTTGAATTTTTACTAAATTTGTTATAGTTTGAAAAAAAATATTCTTAAATCAAAACATCAATAAAGTAATAAAATTTATAATTCCACATCATGTGCATGTGCATCAATCGCTCCAATTCATAATACTTTGCCTTTTGATGAGAAAGGCATTCCATTTCAAACAATGATTTTTTAAATCGAACTTCGAAGCTAAAATGTTGAGGCACCAGAGAAACTGTTGACCTGATGGATTGACAGTTATTGCAATTCAGAGCATTTTGCAGGTTGGAATCTGGGAGACAAGGAATATTTTTACAAGTTTTTTCTCTGTTTTTAAAATTTATTTTGAATCTATTTTCCAAACTAAATCTTAAGTTAATGAGAATTATTAAAATTCTTACACTTCCAAATGTAAACTTGTAACAAATAACATCAATAGAGTAATACAGTTTTTATATTCACATAGCGCATTTTCAGAAATCGATCTATTTCACAGCATTATGTTTTGAAACTAGAAACACATCCTATTTCAAGTAATGGATATTCATTCAAACTTAGATTCTTAAATGTAGATGGCGCTAGAAAATTGGCACCTGATGAATTGAGAGTTATTACAATTCAGAGCATTTGCAAGTTCGAATCTGTGAGATAAAGAATAGTTTTTCATATTTTTTTTTCTTATGTTTAAATTTATTTTGTAAATAATATTCTAAAATGATTCTTAGATTACTGTGAATTATTAAAAATGTTATACTTTCTAATGTAAATTGGGATTCCAGGCATTCTGCCGATAGCAGCTTCGAACCTGGGAGACGATGAATATTTTTAGATATTTTTTCTTCAATTTAATTTATTTTTTATATTACATTCCAGACAAATTCTAAGGTTATTGTAAATTAGTACATAGATTACACTTCCATAATTACATTTTTATCTAAATTATCAATAGAATTAATACAATTTTTAAATTCCTCTTCTTGCTCATGCGCAGAAATGTCTCAATTTCGTAGCATTATGCATTTAGAAGAGAAAGGCTTCCCAATTGAAACTATGAGTTTTTAACCGCTCTTTGGAGCTTAGATGCAGATGACGTTAGAATAATTTGTGAAGTGATGGAATGAAATGAATTACAGTTCAGAGCATTCTGCAGATTGCAGGCTGGAATCTAGGAGACGATGAATAATTTTACTTATTTTTTTTTCTATTTTGTAAATTATATTCTAGTTTAATGTTTAGGTTTCTACGATTTTTTAAATTGGTTATACATCAAAAAATAAATTTGTAATTCCAAACATAAAAGGGGTAATGCAATTTTTATTTGCACATCTAGCACATGTGTATCAATCGCTGAAGTTAAAAAGCATTATATTTTTAGACCAGAACGTCTCCCATTTTAATTAATGATATTTTAATTTAACTTTATCTTAAATGTAAGTGATGCTATACAAACTTGTGACCTGAAGTATGGGAAAAATGGAATTTGGTTTAATTCGATTTCTTACAGTTATTAATTAATTCTTTTTTATCTTATTTACTCATTCGTCTTGGAAACTCTTTTCAAACGAAAGAAATAAGAAAGATAGAAAAAGTAAGAAAGATAAAAAGTAAGTAAGAAGGATCATTGAATTTCTTGAACTAGTGTTTTGCCCACTTAAAGGAGTAGATTTCCGTTTGCCCATACGACATTAAGAGAAATTCAGGCCCGACGGCACCGCCTACCAAGTAAAGACAGCCAACGGCTCTGGCCATTCCCAGGCTCGGCGCTTACCTTAGTGCTAGCCGGAACCTATACGCTCAGAGTTACCCCCGGGGACAGTGACCACCCTTAACGGAAAGCCCAAGAAGTGACCCCTTCGCTTGATCCCGAGCAAACCAACAACTCAGGTGGCTAGCGACCAGCCGATTGATATACCGGGGACCACAGTGCACCACCCGTCTAATGGGTCGCCACGCATGGCAAACACGTGGGGGTATTTGCTGTCCATGTAAAGCAGGAAGCAAACAGAGCGGCAACAGCTTCTCATGGGGAACTCCCTCGCCTACCCTCGACTGAAAGAAGAATGGAAGCCAAAAGCAGAAGCGGAGGGAAGAGAAGGGCGTATAGATCCCAGGGAACCTCGGGAATGGGAAACCCGTACTCACCTATAGTAGGTGAGCCCCTGACGGGGCAGTCATTTAGGAGATTATTTTGTAGACGTGCGTTTATTTCCATTGAAACAAATAAAAATGCCACTGAAATAAAATAAAAATTTACTTCTTTGCATGAGATATAATTTCGGCTTCGAAAAATGCACGTTTTAAATCTACGGTAGTGTTTATGGAACAATTTCTTTCAAGAGATAATTTATGTACAGTAATTCTAGCATAAATTGCAACCTTTTAACTATATATGAAACTTCTGCCATTTACCTTGAAAGCTTATTGAAAGGCGATTATTTTTCCTATTCCTATTTCTGATTTATTTAAATTTTTAAATCCAGTAATGTTGTGTGATCACCCAGTATAGTAACCTTAAATATTCTAATGCTAAAATGGATTAATTATCCCAAGCTTTCCAAGGATTAGATCTTTTCATAATACTTAATCATTTCGATAAAATAATTTTGGAGCTCTCTTCTTCTAAAATTAAATTTCAGTTATTAAAAAGAAATTAAATTTACTTCGTTCTTTTTAAGATGAAATATTCTTCTTTACAAATAATTAAGTCAAATTCTCCTTCTTATAAAACAATTGAAATGTATGTCTTTGAAAACATAGAGAATTTCTGTAATCAAGAGGAATATTTATTTTCAAAAACCATTAAAGTATTGAATGTTTAGTTATATTTAAAAATCAAATTTAATATGAAGTCTCCTCTTTAATGAGTAATCTCTTACAACAGATTTCAGATCTTCCGCTGAGAAAGTCGGGAATCAATTCTGCTAACATTAACCTTACACTCATTAAATAAAACAAACGCTTGCTTTCTAATTCAGGCGAAATTTTCTCATCATTCCATCAGATAACTAACTAACTGTGGAATCAGATAACTAATTCTAAATAGACGAAATTGATTTTCTAACATTTATGCTGAAAAGAAAAACAGAATAACAATAATCAGGCCTGAAGCAAAAAGGACAGCTTCATTAATAAGTGGATAACATATTTCTTAGATATAATTAAAGAATTAAAAGAAACACTTCATCTGGCACATTTTTTTATACTATATTTAAAGAACAGTAGGGTAATTTCAATTTATTACAGTTGTAGAGTATAAATGCCAGCAAACTCTTTCTGTTGCATTAAAAATTATTATCTTGTGTTAAATCCTTATTATACCACTCCTCATTTTTATTCGGAATATTTTTTTTATTTAAATTCTTTTCATATACCTACTTCTTGGAAATGTGGAGATTTTTAGAATAATGGATTGATAATTGAGGAATAATATTTGAGAAAGAAATTTCGATTTTTAAAATTGTTGTGTTTATTTCAATTCATTGTTAATAACGACATTTCGTTTGAAGTATTCAGTTGTTAAACATTAAATGAGATCGTAAGTAACACAATAAAGTGCCAATTGATATCCATTGATTTTTGGCAACTATTACGCATTTCAGTATGACAAGAAAGGAAAAGTGTCTTTTTCAACAAAAAATTGACACTTCTTAAAACGTATACTCCGCAGACTAATTCAATGGATGGAAATAATCTTAAAAGAAAAATATAATTCATAAATTTCGCCGGATGAATTAGAAGAGACTTTGCATCTTTTATCAAGGAAGATGGAAAGCATAATTTTATAAATATTTAGAAAGTATTCACTCTGTCGACATCTGAAGTTCCTTTTATATTATGCCTTTAAGGAGTTTAATAACAAATAACTTGTGTAGTTTCAAGAAAGAGGGAATGTTTAATTCTTACTATAATATTTAATTGAATAATGCAGAGGGATATAATTAGAAACCTCGCGCTTTTGATTTCAAAATTCTTCCATGAAGTGTACTTGTTCCCTTTGATTTAAACCCAGCCAAATAGTTGCGAAGAAGAGAAAACTGCAAGAACTTCGATTAAAAAAAACAGTAAAGATATTTTCTATCGTAGCGAGAAATATTTCCTTGCAGCAGGAACTTAAACCTTGTCTTAAAGGTGGAGACATATTATAAAAAAAATATTAAAATCTTTTATGACTAAAATATTTGACGTTGCATAAATTCGCGTTCAGACTAATATAAAATTCTAGTAATAAAATTTGTGAAATGAATTTAATACTCATCAACAAACTCTTAAAAACATTAAATGAAATCCGTAGCATCAAAGTTAAATTATCAAATTTAATCTTAAATATATAGCAACAATAACATGCAAAAAAATAAAAATGCTTTTAATACCTTCACGGGATTCTAGTTGAAACAGTGAAAATTTCTTCTTAAGTACGTTTTGCAACATTTTTAAGAGAAAATGTATAAAAATAATTACTTTTTCCAGTGAATTTTTTATATCAATGAAACGTTAATTTTCGTAACTTTTCTAAAGCAACAATGTTTTTTTTTATTTATCTACCGAAAACTAAATTGAGTTTTGAAAAAAAATTATTGAAACTAATTAAATATTTCAAACATTGTTAGTAGGCATTTACTACATAAGAATTATCTATATACCAAATAGAATAATTTAGTCTACGTTCATTTAATTTACGAAATTGAGTGTATTTAGTAAATTTATATAAAACATTTAATTCTCATTTCGATATCATAATTTAAAACTACCATGCCTGCCTATTATACCTTTAAACACTTTAACAACAAATGGCTTAAACAACTCAAGTGTTGAGGGAATGGGCAATTATCATTATAATACTCAATCGGAATAACGCTCAAAATTATCAGAAAATTGAAGCTTTTCATTTCGAAACCCTTCCATGCATGTCATTGTTCTTTCGCTTCAGAATAAAAATTTACATAAAGAAAACAATGAAGTGCAATGAAACGATATTTGCATCATAGTAAGAAATATTTCCTTGTAGAAGGACCTGGAAGTTTGTCTCAAGATTTTAATTATTTTTTTTTAAATGTTATCATCCTTATGACAAAAATATTTAATATTGCTTTCATTTGTTTTCAAACTCACTTTAGATTGAAGCAATAATATTCGGGCCAGGTAGATATCTTATACTCAAAAATCGAACTCTTAAAAATATTAATCGAATTTATTGCAGTACTTTTTGAAATAGTTGTAAATCTTGATAAATTTAAAATTTAATAATAATTGTTTTTTATAAATATTCATTGTAATTATAATTAAAAAAATTTTCTATAATAGTTATAATTTTTTTTATTTCTTTTAACATAATGAATTTAAATATTTCTAGTTAAAATTTAGACATTTCTATTATTTCAAGAAATTTTAATTCTATAAATAACACATAAATTAAATCAGCCATAAAATGCAAGCGGTATAAAATGTATTCGATATGAATTTCAATTTCAGTCTTTAACAAATTATTTGAGGAATAAGTTTTGCTAATTCAATCTAGAAAAGAAATTATACATTACCGTTTCAAACTAAACAATCAGTAACCATTAATTGAAGTCATATATGCTTAGAAGGTTGAAAGAACAGCAAAATTACCGTTCATCTTAAAATAGTGAAAATATATATACCTAAGAAAGAGAAAACTCCATAACAAACAGGCTTTTATTTCAGGAAAATATATTCAAATTAAAAAATCAGGTTAGGAAATTCCAATAACTTACGAACAATATATACATATTAGTTTACGATCATTACAATACAATTGTTTACGAACAATTTATAATATTAGTTTACGATCATTACAATACAATTGTTTACGAACAATTTATAATATTAGTTTACGATCATTACAATACAATTGTTTACGAACAATTTATAATATTAGTTTACGATCATTACAATACAATTGTTTACGAACAATTTATAATATTAGTTTACGATCATTACAATACAATTGTTTACGAACAATTTATAATATTAGTTTACGAACAATACAATTGTTTACGAACAATTTATAATATTAGTTTACGAACAATACAATTGATTACGAACAATTTATAATATTAGTTTACGAACAATACAATTGATTACGAACAATTTATACATATGTACAATATATGCATTTAATTAGATATTGAAATATTTATAACAGCATACATCCATACATGAAAAATTATTAACATATAATCAATCACTTACATTATTACTCTTTACACTTACATGAATTTTACATTTCACTTTCCAGAATATATTTCATTATAGTATTGTACATTCATTATAGCTCAGAATACAGCTTCAAAAATGTTTGCCTAAAACATTTCTACAAAAAAAATGTCTTGTAAAATACAATTTTACCTTCAAACATAAGAAAATAGGAACATAATCTTTCTAATGAAGTATCAGTATTAATTTTAGTAAAACTGGCTAAACAATTATTTACAATTATCTGATCTTTCCTCCCTTTATAGCCTAACCCCTACTTTTTCCGTTTATCTCTTCAGGCAGTTGATAGGAAGTTTCCATGATAATTTTTTTCTTGCTTGTGATGGGCGAAAATTTCTATTTTTTTTTTCGAGTACGGCACAGTGGTGCCTGTCTTGGCAATCTGTTTCTGAATATCCATCTAAAAAGTTACTCTTAAGGAGGGAAAGTAAAGCCTTTCACCCTGACCTTGAAGAATACGGATATTATTTAAGCATCAAATCTAAATGCATCCAAGTGGCATTTCTATGCAGGTTGTTGTAGAAAAGGCTCCATGACTGCCATCAGATGGTAGAAAGTAGACATTTTCAGTTTTTGGATGAAAATTAAATGAACTAATATTTAAAACATTTCCATAAAATTTATGAAAGTTTACATTGACAAGAAAATGCTCAAAATACCAACATAATCAACCAAGAACGTTTTATCTATCACGTCTTGGAATGAAAAGACAAAGAAAAAAAGTGGCAATATGAAAAATCTTATTTTGTTTAATGAATCTTTACAATAATCAGAAAATACATCTTTGCATGAAGTTTTGAGCAAAGAGCCAAATTTATCATCAATGAATTTAAAAACAGAATCGCAATTTTAACTCAACAAAAAAGGAATTTTTCATGAATGCAATCACTTTTGATTTTCAAATTAGAAGAACTAAATGTTTAAGCATCTTATAGTTTAAGGTAGAAAATTATACGATGACATAATACCCTCTTTAAACATATCATCACTTGGACGTTTTTGCGTGGAACAACTGCTTTGAGCACCAATCCTTTTACAAAACTAATTTTCAAGAACAAACTTGTAAAACTTGTTTATCTTGCAATAAGAAAGCATGAAAGTGATGGTGGCATTTGTATGAATGTTTTTATGACTGAAATACATTTAAAAGTAAAAGTTTTAGTTCTTTATCATGATATGTAAAATATAATTGCATCGATCCGTATCCGTTTTACCATTTGGTAACAACTCGCCAAAAGTAGTAAAGATAGAGATTTTAAAATTACCAGAACTCTGGATAGAAATGGAAATTTGCTTTCACGAACTGCTTGTTGGGAGTAACTAATCAGTTTGATGAGCAGATTCTAGATGCAGAAGATTTTTAGTTCTACATAAAAGTTTTTATGTAAGAGCAGTATCTAGGGTGTTGCAATAGCCTTGATAGTAACAGAAGGAACATTCAAAAGAAGACCATTGAGCTAAGTCTCCAGCATTTTAATGAGTGTAGAAAACAAACTGATGATGTGCTTGGAAACTTGCACCTTGGAAGACAAGAAATTACCAGAAGTATCTTCAAACCCAAAACAAAACCTAATTCAAAAATATGTTGCAACAGGGCATCTTTGATTATATTCCTAAAATCGATTTATTTCAAGTCCGACGGCGGAGACACGATATGAAACGAAAAAATGACTCTCCTTTATTTGAAAAGGGATGTCTTGACAAGGTGATCAATGCTTATGATAAGAATGTTTATAATATATTTCTTGTAAGACAGCCGCAAAGATTTATAACAAATAATTACAAATAGACTTTCTCATATTTTTAAAAATAATTTTTCCATTTACGTAAGAAATATGCGACGTGAATTTTCCCATTACCAAAGCAAAAAGAGAAGAAATAATTTTCCTGTGATACAGTTTATCTGTTTCGCATAATAGATCCAACAAAATCGACTTGTTCAGGAGAAATGCTCTTCCTCTTTAATTTATATTACCATTAAATGTGTCCGTTAGAGGTCGGCTCACACATGCAGCTTCAGGTGCGAAGAATGAACAAGGTAGAAACAATGCGATCTCTTGAACACAAAGATTTTTTTTTCATTATCAATGTTCTGTGTGAAGTAATTATGATTTAAATTCAATTCTTTAGTCCAGCAAGTGTTCAGCATTATTGGAGGGAGTGTACTGTAAAAAAAAAAAAATACATTTACGAATTGATTAATATTGAAAAAGGAGTCCTTCTCGCAGGAGCGACTGAAAGGTAGACCAGTATTGATATTATATTTCTTTAATATTCCTACCGATTCTGATAAAAAAAAAGAATCTAAATTCTTAACGAGAATGTTGGTAAAAATTGAATACCTTTATCATAATTGGATTAATTCACATTCACTGTATACCTCGAAACAATTAATGGGGAGAGAGAATACATTCTTGCATTTCATTTATGATAATTTTCTTTAAACTCATTTTAATGATGTATTATTTACCATGAGGCATTTTACAAAGATATGTTTTTTTTTATTCTGATCTTTCTTAAATTTCTGTAGATTGGAAAAACCATTACAAATTCTTAATGAGAATTGTTTGTCCTGATGCAATAGAAGAGGATGTCTAAAAATAGTTCTTTGTCCTGTACACAGCAGGGAAAGGAACCAAATGTGTAGCAACCTAATATAAAAATAAAGACTTATGAAAAAGAATTGTTAAGACAATTCGAAAAAGAATTTGGCAATATTTGGAATTTAAATAATCAATTCAGGCCGAAGAATAAAAATTAGCAAATTAAGTCTGTAAAAGACTGCCAAGTTTCATTTTATACGACCTACATATCACAAATAAGGCATGTTGTGGCTCGTATAACATCAAGGATTGGCTTAAATTTTCTTAGACAAAAAGCCTCTTTTAAAACAAGACGTTGTTCCCAGTTACATACAGCTGGTTCTCGAATGAAATGTTATTTTTTTCTTGTCAGTCATCAGACAAAGGTGTAAAGGAATATTTACTTTGTGATTGAAAAGAAAATGTTGCGATTGCCTGACACTTCAAAACGTAACTAATGATTCGATATATATTCGTTTTTCAAAACTCGTAATACACTTGTTTTATAAGATATTGTGTAGAAAGAACTATGTTCAAGAATTATTCTGCAGCAGAATCATTTTACATTAGCTAAAGTGCAAAATACCTCAAATTCACACAATTCATCAGTGTATTTATTTTAGGCCCAACTTTGTTATAAACTAGAAATAAAAAAATTGCATAAAGAGAATAAGTGGATTAGAACAGCGAAATGAGTACCACCGTAGTTCAAAATAAATACCTTATTTTCAAAACTGGACATGTAGAGTCAAAGCAGGAAACAAAATCGTTTGGGCCCAGCACTTGCTATCCACTTTACCATTTTTAGAATTTTTTGCAATTTTTTTTAGGAAGAGTGTGAAAAGTATAGCAAGGTTTTCATTGATTTCCGTATTAGAATCACAATTGCAATTCGAGAATTTTCGAATCTAGATTATGGAGGTGAAATTCGAAATTGTCTGAGTAACATACTTGCATCAGATCCATGACTATTCTTGTCCTTTGAAACAGATGAGACAAATTCAAAGTGACATCTAAGACAACAATGAAATTTCTTTAAATATATTCCTTCGAACCTTTTGCTAAGGAACCGTAATAGGTTCAAGTTGTCGCATCTCATGAAATGCAATCTCTGAAGAATTTTTTTACGATTTATTCCAGACAATGTGTAAACTAAAGTTCTGCTTCTCTACATGATATTCTACTGACGAATTTGAAATTCGTCGTTTTTGAACAATAATATTTTCTGATGTAATGAAAGCAAATTGAACAATATTTTTTTCATGATGATCCAGATAAAACCAAAATCCAAAATATATATAACCATTTCTTATAACAATAAAAGTATTGACTATTAATGAATGATAAGTTTTGACCAGGACGACGATTTTTTTGAAGTTGTTTGCAATTCGCCCCATTCGCGTTTGATTACTTGTATTTCGAATCATACTCTTCATTTACATTATCAATGCAATTATAAAGAAAAAAATTCACGTATTGTGTTTTAATTAAGGAATATATGTTTGTTGCGACGTTAAGCAAATAATGTCTATATATATTTTAAAATTAAAAACAGCCAACATCTACAGATGATAACACCCATTTTTCAAGTTGTGTATATCCTTCAAGGAGCAATAACAAAGTGATGACATGAATAATATTGAAATAAAAGGAAATCGCCTTTGGCTACTTTCTCCTTCAAGATAATGTCGTATATTCATTTTTAACTGATCTGAAATTCTCAGCAATTTTCAAATAATTTATCATTTGAAATTCATTGATGTTTCTGAATGTCTCTTCAATGATGCTAATTTCATTCATCATCAAAATCCAAAATTATCAAAAAATTTCAAGAATTAAGTATTGTAACACTTTCAACGTGACTAATACGCAATCTAAACTACCAATCCAATACTAATTATCTAAATCTAAACCACTAATCAAATACTAATTATCATAATCTAAACCACTAATCTAATACTAATTATCTAAATCTAAACCACTAATCTAATACTAATTATATAAATCTAAACCACTAATCTAATACTAATTATCTAAATGTACTACTAAATCTAAACTACTATACTAATACTAAACTGGCAATCTAAACTGGTATAAGAGACAAATTTTAGCCCACAGAAAACGTGTAATTGGAAGTATCTGAAAAATGAGATATCTTTTCGGTAGCGTTGAAAGTGATAATTTCAATGTAGTCGCATGATATTTGTTTCGGGAAGAGATCGGCCATTTTCAAGGGCAAGATTTCTTTTTTGAAATTTACCACGCATGAAAAGTAGGCATCTCTCACACATTCGTAATTTTGCATAAAGTACTTCATACTTTATGAGTATATAAATGCACTTGTTTTGAAGTCTATAGCTGACAGAACAGGATAAAACATTCATTTTGCTATGACGTTTAAGTCGTGTCTATCATGCCGCCACTTTTATATGAAGATGCTAATTCAAAATTTAACGTTCCGTCCTTTGTGTTCATAAATACTTATAAGCATAATTGAACTTCTCAGAGAAAAGTTTCCAAAGAATAAAATATTAAATATTTGAATGAGGTCATATCTACATATATCATCAGGGAAATTCTGTATTATGCAATGGATGGAAAAAAACAATTTTTTCTTCGAACAATATATAACCCATCAAAGTTTAAAATATATTTTAGAAATGAAAGAAATGGAGATCGAAATTGAAGGAATAAAATAATAGGAGGATAGCATTTATAGATTGGACCAACAATTCTAGTGTTAGCACATAAGAAAAGTGGAAAAAGTTCTACAATAAAATATTCTTCAATATTCTTTGTGGCGTTTAAATATATTTGCAAAGCAAGATGGGAAAAGTATCTTCAGAAATTCAGAGTGGACGTGGCCATTTGGGCAGAGAAAATGTGTGCCATTGTAGAGGCTATAAAAAGGCCATCCTCTAATTTTCACAAATCATTAGCATAACGAGAAACTTAAGTTGGTTCTGGTTTTTTTATTAGCTCAAGAACGAAGAAAAAATTTAGAAAGAAAATCCTTATATAAAAGAGAAACTACCTATAAGACATTGTTATACATGCTAATCCAGAAACAATGAATTCGACAAATAGATTGGTATATAAAATAAAAACTACTGCATCGACTGTTTCATTCAATTCCACATCTCTCCTTCTATATAAAATAAGACTTCTAATATTTAGAAGTCAATCCAACATATCGGAAAGTGTGTCTGAGAATGAATTTCCTTAGAGCCAAGTGGAACATTTGCAAAATAGAGGAATCTCTTGTTATCAATCGCTGCTTTAAGTGCCTTGGTTATCACCACAAAGCTGCTAACTGTGAAAATGGCTTGTGCTGTTTCAAGTGTGCGGGAGAGCACAAAAGTAGTGAATGCAATCAGTCTACACAGGTTTGCGTGAACTGCATAAAGACAAAATCCCCAAATAAAAAAGTTGATGCGAATCATAAACCCTTTTCTAGATGCTGCTAATGCCATCATGGAGAAACTTACTGTATCCCAGACTCAATATAAATAGTTTTCTTTCACAAACACATTTGCGTGTTCTTCAGCTCAACCTGCATAAATCAAAGTGTGTTACACCGCAGATTATTTTGAATATGGAATCTCGGAATATTGATATTGCATTGGTTCAAGAACCTCATTCGTATAAAGGAACTCTTCCGGGATTTCCTTCGTCATATAGAGTTTTCTACAGTCAAAACTCTGACCTAATTAAAGCAGCTATTATAGTTAGAAATAGAAATATTTCAGCTTTTCTGGATATAAATTATCCAGATTATAATATGGTGACAGTGCATATCAATATTAACAGAATTTCTTATCCATTTGTTTCGTACTTCTTCCAACCCTCCACGAATATTGATTCTGATTTACAAAAAATAAACCAATTCTTCACCAACGTTCCCATAAACAAGCTGGTCGGGTCTATGGATGCTAATGGTAAATCTGAAACATGGTTCAGTCCCCTTTCCGACTCTAGAGGAATCAAACTCACCGAATTTATTAGTACGCGTAATCTCTTTGTCATTAATGAAGACTGTGGTCCTACATTTTGTGGATCACAAGGATCTAGTTACATTGATGTAACTGTTGTTGGAACGGATTTACTGGAAGATGTTTCTTGTTGGCACTTGCCTACTTATGATTCTCTATCTGACCACAAATCAATTGAGTTTGAAGTAATACTGGATCCACATCCTCCACCAAAAAAAGGCGAAAATTGCACTTTCCATCTTAAAAAAGCGAATTGGAAACTCCTTTACAACAAATCGAAATATTTGCTGTCAAGTATCGGTAATCCCATTTATTCCTCCCAAGATCCAGATACTCTGCATGATGCCACAGATGAGCTCATTTCCATTATCCAAAAGTATTGTAAAATGCCCATTCCGATTAAAAAGAAAAAAAAATGCACAGTGTTCCCTGGTGGACAACAGAAATCGATTGCATGAGAAAGCATGTTAATGCTGCAAGACGGAGGTTTCAGAAATGTAAAAATGTCACTTTGAAAAAGATTTATAAGAATAAATACCACGAATTAAGGAATAAATATAATCTAAAACTTTTGGATTCGAAAATAAGTTCATGGAAGAAATTTTTGGATGAAATTAATGAAACTAATGTGTGGAAAAAATTTATACCATTAGAATAAAACAGAAGTTTCAGAAAAGAGTTGAACTCAGTGGAATATCTCTTCCATGTGGAACCGTAACAAATTCATTTGAAGAGACAATAAATGCTGTTCTTTCTCATTCTTTTCCTGAGAATAATGAGAATGATGATGCTGATTGTCATAAGAAAATAAGGCACGACGCTCTTTTAAATACTAACGTAACGAATTATCCACCATGCACGAAATTGATTCTGGTATAAGTAAATTAAAATTAAATAAGTCTCCTGGTCCAGACTCCATACCTAACGAAGTTATCAAGAAATTACACGAAATGCAACCCGATCTTTTCTTAAAAGTTTTTAATTCATGTCTTCGTCTCAAGATTTCCCCCCGCTGTTGGAAGAACGCTAGAATTATTCTGATTCCCCAAAATAACGATGTCTGTATCCCGCATTTAGAAAACCTAGGGTGTATCAGTTTGCTGTCAACTTTGGGTAAATGTTTTGAAAGACTTATTGTTAACAGATTGGCTTGGCGTTTGCACAAAGATAATTAATAAAAATCAGTTTGGTTTTATGCCTTAAAAGTGCACTGAGGATGCTTTGTTGAACCTTAATAAATTTGTTTTAAAAGGAAAAAAGAGAAACCTCCATACAATCCTGGTTTTCTTGGATATTAAAGGTGCTTTTGATAATGCTTGGTGACCTGCTATTATGCATCTATTAAAAGGTGCAAACATCCCTGACAATTTATTTTCCGTCACTTCTAGCTTCTTGAAGGAGAGAACTGCAAGCTTCTCCTTAGGACGTTCCTCAAAGGAGAGGATTTTACAAAGTGGGTGTCCTCAGGGATCTGTTTCTGGACCTTTTCTCTGGAATATTATTATAAATGATTTATTTGAAAAAATTACAGCTTTTTCTTCTTGTGAAACGATTGCATTTGATGATGACTTGCTTCTTTGTTTTCAGGGAAAGTCATTTCACGATACAAGCAGACATGCACAGATTACTCTTGAACTGGGCAAAGAACCATAAATTAGAGTTCAACGCAATCAAGTCAAAAGTAATGGTCTTGGAGAGGAGAGATAACCAAGTTCGTTATAGTAACCTCACCCTTAACCCATTAACCGCTGGTGTTGCGTTGACGCAAGGGTCAATATAAATAAATATAAAAAAATAACGATTAAACAAATTTTTGAATAAATAACAGTTTTATGTTAAAGAATAGCACTATTAACAAATCAGTGAAAAAATTGACTTAAATAAATTATTTTACGCCTAATAATCGGTGTTTTACTTTAAGCCTTTTTTTGTTCAAATTTCCAAACTCATTTTTTCTTAGAAAAAGTAAAAATTAAAAACAAATTAGGGTTTGGTTGTGAAATACATTAGCCAAGGTCACTCTTTGTCAGTATATTCGACAAAGCAAGTGTTTCTGTGGGGGAGGAGGGGAAAGTAAAAACAGGTGTTGTGTTCGCGCAACGTCAGCGGAAAGGGGGTAGACAGTTATCCTTCTTGAAAGATTTCATTTCAGTACTGTGTGTCTTATTGGTAGCAACTTTTTTATCCTCTGTGGTTTAAAATGCGTAGAACAATATATCTTACGATAGAAGAAGCTTTGGAAAAAAAATTTGGAACAAAATTCCGATGACGAAGATGCAGATGAGACCGATATTGTTGTCGTACCTCCAGAAACAGCAGATGCCAGTGATGAAGAAGAAGGTAATGAAAATATTTTAAATAACGATAAGGAAGTTTTACCTAGAGATACTGAAGGGGGAGTTGAAGTCCATGTAAAGAAGTAGTTAGATCCTTCCAAAAGTTCTGCTAAAAAGCAAAACAAAAAACAGAAAAAGGAAGAATTACGATGGACAAGAATGGAACCAATTGATAGGCCTCAACCAAAAAATGAAGAAAAAGCTTCAATTGATCGTATCAAACAAATCATAGAAGATAAAACTAGTGCAGATATTTTCAATCATTTTTTTTTCAATATGAAGAAAACAAAAAGATACTTGCTGTTCGGTGGAACGACAACTCTGTTGTGACAATAGGGTCAACGTTTGAAAAAATTATTGAAGAACTAAAAAATGTTTCTCGATACTCTAAATATCAGAAGAAGAAAATATTAGTAGCCCAACCTCACTGCATTGAGCAATATAATCAGAAAATGGGTGGTGTAGATTTGTGTGACAATTTTGTTTCCAACAAAAGAATTAGGGTCCGTGGCAAAAAAATTTGTGGTGGCCGATATTTTCAAATTTCATCGATGTTACACTAACAAATGCTTGGAGAATATCAAGATTTTCTGAAGAAGGAAGTAAAACGTCACTGTTGGATTTTAGACGAGAGGTTTTGATTCATCTGTTACAGACGCCCTTGGATAGTGAAATAAATAAGAAAAGATCAGCTAAAGGACGTTCGAGCAAATTCAGCTTTACAAAACCAATATCCGAAGGACATTTTATTGTTAAGTCTACAGACAGTAGAAGACTACGTTGCAAGTATTGCCACAGCCAAACTATTTATCGCTGCAATGTTTGTGAAGTTGCTTTACACCACAATTGTAGTGAGCATATCACTTGAAATCTATATCACCTTATTCTTACACAATAAGCTTGTCAACTACATTTATTTGTTAGTTTTTAATAAATTAAAGTTTTGAAAGAAGTGTTTTGACTATTTTACACCTTTTAATAAGCTCACAACAATGTCTAGCTTTTAAAACTTGAAGAAAATGTGGCGTAGTGCTCGGTTATAACGATCAACATTCGTACTTCTTTTCCGCTGGCGTTGCGCCAACGCAACACCCTATATTTTTAAAGATAAGTGCAATTTTCTTATTTTTACATTAAATTACTATTCTAAGTGGTCAAAATGATGTATTGTTTGCATCGAAAACAAATAACGATTTTGAGTTTTGGCGTTTAATGGGTTAATGGAATTCCTCTTTGCTATGTGAAGGAATTAAAATATCTTGGTTTGGTTTGGTTTTATGGCGCAAAGGCCATTTTTGGCCATGCTGCTCCAAACACAAGATTTATTCCAACATTTATTTTATTATAAAAAAAATAATGCACAAAAAAGGTGTCAAAATTTAAACCTTAGATTTGCTTTTCGATTCCAATATCTTGCAAGAATAAAAAAAATATTTTGGTTGGGTTTCTCACCCAACAAGTCATTTAAAGTTACATTGTTGCTACCAAAATGGATTCGTCTTAATTGGTTAAAACTGGGACATTCCACAAGTATATGCTTTATGGATAAAGAGCAATGACAATGTGGACATGTAGGTTGGGGTTCCGAGTTGAGTAAATATTCGTGAGTCAATCTGGTGTGTCCAGTTCTGAGTCGATTTAACATAACGGATTTTTTCCGGTTTAAGTTATAATATTTAAAGGACTTTACCGAAGAATGAATTTTAAAATATCTTGGAATTGTCCTTGACAGTAAATTCTCTTGGAAGCAACATAATTTATATGTTTCAAATAAATGTGAAAAAATTCTGTTTGGTCTTGGTAGAGTTGCCAGAAATAGTTTTGGTCTCAAATCTAATGTCCCATCCTTCATCTACAAACAAGGTATTGTACCGTTTATTTGTTACGGTTCTCGAGTATGGGGTCCTGCTCTGAAGACAAAAATAAATTGTCGGCTCTTGAGGAAAATTCAAAGAAGAATACTGCGAAAAGTTATTTCTGAGTGTCGAACGATATCCTATGAAGCTGTGTTTTCTATCTCCGGCTTTCCACCTATTGACATCTTTATAATCTATAGTAATGAATTCAAGAACGCAGCGAAGAACTTGGCCCATAAGAGTCTAGATGATTTCCTTCAAATTTCTGAACTTCCCCATCCTTCTGAAAGATTTCCTCTTAATTAGTTATCACAATAATATTGAAGACAACTTTCCTGTTGTCTGTTTTACAGATGGTAGTAAAATTAACAATAAGGTTGGGCTTGCATTTGTTGTTTTCCAAGATTATATTGAAACTGAAACTCATCAATTCAGAATAAAAGATGAATGCAGTGTTTTTCAGGCTGAATTGCTTTGAATAGCACAAGCAGTTTCTTGGATTTGTGACAATGAAAACCTTTAATCAAAGTTCTTAATTTCCAACGATTACTTCTCATCTTTACATGCCTTAAATAACATCGATTCCCTAAACCAAATAATTGTTAAAACAGAATCCAACTTGAGTTTTCTTCAAGGCAGAGGTGTGCAAGTTTCCTTTTTTTTGTTGGAGGTTATACAGGAATCTATGGCAATGAACGCGCCGACTAGCTTGCCAAAGAAGCGACAAAATTAGTTAATTCCATTCCTATGAGCATTCCGAAATCTTATTTAAAGAATGTCTTTAAAGATAAAGTTATATCTGAATGGAATACTTTATATCAAGCATCGACTAATGCGCAACTCACTAAGGAATTCATTCCATCCATACAGAGACGCCTAAAGGCTAACTTCTTTGAGTCAAATTTTAAGCTTATCCAGTTTCTGACTGAGCATGGAAACTTTAAAGCATATTTAAAACGATTCAATTTGTCGCCGACTGATATGTGTTCGTGCTACAGTGGTGCAGTCCGGGATGCCAAGCATTTGATATTTGAATGCACCAAGTTTATTCCGGAAAGACGTAAACTCAGGAACTGCCTTCTAAAGAACAATATAGCTTGGCCTCCTCATTTATCTGCCTTTGTACAGAGTAAATCATCTTTTATTTCCTTTTGTACATATATTAATATAATTTCCCCCGTATTATTTAAACTTTACTTCAGTGTGTTTGCCTACATATATTTGCATATATAATTTTGTATTTGTATTTTGAATATTTTATTTGATCATGTTTCTTCAAATATTTTATATCATCTTTTGTACCTTAGAGTTTTAAAGGCTCTTAAAACATTCTACTACAAAAATAATTCAGTAGAAGATACACTGGGTTAAAGCCCACATTGGCATCAAAGGTAATGAACTAGCCGATCTGGCTGCCAAAGCATTTTCACTTAAACCTACAATTTACTATCACCTTGAAGTATCTGAAAGAACAATCAAAACTCGTCTTAGTAAAATTCTCATCGATGAATGGCAATTAAGGTGGGAAAATATTGAAAAGGGCCGCTTTACTTTCAATATCTTTTCTCAGGTAAAAAGAAATAGATTTGTTGACAATAAATATTTAGCCCAATTAACTAAAACCCATGGACTTTGACAGCATTATCTTAAAAGATTCAGTTTGAGAAATTGTTGTTGTAGATGTGGTAAAGATTATGATGACATTCCACACTATATTTTCCATTGCCCTATTCTTCACCATTTGAGAAAATTTATAAAACCTCAACTAAATATTTCCCAAATTCTATTAAACAACAAATTGAATTTAGAAGCTCAAAATATTTTGGTCTTCCTACATCATAATGAAAACAGAATTTTCCAAATTGAACAATAATTTTTCCTGGTTTGTCAAGCACTGTGGACAGTATCTAGTGAGTAAAAGGAAAAAAAATGCAAAAAGAATTCTATCAGGCCTATTGTTCCTGATTCCTGGACTCCCTACCTTAGACTGAGCCATTGTATATATTTATTTTTCTGTTTATTTTTTCATTTACTTATTTTTTAATTTGTTTATTTATATTTGTCACTTTTTTATTTATATAATTTTTTTTATCAATTTTAATTTTTCATTTTTTTTATTCTTCTAAATTTAAATTTCCTATCTTCGGTAAATTTTATTATTTACAAATTATGTTTCAATGATGCTGTGGAATATTATGTAGACTCTTGTGCTTGGGATATTTAGACCTTTCCACTTTCTTTTTTTCCCCCCTTTGGCTGTTTAGAGCTTCTAGTTCACAAAATTATGAAAAAAAAATTGAATAGCTAGTCTTTTAATAGCTATTTAAAATCTATTTTATTTTTAAATTTTTTTTATGAGCTTTTACAGGTGTAACGCCACTTATGGCACACATCTAATCATCATCAGAATACATCATCTACTGTATGTTTCTATTATTATGTGAGCAATTTTGTTTCATTTTCCTTTTGTTTGTGTATATATTGGTTTCCCCCCATTTTTCTTTCTTCTTTCTTTGCATTTGTGCCTGCGTCTTTATATTTGAAATTTATTCTACTGTGAATTGTGTACTGACTTACATCTATAAGCCTTGTGGTATACTTTTTGGCACACAAGGAGTTTATACATCGAGAACAAAAAAAAGCATATGAAGCCAAGCATGTTCAAAATTTCAGATACAATCTTACTATTATGTATTCAGTTTTTTTATTGCAAAGATTTATATCTTATAAATCAAATAACTATGCCAGAAATGCCAAATTTAAATTAGTGTTCTTTTTAAAACTTATTAATAAAAGATAAAATAAATATTATAATTTGATAGTTGTGGATAAATATTTTAAAGAAAGGTTTTTCGTACCACAAAAGCTGCTTAAAAATTCAAAACATGCTTTTCCTCCTATTTGGTTCAAGTGAAAAATAACAGCTGATTCAACAAATTCAGGGATCGGCAACCTGCGCCTCGCAAGCCGCATGCGGCTGTTTATACGTGATGTTGCGGCTCTCCAGTTCCATACGAAAAATTAATAATTTCCTATCAAAACCCTTTAAAAGATAAGAAATTAGGTTATTAAAAATATATATTCTTAACAGCTTCTATTAACATAATCGTTAATTACAAATGGCTAAGCTTAACATGACCGTAATGAGAAATTTTAACCATTATTATTATTTTTTTTTTTTTAGAAATGATTCCATGACCATGTTTATCTTTCAGCCAATTGCATATCATTTCTGTTTCACCCAAACAACCACCATCTAGATTCTAGACAACAAGTCTGAAGTTGCCTGTCAGTTATCCTCTGATAACTTGGTCGACCTTACATTGCATGTGTGTTAATTTAATCACTTGCCGTTTTTGCGTGTCGATTCGCTTGTTGTTTCAAGAATACGATTTAGAAGCGAATTATCTTCTTAAAGTGTATGTACGCGTAGTTAACCGAGAATTTAATCAGGATTGAACGGAATCGTTGCATTCATGTGCAATAGAGATGGCTTTTTACTTGTCTCATTTGCCATGAAAAACTCTCACACAATAAAAAGTCAAATTCGGAAAGACTTCATTACAAAACATACCCAGTTTGCTGGTAAGTATCCAAACGAAAAAAAGCTGTTGAAGAACTCCAAAAAAAAAACAGTCAAGTTTCATGCTAAGTAACTGGGTTCAATCTTCCAATAATGTAAATCTGGCAAGTTTTCCAGTATCATTAGAAATTTCAAAAAGAGGAAAACCATTAACAGATGGCGAGTACATCAAGGTTGTTTCACGCGTGCATCTGAAGAACTGTTTCGTAATTTAAAACACAAATCAGAAATTACGTAAAAAATCATAGATTTGTCATTATCTACTAAAACAGTACAAGATAGAACTACTAAAATGTCTTCAAATGAAACAAAAATGCAAATGGAAGACATTCAACTGGTTTCTGTCTTATCACTTGCTATAGATCAGTCTTGCGAAATAAAATACACGGCACAAGTTACCCTTTTTGACAGATATATGTCATCAAAGTCCAAAAGAAGAATTGCTAGGATTCTTAACGCTCTCAGGGCACTCGTAAAGAAGATGCAACAAATACTGTGCAAAAGTGCCAGGAACACAATGGAATATATATAATAAAAATCGTTTGTGTAGGAACTGAGGGGGGCCAGAAATAGGACAGGAATACATAGAGAATTAACATCAATTTTTCAGAAAAAAAATAAACCACGAAATTCTAACGTTTCACTGCATAATTCATCAAGAAGCGCTTTGTGCTCAACATTTCCGGCCGAAATAGTTGAGGTCACGAACTTTTTAATTAAGATTATTAACAGCACCTTGGCAAAATCACTACTATCGCCAGTTTAAATATTTCCATGAAAAAATAGATAGTGTAGCACCTTTTTTTCCCCTTGAGCAGATAGTGCATCCTTGTGGCGTTTTACAGAAGACAAGCAATTGAACGGCAGACCTGCGGACTGAAGTCGACTTTTTACCTTTGCGCTACGCTGAATGCTTTCGGCTGGAAACCGTGAAATCCCTCCACCATACTATTTTCTTTAACCTAATTTTCCATGTCTGTCTGCAAAATTTACAAACACTTATTATTGCAGTGTAGCTGTGTTTGTGTAGATTGAAAATAGTATATTTAAAACCGGGCAGTTCCTTAGAAAATCGCAACACAATCACTATAATTGCCAGTTTTCTGACATACTTCTGCACAATAAAGTGGGATGGTTTTACAGAGTTAACGTATAGCAACGTTTTGCTTTGTTCTTGAGTAAAATAAAAACATTCCTCAATGAAAAAAACATTGGACATCCCAAATTGGAAGACGACAAATGGCTACAAAAATTCAACTTCATGGTAGAACCACAATGAAACTAAATGTAAAACTACAAAGGAAGGGCAATCCGTCATACACTTTGCTTGAAGTAGTTTGTTTCGAAAAGAAATTACTACTTTTTGTTGAAGATACGGACAGAGGAGAATTACTTCATTTTAAAAATATGAAGCAATATCGCGATGACACCAATGCAATTATTAACTCGAATTACTTCAGCATAACATTAAAAACATTATCTGAGAAATTCAAAACAAACAAAAGTACTCTCGCGTTCATAGTAAATCCTCTCAACACAAAAACAAATGAGATCAACATTGAGACATTTGGAACCGATGCTGGATCGCTTCAAATGCAATTGCTGGATTTGAAAACTAAAGACTTGTGGAGTGGCAAGTTCACAGAACTCAACAGCAAGTTGAAAGAGTAGGATGTCCAGAAATGCATGCACATCACGCAGCATAAATGGACAGCTCTAAAAGAAATTCTGCGAGTTGAGGCACTCATATACGACGCATGTAATAGTCTTCCAGAATGCTACAGTGGCGTGAAGAAGTTGGCATGTGGAGTGCTGACGATCTTATGGGTCGACTTATTTGTGTGAGCAAGCGTTCTCATGAATGAATAAATAAAAAAAATAATTGAAGTCAATTGACAAACAAAAATCTATAGTCGAACTTGAAACTTATAACAACAAACTATAAGCCAGATTTAATCAAACTTTCAGAAGGTATGAAAAGACATTGATCCCATTGATGTAACTTTCTATATTTGCGTTTTTATATGAATAAATATTATTCTGCATTTAAAGCCGTTTATTTTAAATCAAAAATATATACGCAAATACTATAATATATCGAAAAAATTTTGTGGACAAGTAAAACAAACAGGAAAATAACAAAAATAAACAGGAAACAGTTATAAATAGTAACATTTTGTAAAAGGCTAATTTTGGCTCTTCCATTTTAATAGGTTGCCGCCCCCTGAACTAATTCAAACTATATTTCATTCATATGAAAATAAACAGTATATTTTATAAAAGGAAATAATAATGACCAATGAATTTTTCATGAATGTTGTTGTTATTTCTGGTTTAATTGCACAAGGGCCACATATGGCCATGCTGCGCCAAAATATGTGGTTAGATCTGTGAATAAAAGGTAAAATTTTAAATATTATAATTGAAAAATGGTCTTAAAAGCATAAAGTCCAGTATAACAGAAATCAGAACAAATATAATAAAAGCTAAAATATTTCAAATGTGAGAGTAAAAACCCAATGGTCTTCAAATATTTAAAAAAGTTATAATGGGGACGTTCTCCCACCAAGTCACAAATATGTCGTGACGATGCACAAAAAAAAAAAAGTAATCGATGGTGATCAAAACAATGGCATTCGGTTAAAATATGGATGACCATATAATCAACATTGCATGATGTGTAATTGGCAGTCAATTTGGCATCGAGTTCACGCACCGGAATAATTGACCATGGTTTTATGTTGGGTATAATATTATGCAATTTATTTGAGATTTGAAAATCCCAAAATGTTTGCCATTGTAGGCGTATGTACAAGAAATAACTCTTCTTTATATCACAATAAGGAATCAGCCGCCGCAATAAAGTAGATTCTGCTTTTGAAGCATCATCAGCAATTTCGTTTCCAATTATACCGACGTGACCAGGAATCCAACAAAATAAAATCTTAATATTCCTGCAATTCAGTGTTTGTAAAAGAAGAAGTATATCCCAAACCAAAGGATGCTTAGAAATTTGGGGTTGGTTAAGAGAAACAAGAGCGCTCATACTGTCCGAGTATAAGCAAAATTTACGACCATGTAAACTTGAAACTTTCTCAAGGGCGAGTAAAATCGCAGTTAGTTCAGCCGTGAAAACTGAACACGAGTTTTGCAAGCGGCAACTAAATGTTTCTTGAGAAATGACAACCGAGCAGCCCACATGGCCAGTTGTTTTTGAACCATCAGTAAAGATGATAATGTATGCAGAAAAATTATCACGATGGTTTAAATAGAGCTTTTGGAAAACAACTGGAGCTGTATTTGCTTAATCATACTGTGAAAAAGGATTATGGAGGGAGATCTCTGATATACGCCAGGGTGGAATTGATATAGAATCTAATTTACGGATTTGTACATCCGAAATTTCAAAATCAGCAAGCATTCTTTTAGTCCTTTCATAGAAAGGAAGAATGTTAGAAGGACGAGCCGTATATAGTCTAGAGTACAATAGGCACAGTTATATGGCATATAGAACGATTTGAATGACTCTGAAGACGAAAGTATATTGAGCGCTTAACGTTTTTGACGCAAATTCAATGGCATTTGGTTACAAACTACATACAAACTATGTACCGGTGATGTTCGGAAAGCACCAGAACAGATCCGTAAGGCAGAATGATGTATCGTGTTCAAATGTCGTAAAACATTAGAGCGAGCAGTTCCATACACTTCGCATCCATAATCAATACGGGAGAGTATAACAGATTGATAAATGCAAAGTAAAGATGCCCTGTCGGCTCCCCACAATGTTGTTGAGAGGACATCCAAAATATTGAGGGATTTCTCTCACCTCTTTCTCAAATGAAGAACATGAGGAAGGAAGGTGAGTTTTCGATCAAAAATAAATCCCAAAAAATTTACCTCTTGAACTACTGGAATATTAACATCTCGTATATGTATTACAGGATCAGGGTGGCGTTACCGTTTTCGACAAAATTGTACACAACGGCTCTTTTCAGGAGAGATTGTATGCCCATTTTCATCACACCAAGCAATAAGTTTGTTGATAGCTCTCTGAAGTTGCTGTTCTATTATTTTTTTTTTCAAAAAAATTGGATTTTTTTTTTCTTTAAATAATTTAAAAAAGCATTTCTATGAATTAAAAAAAAAAATATTTCATCGATAAAACAACCACTTAAGCAGAACAATTTTGACTGAAAATGTATTAATCATTTAGGTTTTCTTATTTGTTTAAAAGAAGTTCGGAGAGAATATGCAAGACAGTTCAAATAACTTGGATGCAATTTTGTTTGGCAAATGGCACCACTTAATTTGACACATTTCAGTATGGAGCAAGCAATCAGGAAGAGGATGTGTTTTTTCTTTTATAAGGATATGGAATTTTTTTTTATGCAAAGAATTTAAAAATCATTTTGAAGAATTAAAACATTTAATCGATATTACCACCAACTAAGCAGCAATTGTTTGATTAATATTGACTTAGTCATTTGGATTTTTCTCTTTGATAAAGAAAAATTTGAAGAGCCTTTATGGAAGACAGTTCACAGAACTTGGATGCACAATTTTTCGGCAAATTGAAACTATAAGGAAAATTTCAGGACGGACCAATCAATCCGTAAGAAAATGTGGTTATTTTCTTTCAAAAGGAATTAGTATTTTTTTTGTAAAGAATATAAGAAAGGCACTTCGATTAAATAAAATGATATATCACACATAGTAGCACCACGTAAGCACCACAGCTTTGATTGCAGGTGCCTTAGTGATTTTAATTTGACTCCTTATTTAAGGAAAATCTGGAGAGCAGATATGGAAGACAGTTCAGAGAAGTGGGATTCACAAATTGCACCTCTTAATTGAAAAATTTCAGTGAGGAGCAAGCAATGGTCAAGAGGATATAATTTTTTTCTTTTAAAAGGAATTGGAATTTGATTTTTTTTATGTAAAGAATTTCGATGAATTTAAACTATATTTCATCGAAAGCAGCACCACCTAAGCAGCAGAATGTTGACTACAAATGAAATAGTCATTGAGGTCTTTCTCTTTATTCATGGAAAATTTTGCGATAAAATATAAAACATAGTGTAGACAACTAGGATCCTCATTTATTTATCAAGTTTCACCACTTAATTGGAAAAATTACAGTGAGGAGCATGTTATCGGCTAGACGATATATTTTTTTTTTAAAAAAAGGAATTGGGATTAATTTTTAATTTTTTATGTAGAGATTTTTAAAAACTGTTTCGTTGTATTAAATCTATATTCCATAGATACAGGCCAACCTAAGCAGCACAGTTATGATTTGAAGTGCCTTAGTCATTTAAATTGGTCTCTTTGTTTAAGCAAAATTTGGAGAGTGTATATATGAAAGACAGTTCAGAGAACTGGGATGCACAAATTGCACCACTTAATTGGAAAAATTTCAGTGAGGAGCAAGCAATCGGTTAGACGATATAATTTTTTTCTTTTAAAAAGGAATTGGGATTTATTTTTTATGTAGAGATTTTTAAAAACAGTTTCATTGTATTAAATCTATATTTCATAGATACAGGCCCACCTAAGCAGCACAGTTATGATTTGAAGTGCCTTAGTCATTTAAATTGGTCTCTTTGTTTAAGCAAAATTTGGAGAGCCTATATGAAAGACAGTTCAGAGAACTGGGATGCACAAATTGCACCACTTAATTGGAAAAATTTCAGTGAGGAGCAAGCAATGGTCAAGAGGATATAATTTTTTTCTTTTAAAATGGAATTTCGATTTATTTCTTATTTTTTATGTAGAGATTTTTATAAACTGTTTCGTTGTATTAAATCTATATTTCATAAATACAAGCCCACCTAAACAGCACAGTGATGAGTTCAAGTGCCTTAGTCATTTAAATTGGTCTCATTGCCTATGGAAAATTTGGAGAGCCTATATGAAAGACAGTTCAGAGAACTGGGATGCACAAATTGCACCACTTAATTGGAAAAGGTTCAGTGAGGAGCAAGCAATCGGTTAGACGATATAATTTTTTTCTTTTAAAAAGGAATTGGGATTTATTTTTTATGTAGAGATTTTTAAAAACTGTTTCATTGTATTAAATCTATATTTCATAGATACAGGCCCACCTAAGCAGCACAGTTATGATTTGAAGTGCCTTAGTCATTTAAATTGGTCTCATTGCTTAAGGAAAATTTGGAGAGCCTATATGAAAGACAGTTCAGAGAACTGGGATGCACAAATTGCACCACTTAATTGGAAAAATTTCAGTGAGGAGCAAGCAATGGTGAAGAGGATATAATTTGTTTCTTTTAAAAGGAATTGGAATTTGATTTTTTTTTATTTAAAGAATTTCGATGATTTTAAACTATATTTCATCGAAAGCAGCACCACTTAAGCAGCGAAATGTTGACTACAAATGAAATAGTCAATGAGGTTTTTCTCTTTATTCATGAAAATTTTGCGATAAAATATAAAACATAGTGTAGACAACTAGGATCCACATTTATTTATCAAGTTGCACCACTTAATTGGGAAAATTTCAGTGAGGAGCAAGCAATAGGTTAGACGATATAATTTTTTTCTTTTAAAAAGGAATTGGGATTTATTTTTTATGTAGAGATTTTTAAAAACTGTTTCGTTGTATTAAATCTATATTTCATAGATACAAGCCCACCTAAGCAGCACAGTTATGATTTGAAGTGCCTTAGTCATTTAAATTGGTCTCTTTGTTGAAGCAAAATTTGGAGAGCCTATATGAAAGACAGTTCAGAGAACTGGGATGCACAAATTGCACCACTTAATTGGAAAAATTTCAGTGAGGAGCAAGCAATGGTCAAGAGGATATGATTTTTTTCTTTTAAAAAGGAATTTCGATTTATTTCTTATTTTTTATGTAGAGATTTTTAAAAACTGTTTCGTTGTATTAAATCTATATTTCATAAATACAAGCCCACCTAAACAGCACAGTTAAGATTTCAAGTTCCTTAGTCATTTAAATTGGTCTCTTTGTTTAAGCAAAATTTGGAGAGCCTATATATGAAAGACAGTTCAGAGAACTGTAATGCACAAATTGCACCACTTAATTGGAAAAATTTCAGTGAGGAGCAAGCAATGGTCAAGAGGATATAATTTTTTTCTTTTAAAAAGGAATTGGAATTTGATTTTTTTTTATGTAAAGAATTTCGATGAATTTAAACTATATTTCATCGAAAGCAGCACCACCTAAGCAGCAGAATGTAGACTACAAATGAAATAGTCATTGAGGTATTTCTCTTTATTCATAGGAAATTTTGCGATAACATATAAAACATAGTGTAGACAACTAGGATCCACATTTATTTATCAAGTTGCACCACTTAATTGGAAAAATTTCAGTGAGGAGCAAGCAATCGGTTAGACGATATAATTTTTTCTTTTAAAAAGGAATTGGGATTTATTTTTTATTTTTTATGTAGAGATTTTTAAAAACTGTTTCGTTGTATTAAATCTATATTTCATAGATACAGGCCCACCTAAGAAGCACAGTTAAGATTTCAAGTTCCTTAGTCATTTAAATTGGTCTCTTTGTTTAAGCAAAATTTGGAGAGCCTATATGAAAGACAGTTCAGAGAACTGGGATGCACAAATTGCACCACTTAATTGGAAAAATTTCAGTGAGGAGCAAGCAATGGTCAAGAGGATATGATTTTTTTCTTTTAAAAAGGAATTTCGATTTATTTCTTATTTTTTATGTAGAGATTTTTAAAAACTGTTTCGTTGTATTAAATCTATATTTCATAAATACAAGCCCACCTAAACAGCACAGTTAAGATTTCAAGTTCCTTAGTCATTTAAATTGGTCTCTTTGTTTAAGCAAAATTTGGAGAGCCTATATATGAAAGACAGTTCAGAGAACTGTAATGCACAAATTGCACCACTTAATTGGAAAAATTTCAGTGAGGAGCAAGCAATGGTCAAGAGGATATAATTTTTTTCTTTTAAAAAGGAATTGGAATTTGATTTTTTTTTATGTAAAGAATTTCGATGAATTTAAACTATATTTCATCGAAAGCAGCACCACCTAAGCAGCAGAATGTAGACTACAAATGAAATAGTCATTGAGGTATTTCTCTTTATTCATAGGAAATTTTGCGATAACATATAAAACATAGTGTAGACAACTAGGATCCACATTTATTTATCAAGTTGCACCACTTAATTGGAAAAATTTCAGTGAGGAGCAAGCAATCGGTTAGACGATATAATTTTTTTCTTTTAAAAAGGAATTGGGATTTATTTTTTATTTTTTATGTAGAGATTTTTAAAAACTGTTTCGTTGTATTAAATCTATATTTCATAGATACAGGCCCACCTAAGCAGCACAGTTAAGATTTCAAGTTCCTTAGTCATTTAAATTGGTCTCTTTGTTTAAGCAAAATTTGGAGAGCCTATATATGAAAGACAGTTCAGAGAACTGGGATGCACAAATTGCACCACTTAATTGGAAAAATTTCAGTGAGGAGCAAGCAATGGTCAAGAGGATGTAATTTTTTTCTTTTAAAAGGAATTGGAATTTGATTTTTTTTTTATGTAAAGAATTTCGATGAATTTAAACTATATTTCATCGAAAGAAGCACCACCTAAGCAGCAGAATGTTGACTGCAAATGAAATATTCATTGAGGTCTTTCTCTTTATTCATGGAAAATTTTGCGATAAAATATAAAACATAGTTTAGACAACTAGGATCCACATTTATTTATCAAGTTGCACCACTTAATTGGAAAAATTCAGTGAGGAGCAAGCAATCGGTTAGACGATATAATTTTTTTCTTTTAAAAAGGAATTGGGATTTATTTTTTATGTAGAGATTTTTAAAAACTGTTTCGTTGTATTAAATCTATATTTCCTAAATACAAGCCCACCTAAACAGCACAGTGATGAGTTCAAGTGCCTTAGTCATTTAAATTGGTCTCATTGCTTAAGGAAAATTTGGAGAGCCTATATGAAAGACAGTTCAGAGAACTGGGATGCACAAATTGCACCACTTAATTGGAAAAATTTCAGTGAGGAGCAAGCAATGGTCAAGAGGATATAATTTTTTTCTTTTAAAACGGAATTTCGATTTATTTCTTATTTTTTATGTAGAGATTTTTATAAACTGTTTCGTTGTATTAAATCTATATTTCATAAATACAAGCCCACCTAAACAGCACAGTGATGAGTTCAAGTGCCTTAGTCATTTAAATTGGTCTCATTGCCTATGGAAAATTTGGAGAGCCTATATGAAAGACAGTTCAGAGAACTGGGATGCACAAATTGCACCACTTAATTGGAAAAAGTTCAGTGAGGAGCAAGCAATCGGTTAGACGATATAATTTTTTTCTTTTAAAAAGGAATTGGGATTTATTTTTTATGTAGAGATTTATAAAAACTGTTTCATTGTATTAAATCTATATTTCATAGATACAGGCCCACCTAAGCAGCACAGTTATGATTTGAAGTGCCTTAGTCATTTAAATTGGTCTCATTGCTTAAGGAAAATTTGGAGAGCCTATATGAAAGACAGTTCAGAGAACTGGGATGCACAAATTGCACCACTTAATTGGAAAAATTTCAGTGAGGAGCAAGCAATGGTGAAGAGGATATAATTTTTTTCTTTTAAAAGGAATGGGAATTTGATTTTTTTTTATTTAAAGAATTTCGATGATTTTAAACTATATTTCATCGAAAGCAGCACCACTTAAGCAGCGAAATGTTGACTACAAATGAAATAGTCAATGAGGTTTTTCTCTTTATTCATGAAAATTTTGCGATAAAATATAAAACATAGTGTAGACAACTAGGATCCATATTTATTTATCAAGTTGCACCACTTAATTGGAAAAATTTCCGTGAGGAGCAAGCAATCGGTTAGACGATATAATTTTTTTCTTTTAAAAAGGAATTGAGATTTATTTTTTATGTAGAGATTTTTAAAAACTGCTTCGTTGTATTAAATCTATATTTCATAGATACAAGCCCACCTAAACAGCACAGTGATGAGTTCAAGTGCCTTAGTCATTTAAATTGGTCTCTTTGTTTAAGCAAAATTTGGAGAGCCTATATGAAAGACAGTTCAGAGAACTGGGATGCACAAATTGCACCACTTAATTGGAAAAATTTCAGTGAGGAGCAAGCAATGGTGAAGAGGATATAATTTTTTTCTTTTAACAGGAATTGGAATTTCATTTTTTTATGTAAAGAATTTCGATGAATTTAAACTATATTTCATCGAACGCCGCACCACCTAAGCAGCAGAATGTTGACTACAAATGAAATAGTCATTGAGGTTTTTCTCTTTATTCATGGAAAATTTTGCGATAAATTATAAAACATAGTGTAGACAACTAGGATCCACATTTATTTATCAAGTTGCACCACTTAATTGGGAAAATTTCAGTGAGGAGCAAGCAATAGGTTAGACGATATAATTTTTTTCTTTTAAAAAGGAATTGGGATTTATTTTTTATGTAGAGATTTTTAAAAACTGTTTCGTTGTATTAAATCTATATTTCATAGATACAAGCCCACCTAAGCAGCACAGTTATGATTTGAAGTGCCTTAGTCATTTAAATTGGTCTCTTTGTTGAAGCAAAATTTGGAGAGCCTATATGAAAGACAGTTCAGAGAACTGGGATGCACAAATTGCACCACTTAATTGGAAAAATTTCACTGAGGAGCAAGCAATCGGTTAGACGAAATAATTTTTTTCTTTTAAAAAGGAATTGGGATTTATTTTTTATTTTTTATGTAGAGATTTTTAAAAACTGTTTCGTTGTATTAAATCAATATTTCATAGATACAGGCCCACCTAAGAAGCACAGTTAAGATTTCAAGTTCCTTAGTCATTTAAATTGGTCTCGTTGTTTAATTTAAATTTGGAGAGCCTATATATGAAAGACAGTTCAGAGAACTGTAATGCACAAATTGCACCACTTAATTGGAAAAATTTCAGTGAGGAGCAAGCAATGGTCAAGAGGATATAATTTTTTTCTTTTAAAAAGGAATTGGAATTTGATTTTTTTTATGTAAAGAATTTCGATGAATTTAAACTATATTTCATCGAAAGCAGCACCACCTAAGCAGCAGAATGTTGACTACAAATGAAATAGTCATTGAGGTCTTTCTCTTTATTCATGGAAAATTTTGCGATAAAATATAAAACATAGTGTAGACAACTAGGATCCACATTTATTTATCAAGTTGCACTACTTAATTGGGAAAATTTCAGTGAGGAGCAAGCAATCGGTTAGACGATATAATTTTTTTCTTTTAAAAAGGAATTGGGATTTATTTTTTATTTTTTATGTAGAGATTTTTAAAAACTGTTTCGTTGTATTAAATCTATATTTCATAGATACAGGCCCACCTAAGCAGCACAGTTAAGATTTCAAGTTCCTTAGTCATTTAAATTGGTCTCTTTGTTTAAGCAAAATTTGGAGAGCCTATATATGAAAGACAGTTCAGAGAACTGGGATGCACAAATTGCACCACTTAATTGGAAAAATTTCAGTGAGGAGCAAGCAATGGTCAAGAGGATATAATTTTTTTCTTTTAAAAAGGAATTTCGATTTATTTCTTATTTTTTATGTAGAGATTTTTAAAAACTGTTTCGTTGTATTAAATCTATATTTCATAAATACAAGCCCACCTAAACAGCACAGTTAAGATTTCAAGTTCCTTAGTCATTTAAATTGGTCTCTTTGTTTAAGCAAAATTTGGAGAGCCTATATATGAAAGACAGTTCAGAGAACTGTAATGCACAAATTGCACCACTTAATTGGAAAAATATCAGTGAGGAGCAAGCAATGGTCAAGAGGATATAATTTTTTTCTTTTAAAAAGGAATTGGAATTTGATTTTTTTTATGTAAAGAATTTCGATGAATTTAAACTATATTTCATCGAAAGCAGCACCACCTAAGCAGCAGAATGTTGACTACAAATGAAATAGTCATTGAGGTCTTTCTCTTTATTCATGGAAAATTTTGCGATAAAATATAAAACATAGTGTAGACAACTAGGATCCACATTTATTTATCAAGTTGCACCACTTAATTGGGAAAATTTCAGTGAGGAGCAAGCAATCGGTTAGACGATATAATTTTTTTTTCTTTTAAAAAGGAATTGGGATTTATTTTTTATGTAGAGATTTTTAAAAACTGTTTCGTTGTATTAAATCTATATTTCATAGATACAAGCCCACCTAAGCAGCACAGTTATGATTTGAAGTGTCTTAGTCATTTAAGTTGGTCTCTTTGTTTAAGCAAAATTTGGAGAGCCTATATGAAAGACAGTTCAGATAACTGGGATGCACAAATTGCACCACTTAATTGGAAAAATTTCAGTGAGGAGCAAGCAATGGTGAAGAGGATATAATTTTTTTTCTTTTAACAGGAATTGGAATTTGATTTTTTTTATGTAAAGAATTTCGATGAATTTAAACTATATTTCATCGAAAGCAGCACCACCTACGCCGAATAGTTGGGACAGCCAAAGTTATATATTTTTTTTTCTCTTTGTGTTAAGAATTAATTTTTTTGAGCCTTTATGGAACTCAATTTCACTAATTTTAATGATATTGGACAAAGACGTGTATTTGCTCCACTTATATAGAATTTATCCGTATGCACCCCTTATATAAAATACATTTCGACCCAGAACAACAATTATTGAGGAGACTATTCTTTTTTCAAATAATAAAGAGAATCAACTGAATTTTATGACGTAAAAGAAAATTTGACAAATATGTCTATTTGGCCCAGTTATATAGAATATATTCGTATGCACCAATTATATAGAAATATTCGTATGGCCCATATACGTAACAGATTTTAACCCAGAAGAAATATCGTTGAGAAGACGATTCGTTTTTCAAGGAATATTTGGAATTTATTAAAAGGCAGGTTTTAAATTTATTTTAATATTAATTTTTTTATAGATTTTCTTCTCTTTGTCGGGGACCGTAATTTTTTTTCGAAATGAATTGGCAGTAAATTTTTTTTAATACAGAATTGTTTTGGCGCAGAGATTTCATATTTTTATGTTTTTCATTTAGCGTGGGATTGTGTTGATAGATATGAGAACGTCTTTGTCTGTTACTAGAGTCCTACCTTCATATTCTGCTATTCGCTGGGCCATTTCGAATATACGCCTGATGGTTTCGCTATGAGTGTCATTTAGGTCTGGTGATTCAAGTGGCGGTAGTCCTCTCTCTACATCAAAATAAGGGTACGATCTGTCCCCGACAAACTGCGCCATTACCCTTCGAAAAACAGCCACGGTGATTCTGGGTGCGTCTGGGTCTCTCTGTGGAAGAAATGAGGAATATTTTTATGAGTATGAAAAGTTAAGATTATGCAAATAAATATAATAATTAAATCTTGTTTGGTTCGCATTTTATTTTTTTCTCATTACAGTTTGTGCTTTCCTTATAAACTACTCATGGTTACATATATTTATTCGTTGTTCCATATTTATCTGCGTTTACACCTGTTGAATGCTATCCAAAACTAAAATTTAGAATAAATGCTTTACTGTATAAAAATAAACAATGTAGAGAATTCAAGAATTTCAAAACCTATTTTGAAGCACTTTTTGTTATACTTTAAATTCAGTCGCTAAAGCATTTTATTGTTAAAATTGAAGTATAGTTTTTATTTTCAATGAATTAAAAAAATCCTATACGTTTTTTTTCAATTAAAAAAATATTCTAATAATTTTCTTCGCAAACGAAAGTCAACAAATGTGTATCTTTATAATATAGGATTGTTTTAGTTAAAGCTGAAATTTTGAGGAGTTTGGAACATATTCTACTATTGCAAACCAAACAAAGCTTCATTTCTATGCTGTTCAAAAACTGCTTGAGGGAGGAAAATAATTAATGCTTTAGCCTGTAACTGTGGTTAATAATCAAACATAACTTTTGTTTTCCTTTGTAGTTAAATTAAAATTGTCGTGGAACACGTTTATGAACGAAAAACGGTTTAATACTGATTTCATCCAAGGCAAGACATCACGTAAAGTAATTCGTTTAATTAACACAGTGACAGTGTATCGAGTTCAAGTATTGAATCTTAGAATAGTGATTAGAACTAAGTATGCATTTTTGCGTCTAACCATTCCATTCGAATAAATGAATTTAAAATTTGAAGAATGTAATTTTTATAAGAATATTAATTTATTTTCCGTAGTAAAACAATGAAATTATTTAGTTACATTTCAAGCATACTAGATAATACAAATCAACAGAATGTTAACTCACTGAAGAATTTCATTCAAAAATATTATGTTCACATTTCAGAGAAGTTTTACTAAAAGAATTTTTTTTTATCAGGGCTGAACGACAAACATCCTAAAGAATCCAAAATTCGATATTTAATTCAAATTTGGTTCAAAAGCAACAGTTCAAATTTCATTTTTGTAAATTGAAGCGATTAGATCGCAAATGTGTTTTTTCTTAACTTGGAGAGCTCCAAACTGTGATTATTTTTCAAACATTGAAGTTATTTTCTTTGAAGGTCATGTTTTCTATTTATTTTTCTTTCATATACCAAAAGGTAAAATCTGAAGCAGTTACCTTAAATATTAAAGCAGCGTCACTTATCGTCGAAAATCAGAACTCGCCGATTTCTGAAGGAAACAACGAAAACAATTGAATTTTAATTCATTTGTAGTCGCAGAACCAATTCTAGGGACTTAAATTCATTTTCACTGTTTACAGTACCGGATAGCGAAAGTTTCAAATAACCTTTAAATTTGAATTGAAGTACAACTCCACATCGTTGCAACGAGCGCTAAATGCCTTATAAAATTATCAAGAAATAAACGTATGATAGGTAGGTACAGAGTTAGACGGATGGTACAAAGTCAATAAAATTGCTCAGCACTGCACAGTTTTATCAGACGTGAATTGTTTCTTTTCAATTTTTAAAAACGCGTCAACACTCCCTTTTGCAGCTGTCAGCTTCTCGAAATTCGAGTGTTTCGTATGAAATTTCTTCCCCGACAAAGATAGAGAACCCACGGTTTAAAATCGTTTGAATATAGTGGGCAAAGTAATGCTCCAGAAAAATGGTATGAATATCGTTGATCAATACATCCACCCTCCCAACGCAGTTTATATCTTATTGACTTTCTTGATTTTGTAAGACTTCTTTCAAAGGATTTAAATCGGTTATTAAAAAATATATTCTTCTGTGAAATATATCGGTTTAAATGGTTGATTGAGAAATCCGTAGGGACGTTAGAAAAATTATATTTATGTTTCCTCTTTGCAGTCATTTACATTTAGTGTAGATTTTAAAGATTATTTCAGTTTGAATATGTAATTTAAATTAAAACCATCATACTTTGTGACATATATACCATTATCACCAGTCTTTCTTTTCGAGATAATTTAGTTGTTGGTAATCAAATTCTACATTAACGTTTACATTAATTTTTAACAATCAAATATTCGTTTAAAATTATGTTATATTTGTTTAATATCACCTTTTAGAAACAGAGACAAGACACTTCAATAATTAATAAGTTACGCAACTGTAATAATGGGTCACAATAATGAAATGACCGGTCAAGGTTTCGTAAAATTGTAAATAATTTCATATTATCAAAAATCGGTTTACTTAAAATTCTATTCAATTGCAAATAAGGAATTAAATGTCTAATAGGAAATTGAATACAAGAAACGTTTTCACTTACATTTGTCACTTCCTCCCACAGACGGTTAATATTACTTATAATGGTATTAAAGATGTCCATGTCCTGTAAAGAAAAAAATAAGACCGTAAAATAACGTCTTAAAAAATCGTTATCTTTATAAAACGCATACATTAAAAACGTAAGTAGAAAAATTTACAGGTACAAAGATCATTTTAATATAATTACATTTTCAGTTTTCAGAGTGCACTTATTTCAAACGCATGACCGTAAAAAAGATATAAGCGAATATTTACTAATGAACAATTCCAATTTTATAAAACTACGTATGAGGAAGAATGCAAACATTTGTTTCACCAATTTGATCTCGCATTAAATTATTCTATAGCTTTTAATCATTTAGTAAAGAATTTGAGATTTCCAAATTCAAACGAATTTCTTTTACATCAATTTTGTTGTGCGTGTTCATTTGCATAGAAAATTTTGCATACTAGATGTGCTCTGATGAGAAAATAATTTTTTCTGAAATGAAGGCTAATAGATACTGAATATCTGCTAGTAGGACATTAAGATTTCAAATGCACACAAATAAATTGGTCTTTGCTGAATTGCTTTTAAAATTTTGCTTTCAATTATGATATGAAAAAGAATTACACGTCTTTGTAAATACCTCCATTTGGGACAAAATTCCAAATTATATCGTATGAGCTTCACCTATTATTTTCGAGATGTTAATATTCACAAAATGTTAATGATCTTGAAGTTCTCATTTAGAAAAATTCTGACAACTGTATAAAAATACCTCTTGCCATTTTCATGAAATGAACAGTTCGGTTACATTGTTTTATGAACATGTTAAAATTATTGTGCACATGTCACTATGCAACTAAAAAATGCATTTATAAAACTGAACCGAAATAGTGATTGCAAAATTGCTCTTTGATCATGAACTCGGTTTCCGTTTTGCTGTTATATACGAATAAAACAGTTTTGGAGGGTCTTCTGTCTCAAACGGGAGTTCCAAACTGGAAAGCGAATTTTCAACAAGAGTTGGCCAGAGAGAAAATATTATTCATACCCGATAGCTTTAAAAGGTAAGGCAAAGAATTTCTAAAACTGATTTGAACTTTGAACTGAAAATTTTTCAAAAAAATGTGATTTTATCTTCATAATATTCTGCTTTGATTTGTGTTAAGTATATTATAGCGTAAGAATACTTTATATAATTTAAATTTCTTTGAAACTCTTATACAAACACTGGGGTTTTTTTTTTCATAAATTTATATTCAATAATAAGCATTTCTAACGTTGGAGCCGTGAAGTCTTCTCAACTCAAGCTCCGATTGGGCTGAAAAAGACATGTTTCAAAAGCTAAATTTCCTGGACTGTTTAACCGAGACTAAGCGTTTCTAAAATTCGGCTTTTCAAATATTAACACAATGTGATTTTTATTCAATTTTTTCTGCTGAAGTGAATTGGGCATGTGTTACAGACTTCCTCACGCTAAAATTGGTGACCAGAATTGACTTGGCAAACATGTTTAGTGAAGAATTCATTTATCATTGTTTTAATCTTGACGAAATTACTGTACTGCTTGCATACATATGGACAGTCCATGCAATCTAAAGATATCAGAAACTGAATAACTCTGATGGCATGATTTTTACTGTAAAATTAAATTTGCCTATCTTCTTGCAACAACAAGTTATTGTCATCAGAGAAATGAAAAGATTAATAGAAAGTTAGTTCCAAAATTTTTCTAATAAAAGAGTAGGAAGAATATTGTACGATTCTCAACGTTTGAATTGTCGGGGAAGTAAAGAACCCCTTTGACATAGTTTCACGTAATAAAGTGCGATCAAAATTTGCTGAAATTAAGTACTTTGTTTAAAAATCGTGTATTGAATTCAATAATATAAGCACCATTCCAATAAGTTTCTTGTGTCTTAAAAGATTTGAGCGAATGCATCGATTAATCAATTTTATAAGCCCGCTGTAAACGTTATTTTACTTTCAATTTACATAAAAACACCGCTCCAAACTATTTGCTATTCTAAACAACTTTATGAGAACTATTGATTAAAGGTGTTTGAAGGGAAAAAAAAATGATAGTGCTGTACGTGCCAACTCGTCAGCATTTCCATTGTCTAAACATTAAAGCAAGAGAAAACTCAACCAAGGAATTTAGATGAAGTTGTCAGTTTGAAGCATTTTAAATGTTTGAAGAATGGTTGGTTCCCGAATAGCAACTAGAGAAGCAATTTTTTCAAAGTTTACTCTAGTTTACTTGCGCAAATGTAAATGGTGCGCACCGAGCACCAATGCAGTTATTCGGACTAGATGTAATTATTATTCTCCATCATGCTTTCATGAAATAACAATTTTTATAATCACAAATGATAAGATAATGGTTTAATACAAAGTCAGTCAAAATCGAGCATTATCGAACAGGAAATGCTTATAAGTGTCATGGAATGAACTAATAAAAATACATTTGGGAAAAGATGCAGTGGCTACACAATATTGTTTGTAAGCTAGATTCAAATATCATAAGAAAGTAAAATTGATAATATTTTTGAAAAATTAATAATTATTTTCTGAGATGAATCTTCGTTAACATATGATTTTGAAAATGAGAAGATTCTGGCAAGTAATTCTAAGCTTGTTTTTATTAGTAATTATCCACCTGTGTTGATCAAGTGATACGCCTTATATTTTTAAATGTTTAGCTTCAAGTAAACTGGAAATCGTAACTTCATGCACGATTTCCAGCATATATTTTTTAAGCAACAAATTGTTAGACATCCACGCTTACAAAAATGTTAATAATCTAGTATCAATTTGTTCATTAGTATATAACTCTTCCTAATAGTGTCAAAATCCTTTAACTCACAGAGGCCTTAGAAGCATTGTATTTGTGATTATCTATCTTCTGACTTTCATGGTGTTTTAAATCTTATCTCTTATTTAAATTTTATATATAATATTCTTCCTTAGGACAAAAGAGATGAAAAACCAGTAAGTATTTGATAGATAACGAAAACGCTTTGATCTACTGTTAAATATTGAATTTTTTAAAAATAAATATTTTAAAAATAGTTGAAATCTAGGAAAATGCGAGTGACAAATTAGTATTAATACGATTACTACTTTTTGAATTGCTAAAAATTCCATTTGTACCTTTCGGTAGTTTTTGCAAGGAAATGCCACCATTTTTCATAATATTTAAATAAATTCTAATCAAAATAAAAATTATCCCGGGATGTGCATTCCCATCCTCCAAAATATCTGAACAAAGAGAAGTAGCTTTGGGTCAAGTGATACGATCTATAGAGCGCCCACACATTTATTTTTAATAAAGAAGCGATGCACTAGATTTTTGAAAGTTTGTCTTGAAGAAACGAGAGAATACAATGTCTAAATGACATCTTTTTTAACTTATTAATTGATTATTTGATTAAATTTCAATCTCATTAATTAGAAAATGTGTTATAATTCTTGCAAATTTGAGAAAATGATGTTAAGATGTCCTAACACTGAGGTTAAGAGTACCGTTAAAAATCCTCGTTTCAATACTTCCAAAAATTTTCAGCAACAGTTTTGGGAAAATATAGATTTTGCAACAATGAAAGCAAGAGTCTTGGATTACAAAGACTATTCCTCATGTGAAGAGTATATTCAGCAATGGAATAATGAATTCATAAGGATGTCGATTGTTTCTCCATTTATATTTACCTCCTGTCACAGATAAAAATAGAATGGGACATGTTGAAGCTGAACCAAGGAGTGTATCAGTTGATGATTCTATTGCGAGTTTCCCACTAATCATAGAGAAGAAAGATCAAGAGGCGGGTGAGTCGATTTTACAGATATGTAAACAAATCTCCGTGTATGAATCAAATTTTGGCTGTCTTCAAAAGTAAGTTAAAATGAAAAGAATTTCGTCTTAAATGTTAGTTAAAATAGTCAATATAAAAAGGTGCAAAAGTGAAGAATTAATTATTATGTCAGAAAAATTGTGTGAATTGGATCAGAACAAGAAGATTTCATAGATTGATCATATTCAGAAGTAAAAATAATTCTACGCGAGTGGACTCGAGAATGGCAATGGTACCTCGAATAGTGCTCGAATACATTTAGTTTCACATTACGTTTTAAATTGTATAGGACTTATTCAAACGAAATCTTAAACATAATTATGCTGTAAAGAAGATGAATGGCCCACGATTCGAGATCAGGACAAAGGGTAATAGGGCACAAATTTCTGATATGCTTACCACCATTATCTAAACGCAAAAAAATAGTTTTAAAAAAAGTACTTGCTTCGAATGTAAATGTTGCCTACTAAATTAGAAAGATACGGAAACGTAAGACAATGAATGCCATATTCGCCCAACTTCTAAGTTACTATAATTAAAACATCTCATTCCCGGTTATATATTTTGAATATGCCTATCCCACATCCCTGAATCTTCAAAGATATGAAGTATTTAAAGCTTGAACATAGGGCAAATGTGTTATTCAAGCGTTCATGTGAAGTAATTTTTCTAATGATCTCATTTCAGCTGAACGGAACCACCAATTTTTTTGTCATTAATATTATTACAATTATATTAATACCTTTTCCCATGTTGAAATACATACCAAAATTTCAAACAATCAAACTCCTGCTTTTAAAGTGTATTCAGTAATGCATATCCACTGCAAATTTAAAGTAAGAAAATAAGTCTTGCAAAATTCACAAGTATTAACAAACCAGGTGACTTCCCGCAAGAGGAACCCTTTTCTCATATAAAAGCTCGTTCAGCTTAGAAATATAAAAACCAATTCCGTTTTCAATATATGTAAAGAAAAATTTTCGAATCTTGTTAAATTTTAGAAGCTTCCAAGTTTCAATTTAATCTCACGCCTCCGTATTCTTGACATGTATTAAACAAATAATAATCTATATTGGATACCAACAAAAGCACTGTACTTACAATGTCATCCAACTTAAGAGGGTTGTTTCTTCTTTTTTTATTTTTATAAGGCTTAAAGGGGGGCTCAGCCCTGGCTCTCTGAAAAGGAAAATTGAATATTTAACCGAGAACAAACATGGGCAAATACAAATTAGACTGAATAATAAATCTATAAATTTTATAATCTATAAACAAATTTAAATACGCATGTTATGGAAATGTAGAATTATACAGTTGAGTACTCCTACAAGACTATAGAGTGAGCAATAGGTCTCTTCGAATTTCTGATTCACTAAAGAAATGTGTTGGGTTCTGATCATTTTCCCCTCATTATCGTTTCCTAGAAGAAGTACCAACACCTACAATGAATCACACCGACATGAAGCATCAAGCACGAATTCTATGATCTTTAAAGATGAAATTGCACGCGCGCTGGCGCTCTACAGCCCATACCGTTTGATTTACAGTATATATGGAAGAATGTATATCTGCTTATTAGAAAACCTGGCATATATTACTTTGAAGAGTGATAATGTGCATTTCGTAGTGTTTCACAAATTTTAATTATAAAGTAACCGAAGTCTCAACAATATTCTACGCTCAATTCCGGAAATATTCTTGCACAAATTATATCTTGCATCTTTTCAAAAAATGCTTGTAAAAAATTGTCCTCTAGGAAATATTTATAGTCGTAAATTCTTTTTTAAAATTCAAAAGCTTTCTATAATTGTTTTCCTTAATTTACAACAATGGTTGGCTTCGAAAACGTTTCAATTTCAAGACAACAACGTTTCAAATTTTTGATCGAGTCATTTCATCCGATTTCTTATATTAGAAATCTTGTTCATGTTTACGCATTTTGTCAAAAGACGATAGGATCTTCGATAATCTCAGTACTTGCATACACACCGATAACAGCCAATCCGCAAATTTCATCGCAGAAGTCTGAATTTTTTTGTGAAATATAAAATAGTAAATTTAATCCATCTACTTCATTGTAACTTCGGGTCACCGTGTTCACAGGAATAGTGACAAACAGCACTGACTAGGATTATTGTACAATATATATTATGAAAGAACTTCAAAAGTTCTTTTTAGCGCTTCTAATTTCCTTTTCACATATGAAAATTGCTTTGTTGTTCTAAATCATAAGAGTTTGGCTGTTTTATTTCGGTGTTTGGCTGGTTAATACAACCCATATCTCTGTTGTATTAACAGTACGTTATGATTTTTTGGCATAAAGGCTTTCTTAATACACTGGCTAAAATATTTAACTGACATAATAATTGATAGTATAATCGTTCATATAAATTTGAGTTTATAAAAAAAATACAATTAAGACTAATCTTTTTATTTATTTCTAATAGCGGCAGTATACAGCTGTAATATAAGAAATCTTGTCAAAAGGGCAACATACGCTGCCAAGCTACTCGAGATAAGTAGGCATTGCAAAGGCAAGAAAATGTTCAAAATGAGGTTGGAAAAATAGTTTGCTTGTGAATACTCGTAATATACAAAAACGTCCGTATTTTAAGTTTACATTATTTTCGAAAATACTTTTTTTTTATAAGTTTGCCTTTTATTTCTATTACGTCCTTATAAAAAAAACTGCATGAATGTACCTTCTGTACTTTTAAAATTTAAATGAGTTATGCTTAAATGAAAATATAGGGGATCATATAGTGGATTGGAAGATATGAAGACTTGGAGAGAAATGCGTTTAGAAAAAGAAAAACCAGAAACTATCTACAACTGCAACGCGTTTGCGATATTTCTGTCCTTTCGCGCATGTATGCCATTGTAATAATATACATTTACATTTGAACAGAAAAATCGAAACATGGTGTTACTGATTTCCTGAAGGATAAATTTGTGAACAGTTTCAAATACTGGGATTGAGTTATGATCATGCAATGAATATATATTGATGGGAAACGATTCAAATTTTTATTCTTCCGATCATTTTTTTTTGGAATTCTGCTTTCTATAGAAGTAAAAAATATTCAGTGATTAAAATAAACCTTTCATTTCGGTTTCTTTTTGGTAAATTCATTTTCTTTGGCATGCAAACTTGTTTAATCATAGCCTATGATCTTATGTCTTCCTCAACTTCTTGTTTTTATGATTTTGCTGGTATACTACGTTTCTCTCACCATATTCAAGTAAATCTAATTTAAAATTTGCTTTCAAAGTTTTAATAAATATATAATATTTTTTAAATTAATACAAAACTGATTATCTTGTAAAAACTTTAATTTATAAGTACATATTGTAATAAGACAGAAAGGACTTTAAATTCTCTCAATTTCAATGTCCGGTCTAGAGACTGAAGAAATTTTAAAAAAAAAATCCTTCGAATTTCCATAATCCAAATTCACCGAACTGCTAAACTGAAAAAAAAGTACAAAAATTCGCCATTCTATAATTATTTTTTTTTTGTATTGTATTCAAAATTTACTGAAATTACTTTGTCTTATTGGAAGTATACAAAGAAAATGTATTATCTTAGAAAATTTCGAAATCCAGATTGAAAATTTTCCAAGTTTCAGGTTTCACGAAGTCCGAAAATTACTTTTTTGAATTACGCCTGTCAATAGCCGACTGAATTTGATAGATGAAAAAATTTGAACTATATGGATGAAATTTCATATACAACTTCAGGCCGAATTCGTAAATTCATCAAATTTTGAGCGAAAGCTATTCAGAGAAAGTTTGTCTGTCCAGCTGCTCCGAGTTGAGACGAACACGATGATTATGAAGTGTAAAAAGTATAAAATTTTATAAAAGCTCAATATAAAAATGTTAGTTCACAGGTTTATTAGTAAAACAGATTTGTATCATTCATCCAAATCTGAGTAAAGATTGGCCATTTATGTGCATATTTTTGTGTACTTAAGCATGAAATAACAACCGCTCCGGTGACAACTCACTGCTATGCCAGCGCAATAGCAGAACCGTTTCTATACTTTTATTCATATGAGAAAGCCTATTAAAAGAATTCCATTTCGTAATTGAGGCATGTGAAAATCCTTAAAAATCCTTAAAAGTGTGAAAGTGTTTATTTTGAAAATTTAGAGTCATTGCGGTACCTCAAAATGTACTCTAATATTTTTATAATTTTTATTTATCTTATCTTTACCAAAAAGCAAAAGGCTATTAAAAATTAAAAATCAAAAGATTTTGTAAAAACTTTAAAATATAGCAAAAATTTCAATTTTATGAAACTTTAACGTCCTTGTGGCACCTCAAGACCTACTCCAATATTTTTCATATTGATAATTTATTCCTTTTACACTAAAAGACAACTTTTCCACCCTATTGCAAATTAAAAATCAAAAATTGATTTTTTTTCGTTCCACCCTTTTGTCAAAAATTAAAATGCAATAGTTCCAGTTTCTTTATTCCTTTCTCGTGAGATTTTTTTACTAAATAAGCTCCAACGCAAAAGGACAGTTTTTTAAAGTAAAGATATGCAATGGCGCTAGAAAGTAACGTGATTAAAGGTTACGGATACTTATAAACTATTATCAATTCTATTATTATTTTATATGAAGCTAAATAGATTAAATGTATTAAGATGTGCTTCAACTTTTTTCATCACAATACAAGTTTATATAGACCTGAATTTCAGAAGACGTTCCTTAAATGCTGCTAAACAAAATAAACAAATCACTAAACAAAATCAGAAGACAAGAATCAGCACTAAACAAGATCACTCGAAATTTAATTGCTGCGGAAGTCATAAAAATGTAGATTTATAGGAAAATCTTAAACACTCAATCGTAATGAATAATACTAACTGCAGTGCTGATATAGATGTTCAAATATTTATACATTTTTCTGATATTATTAAAAAAGCAATCTCACCCTGACAACTCTTCGTTGTGATGGTTCAGGTGGTGACTGTGGTGGTTCAGGTGGTGACTGTGGTGGTGATTGTGATGGCTCATGTGGCGATTGTGCTGCCTCAGGGGATGGTTCTGGTATCTGGGGTGGTGCCTGGATTGCTTTATCAGCCTGAAAAGGATAACATTTTAACATACAGAATATCATTACTGTACCGTAAGAATGTAATCTTTGGCAGTTTGAAGCGAACTCAAAATATTTTTTCAGATGTTTTTCCATTCAAATGATCCCATTCTTATATTTTGGCACAACATTATGATTAAGCTTAGATATTTAAAAAAAATTCTACTTGGTATGAAAAAAGCACAGAAAATTAATGAGTCGATACAGTTTATTTGAATCAGGCCGGAAAGATCTGAACTTAAGTCGTCTTAATGGCATACTGCATGCTTAAACATACTATTTTAAGGAAAGCAAAGTCAGAAATTCAAGAAAATTTCTTACCGTATTGGCGGCCTTTTCTTTTATTCTTCTATGCAGGTCTCGATTCTCTGCATTCAAGTCATGAATACGCTGTTAAAGAGAAAAAAATTGTCTCACTTTAGCTTAGGAAATGAAATAAATATCAACGTAATGAATTTTATGAATTTAATGAAATGTGAACAGATTCAGACAAATGATACCATAAAGCAACAGTTGGGACAGCTTTGCATCATTTTTCTTTCAACACTTTGGTAAACTAGCCATGCCACGAAAAAGTTCAAAACTTTCATAATCAATTAATCTTGTTTTGCGTTGCATGGAAATATGAAAATTTCAAAAAAAAAAAATATTAGTGAGAAGTTCAATATGTCGCACTTCTACTACTAATCAAACATGCTCAAAAACATCGCGATTTGGATAAAGTGGACATGCAGTTCTACTAAAGAAAAATCCTAGTTTCAAAGTTGAATGTTTATCCAGATTTTTAATGCACCTTTGCCAAGTTGTATTAGTAAACCAAAATGTAAAATTTAAAATTAAATGATTCAAAAAAGAAGTTGTACTCTGGCTTAAACAAAAGAGTCATTTTTACTTCGATTTAAAATGAATGAACTTTACGAACCATTTAAGTTGACAACCAAAAATACTTGTTTAGCATATTGAAAGCATACGCGCTGATTAAAACTTGTAAGCATAAACTAAGCATTAAAACCTGCAAAAAGGAGTTTTCTCGAAATGTCTCCTCTGTATGATTCAATCTTGCGCGGTTTTATGGCTTAGTTCAAAATCTTACTAGAAAATTAAATATTTTTTTCTTAGACTTATAATAAAGCTGTGTGTGTGTGTGTGTGTGTGTGTGTGTGTGTGTGTGTGTGTGTGTGTGTGTGTGTGTGTGTGTTGGCGCTCTACAGCTCAAACCGTTCGATCAATAGCTACCCGCAAAAATCTTTGCATCTAGTGAAAGTTCAAAAAATTGTCTTTTCAATGATACCAAAGTTTTAAAATATAAATGAATTTTCTATTTTTAACAAATTTTTAAAAATATTTTAACTATTTTTTTCAGCAATTTATTGATATTCAACAAAATAAAATTTAACCGGCACGTGCAGGTTACCCGTCAAAGGGGAAAAAATTAGCTTTTATCATTATGTTGAACAAAATCTCAGATTAAAAGATAAATAAAATATTATTGGAAATTAAACATATAAAAGTGCAATTTCCAGCACGTTTCTTTACGAGTGAAATAAATACATACAAAAAATAACATTAAAGTTACAAAAAGCAAAAACATTGAAATTTTATCGTAGAAATTTAGAATCATTTAATCAAAAAAGACAGAAAAAATAGATATCATTGAAAGCCTAATTTCTTATTTGTATAATAGAGTTTGAAATGTTTTTGTGCGATAATACGCTCCGAAGAGTTTAAACAGATTTTTAAAAAAATCACGTGACTATAAGATTATTAGATTACGCATGTATCCATATTTAGAAAATGATTTTTTTTTACTCCTCACCTCAAAATCTCTTTCTCTCCCCCCTTCATTTTTCTTTCTCCCCATCTCAAAATTATTAAAATTCCGAAACCTTTTTTTTCCAGCTAGAGAAATTCAGAATTGTATCTCCCACATTAACCGAAGTTCAAATTAAGTAAATAATCAACTATTATTGCTAATTAAATACATAAAATTAATTTTCAGAACGTGTCTGTATGAAGTGAAAACTATTAGAAATATGGTATTTTCTAAAATGTAAATGGAGGAACCAATTTCTATGTTCTTTTGCAATATCTATATTACTAATTCAATGAAACAGTTTAAGATAAACATGGCTTAATATATATATAGAATAATCACTACAATCAGCGCCCATTAGCTACTTTAGGCTATGCATCTGTAAGCAAAACGATCTAAATAAACTAAATAATTATATTTTATGTAACTTGAGTCAAATACTCAATTGCTTTAAATTACGAATTAAAATTTTTTACCTAAGTCCTCTGCCTTTGAATAGTATTTAAAAAAATATTCTTCAAATATAAGTATTTAAAAATTGTTGAACTCCAATCAACTAAATCAATCAATAAACTCAAAAATTGATAAAATTTGAAAATCACTCTTCTATAAAAACAGGCGATTTTAAACCCCTTCACCGACAGTCTTAAAGAAAATACGCAAATCTTCTGCCAGAGTTTCTCGCCAGTGTTTGTCCTATGATTATGAAAATGTTAACTGTTCTAAAATTGATATCAAAAATTTCATAAATAGTTTAGATTTGATCACAAATGATAAACATTTATTTAATAGTTGAAATGTCAGGAGTAGTTTGCAGAGTATGATTCCTTAGGACAAAAAGAATAAAATTTAAACTTCATAATTTTTTCATAAGTGCATGTATTGACTGAAATGAAATATAAGATAATATTGATATTATATACTTAAGATGTTACATAAATTGCGAAAATTATTCTGCACTGCACGTACAACTTCAATGCCGAAAAACTCTGCTTTCAATTCTCATATTCAAAAAAGACATGGCTGTTTTCAGTGAAAAATGTTTTTATTTTAATGGTAGTTTAACATTTCCACTCTAAATTAAAGTTGAAATTTTATGGGCGCTGACAGAAAAAGAAAGAGAGGTATATGATACAATGAACAGAACTGTTTAAGGCCTACACAATAGTACGACTGAATTATATAACTATCGAAATCTGAAACTTAAAAATATTTTGCAAAATGCTATTAAGAGACCAAGTTCCATAAAATATTTGATTGTCAATTTTATTAATCATTAATGTTGACGAACCGGCCGGCTAGTCGCCAAAGACGGCTAGTATAACAAATGCTTCTCGGGAAGAATAGCTTACAGGGAAAATTTTATGGGAAGGTAATTTTTAGTAATAAGGAAATATTTTAAATCAAATGTCATTTCGCAGATTTCTAATTTCGCTGAAAAATACTCTTGATCGTTGAATAGCAAAAGAATATTTAAGATTTCCTACACTGTCAGTTACTTCTGTATGTTTTTGAAGATTTTAAAAGTTATTATGCATTCAATTCTATTCATATTTGCAAATGTAAGAAGTTTTCGAGGCTTTTAGTTTTTAATTCTATAAAGATAGGGAACAAGTAAAAAATTGCAAATTAGATTTATCTTTCACTTGTGAATAACATTATGGATCCGATAATTCAAATTTATAAAAAATCACTTTTTTTTGCTTAATGAAATGAGCTCTAAACAGATAAATGAAAAGCTATTTCCACAAACTCTGAAGACATTAGCAAATGAAACATTATTACACGAGTTCAAAACATGAGACTGGGTGTCTTTCTCTCGATTTGTTTTTTCTAAACCAAAGTGTGTGTTTTTTTTTAAATCATCAGCCAAAACTGACTTTACTCATGGGAAAGGCATCTGAGCTCAATCACGTTAAGAATATTTTTAAAGAATAAATTTTCCATTGATATTCTGATGCTATTCATAATGTGAATCTTCAAACCTTTCATATTTAATTACTTTAATTTTCGCATTTATACTCTTGAATTCAAATTTAATACGGTATATTGCACATAGCACAACTTATTTAATCTTTCCAAATAATAAAGTAGCAATACGTATCATTAAAAAAAATTACGGATCAGAATTTTTTTACATTAAATTTAGTGGAAAGACGTTTATCTTCTTAGCAAGATGTTTACAGATTGGCTTATCTGCAAATTGCGAAGTGATGAAATATGTCATTCTTCACCGGAAAATGACTGGATATAACGCTGTAGAATTTGAGTTACAACTTAATTGGTAGATAATTAAAAAAAATTGTTCTATATTTTGGATTATTTAAATCAATTTTGGCGTTTTTCTTCACTAACTTTTTGGTATATTATTACCGATATTTTATTTTTACCTTTTCAAATTCAAAGACTACACTTTTCAATTATAGTAATTTTTTTCGGTATAATCTTCTAATTATCAAGAATTTTCGGATTATATGAAAGCAACCGCCTTTTAATAACAGCTCGTATCTTAAATATTATTTTTCGACATGCATACTAAGTTTATAGTAAAAATTTATAATTATGATGTTGTACATTATAAAAGCAGTTCCGAGTAAAGCCATACCATGAGACCTGGAAATTTAATAACACAACTGAAAAATAGAAAACTTACGACGTATCTTTTTATACGATATATGCTTGTTGATAAAGAATTTTTGTTGAATAAAGCAATTTCCCTGTTGATTTTCGATAAGGAGATAAATAAAAACTGAGCAAAGTAGTATCTTCAATGAATTGCTATTTATTTATCGACGCTTAAAGATGTAAATGGAATTTCTCTTCATCGAATTTCTCACAACGTATGAAACTAAACATATAAAAGTAGTTTCAAACGATGAATTTTAGTTTTACAGTTCTTGTTTCTCGCTTAGCGTTAAACGAACCCGAGAGCTTTACAGATCAAGAACCGGTGATCAATAGCAATTCAAATATCTCAAATAGGAATAAGAACATTCTTTCACTGTCAATCTGAACATATGTGACTGTCGTATTTCTTAAATGGTGAACGTGAGTGAGCGGAAAACACTAATTAAGGGTAAAGTTCTTGATCAAGTGGATAATTTTAACGATTTATTTTAGAGGTGCTAAATGCTATATCGCAAATTAAGATAATTGTGGCAGTTTTTGACCACCACATGAAGAACTCATAATAGTGTAAAACTAATCTTATGCTACATAATAAAGACTAATGGTATTATTTTTCCAACAATGCGGATTTCAACATTACCCATTCTCCTGTAATTTAAAAACCTTCACAACTTATTTAAAAAATAATTCAAACAATTAAATTCCAACTACTTTAATATTTTATCAAGGAGTAAAATGGTGGTTATTTAATGTAGTTTAAAATCTTCACTAACTCCTAGACCTTTGTTTTTTTTTTAAATTGTCCTTTTAAAATATTTCTGGAAACATTTCATTTGTTTAAAATGAATTCTTTCATTTTAAACAATAATTTTTCATTTAATTAGAATTTCAACATGGTTTTGATGCTATAAGTTATCTCCCTAAAATCGTATAGTAAATATCTTGACATAATAAAATATATGATATTAAAATATTTATTAAATTAACTATACAGTGACATGAAATTTCATTTCCGCACTTTTTTTCACCCCTCATTTTAATGATTTTGGCAATAGCCTTCATAAAGAACTGCTTAACGATGTAATACGTAATTTTACCTCATTGTTGGATGTGAAATTTTTTTTTTCATTGCTGAAGAAAAGAAATATGCAAGAATTATTGGCAGAAATATTCGATGATTTCTGGAAGAACAATAGAAATATAAAGCTAATGCTTCAAAATTTATATCGGTATTTGATTTTCGAAAGCTCTTTTCGTGGATGAAAAGCGGATTATTTTAACTGCCCCGAAACCTTCATTAAATAATTATCAGCATTTGTGAAGAAAAAAAAAAGATTTTATCGCAAACAATATCTAGGAGAGCTGATCAAATATCATTTGATCAAAGTCTTAAAAATCACTCGATTTTTTTAAAACTGAAAGGACATAACACTAAATGGATTTTGTGCATCATAATATCCTGTACAAATGATTTTACATTAGATAGATTACGCGTATAACTATTTTACTTCAAAAATACAGATATATATTAGTTCATTTGATATCAAATGCACTTATCCATGCACGTATATTGTATGGCAATTATCGGATATTTTCAAACTAATCTTTAACATACACTGGAAGGTTAAAAAATAAACAGTTTTAGAGATCACCGAGAACAAATGTTTCGAATATAAAAGTCATGCACCTATTGATAATTCCACATATCCTTAATTAAAATGAAATCGTTAACTTGAATTACCTGTTGATATTGCTCTAACAGAGCATCTTTCTCTCCAATCTCCCTTTTTAAAGCTCGATTTGCCCTCTCCATCTCTTCCAGACGTCTCACCAGACGTAGGTGCTCCTTAAAGAAAAAAGAAAATATTAAATCAACATCTTTCGATTACAACAGCACAGATTCAAAGGATTTTTTTTTTCAAAATTTCCTAAATCGCTAGGTTATTTCGTCTGTTTTTTAAAAATTAAACTGAGTTTTAAATTTTCAATTCTCGAAAACATTGGACTTTGATGAGGATATATTTGGATTAGCAACACAATTACCTCAAAATAGATTTCATTGAGTTATTTTTAGCCAAAAGAAACATATTGTCTAATCCGGATATATTGATATCAATATTTATTGAAAGCATGATTTAAGTACTTCCGAAACTTTTGTCATAAAAAGTATCAGTAGCATTTTTGAGTCATTAAAGACACTTTAATGACTCAGAATAATCTACTTTTGCAACAATGCTCTGAAAATTTATGATAGTCACAGCTAAAGTATTCCTAAATATACGGCAAACGGTAAAAGAAATGAAACGTGGAAAAACAACCATTTTCAGTTTACCTAAATTAAAATAATGAAGATGTATGTATTATTTAATGTTCCATTTTAGCTTTTAAATTCTATTAAAATGTCTTATTTTGAATTACGACAAATTTAAAATGGCTGAGAAGCTAAAAGAACAAGCTGCCATATAAAAATTTAAACGAATTGTTGGCGCGTGCGCGTATGTGGTTTGTGGTGTGGTGTGTGCGGGTGTTCATAACGCCGAAATGATAATTCAATGTATCACGTTTGGTTTCAATCAGAAAACTTAAAAATTTAATTCAGAAAATTTATTTAGTGATTTATGTAATGATTTTCGCCCTTAGTTTCGTTTCTAATGATTATAGAAATATAATTGTACAAGAGCAGATTGCCATCATAACGAAATTTGTTTTGCTTCTGACTTGGATTTCTGGAGGTTCAAAAATTTAAATATTATTCATTTTTCAAAATTCTAGCATTGGTCATTCTAATATAATACATTTATATATTTCAAGCGTTTTGAGGTCATTATTTAAACAAATGGATCAAATTTAGATGATAAAAATTCCCCTGCATCTATTTTTAAATGCCGTTCAAATTGACTCAATTTTTCGATGATTCTGTCGGTTAAACAATAAAAATTTACCCTGAAGTAGTTTTTTTCACTGATTTCGCAGAAGTCAAATTAGAAAACTAAGAATCGTAAAAATTTTTCCAGATAAAACAGTTGAGTAGAAGCGAAAATATACCGAATTTTTTTAATCATCGTTTGACAACAACTTATATTTTCGGAATGTTTACAGATCTTGACGGGTGGAATGTTTGCAACGGAATATTTCTTTTAATTTAGATACTTTGAGCAAAATGATTTTAAATTGCAGATTTTCTGTTATAAACTAGCTATAAAGCAGAGGTGCATTGTTGCAAAATTCAGCTTGTTCAAAGTATCTGTGCAATGGTATAAATAGCAATAGAATTACAACATATCATAGAGTAAAACCACTTTTCGTCTGCCAATTACGACATTTTATGCCATTAATATGCTGTGCTCTAACAATCGTATACCGTTTAAACTTAAATATAGCAGCAAAGCAGTAAGCATTTTAAGACAGCTTATAATTATGTAATGAAATACATAAATAACTTTTGAAATTTTTTTATTTCGTTTTTATAATGAGAGATTCACACTAGTAAGATATTTTGACTGACAATTGTAGATTTAAAAGTAGTGAAATAATCAGTTGGGTATAATAAATTCCGATTGATATAAATAATCAATTTTTAGACATTTTAAATCAGTATGTTAATTTTCAATTTCTTTCTAAAATACACATCTGCTGACAAATATACATCTGAATTAAGTATCAGTTTTCAATCATTTATTAAAAATTAATGACAGTTCACACAATTTCAAATCATTTATATTAACTTTCGTAATTAATATAATTGAGATTTCCTTTTTTTTCTACTAAAAATACATAGGCATTGGATCGCGAACGACACGAGCTGGAATCTCGTAGTAATCCTAAAAGAATCAAGTGTGGTTCTTGGGAGTTAACGAATGAAAAAAGCAAGACTTTGAACTTTAATGGCACAAACGCCAGTCTTACATCTGATCTCAATAGAAAGTATTTATTCTGACCAAAATTTAATATCAAAAATTACAGATAAGAAAAAACAGAAGTATGAAAGAAGTTTAAGGAAATGAAGAATAAATCAAATAAGTCTGATTAAACTGATGTCAATAAGAAAAGTTTTAGAGAAAAAGGAGGATTGCACAGTAAATCTTTCAAGTTGCCGACCGTAAAATACTTCATTCTTAAGTTAAAATCATTCCAATCTGCTAAATAGGTATAACGGATAATAAATACTGTCGTCTGACAAGGACACTGACGGTAGTTTGCCTTTTAATAAAGGATTATATGCAAAATCTGTGTGGAAAGTTCTTAATCTTTTATTGCAATTTTACAAATAAACGTGAATAAGGAAACGCCGCAACTGCCCTTACAACGATGCTGCTCTTGTAACCTGGATATGACAGCCATATTCTCCGCTTTCTTTACGAGTGATTGAATACTCATGGCCTGAGCTTTATTCATTCGAGATGCTCCCCCAAATGCGTTTGTCGAAAAGGGAGGGTTTCTAAGAACATTCAAACGATGTACGAGCGAATGAAATAGCTATCAGCTTAATGGCGATCTTTTGTATACCATTCCCTTAAGAAATTTGTTTCAAACATTTCAGAACTAATGAATAACCGTATCCTGATGCGTGTAAAAAGGGTACGTTACAGCTTTTCGAATCTGTATAAACAATTCATTCTTTATAAACCTTACAAAAAACAAAAGATTTTAATGAAAGTATCTACTGACTGCATGTAATAATCGTACCTCAATCAATGATTAAAAACGGTAGCAGAACCAACACCTTTCGAGCCATCTGTAAATGATTGGTTTGTAATTATTATATGTATTATTTGCCAAGAAAATAACTTAATAATTCGAATCTGATGTTAATTTAGAAATCTTCATAAAAATGATCGATATTCTTTTTGCCCAACGAATAGCCTTTTCTTTTTGTAAAGTTCCGACATTTCCCATCAAAAAATATTACGTTAAAGTTATTTCATTGTATGTCCATATAATGGATTGAAATGTCCCGAATAAAGGAATTAGAACTCTACCATGCATAGGTTTCTAGCATTTGCCTTTTATTTAAAAACATTTGAGAGAAAACTTGCCATGCAAATTGTTAAATAGTATTTTGCAAATGATATATAGATTATTTGATAGATTCGCGATAAGAAAATCCGAGTCGTAAAATGATGTATAGGATCCTATATCTGCAAGTGATTTAAAAGTGTATCCTATACATTTAAAAGTGGAATGTATAGGATCCACTTTTAAATCACTTGCAGATATAGGATCCTATACATTCAGTATCTGCAGATTTAGAAGCTGAAGCTATAGTCGATGTGATAAAATAAGACTAATATTAAAGACTATTGAAAATCTGCACTCCAAGTAGTATTCGCAGTACTTTCAGATGATTCGATTATTTTGGTACATTTTCCTTTTAGATTTAAATATTAATTTTTCGTCAAAGCAAAATATAATACCAAAAAATCAGGCTTACCATAGGTACATTAGTACGACATCTATGATAAATTTAATGTTGAGAATGAAACCCAAGTATTTTAGAGAAATAAAAAAGCGGTTTTTTTAGTAAAGTAAATCCGTGGAAAGGATTCCAGTTAGTAAAGTTTTTCGCTTCTGAACGCAACTGACGTTCAATAAAATTCATCGATTCATATTCATAATCTATTTGAAAGTCACGTATTTATAATAAACCGTCCTCCAATTGCAGTAGTTGCGGAATAATGCCTTCTAATTTGATAAATTTACAAATTCACATGCTTCCCTGAAACTCCCTAATATTAATCCCCAATTATAATTAAACCCTCCCTAATTATAATTTATTTATAAAAGTTGGTCAGTTACCTAGAAAACCCAATCAATACAAACTCTAAAATGCCACATCGTCATGCTCTGTCCTGTCCTAAATTTTATTCTAGTTGGAAAAAATCAGAAAGTGCCTTTTTCCACAAAAGAATGTCCAAAGACGTTTCTAGCATTAAAACATCAGTGGTGCCTCTGTCACATCGAAACCCATTTTGAAAATTTGATTAGAAACCAGATTTTTCAATGCAGTGTATGAAATGAAAGTTAGCCTTTCTCACCATTCAGGTTTCATAAGTAACTTGTTAATGCAAATGTGTACGGGGTACTTTCCATGATCGGGAAGTCGAATAACATTGCTCTGCGCCATACAACTGGTAAATAATTTTTAGACAAATTATATAAAACTTTAAAAAAATGTCAGAATAAATTATTCAGAATCTTGAATAAATTATAATTTTTTTTATCTGGGACAGGGTATGCTAGGTGGGATTTGTTCATATATTTTAATTTCAGCTATAGTGAATATCTTTATTTCTGAGTTTGAAGACCTAAAATACAGACACGTCCTTTGTTTATTATACATTCTTGGAAAAGTATTCTATGCTAGACATTTTTTATTAAAAGATTCACCTATGCGTCTCTACTGTGCGCTTTATTTTCAGCATTTTTTTCATTAAAAACAAGAATCGATACTAAATGGCTTATTTTATATTTCCCCATATTGCCTTTGATACCATCTTATTTTAAATTCTATTTAATGTTATTTTCAAAAACACTCATTTTAATTTGACGTTTCTTTCTGCTAGTTACTACTTGATATTGCTTTAAGAACTATGCAATCAGTTACCGGTTAACGATAATAGTAATTCTAAGCTTTAATTTACCATTTTCGGCGTATATGTCGTCCCATCATGGTTTCCGAAATTTAGGGAATTTACCCAACGTTTTGGGAATGGAGTTTTCAGCAGCTGTTAGAATATGACGTGTTACAATTTCAGTAGCTATGTCAATGTTAATGTTATTTTCCCCGGACCATGACTAGAATCATTTCTGGATTAAACTCTGAACGCAAGCTGGAAAGTGAGAAGTTGCCCAACCCTCCAGCACTGCTTCCTTATTTCCTAGAAAATGCATCACCTGCCAATAGAGGCTAAAAAACTGGCTTCGCCCCCTACTAACCGATTTAAGGAGCAGCAGGGACAAAAGGAACAAAGAACCGCGATCCTACTTTGGCCATAAAGCTTCGCCATCCAAACCTATATTAAATAGAAGTTAAACAAAAAAAGAACGCATATTATGCATGATATGCCAACTTAATTTATAAAGTTGGAAAACGCTGAAGATAAAAAGAAAAGGAGAATCGCTAGAGCAACTGGAGGACTTGGCACTAGTGCTTGCCAAAGAACAACAAACCTCTTGGGATACAAGAAAAGATTTCTGGGAACTCAGTACGAGGAATCCACTCAAAAGATAAGCTCCCGAGAGAGGGATTAGCAAGGTGTTATATACAAGTTAAATTCCAATATCTTTGGAGAGAGATTTCATTTACCCCGTAAAGAAAACATTTTCGTTTTTTTTTTCTTTTAAACTTTACTGTCTAAACCCTGTAGCGATACATTAAAAGAGAGAAATCATTGTTTCGCTTTTATAGCTTTATTATAATTTATTCTGAATTTCACTTAGGTAACATTCATAGTGACTCCGTGCGAGTAAGTATTCTCTAAAAAAGCCAAAAGGGGGAATACAGGATTCTTTTAGATTCCATTTAATATAATAATAGTTAAATATTGCACTCGAGGAGAGCAAATACATAGCCGCAACTCTAAACTGAAGACTTGATTCTGGAGTAAACAAGAAAAAGCAGACAATTCACGATTTATTAATGGAAATAGTAATACGCTTACTTTATAGAAGGGATGGAGAGTCTTTCCGTAATACCAATGAAAAAAGCTAACTGGATATCTACATCTACATTCTTTACCATTTAGGTTTTAAAAACTATGAATAAAATCTGGTCTTTTAACACACTGAGCTTATGGAAGTTTTAGGATTCTTAGAGATGTCTTAACAAAGCTATACCATCTTCGATTAGTAATAACCACTACAGTCTATTCTAGATTTCCATTTAGTTTACATGAAAAATTTTAAAATTTGATCCGATGATTCCGTTTTTGACATCTGGAAAGGGAACAGGAAATTTGTACATGCTTGTGTCGAAGACTAATTTATTTTTCTTTTGGAGGTCATACGATCAACATCTGTTTAACAGAAGATAAAATATTAGAAAAGTAAACTTGTCTCTTGTCTAAATGTCGGCGTAAAGAATGCAATAGACAATATTTTGAAAGAATTAAGGAAATAGCCAAAAAATAATCAGTTCTGATACAAATGATAATTTTATGCCAATTAATCTTCAAATAAAAATTCTTATATCGTGTAAGTCGTGATGTTGACAAAACTATTCTTCTGCCGAAGGTTGAACATAAAAGCTCGGAATTTTTTTTGTTAAGTTCCGATCCAAATTTAAGTCTATTAAACCGTTTTCAATAGAATCTGCATTACAAGAGTTGAGATTCAGCAAGCTCGAAACATTTCAAAGGTGTCACCAATTAATGTGAAAAATAGTCGCAAATAACCATTTAGAATACGCACTTATATTTCTAGGAATCAGTCAAGAAATTTATATATTGTTATTGAGCAAATGCCAGAAAAAAAAAAGAAAAAACGCAGGTATCTATCCATATATAAACGAAAAAGTTTACCTCACAAACCGAAGTTTAACGATTCTTAAAATTTTACCGTTCATTTATCATCCTCGTCAGTGCTTAATATTCCTAATGCACGCGTAGAAGATTTTGTCTCGAATCTTCCTCTTATGAAAGGTCTCAAATATCTCAAATAAAAGATCTAAAATAAAATTTATGATTGTTCAAGACAACTTCTTTGGTACAACCGAATTTCCAAAAGTGCTTCAATGGATTAAAATAATGTTTGACTATGGTATATAAATCTTCCCCAAATTAGAATGAAATCTTTCAACCTTTGTATTCAGAAAGTTAAATTTCTGCAGTTCCCCTAGAAGGAAAAACGTTTATCGCATCTCCATAATCAACATGAAAAGGATGCTATAGAAGGCAAATCAAGATGACCAGACTTTCAAAGATCCTCAAAGTGAAATCAAATCCCCAATTATTGCACTGAGTAATGTAAACATCCCACCTAAAAGCAGAATGGACTCAGAAACAGTAGTATAGTCCCTCCCACCTCCACTTGGGCGGTATTGCTATGCTTCCTTTTTGAAATATTCCTAATTCATTTAATTTAAAACCCTTTTTTCATTTTTATCATCCTTCAGTTTGCTACAGTTTCGCTTTTTTCAAAGATTTTTTTTAAAAAATTCGATATATTAGTGATCCATTGTATATTTGAAGATCGCCAATCATTTGCATATGCTTCTCAGGGAATCTATCCGAGAAAGATAGTATTAATAGTCGGTTAAAAAGCGGTCATTAATTATCCACGACAGTTACCCATTTGAAATTCGATGTCATAGGTAAAATTCCTATTTTTCACAAGCTGCAGCATTTTGAAATTTATATTCTTCAAAAGGAATTTTCTGAAATTTGGCATGCTATTTTTTTAGAATTTAATTTAATATCAGCAAAATTATCCAGATCTTTGTCATCTGTTAAGTGGCTTACCCTTCCATAACAGAGGAGATGTAACGCTCATTATTACAACAAATATGAAAAATCCATAAAATTTTTGATTGCATGAGATTGGAAGTAATCCCTTCCATGCCAATTACTCTAACAAATCAACGATATAATGTTTAGAAATTTACCGCCTTTTTTTTCTAGGGATAGATGGAAGTTGGGAATAAGGGTAATTAGAAGATAATCGAGTATTGAAACCATCACAATGCAATTTTTTTTTATCTCTTTTTGATTGGGAGTAGCAGATGTGAAAGTTCCAATCCTAGTTTTTGCTTTCCCATATGAACCTACTCAATTGCGATATCTTGCATCTGATTGAATCAACCCTTTCACTTCTATTCCGGCCATGAAGTCGGATATTAATAAGCCAATTAGTTAAAAAAAAAGGGGTGCAGGATGTAAAGCACGTTATTAGTAAAGATATCTTCGATTTACATTTCGAATTCCTCATTCTAAAACGGGACCGACACTCAAACGAGGCATTAGTATAAAGCTTGCACGGCCTGGTAAGAGAGTTAAAGCATTCTATGCGTTCTAATATTGCTAATTATATAAAATGAGCCCCCAACACCTTTATTGTCATTACATTTGTAGAACATTGAAAAGGGTTTGTTACTATGTCTCAAAATACGTGCATACAATAATAATGCTTATACTAAAAGAGAATGAAGTATTTCCGCTTTTCATAAAACATGGTTTATTTCTAGTTATAATTTTTTAATGTAACGAATTAAAACCCGCTGGTTATATTTAAATTGCCTGTAAATATAATTAAGTAATTTCACAAATGTTTCGTAATATTTCAATTGATTTTTTTAAAATAAAAACTAGGTAAACTAATCTAGTGGGTAAGCTTATAAAAATGTCAAACATCAGAAGTCACAGTTGTGCAACTAAAAAGGGAAATTATTCTATATAAATTCAATGCAAGTTAGATTCAACCCTATCAAATCTTCCGAAGCTGTAGAAGGTTAAGTTAATTATTTTGAATGTTTAAAACTGTTCAATTGAATGAATATAAGCCACTTCAAAGTAATTGAAATTCAGCCCGCCCTTTCAATGTATTGTACATATTTACAGAGGTAAAGTCAAAAATATTTAATAAAAGACTAAATAAAGTTCAAGATTTGTTTAGATATTAAGGGATCTTTATTTCAATTTAAATTTACATTATATATAAGAATTTAAAGATGTATTGCTAATTGCAAAAACAAAAGTTCGTATTATATAGGCTATAAAATTTTATAGCACAATTGGTTTCCATTCACAAAATCAACAAAGAGGAAACAATGACATCGAGAGCATTTCTTCTTTATTGTTTTGAGATGCATTTACAAGTGTAAAAAAATGGTAGCAAACATTTATATTTCTAAAATAAAAGTTCAAGACATATATATATAAAATAAAAGCTCAAGACATATATTTCTAAAATAAAAGACAAGTTTTAAGACTAATTAATGACGAACAATTCACACATACCGGTCCATGTATCGACTCGTCTGCAAAGTGAATTCTCTTTGCTCCTGCACCTTCTGCAAGAAAATTAAAAGGAATTTTATAGCTCACCTTGGAATATCAGAATAACAATCAATGAAATAAACACAAGCATATTGCCAAGCGTATTCTAATATGAAACCGATCAAAATTTTATGTGTTGTGTGTATTTGTATATACAAACCACTTATTCGTATATTACGTTTCTTACTGCACAAGTAAAACATTAATTGATAAGCAAATCTATTTTTTTAATTTGAATTTCGCCAATATTCTATATCAATACATGAATTTCCAACGATATTAAATCATTCGGACTTTGTTGCACTCCTGTAATTCAACAGTTTTCCTATTGCTGCCTCAATTATTCGCCCACAAATTTAATATTTTCATGGAATGAACTTTACAATCTTTTGCTTCAAACCTTGTTGTGTCTTCAGTATAATGAGTATGAGGACTCATGAAAATGAATTTGGTTAATGAACATTTTCCTTTCACGCAACACGATTGATATCGCTAATATAAAGAGGATTTCCAAATACAGTCTATTTTATGTAGCTTCCATAAATTGAAGCTAAAACCAATTAGAGTGTTTTAAAAGCACCTCTTTGAACTAACGGAACAGAAACGTTCTCCATCGTAAAAAAATTGGGACATTCGAGATGTCTTACCAATAGATTTCTTTCAATTAATTTTAAGTTGTAAAATCAAGTATTAATCTACTGTTCGATGTTCAATATTAGAATGCATTAAAAAGAATGTTTCTTCAGGTAATCATTTTTAATTTCAAATAGAAAATTATTGTGCAACTGCATATCAAACAAATCTGTGCACATATTCCAAGTTCAGAAGATGAATTCTTTTTAAGTATTACTGGAACAAAAAGGTACGAAGAAATATGAAGTGGCATTTTTCGAATAGAAATCATTCTTGAATCAGTTCTCTTCCCCCTCCCCCAAGGAGCTAAAAATAGGTTTTAGAGTTGCGAAATGCTTGTAAATAAAAATTTATCAATTGCATTGTTTTAACCAAGTTCGAAATAAAAAAAAAAATCGAGGGAAAAATGTTACATTTGTTTCTTGTTTGTATATTTATTTACAGCTCGTTTCTGGGCTAAAATTTTGAAATCGATATGAACCGTTTTTCTTGTCACGAAGGTAAAACTAAAAGTAAAACTAGAGCGCTTCAAAATACATCCAAGATAAAAACCAAGATTTTAATATAATTTTATTTAATGATTAAATGGAAAGATAGCTGTATCTTGAGGTACAAATTGAGATATATAATTGACATTCCCAGATTAATTATTTTGGATTCGAAAATATTTGTTGAAATTCAAAATATTTTTTCTTCATCAGTTCCAAAAAAATTCTTAAATCCCAGTTACAAATTTTAAAAAAATCTTAATTTGAGTACACTTATGTGCTGAGGGGCAAATAATTAGCGTAATTACAGTCAGATTTGGTTAAATCGACCCGCCCACTTGATTGTATGATTTTAAGCTAGAAGTGTACGAAGAGGAGTCGCTTGCTCTTTGCATCTACGAAAAAATTGCTGAATAGTTTGATGGCCTCGAGATGAAAAAGATGGTACGAACAGAAATAGTCATGCCAATACAGCAGAAAATCAAACCCAGTGGGTGAGCTGTGAAATATCCAGTAGAGTCAGTAACGAATAATGACAATTCTACATGGAAAAACGAATACATAGTAGCTAATTACAGTCTTACACAAGAACGATTCTTCCAACCAACAAAAATTCAACTGAATGTCTATTAAATAAAAGCTCAAAACGTTCTAGAACTACAACTCCAAATAGACTTCACTTAACTACTCACTCGAGTGACTCTTGAAGCTCTGCTATAGGATCTACAAAATGTTTTATCTTTGTTTCGAATAAATACATCTCCAAGATTTCAACAATTTTATTTTCTGCGTCAAATGGTTACCAAGTTTAACGCCGATGTCGGAAGTCATTATATTGGCAATATATTTATAAAACTTTTACCAGGAGACTTGCTTCGCATGGAAGCAGTATTACAAATTTGTAACAATGTCGTTATTTTCTTCTGTAATAAAAAAAAAGTGCTGAAATTCTGTTTAATTTTTAATGTCTAATCATTCGCTGTTGACTAAATATAGACCCAATTTCGTCAAAAAATATGGAATTTGAACAATTTTCTATGAATAAGATGCAAGTGTCCAAAATTGTTACATCTCGAGTGTATTTTGGGTTTACAGTTGCCGTTAGTATGAGAATCTTAAATGCTAGAAAATATTGCAAAACTTACCCTCTTGATCTCCTGGTCTTTTGGACATCTAAAGTAAAGAAATAAAAAAAGTCAGTTTTGACAAATTGGATACGAATAAAAAATGCATAAAGACACGATTGCGGCTTGAGCAAAATATAGATGAACAGTGACGATTATAATTAGAATATTTTATAGAACATCCTATTGCTCATTGCATTACTGAAGTCAAAGGTATAGTAAATTAACAGTTATATATTTTATACCAGATAAGTTATGAACGCCAGATGCCCTAGTGAAGTAACTCTTGGTTTTCCATGGGAGTGAGTGAGGTTGGAGATTTTTATTAATGCAAAGAACTTATTTGAAAACTTAGTAACCGCATTTAGATAGTAAATTCTGCGTTATTGAAATTCGTAAAGTATTATTTGATGCTTCTAAATGTCAGGATTTTTGGAGCTTTTTATTTTTTGTTTAAGTAATAATACATGATATGCGAATTTCATCAAGTATATTTTGTTGAACAGTTAGTAACAGAATTTTAGTTTCCATACACCCTTGTAGACTTTTAACATGAAAGTGCTTTATTTCTCCATTTGGCTTAATTGAGCTATCAAGGAAACGCAGTTAAAGGAAACTAAAGCTATTATTAAAAGCATTTAAAGCTAAAACTTATTCATCTTGAATGTTACTGTATAAATTATTTTAATTCAGCAATTAAAAAGGCGAAATAACAACTAAAAGTGTAGTCATTTTAAATACGATACCATTTATAAAATGGGAAGAAGTAGGTTTGATATTTGATCCAATTGTATCAATGATTAGTTGCATTTTTAAAGACTACCTTTAAATAGCCAGTCAGTTTCAGAATCTAGAGTTATTGAATTCAGTATTTAAGCCTTGAATTGATGCGAGAATTGAAAATTCGCGTGCATATTATCACAACAAGCTTAATAAGATTTGTTCACACAAAGCCCGATTATTTCATTTAATCAAACTATATAAGGAACGATTAAAGAGTTTAAATAACATTTCTTGGTCGGTAAATAACATTTAAAATATGGCCGGTCTCTAAATGCATATATTTAAAACAGAACATGAAAACAGTTTAATAAAATTGATTAAACTTTGTAGTACATGCCCATAAATTGTACAACAAAAAATACAACCACAAATTGTACAAAGGATAATTGTGAAGAATAACTTTCCTTAAATTTGATCCTAAATCTAAGTTTTAATTCATCACCACTGTTAGATTGGAATCAAATTTAAGGAAATTTTAACACGAAAAAAATAAAGGACAGAATATCCAGTTTACAAATTATTCAATTTCGCTCATTTTCATCGATAGACAAATTTACCACACACAGAATTAATTATACAAGAATTTTTCGTACAGCACTAAAATACAAACGGATGGCACATGAAATGAATTGGAGACATTTATCCTTGAATAAAAAACGGCTTTCAAGATACAATTTAAAAAACTCAATTTCATTGATTTTCTTTACATAACATCGTTAGATTGCAAATGCATATAAATATTTAAAACGGGTATAGCAAACTGTTACCAGATGTTTGAATGGAAACGATTCTATTCAAGCAAAAGATTTTCTATTCTTATAAAAGGCGACAAATAAGCATATTTTATAAAGAAACATTCTACAGACATAACAAATTTTATAACAAATAACAAATTCGAGTTTAAAAAATTCGAGTTAGAGTAAAAAGATTGAAATGTTCGAAGAACATAAATTAAATATATTGGATATGAAAGTAGAAACTGCTTTATTTTGAACAAAATTCAACTTGAAAAATACTCATTACAAAAATTGATAATTGAAATGCTCGCCATTACTATGCATGTTCTTTGTTTCTATTACTTGAAATAAGACTACAGCCTTTCATTAGTTCAAGTTCCTATCGATATTTAGTTCTTGTATCATTTACAGTTATACTTTTTAAACCGACACCGAGCATCTGCAATAGTTTTTTTTCTTCCAAGATTTTTCAACAGAAAGTGAAATATTTTAGGTATAAATAAAACACTAGAAACTCGAAACAGGATTCGAATTTAGGGATAAATTTTTAAAATAAGCTTAAATTTTCATTTGTAGGAGTTGTATGCTGACACCCCGGCAGTAAAAATGATCGATTTTAACTTTTCAAAACACGTTTGAACAAATTTATTGTACTGGGAATAACTGGCGCATGCTATCAGAAATGCTTCAATGCCAATATTTTAACAGTCTTTACGTATCTTGTTTTCATCGAAATACATCTTTGGAAATTTAGTAAACGAGAATTGTATTCGCCAACTTATTGGATAAGAATGGAATACCGATTAAAGAATTTGCTCTAAATTGAATCTGAATCTAAAACCTTTCATTTTCAGCGTATTAAATGCTTCTATTATACTTAATAAAACAATGTTTAAAATGCCACAATTAAACATTCATATTTCCACAGCATTTATGTACGGGTTTTTTGGTCGGACATTTGAAAACTTTGTTGTCAGATAAAATATCAAGTAACCTGAAAATGATGCCTTAAGCTAAACTTGAAATTTCAAAAATGGTGCATTTGACTAAGATTTCTTTCTTCGATCCAGAAACCAGAGCAACTGGTCGCCCCTAAATACTCCCCATTTGAGCTCTTCTCTCTACCCGCCCACGGATAAGATAACGCACATAGGATTTGGCCGTATGTCTCGCATAGCATTTCGTGGATATTGCATAGAAATATCCATTAAATAGCTATGACATATCAATATCAATAAGATATAATTTGTATGTATTTTGGATGATTTTTTTCCCAACCGATTAAAAATTTGATAAGAAACAACTGTCTTCACAAGATCATAAACCGAATTTTATTGATTAAAGTCATTGCGTTTACACATATGTGAAAATACAGACCGTCAGACGGATTTCGCCCAAATTTGATGTATATCAAAACTTTAGATGCTTAACTTACGTAGCAAATTTCGTTTAATTCATCAAGTTTTATAGTTCCAGAATTGATTTGTACTCAGTCACTTTTCCAAGGAAGGAATTTCATCAAAATTCGATAGAAATCAACACAGTTGGTCATGTGTCCATATACCATATTTCATCCATCTAGATCTAAACATTTGAGTGATCGTCTACAAAGGCAAACAGATGCGTGTAATGCCGATGTGTTCACCGAACTCGGTAATTTCTAAAGTTTGGGAAATTGTCAGAAAATCGTTTTCGAATTTGCCGTTCACAGTAACCGGCCTCCGAATTATTGAAATAGAATAGAATTAGAATTAATATGGAATTTGTTGAAAATAAAAGAAGTTTCAGAAAGTAAAAACGCTTACTACCTGAATAACAACGAAACATTTGCCGGGCCTTTTTATTTTTTATTATTCTTTCCGTGATTTAATTCCCATGTCTCTTGATTCGTCTAAATAAGCGATAAATTTCCCAAATTAACGATGAAAAACATTTAAATATCCTTCGATTGCTTGGAATGCACCTTTGACTTCTAATCAAAGCGATATGAACAAAACTAAAGAGTTTTCTCAAACATACAGTAATGAGCTTTTGAATTAGGAAGCGTTTAAGAAAATTACAAAGCCTGGAAGAAATTCATATTGCGATCATCCAAAATAGCGAAGTAAATGAAAGTGATTCTTCAGAAATAGAATAATGTAAAGGGCTGAACTACTCTATTTTAACAGCATTCACCAAAAAAATTTGATTATTGGAAACAAACCAGATTAATCGATGAAATGGGAGTTGCATGTGTACACCTAGATTTCTATGAATGGATTTTATTCTTCGGCCCTGGAATTACAAAACGCTTACGTTTATGTTTATGTTTTAAAATTCAACGGGAATCGAATAAGCGTCTCCGTTTGGTTAACTGAAAATCAAATCGACTAGTTTCAAAAAATGTACATAACTTTATTTTCAATAAAGAAAATTTTGCGATCCCTGGGGCAAATCTAGACTAATCCACATATGAATTAGTTATTCATGAAATATATTGTAAGATTATAAATTTTACATGATTGGCGAAATGTCAAGCATCCTAATTGAATTACACGGCATATATTTGCGAGCATTAAATTGAATATTTCAACGAAGTCGCCCATTTTAGAGAGACGGAATGCCTAATATTACCTGGCAGAAATGAATAATTTGTTACTACACACTTTAGATCGTTTAGTTATAGCGCATCTATTTCAAGCATTAACACAAACGGAATTCCTTTTTAACTCGCTTATTGACTTGTGAAATAGCTTCAGATATGCAGATAAGAGACAAACCCACTTACAAAGAGTCGGAGGTTTACATAATAAATCTGAAATATTTTGTCTCATTCGTATGACACTCATCAGTTGCAGTAAGAGATTGAAATTTCAAAACAGAAAGCGATTATTTTTTATAATCACAGAACAATTCTTTTACCAAGCCCAAAAATTCTCTGCCCCAGTTTATTTTGAAAGCAAAATAAAATTTGCCGATAAAATACTAATAAATATGACAGGAAATGATTTTCTACTTCACTGCAGCATTTTCATAATAAATTACTTACGGCATAGAATAGTTTACAGAATAATTTCTAAAAGTGCTTTATGGGGCTCTTAGATGGAAAACGTTTGCAGTCGAAATTACATTGCAACAGAAAAGCAGATAAAGAAACGCAAAAAACCAGTCAATCCCTAAAATATCATTCAGAAGCAGAATTCTATTTACAAACACAAAAAAGGCACACACTCCTATTCGAAACAATCGCATCTCATTAAAAGATTTGAATTAAAAATGATGACAGATATATTAATTTCTTGTAAACATGATGCCAGATAATACTTGCAATTGAAATAGTAAAACCATGCAAAAAAAAAAAAAAAAAAAAAGAAATACTAAACAGATAGCAAAGGCAAAAAATTCCAAATTACTTATTGCACAAGAAAATGAGGAATGTGAAATGCATTATAAATTTTAAAGTTATAAATTTATAAAGTCATGAATGTTGATTTCACAAGATTAAGAAAATTTTAAATTTAATAGAGATCAGATTTTATTTTAAATATTTAATTAGCAATAAACTTTCAAGTGATTGCAAGAAATGATCATAGACTAATCGCACATTATATGGTATAACTATAATTGTAAATTAATTTATAAATTAAAGACGGCTTGCAATAAAGAATTTATAGGAAAATTTTTTAGTAAAAAACTGATTAGAATAAATTTAGTTTATAACGCATCGCATCGAAAGATTGGCATTTTTAAAAAAGAAACCTATTAGAAAGTTTAATAAGAAAAACTTAAACTCAGTATTTGCAATTCTTATTTTTACTTCACTAATTCGACTCTCAAGCACATTCATTCATTTTAACAATGTAAATCGCATTGAAATTAAAATGATCTGTTTACATATTATTACATTATTATATACACTGAGAAAGAAATATAGAAATCAATTTACTTACCTTCAAATATTTTTTTTTCTTATCAAAAAGTTATACTTATGAAGAAAATATTTTTTCAAAAATACAAATGCACGCAATATTATTATTATGATTTTACTTAAGAGCAAATGATAACATAAGGTCTTAAGTGGGAAACGAGAATCTGACGAAATTCCCTTTATATACTAGAATGTCACATGACTCAAAAAAAAAGAAAAATTCTGACGAAGAATTGAACAGTTGGGAACGGAAGTTACAGTTATTAGATGTAGCTTAATAATAATTTTCCTGTAACTAAATAAAAATTTTTTTATTTCAGCTTGAGATGAATAGGAAAAACTTTCAAAAATTACCTCATATCTTTTTTGAAAGGCAGATTTCTTTTCTCCTAGAGATTTTTGACCATCCTAGACTGAATGATAAGGTCTATACTTTTTGAAGTTGACAAAAAAAGATGTTTCTCCTTCCATTCCAGCAAGGTTCAAAATTACTGATGCTCAAAAATCCATTTTGACGAGTAAAAATTAATATTGAGAGAGCTGAAAAAAAGTATATAAAAACAATGGAAGTTAATGTAAAGTATCTTTATAATATTTTTAAAAGCTTTTTGTTACTCTGTACTTTTAAGATAATCCCTTTAAATCTTAATATTTACTCGATAATCTGTAATTGAAAGCAACGGATATAGAAACAAAACTCTTACTTTCAATAGAAAATGAGAATTATATAGGAATTATGAATGTATAATATATAACTCTTTAGGTGATAAAGCTTCATCTTCAAATTCGTAGGATCATCGGTCGGATTCACAATGCGATCGTGAAAAATCCTGTCCTCGATAGTTCAGCGTCTTCAATTTGGGCTGGATACAGTTTCGTTTAGTAAGATGCAAGGATTCTGTTCCTGCCTGCTGAACAATGTTTTTGATTAAGAGGTACGGACATATAGGGTTTCCTAACCGGAGCGTAAATTCATATTTATTACGTATAGTATTTGGCTAAGATTAAATAATTTTTTTGTCTGACGAAACTTTGAAATAACTATAATAAATATAAAAGTATGAGAATAAAAAATTTTGGGAGATAAACATTTTAACTTGGTTTTTCCTTTATAATGTCCACTGTGAATCTTCCATAGTATTCTATTAATGCAATATATATTCCATAGTATTCTATTAATGCACACCAATATTCATTAGTAATAATTTAGGATTCCATTATTCAAAATAATTCTATACGCCAAAGGAAATTCTGCATGTAGGCACATGAATAGCATATTATAAACTATTTTAATGATTTTAAGCATTTGTATTTACACCCTTGTTTGCGATAATGATTTGAAGTTTTACTGCATCAAAAACTCATAAAAATAATTCGTAGCAAGTTTTATAGAATTTTTATCTTTGAAGATGTGCATTTGTTTTTTCTCTTTTGGGCCTTCAATTCCTCTTCGTGAAGTCACAGATTTGGTATCCAAGAATTCTAAATTCAGAATTCGATCAACAGCAAAGAGAAGCACTCAATGCAAGACAAATGCAGCAGGGCTGGACGTCCTTTCGTTGCCGTAGAGAACAATTGTTCACAGATTGGCGTCGACCTACCAGGGGCATCATCCTCATCATCTGATCAAATTTATATGCACAATCCTCAAATAACTCTGGTGTTGTATTTAAAGAGATTTAATGTATTTTAACTAAGTTATAGAAAGATAAAGAGCCTTCCCATTTCTTACATATTTTATCATTTCATTTAAATATCGATTTTGTTTTCAATGAAAAAGTAGCCACCTTTGCCGAGTACAACACATCATTCAACCCACCAGGCCACACACACTTCACATCCAGAAACAGCCTAAGATGCTTAAAATATTTAATCAGTTCTAGTTTGAAAAATATTGAGAATCTGGTCAAAAAGCACAATGCTAAAAATAGGAATGATATTTGCGCATGTGCGAGATCTCGGAGCATAAAAGTTCTTTTAAATTTATAGATTTTTGAAGTAAAATTTTGATTTTGATGTTTAAGAATTGCAAAAATTCACATAAATGTTGAATGGGCATGAGGAATAATATTAAAAAAATATTTTTTTTTAAAAAAAGAAGTATATATAAAACTATTATTCGGATACGAGACTCGATCTGAAGACCTGCAAAATGCAGCGCCACAACCCACCGTTCATCCCTCAAGGCAACACAGACTTCACAGGTAGGAACAGCTTAAAATGCTTAAAATCTTTAATCAATTCTAGTTTTAAAAATATTGAGAATCTGGTCAAAAAGCACAATGCTAAAAATAGGAATGATATTTGCGCATGTGCAAGATATCGGAGCATAAAATTTCTTTTAAATTTATAGATTTTTGAAGTAAAATTTTGATTTTGATGTTTAAGAATTGCAAAAATTCACATAAATGTTGAATGGGCATGAGGAATAATATTAAAAAAATATTTTTTTTAAAAAAAAGAAGTATATATAAAACTATTATTCGGATACGAGACTCGATCTGAAGACCTCCAAAATGCAGAGCCACAACCCACCGTTCATCCCTCAAGGCAACACAGACTTCACAGGTAGGAACAGCTTAAAATGCTTAAAATCTTTAATCAATTCTAGTTTTAAAAATATTGAGAATCTGGTCAAACAGCACAATGCTAAAAATAGGAATGATATTTGCGCATGTGCGAGATCTCGGAGCATAAAAGTTCTTTTAAATTTATAGATTTTTGAAGTGAAATTTTATTTTTAATGTATAAGAATTGCAAAAATTCACATAAATGTTGAATGGGCATGGAGAATAATATTGAAAAAATATTAAAAAAAAAAAGAAATATATATAAAACTGTCATTCGCATACAAGACTCTATCAGAAGACCAGCATAATGCAGCGCTACAATACATCGCCCATCCCAACAGGATACCCAGACTCCACAGTCAAAATCAGCCTAAGATGCTTCAAATATTTAATCAATTCTAGTTTGAAAAATATTGAAAATCTGGTCAAAAAGAACAATGCTAAAAATAGGAATGATATTTGCGCATGTGCGAGACCTCGGAGCATAAAATGTCTTTTAAATTTATAGATTTTTGAAGTAAAATTTTATTTTTGATGTATAAGAATTGCAAAAATTCACATAAATGATGAATGGGCATAGAGAATAATATTAAAAAAATATTTTTTTTTTAAAAAGAAATATATATAAAACTATTTTTCCGATACAGGACTCGATCTGAAGACCTGCAAAATGCAGCGCCACAACCCATTGTTCATCCCACCAGGCCACATAGACTTCACAGTCAGGAACAGCTTAAGATGCTTAAAATATTTAATCAATTCTAGTTTGAAAAATATTGAAAATCTGGTCAAAAAGCACAATCTCTAAAAATAGGAATGATAGTTGCACATGTGCGAAATCTCGGAGAATTAAATTTCTTTTAAATTTATAGATTTTTGAAGTAAAATTTTATTTTTAATGTATAAGAATTGCAGAAATTCACATAAATGTTGAATAGGCAATGAGAATAATATTAAAAAAATATTTAAAAAAAAGAAATATATATAAAACTATTTTTCCGATACGAGACTCGATCTGAAGACCTGCAAAATGCAGCGCTACAATACATCGTTCATCCCACCAGGCCACCCAGACTCCACAGTCAAAAACAGCCTAAGATGCTTCAAATATTTAATCAATTCTAGTTTGAAAAATATTGAGAATCTGGTCCAAACGGACAATACTAAAAAAATAGGAATGATATTTGCGCATGTGCGAGATCACGGAGAATAAAATTTCTTTTAAATTTATAGATTTATAAAGTAAAATTTTATTTTTGATGTATAAGAATTGCAAAAATTCAAATAAATGTGGAATGGGCATGGAGAATAATATTAAAAAAATATTTTTTAAAAAAAAAGAAATATATATAAAACTATCATTCGCATACAAGACTCTATCAGAAGACCAGCATAATGCAGCGCTACAATACATCGCCCATCCCAACAGGCCACCCAGACACCACAGTCAAAATCAGCCTAAGATGCTTCAAATATTTAATCAATTCTAGTTTGAAAAATATTGAGAATCTGGTCAAAAAGAACAATTCTAAAAATAGGAATGATATTTGCGCATGTGCGAGATCACGGAGAATAAAATTTCTTTTAAATTTATAGATTTATAAAGTAAAATTTTATTTTTGATGTATAAGAATTGCAAAAATTCAAATAAATGTCGAATGGGCATGGAGAATAATATTAAAAAAATATTTAAAAAAAAAAGAAATATATATAAAACTATTTTTCCGATACAAGACTCGATCTGAAGACCTGCAAAATGCAGCGCCACAACCCATCGCTCATCCCACCAGGCCACACAGACTTCACAGTCCGGTGCAGTTTAAGATGCTTAAAATATTTAATCAATTCTAGTTTGAAAAATATTGAGATTGTGGTCAAAAATACAATGCTAAACATAGGAATGATATTTGCGCATGTGCGAGTTCTCGTAGCATAAAATTTCTTTTAAATGTATAGATTTTTGAAGTAAAATTTTATTTTTGATGTATAAGAATTGCAAAAATTCACATAAATGTTCAATGGGCATGAAGAATAATATTAAAAAAATATTTAAAAAATAAGAAATATATATAAAACTATTCTTCGGATACGAGACTCGATCTGAAGACCTGCATAATGCAGCGCTACAACACATCGTCCATCCCAACAGGCCACCCAGACTCCACAGTCAAAAACACCCTAAGATGCTTAAAATATTTAATCAATTCTTGTTTGAAAAATATTGAGAATCTGTTCAAAAAGCCCAATTCTAAAAATAGGAATGAAATTTGCGCATGTGCGAGATCACGGAGAATAAAATTTCATTTAAATTTATAGATTTTTGAAGTAAAATTTTATTTTTCAGGTATAACAATTGCAAAAATTCACATAAATGTTGAATGAGCAAGGAGAATAATATTAAAAAATTATTTAAAAAAAGTATACATAAAACTATTATTCGTATACGAGACTCGATCTGAGGACCTGCAAAATGCAGCGCTACAACACATCGTTCATCAAACCAGGCCACACAGACTCCACAGTCAAAAACAGCCTAAGACGCTTAAAATATTTAATTAATTCTAGTTTGAAAAATATTGAGAATCTGGTCAAAAAGCACAATGATAAAAATAGGAATGATATTTGCGCATGTGCGAGATCACGGAGAATAAAATTTCTTTTAAATTTATAGATTTTTGAAGTAAAATTTTATTTTTCAGGTATAACAATTGCAAAAATTCACATAAATGTTGAATGAGCAAGGAGAATAATATTAAAAAATTATTTAAAAAAAGTATACATAAAACTATTATTCGTATACGAGACTCGATCTGAGGACCTGCAAAATGCAGCGCAACAACACATCGTTCATCAAACCAGGCCACACAGACTCCACAGTCAAAAACAGCCTAAGATGCTTAAAATATTTAATTAATTCTAGTTTGAAAAATATTGAGAATCGGGTCAAAAAGCACAATGATAAAAATAGGAATGATATTTGCGCATGTGCGAGATCACGGAGAATAAAATTTCTTTTAAATTTATAGATTTTTGAAGTAAAATTTTATTTTTCAGGTATAACAATTGCAAAAATTCACATAAATGTTGAATGAGCAAGGAGAATAATATTAAAAAATTATTTAAAAAAAGTATACATAAAACTATTATTCGTATACGAGACTCGATCTGAGGACCTGCAAAATGCAGCGCTACAACACATCGTTCATCAAACCAGGCCACACAGACTCCATAGTCAAAAACAGCCTAAGATGCTTAAAATATTTAATTAATTCTAGTTTGAAAAATATTGAGAATCTGGTCAAAAAGCACAATGATAAAAATAGGAATGATATTTGCGCATGTGCGAGATCACGGAGAATAAAATTTCTTATAAATTTATAGATTTTTGAAGTAAAATTTTATTTTTCAGGTATAACAATTGCAAAAATTCACATAAATGTTGAATGAGCAAGGAGAATAATATTAAAAAATTATTTAAAAAAAGTATACATAAAACTATTATTCGTATACGAGACTCGATCTGAGGACCTGCAAAATGCAGCGCAACAACACATCGTTCATCAAACCAGGCCACACAGACTCCACAGTCAAAAACAGCCTAAGATGCTTAAAATATTTAATTAATTCTAGTTTGAAAAATATTGAGAATCGGGTCAAAAAGCACAATGATAAAAATAGGAATGATATTTGCGCATGTGCGAGATCACGGAGAATAAAATTTCTTTTAAATTTATAGATTTTTGAAGTAAAATTTTATTTTTCAGGTATAACAATTGCAAAAATTCACATAAATGTTGAATGAGCAAGGATAATAATATTAAAAAATTATTTAAAAAAAGTATACATAAAACTATTATTCGTATACGAGACTCGATCTGAGGACCTGCAAAATGCAGCGCTACAACACATCGTTCATCAAACCAGGCCACACAGACTCCACAGTCAAAAACAGCCTAAGATGCTTAAAATATTTAATTAATTCTAGTTTGAAAAATATTGAGAATCTGGTCAAAAAGCACAATGATAAAAATAGGAATGATATTTGCGCATGTGCGAGATCAAGGAGAATAAAATTTCTTTTAAATTTATAGATTTATGAAGTAAAATTTTATTTTTGATGTATAAGAATTGCAAAAATTCACATAAATGATAAATGGGTATGGAGAATAATATTAAAAAATATTTAAAAAAAAGAAATATATATAAAACCATTATTCGGATACAAGACTCGATATGAATACCTGCATAATGCGGTTCTACAATACATCGTCCATCCCACCAGGCCACCCAGACTCCACAGACGAAAACAGTATAAAATGCTTAAAATATTTAATCAATTCTAGTTTGAAAAATATTGAGAATCTGGTCAAAAATACAATGCTAAACATAGGAATGATATTTGCGCATGTGCGAGATCAAGGAGCTAAAAATTTCTTTGAAATTTATAGATTTTTGAAGTAAAATTTTTATTTGATGATAACAATTGCAAAACTTCACATAAATGTTGAATGGGCATAGAGAATAATATTAAAAAAATATTTTTAAAAAAAGAAGTATATATAAAACTATTCTTCGGATACGAGACTCGATCTGTAGACCTGCAAAATGCAGCGCCCAACCCGTCGTTCATCCCACCAGGCCACGGAGACTTCACAGTCAGGAAAAGCTTAAGATGCTTAAAATATTTTATCCATTCTAGTTTTAAAAATATTGAGAATTTGGTCAAAACGCACAATGCTAAAAGTAGGAATGATATCTGCGCATGTGCGAGATTATGGAGCATAAAATTTCTTTTAAATTTATAGATTTTTGAAGTAAAATTTTATTTTTGATGTATAAGAATTCCAAAAATTCACATAAATGATAAATGGGTTTAGAGAATAATATTAAAAAAATTAAAAAAAAAAGAAATATATATAAACCTATTATTCGGACAGAAGACTCGATCTGAAGACCTGCATAATGCAGTCCTACAATACATCGTCCGTCCCACCAGGCCAGATAGACTCCACAGACAAAAACAGCCTAAAATGCTTAAAATATTTAATCAATTCTAGTTTGAAAAATATTGAGAATCTGATCAAAATGCCGAATGCTAAAAATAGGAATGATATTTGCGCATGTGAGAGATCTCGTAGCATAAAATTTCTTGTAAATTTATAGATTTTTGAAGTAAAATTTTATTTTTCATATATATAAGAATTGCAAAAATGCACATAAATGTTGAATGGGCATGGGGAATAATATTAAAAAATATTAAAAAAAAGAATTATATATAAAGTTATTATTCGGATACGAGACTCGATCTGAAGACCTGCAAAATGCAACGCCACAACCCATCTTTCATCCCTCCACGCCACACAGACTACAAAGTCAGGAAACGCTTAAGTTGCTTAAAATGTTTTATCCATTCTAGTTTGAAAAATATTGAGAATTTGGTCAAAAAGCACAATGCTAAAAGTAGGAATGATATTTGCGCACGTGCGAGATTTTGGAGCATAAAATTTCTTTTAAATTTATAGATTTTTGAAGTAAAATTTTATTTTTGATGTATGAGAATTGCAAAAATTCACATAAATGTTGAATGGGCATGGAGAATAATATTAAAAAAATATTAAAAAAAAGTATATATAAAACTATTATTCGGATACGAGATTCGATCTGAAGATCTGCAAAATGCAGCGCCACAACAAATCGTTCATCCCTCCAATTATATAGACTTCACAGTGAGGAACAGCTTAAGATGTTTAAAATATTTAATCAATTCTAATTTGAAAAATCTTGAGAATCAGGTCAAAAAGCACAATGCTAAAAATAGGAATGATATTTGCGCATGTGCGATATCTCGTAGCATAAAATTTCTTTTAAATTTATAGATTTTTGAAGTAATATTTTATTTTTTTATGTATAAGAATTGAAAAAATTCACATAAATGTTGAATGAGCATGGAGAATAATATTAAAAAATATTTAAAAAAAAGTATACATAAAACTATTAGTCGGATACGAGACTCGATCTGAAGACATGCAAAATGCAGCGCCACAACCCGTCGTTCATCCCACCAGGCCACACAGACTTCAGAGTAAGGAGCCGCTTAAGATGCTTAAAATATTTAATTAATTCTAGTTTGAAAAATATTGAGAATCTGGTCAAAGAGCACAATGATAAAAATAGGAATGATATTTGCGCATGTGCGAGATCACGGAGAATAAAATTTCTTTAAAATTTATAGATTTATGAAGTAAAATTTTATTTTTGATGTATAAGAATTGCAAAAATTCACATAAATGATGAATGGGCAAAGAAAATAATATTAAAAAAATATTTTTTTTAAAAAAGAAATATATATAAAACTATTCTTCGGATACGAGACTCGATCTGAAGACCTGCAAAATGCAGCGCCCAACCCGTCATTCATCCCTCCAGGCCACGCAGACGTCAGAGGTTGGAAAAGCTTAAGATGCTTAAAATATTTTATCCATTCTAGTTTGAAAAATATTGAGAATCTGATCAAAAAGCCCAATGATAAAAATAGGAATGATATTTGCGTATGTGCGAGATCACGAAGAATGAAATTTCTTTTAAATTTATAGATTTATGAAGTAAAATTTTATTTTTGATGTATAAGAATTGCAAAAATTCACATAAATGATGAATGGGCAAAGAAAATAATATTAAAAAAATATTAAAAAAAAAGAAATATATATAAAACTATTTTTCCGATACAAGACACGATCTCAAGACCTGCAAAATGCAGCGCCACAACCCATCGTTCATCCCACCAGGCCACGGAGACTTCACAGTCAGGAACAGCTTAAGATGCTTAAATTATTTAATCAATTCTAGTTTCAAAAATATTGAGAATCGGGTGAAAATGCACAATGCTAAAAATAGGAATGATATTTGCGCATATGCGAGATCTCGTAGCATAAAAGTTCTTTTAAATTTATAGATTTTTGAAGTAAAATTTTATTTTTGATGTATAAGAATTCCAAAAATTCACATAAATGATAAATGGGTTTAGAGAATAATATTAAAAAAATTAAAAAAAAAGAAATATATATAAACCTATTATTCGGACAGAAGACTCGATCTGAAGACCTGCATAATGCAGTCCTACAATACATCGTCCGTCCCACCAGGCCAGATAGACTCCACAGACAAAAACAGCCTAAAATGCTTAAAATATTTAATCAATTCTAGTTTGAAAAATATTGAGAATCTGATCAAAATGCCGAATGCTAAAAATAGGAATGATATTTGCGCATGTGCGAGATCACGGAGAATAAAATTTCTTTTAAATTTATAGATTTATGAATTAATATTTCATTTTTGATGTATAAGAATTGCAAAAATTCACATAAATGATAAATGGGTTTAGAGAATAATATTAAAAAAATTAAAAAAAAAGAAGAAATATATATAAACCTATTATTCGGATAGTAGACTCGATCTGAAGACCTGCAAAATGAAACGCCACAACCCATCTTTCATCCCTCCACGCCACACAGACTTCACAGTCAGGAAAAGCTTAAGATGCTTAAAATATTTTATCCATTCTAGTTTGAAAAATATTGAGAATTTGGTCAAAAAGCACAAAGCTAAATGTAGGAATGATATCTGCGCATGTGCGAGATTTTGGAGCATAAAATTTCTTTTAAATTTATAGATTTTTGAAGTAAAATTTTATTTTTGATGTATAAGAATTGCAAAAATTCACATAAATGTTGAATGGGCATAGAGAATAAAATTAAAAAAATATTTAAAAAAAAAAAAAGAAATATATATAAAACTATTTTTCCGATACAAGACTCGATCACAAGACCTGCAAAATGCAGCGCCACAACCCATCGTTCATCCCACCAGGCCACGGAGACTTCACAGACAGGAAAAGCTTAAGATGCTTAAAATATTTTATCCATTCTAGTTTGAAAAATATTGAGAATTTGGTCAAAAAGCACAATGCTAAAAGTAGGTAAGATATCTGCGCATGTGCGAGATTTTGGAGCATAAAATTTCTTTTAAATTTATAGATTTTTGAAGTAAAATTTTATTTTTGATGTATAAGAATTCCAAAAATTCACATAAATGATAAATGGGTTTAGAGAATAATATTAAAAAAAATTAAAAAAAAAAAAAAAGAAATATATATAAACCTATTATTCGGACAGAAGACTCGATCTGAAGACCTGCATAATGCAGTCCTACAATACATCGTCCGTCCCACCAGGCCAGATAGACTCCACAGACAAAAACAGCCTAAAATGCTTAAAATATTTAATCAATTCTAGTTTGAAAAATATTGAGAATCTGATCAAAATGCCGAATGCTAAAAATAGGAATGATATTTGCGCATGTGAGAGATCTCGTAGCATAAAATTTCTTGTAAATTTATAGATTTTTGAAGTAAAATTTTATTTTTCATATATATAAGAATTGCAAAAATGCACATTAATGTTGAATGGGCATGTGGAATAATATTAAAAAAATATTAAAAAAAAGAATTATATATAAAGTTATTATTCGGATACGAGACTCGATCTGAAGACCTGCAAAATGCAACGCCACAACCCATCTTTCATCCCTCCACGCCACACAGACTACAAAGTCAGGAAACGCTTAAGATGCTTAAAATATTTTTTCCATTCTAGTTTGAAAAATATTGAGAATTTGGTCAAAAAGCACAATGCTAAAAGTAGGAATGATATTTGCGCATGTGCGAGATTTTGGAGCATAAAATTTCTTTTAAATTTATAGATTTTTGAAGTAAAATTTTATTTTTGATGTATGAGAATTGCAAAAATTCACATAAATGTTGAATGGGAATGGAGAATAATATTAAAAAAATATTAAAAAAAAAGTATATATAAAACTATTATTCGGATACGAGACTCGATCTGAAGAACTGCAAAATGCAGCGCCACAACAAATCGTTCATCCCTCCAATTACATAGACTTCACAGTGAGGAACAGCTTAAGATGTTTAAAATATTTAATCAATTCTAATTTGAAAAATATTGAGAATCTGGTCAAAAAGCACAATGCTAAAAATAGGAATGATATTTGCGCATGTGCGAGATCTCGTAGCATAAAATTTCTTTTAAATTTATAGATTTTTGAAGTAATATTTTATTTGTGATGTATAAGAATTGAAAAAATTCACATAAATGTTGAATGAGCATGGAGAATAATATTAAAAAAATATTTAAAAAAAAGTATACATAAAACTATTAGTCGGATACGAGACTCGATCTGAAGACCTGCAAAATGCAGCGCCACAATCCGTCGTTCATCCCACCAGGCCACACAGACTTCAGAGTAAGGAACCGCTTAAGATGCTTAAAATATTTAATTAATTCTAGTTTGAAAAATATTGAGAATCTGGTCAAAGAGCACAATGATAAAAATAGGAATGACATTTGCGCATGTGCGAGATCACGGAGAATAAAATTTCTTTAAAATTTATAGATTTATGAGGTAAAATTTTATTTTTGATGTATAAGAATTGCAAAAATTCACATAAATGATGAATGGGCAAAGAAAATAATATTAAAAAAATATTTTTTTAATAAAAGAAATATATATAAAGCTATTATTCGGATACAAGACTCGATCTGAAGACCTGCGTAATGCAGCGCTACAATACATCGTCCATCCCACCAGGCCAGATAGACTCCACAGACAAAAACAGCCCAAAATTCTTAAAATATTTAACCAATTCTATTTTGAAAAATATTGAGAATCTGATCAAAATGCCGAATGCTAAAAATAGGAATGATATTTGCGCATGTGCGAGATCTCGTATTATAAAATTTCTTTTAAATTTATAGATTTTTGAAGTAAAATTTTATTTTTGATGTATAAGAATTGCAAAAATTCACATAAATGATAAATGGGCATAGAGAATAATATTAAAAATATATTTTTTTGAAAAAAGAAATATATATAAAACTATTATTAGGATAGGAGACTCGATCTGAAGACCTGCATAATGCAGCGCTACATCGTCCATCCCACCAGGCCAGATAGACCCCACTGACAAAAACATCCTAAAATGCTTAAAATATTTAATCAATTCTAGTTTGAAAAATATTGAGAATCTGATCAAAATGCCCACTGCTAAAAATAGGAATGATATTTGCGCATGTGCGAGATCTCGTAGTATAAAATTTCTTTTAAATTTATAGATTTTTGAAGTAAAATTTTATTTTTGATGTATAAGAATTGCAAAAATTCACATAAATGTCGAATGGGCTTGGGGAATAATATTAAAAAAATATTAAAAAAAAAGAAGTATATGTAAAACTATTATTCGGATACGAGACTCGATCTGAAGACCTGCAAAATGCAGCGCCACAACCCATCTTTCATCCCTCCAGGCCACACAGACTTCACAGTCAGGAACAGCTTAAGATGCTTAAAATATTTTATCCATTCTAGTTTGAAAAATGATGAGAATCTGGTCAAATACTACAATGCTAAAAATAGGAATGATATTTGTGCATGTGCGAGATCTCGTAGTATAAAATTTCTTTTAAATTTATAGATTTTTGAAGTAAAATTTTATTTTTGATGTATAAGAATTGCAAAAATTCACATAAATGTCGAATGGGCTTGGGGAATAATATTAAAAAAATATTAAAAAAAAAGAAGTATATGTAAAACTATTATTCGGATACGAGACTCGATCTGAAGACCTGCAAAATGCAGCGCCACAACCCATCTTTCATCCCTCCAGGCCACACAGACTTCACAGTCAGGAACAGCTTAAGATGCTTAAAATATTTTATCCATTCTAGTTTGAAAAATGATGAGAATCTGGTCAAATACTACAATGCTAAAAATAGGAATGATATTTGTGCATGTGCGAGATCTCGGAGCATAAAATTTCTTTTTAATTTATAGTAGATTTTTGAAGTAAAATTTTATTTTTGATGTATAACAATTAGAAAAATTTTGTATTCTATTCATATACTTAGCATTGTAAAAGCACAAAGCTAAGTATATGAATGATTACTGCGCACAGTGAAGCTCTTCACTCCTAATCATTCTTTTAAATTTATTTATATTTCGAAATCAAAATTTATTTTTGAAGTATAAGAATTACGAATATTCACAGTAACTGCTGAAGTAGTAAGATGAACCAATTCAAAATAAAATTTAAAAAAAAGTAAATAATAAAAAATATGTGTAAACAATTTCTTCGGTGTTGAGACTCCAACTGAAGTCTAGCAAAAAGGTTCGATGCAGCCTATATTTCTATCTTCCAGACCAGACATGCCTTCTACGCCGAAGTGGTCTAAGATTAATTCTATGTTTATGTATTCCTTGTTTCAACATTAATGGTATTCTGGTAAAAAAAGCACAATGCTAAGTATATGAATGATTACTGCGCATAGTTCACTCTTAAATTTTCTCTTAAATTTATATGCATTTCGGAATTAATTTTTTTATGTATAAGAATTGATAGATTTTTTTTATGTATAGTAAAATTTTATTGTAACTGCTGAATTATGAAAAAACAAAAATTCAAATAAAAAAATGATAAAAAAAAATGTGTAAATACTTTCTTTGGGGTTGAGATGTCCAGCTGAAAGTTTCGATGTAGCCTATCCTTCTATCAACCAGATCAAACATCCGTTCAACGCCTGAATGGTCTAAGATTCTTAATATGTTTATCTATTCGTTGCTTCAACATTTCTGGTATTCTGGTATAAACACATGATTCTAAGTATATGAGTGATTAATTCACATGTGCAAGTTCTTCACATTTAAACTTTCTCTTAAATTTTTATATATTCCGAATTCAATTTTATTTTTCATGTTTAAGAATTGCTAAACTTCATAGTAACTGCTGAAGTGGTACGAAGAAAAACAAATTTAAAAAAATGTGTAAACTCTTTCTTCGGTTTTGAGATCCGAACTGCAGTCTTGCAAAACTGTTCCTACCGTCCTATCCATCAGACCACACATCTCTTCAAAGCCTGAGTGATCTAACATTCTTAATATGTTTATCTATTCCTTGTTTCAACATCAATGGTATTCTGGTATAAAAGGAAAGTTCTAAGTATATGAATGAATACTGCGCATGTGCAAGTTCTTCACTCTTGAACCTTCTCTTAGATTTATATATATTTCGGAATTAAATTTTATTTTTATAAGATGTGCGAAACTTTATAGTAACTGCTAATATTGTTCAAAGCAAAAAAAAACAAAAAAAAAAGTAAAAAAAATAAATTTGTGATAAATTTAATCGGGTTTGAGACTCGAAATGAAGTTCAGCAAAAAGTTTCGATATAGACTAACGTTCTACCCGTCAGACCACACTGACCGTCAACGGCTGCAAGGTATAAGATTCTTAATTTTTTTTATCTATTACCTGTTTCCACTTTAATGATATTAGGGTATAAAAGCAGAATACTAACTATATAAAGGATTCCTGCGCTTGTGCAAGTTCTTTTCTCTTAAACTTTCTCTTACATTTTACATATTTCGGATGTAAAATTTATTTTTGATGTATAAGAATTGTGAAAATTCATAGTAACTGCTAAAGTGGTACGAAGAAAAAAAATCAAAATTAAAAAAAAAGAATAATCGGGGAAAAAATGTATAAACACTTTCTTTCGTTATGAGACTCGAACTTAAATACAGCAAAGAGGTTCGATACAGCCTATCCTTTCTATTCACCAGACAACATATCACTTCAACGCCTGAGTGATCTAAGATTCTTACATGTTTAGCTATTACTTGTTTCAACGTTAAGAGTATTCTGGTATTAAAGCACAATGCTAGGTATATAAATGATTACTGCGCATGTGCGAGATCTTCACTCTTAAACTTTCTCTTAAATTTACATATGTTTTGGATTCAAATTTTACATTTGATACCTAAGATTTTCAAAAATGCGTAGTAATTGCCGAACCTGTACGGAGTAAAATATTCAAAATAATATTATATATATATATTTAAAAATAAATGTGTAAACACTTTCTTCGGTTTTGAGACTCGATCTTAAGTCCAGTAAAAAGCTTCTATACGGCCAATCGGTCTATTCAATGCCTGAGTGGTCCAGGATTCTTAATATGTTTTTGTATTCCTCGTTTGAAAAATAATGGGGTTCTGGTTTATAAGCACAATGCTAATATATGAATGATTACTGCCCATGTGCAAGATCTTCACTCTTATAGTTTCTCTTAAATATATATATATATTTCGGAGTAAAATTTTATTTATTTATTTTTACAGCCGGACAGGCAAACGAGTGTCCGACTATTTGATTTGAATATAAGTTAACAGGATAACTGCGAAATGGAAATGTCCAGATATATAAGATTCTGAACAGAGATTCAACAGGTGTAACGTAGACACTATCAAAGTTAAGACCGAATCCAACAACATGTTGTCCGTTTGTTGTTGTGTACTTTTAGAAGCATGTCATTGCGATAACTCAAAAACCACAATGACTAAAATATATCAAATTTGGAATGGGATTTTTGACTACAATTGTAATTCTGCGTCATATTTTAGTTTCATCGGTTGATGAAAACGTGCCTCAAACCGAAATTTAATTTCTGCTTACTAAAACCCTGCATTTCAGGGATTCATTGCCAAAGCATCCTCCATAAACTGCACATTAGGAACAATGCTGAACTCACACTAAAGAATACTATTTTGTAACTTTTTTACGCCAATTTCATGTAAGGTATTCTCAGGAATAATACCTATCTTAGACAATATACGACAAAGGTTTTGGGAGATTACTATCGCTGCTTTTAGAAGTTATTCAAAAATTTAATAAAAAATACATTTAAGGCTCATCTACTCATAAATTTATTTTCATGGAACTGTGAATGCCATGTTTATTTTAGAAGAACGGAATCATTTCAATTTTCCTTTATATTCAAGAATAGTTCTCTTGTTATAATAAAAAAATATCGGTTACATTCAGAATTCACCTTTTGAAAAAAATTCACCAGAAATGCTGGATGGTCTTTGAATTTCGATCCTGTAAAGAATTTGCTTAACTCGCAATTTTTTTCGTAAAATTCCGTTACAGTAGTATTTAAGAAATTAGAATTGAAATAAAATGATATATTCAAAGAGAGTAAATAATGAACTGAGGATTTTTAAATTTTCAATGCATTTTTTTTCTTTACAACATGCAGAGTTTATTACTAATTATATGAAATTTTAAGACGTCACAATATGCTAACACGGCAACACATCAAAAATTTACAGGCAAAAATAGGTATGTAGTGAGCATGGCATATGTTTTCAAAGTGAAACATGGCGCATATTTAAATATTTCAGTTAAGTACCGTTATTGATTCCCAACCATATCGGCATTGCAGTAAAGAGCAATTGAAAAGTCAATGAGATTGACATTTTACGGAATTTAAATTTAGAATTATACTGAATTAGGCTAAGCTTCAAAATAATTTAAACACTAACTATGCTTAGTTAATAGAATAAATTTTTATCATTAAAACTTTGCTTTACATTTGTTTAAAAACATAACTATCAAGCAAATGAATAAGAACTATTCATAATCAGAAAAGGCGTTTTAACCAATTTAGGCGACATTTTCAACCTAATAAAAGGTCTAACAAATTAAAAAACTTCTATCATGCGAAGTCAATTATTGAAGAAAATGTGAAGAAATGCTAACTATTATTCCGATCTATTAATTTTAATATTACGGAAAAATTATATTATAGGAATTAAGTAAAAGATTTCAATTCACAAAGCCATTTTAAACGCAAGTTTAATGATAAAGTTATGTTTAATTCGTATTTACTATTAACAAGTTGCTTTTATATTTCGTACAAGAAAAAGTAAAACATTGTAAAAAAAAATTCAAATTCCAGATTTTGAATCTCCTCGTGAAACATCTGCTCCGAAATCGAGAAATACATTTTTGGGAAAGATCTACCTGTGACAAAGATAGCTGAAAAAAGTTTTGAGCTGCAATGAGGAAATTTAGTTTCTTTTTTTTACATCAAGTTTGTAGGTATCTATCAAATTGAGAAAATCCATTCAGAGGAAGCGTGCCTGTCCGGCTCTCGAATGAAAGTGATCGCATTCAACTGAAAAACGAAGAAAGCTAGATGGATAAAATTCTATCCATGTTTTAAACATAGCAGACGCCTATCATATTTGGAACTAAATCTAACAAGAGAGGGATTGTCTGTCAATATTTTTAATAGCATAGAAACGCGATGACTCAAAAACGAAACGACTTAAAAATATCACATTTGGTGTGGGATTGTGACTACAATTGCAGTTCTGCCAAATTTAAATCTCAGTCGATTGAGAAAACAAATCTAAAACACAAATTCAAATTTGGGGAGACCAAAAGGGGCATTTAACAGCTACCTAAATAAAGGGGAATAAGATTTTTATCGAAAAGATTTTTTTTATCTAATAGTAATTTTATTTAATGCAGTACAACCATTGCTTTTCGCTACGAACTCTTTGCTATTTATAATCTTAGAGAAATTTAAAAAGCAAATAAGATGTTGATAGAATTAAAAAGCTTGAAACATAAAAACTGAATACTACCAAAATATCAAAAACTTTATTTACAAAAATATTAAATAAAAACACTGGAACAAGGTTCTATTTAAAATCGTAAAAAAAATGAATGCCACATCAAAAGTAAACATGTATTCAAATAATATATTTCATAGAAATAATGCACAAGATATGAAGGAAACTAACATTGCATACATATTTAATACATGAATTTAAAATAAAGATTATACATAAAGATAAAACTAACAGAAAATGCATGTGAAATATTAAAAGTATATTCAAAGAGAGTGAAAAAATTGACATAAATAACATTTCTTAATGATTTCGACAATACAATTTTTTACGAATTATTATAAAAATGAGTTTCAAAAAAAATGGTACAAAAATATATTGAGCAATTAACTTTACTCTTGCGAGTTTCTCAATGTAATTTTTTACAAGATTTACAAAATATAAATATTCAGATTACATACATGTTTCGGATTTATAATAATTAAATGCTTATTTCTAGTTCTATAGAGACATCTTGGAATATTTAAGACTGATAACGATCCACTCCTTTTTAAAAGTTAATTATCATTTTACCGATTTATTTTGTTAAATACCAAATTTCCATGCGTAGCGCCATTAGCAGCGAGAAATATAGACATCTTGATACATAATATAATGATGAATTATAAATTAAAGACGAAAAATTTACGTTAATCAAAAACAAATTTAAAGAACTTATAAAAATGTATATATAAACTTTATTAAATTAATAGCATAGAAGAATAGAATATTAAGTGAATATAAAATATATATTAATTTAATTAATTGAATTATTAATAGAATTTGCGCTTTTATCATTTATTGCATCCATTCTAATCGGTCAAGCATATTAAGTCGATAATTATTTATAAAATAAACTAGTCAGTGGTATTCTAATTTCATTCAAGTTTCATGTGCAAAAAAGCAATCCGCAAATAATTGCGATTTTCCCAACTGTAGTTTTTATAAATTAAGTATTCTTTTAAAGCATATTCATCACCATGTTGATCAGACATGGCGACCAAATGCTTTTTTTTTTCTTAATTTGACGGATTCCTGATCGACTGGCTAGCACAGCCATCAGTCATCCTTTGCTGGAAAAACCAATAAAAAATCAGCCCTTAAATTCTTTACACATTACATTCTTAAATACAAAATTTGGCTTAAACTTCATGACTAAAAACTTTATGATTATCAATTTTTCTAGTAAACTAAGCAGTAAAGGAGATTTCTAATAAAAAATTTGTAAAGGAGGATGCAACAAATGAAGGCGCGATTTGATGATATTTCCTTAATAGTTATTATGCAAAAAATAGCTGAAATTTAAATTTTAATGCCAGAAATGTAAATTATATTGTTCGTTTATAATTTAACCATCTTAAACTACATATGGGTTGAGATTTAAACATTCAGGAGGATCAAGATAAGAAAATTTTTATTGCAAAATTCCACGACATATAAAAGAGTAATCACAAAATTTGGAATATTGAGTAGCTCTAAAATACACAAAATTTAATTCAGACAACATCCAGGTAGGATTAATTTTTTTTGTCACATATGGTAAACAATTGAGATGTCTCAAATTATTTGCAACAATGGCATTTGAAAGGAACAATCATAATATACAGTTGTAAATAAAAATCATATTATATATTTAAAGCAATCATTTTCCTGATAATACTTCCAACATCGGTTTCTAAATGTTTTTATCCAGTTTTATGCATAATATAGAACAATTTGCATGATAAAACAATGTAATAAAATATAATGATTCATTTTTGCGGTCGTTCCCTTCTACCACACTCTTTTCCTAACTTTATATCTAGCTCTTTATACAATTTTCTTCATACCCATCTACAAAATGTGCGAAGTAGTGCCATTTGTTTTCGTCATCAAATCAGCAAAGAACTAATTCAAATATTATCAACAAATTTTATTTTAAACCATTAATCATTAAGAATTCACTGATATTTGTGATATGAAAAAGGATTCATTATTAAAAGCAAATTGCTGCAAGTTTGAGTAACTTTGATTCTTAAAATATGGATGTCAAGTTCTTTGAACTTAAATCTTTAACAGTAAGTAAGATAGTCAAATAGGACTGAAATTACTTAACCGATAATTATGCAAATATAGGGAATAATTTCACTACATAAATTACATTCTTTACAAATCGATGCTATAATAATTGAGATATTTACGATACTCTATTATTTCTAGTTTTACAAATCAAATCGTTTACTTGAATGGAATTTAAAAAAAGATTTCCCCAATTCTATGAGAATTGGCGAAATTCTCATAGATAATATATAACACCAATATAACAATAATATATATTATATCACACCAATATAACAGCAATAATATGCATTATGCATTCACAAAATTATCAAAATTCAAGACAATTGTTATTGCATATGATATGAACATACGGGCAACAATATACAACAATGGATGAAGTAAATATAAATATTAAGTTTCACTGAAAGGTATGACAGTCATTCGGGCACTAGATCTTTCAAAGGGATAAATCTGAATTTCTAAACTTAGAATGCAATAAAAATTAAATTAATTTCATGGAATAAAACTAGAAGTAATTCGAGTTCCAGAACTTATGGCATTTCGGATGATTCTTGGAGCTCACGTATAAACTGAGAATATATCCAAAAGTAGATTTGGAGAAAATTTTATTTTAATAATTTGGAAGCAAGGACCAAGGAAATATTTAAGTACTATTTGAAGAATTTTTTTTAACAATATCGTTTCTTTCCAATATGATCATTCAATTTGACAACTCATTCCGAGTCTGATCAGCTAAACAGTCTCATGAGGAAGCTTGACAATATGAGATTAAAGCTACAAAAAGAATAAAATATGTGTTCTTAAAATGCTGAAAAATCCATATCGAAACAGTCTTATTGAACTGGATAATAGAAAATCCGCGAATAGACTCGAACAGATTTCGTGTTAATTTACCAAAATTTTTGATTAACAGATTTTAATTAATTTTTTTCATGCTATTTAAATGCTAACCATTCATTTTGAATTTGATAATTCATATTAGCAATTTAAAAATACAATATATTTAAAAAGTACCATTTCAGAGCATGAAAAATAGCATTCAACACCCGTCTTTGTAGGTGGGAGGTTGACCATTATTTTTTATAAAAATATAGTTTGAAAGCCGGAGATTTGCTTCAATTTCGCGATAAACATTGCCAATGATGAGTTGCAAATTTTGACTACATTTACTTTATAGATATTTAGAAAATGGAAATTCCTCTCCAGCTGCGATTGTTAGAGTTTTGACTCCCTCCGGTGGAGAAAAGGGGAAATTCTGTTCCCCTAACCAGATGTACTCGAGACGCCGACCCGGCGACATGTACATACTCTTTCTCCCGTCTTTTGTGTTGTGATGTGTTTGTGTGGTAGCTTAGAAATGTCCGTGTCCATATATGTGTGAAAATAAACCTATGAAAGTTCAACTCCTGCTTCGTCATTTATGGAATTGTCATGCACTGACTGAACAGCGATGTTTCAGATAGAAGCAATGTAAAATTAGATTTTTCAAAAATCAGTGCAAATAGTTCTAAAGAATGCCAAGTTGCATTTCACTCTCCTGCCAAGTCTCCTTAGTAATAAAACATCTTATAAATTATGCCTCTTGCCACATTTATTCAAGTCCCAAGCTGTCAGCTAAAAATACCGTTGGATGTTGCTCCACTGATATCATATACATGCAAGAACCATGAACTCCAAAATCTTCATGTTGATCCAAGATCGTTTCGCAGCAATATTGAGAGAGGTCCATCTTATTCTAAACTTCTTCGAACAATATCTGAAAAAAAACGAATTAATGCAACTTAAAAATGCATGTATTCTTTTTAATGAGCAAAAAAATAATGATAGCAAAAGTTTCTATTTGCCTAAAGAAACTATGCACAAATTTATATTTAAAAAAAAAAATCAAATACAAGTTTCAGCACCAATGACTATATTAGAAAATTTATTTCTTCAGACACTTTTTTTCTAGTGGATTTGGATAATGAATTAAAACATTAAGAAAAGTATACTTTATATTAGAATAAAATTTGTTTAATTTTCTACTAAGCTTCTTACAGGATTTTCGTGGACTCTGCATGTGTCAGATCCAAGCAAAAGTAAAATACGGTGGAAGCTTTCAATACTTTACATTATAAATACACAATTTTTTGAAACAACAAATTGTTTCAGTTAATTTTATTTTGGCACTATTGTATTTGAACTTACCAAGTCCCTGAACTTTAGAATCATCTTTCTATTCCAGATTCCGATCTTGGAAGTTTGGCCTCGATTCTAGGTTGTCCGGGAACTGAAAAGAGTGAGAATCCAAGAAATCAGCAGCAACGAGTGAATCGTTTTCCTGTGTAGCACTATAATCATTACATGGTGGTAATTCTTGTACTTTATTGTTTCATTGACGTCGTACTTGCGTATAAATCTAGAGATACGCATTCAATATTTGAAGGAATGTTCTTGTCAAAAGGTTGAAGTAAAAATGCACAATATAATGGCATTTATTACACAATTATGTAAATATACTGAATATTTATTAGTTTCAACACCCGCAGGATATATGGCAATTCATGTTTCCTGCAATTCTTTTTTCCACATTGATTAAATACAATTCCTGTATAAGCAAAAATGTTAACCAATAAGACTCTTTAAAGCAAATGAATGATCTTAAAAAGTGAGATAAAACCTACAAATTTCTGAATTATTACAATCTTCATAAAAAGTTTACCTTGCAAGCTGTTAAGAAAAAGGAATGGTACTGTCAAACCGCACTACTTTCAATGTAGTCTGAAATTGACATTGCTTCTTCAACAGTAGAAGTTTATTTTAAGCCTTATTCGTAATCAAATATTCGAAGGAAAATAACTTCCAAAATAAATTCCAGTCAAAGTGTTGTAAAATTTCGTTATAGCTCAATTATTCAGATTTCGGTTCCTGAGATAGAAAATTCAAGATCAAAGACTTAAAATTTGAGTGTTCATTTCAACTTGCTTTGTTTCGTCTCCCCGAGTGTTATTTAAAATTTGAATATTCTTTTATTGTTTGGTTCCAGGAAAGTTTTTTTCTGTTATTTCAGCCAAATTCGATTTTTATCGCAAGGATTTCATTAAAAGGATCAAAGTACATTTTTTTCCTGCGGATTTCAATATCTGAAAGCAATATAAGCGAGTTGCAATTTTGTTATTCAGAAGCTCAACATGATTTTATAGAACTATCATCTAAATAGCTGGAAATTTCTCGATTTACTAAGTCACTTTCGAAGAGATTTATAATTCAAAATTAGGGCTATTGTATGAAGAGATTTCAATTCTTTTCTGAAAAGAGCTTTCTTTTTCTTAGAAGTTTGAAAAGAATTCTCAGCATGTACTCATCTTCTTTACTCATTTATCCACAGTGGCTTAAGAATAATTCCACTGATCTGCAGTATACCACACACACACATTGCATAAGTCAGAGAAAGTAATTTTGTAATCCTTGACTATCAATTCCAGCTGTGACATTAGGAAATAAATTTTATTTATTCATTCAGACAGTCTCGGGATATGATTTTCAGGCATTCAAAAAACGTTCGAATCGATAAAATCCGAATAAAGTGGCAATTAGAAAAATTAAAAGAGAAAGAATGAACAATTTATGAAATGAAAGAATTTCATTCTAGAAATATTTCCATACAGTTAAAAATTCGACATATTTTTGTAGATTATAGATAACTTAATGAAAACATTCAGATACTAATGCATTTAATCCAAGTTAAAAATTGTTACTAATTCAATAATTTCTTTTCCAATTCCCATTGTTTTAGTTGCTGTTTTTTTAATGACAGATAATTTTCCTGAAGAAATTATATTTTTTGTATTTATTATATTTATAAATGTATTCATTATATTTATTGATACTGATATTCGTTTTGCCCTCCCCCCCAAGCTTTTTGATTAACTTTATTATGATTTCATTTCGGAATCATTTTAAATAATCTCAAAGGCTTAGTTTTATGCATCTACATTTAAGGGAGATTAATCCTAATTCTACCTTTGTCGAATTCTATGATTAAAATAATTAAACAATGAAAAATATCAAAAAATACTCAGAATGCGTCTTTCTCCGAGATGTATGTATCTGACAAATCCATCCTGTATAAAAGTAATTCAACGTTGATATGCCGAATCATTTGATATAATTACTATTTATTTATGATACGTTAATAAATACATGTTTCTTTTATGATTGGTTTTCGAAATTTTGTCGAATTGAAAAATGGAATGAGGTAAATTGGCTCCTCTCGTAGAAGGACGATTAATAAACATTACGATATGTAGAAAAAATATCAGACGGCTAATTTTATATTTGAGTGTTATTTCAAGACCATAAAAAAATGGGGACAAAACGGAAAGTTAAACCTATGATTCATTAGATCCTCATTAGTCTATTAGACTTGACACGATATGAAAGTTATTGTAGATTTATATAAATACATGAAATTGTTTTTTTTTTAAGTAATTGATACTTTTGAGTATAGGGAAAAATACTTTCTAAAAATGTTTTATAGGGTGAACCAAAACAATCATTAATAAATTTTGATAATATAGATAGAAAAAGTTAGCATGCAGGAAGTAATTTAACGATTCAAAAGTTTGTAATTGCTGCATTTTTTATGTTTATTTTGATGTATTCATAACTAACATTGAAAATTTCCGAGAACAAATTTATTGCATATATTCTGTAATTAGAAAGGGAATACTTAGAAATTAAGATTCCTAAAGTTCTATATCCATTTATGAAATAAAAAGATTTTTAATATATACCAGCCGCCTTAGGCGACCAGCCCGTTCGCCAATCTGAATGTTCGTAAAAATTTTAGTTAAATATTTTATGCAATTCCTACTTTAATAGCTTCTTCAAAATATTTTAAATCTTCAAATATTGATAGTCATATAATTCCTTCATAATATTATAAACGCCTTTAGTCATAACGTAATATGTATCTCTCTAATTTTCTGTTAGCTATCATAGAATTTATTTTTAAATTAAAGTGGAAAGGATTAATCTGCAATTAATATAATTATATATTTTACGGAAACAAAGCATTTTTTTATAATATAATTACTAAAAACAAAATCACTGAGCGTTTAAGCTTTATAGGCACTAATAAATATCTTTCTTAACTTATGTAATATCTCAAGAATTTGTCAACAAAATTTTCTCAGATTCATCATGAGCATATCGATTCATTAACAGTGTTTAATTTCAAATGCATCAAAGACTAAGAAAATAAACAGAATCGTTTAAAATAATCGGTCGAAAACAGGTTAAGAAATACTTAAAAAACTATGAACTTAAAACTATAAGCATATACAAAAAATATATATAACTTACATGAACACAATTTAATTACAAAAGTATACAACTAACCTAAAAATAATTTTAATCAAGTCAGCATAAGTTGAAAATAGTTGTCAACAATCAGAAGACAATGCGCAAGCTAATTTTCAACGCCAGTTATGGTAACGCAAATGCGTGAATTTTTCTATGCCAGTTAGGGTAACGCTATGCAGATTAGAAATTTTTAATTTCCTGAATCATCTTTTATTTTAATTCAAAAGTACTGTAGAATGAATCTGAAAGATCGATTAATTAACAACGTTTAATTTTAAATGCATCAAACATTAAGAAAATAAACAGAAAGGTTTGAAATAATTGGATGAAAAAAGTTAAGCCTATCCTGATTAGAGTGGAGAAAAAGTCTGAATCCTTACTCATTTGGAGATGGAGAAATGAAGTTTTTGGCGAGAAAGTTTTAATTAATGATTAAAATTCTAATTAAAATTTCAAAATTGGACCCGAGATGCACATTCCAGACCTTCAAGGTATACATGTACCAAATTTGGTAGCTGTAGGTCAAACGTTCTTCCCTGTAGACACACACACACACACACACTGAGCTTCATATTAGTATAGATGATTGGGATAAAATGTTTGTGCCAAGCTTGTTAAAGTAGAAAATAAATTCACCTGGATATTATTAAAACCTATAGTTTACTGAACACAACTCTAAAATCCTTTTTTATAATAAATCCTAACTAATCCTGAGATTCTCTGAATTTCTATAATAGAAAAAATTTAATTTAGTAAAATTGCCAAAAATAAAATCATTCAAATTTATTCTTCATAATAATAATAATAAAAAAAATTAACCTATTAATCCGAAAACATTTTTTGTAGGAATCTCTTTTTCGAAATCAACATAGATACATTGTTAAAGGGATTAAGTTTCAATGAATACATTTTTACCCCCCCCCCCAAAAAAGCATATCTGGTAGAAATATCTACCCGAGTCATCATTGAAAGAATGAAATACGCAGAATTCCAAATTTTAACATTTAAATTTCAAATTAAGATATAATCTGCGAGCACTTTTTTCACACTATCCAAATTTTCAGATCATGCAAGTAAGTGAAAATTCCTTTAAGACATGTGAAGGGTGGAGTAAATTTAGCTCTTCGCAAAGAAAATAATTCCACGAAATAAGCTACAATAAACATGCTTTAATTTACAAGAACTTGCCTAACTTAACCATAATACTGTAATTCCCGTATTTCTAATAGTGTATTTCAAACGGCATTGTTTAATTACGATTTAAAGACAAGCGATAGTGACTAATTCGCACGCCAACAGCCACTACTCTCGCACTCCCCACTCAAGAAGCCACTACTCTCGCACTCCCCACTCAAGAAGCCACTACTCTCGCACTCCCCACTCAAGAAGCCACTACTCTCGCACTCCCCACTCAAGAAGCCACTACTCTCGCACTCCCCACTCAAGAAGCCACTACTCTCGCACTCCCCACTCAAGAAGCCACTACTCTCGCACTCCCCACTCAAGAAGCCACTACTCTCGCACTCCCCACTCAAGAAGCCACTACTCTCACACTCCCCACTCAAGAAGCCACTACTCTCACACTCCCCACTCAAGAAGCCACTACTCTCACACTCCCCACTCAAGAAGCCACTACTCTCACACTCCCCACTCAAGAAGCCACTACTCTCACACTCCCCACTCAAGAAGCCACTACTCTCACACTCCCCACTCAAGAAGCCACTACTCTCACACTCCCCACTCAAGAAGCCACTACTCTCACACTCCCCACTCAAGAAGCCACTACTCTCACACTCCCCACTCAAGAAGCCACTACTCTCACACTCCCCACTCAAAACGCCACTACTCACCCCAAACGAATAATATTCCTTTCATTCCCCACTCCTGCACAGCCCCAACAATTCCAACTCCACACACACACATTACCCGCTCCTGCGCGAGCCCCAACAATTCCAACTCCACACACACACACACATTACCCGCTCCTGCGCGAGCCCCAACAATTCCAACTCCACACACACACACACATTACCCGCTCCTGCGCGAGCCCCAACAATTCCAACTCCACACACACACACACATTACCCGCTCCTGCGCGAGCCCCAACAATTCCAACTCCACACACACACACATTACCCGCTCCTGCGCGAGCCCCAACAATTCCCACTCCACACACACACACATTACCCACTCCTGCACGGACCCCACAATTCCCACTCCACACACACACACATTACCCACTCCTGCACGGACCCCACAATTCCAACAGCACACACATTACCCACTCCTGCACGGACCCCACAATTCCAACAGCACACACATTACCCACTCCTGCACGGACCCCACAATTCCAACAGCACACACATTACCCACTCCTGCACGGACCCCACAATTGCAACAGCACACACATTACCCACTCCTGCACGGACCCCACAATTCCAACAGCACACACATTACCCACTCCTGCATGCCTGCATGGTCCTAACCATTCCAAAACCACAAAAATTACCCATTCCGGCACTACAATTATAACATCACATACATTATCAACACTACCACGATGCCCGATAAATTCAATGCCACATGCTAGACTCGCATTTCCACGAACCTCATCGTTCCAACATCATAGGCATTGCGCACTGAACTACGATAACCACAATTCCAATACCATAGCATTACACACTCCAATACTACACAAATAGTTCCAATACCATGACATTACCTAATCCACTACTACATATACAGCTGCAATGCCACTTGCATTATGCACGCCGCAGCTCCAATAGCACACATTACGTATACTACAACGAGCCGTAGTTTCGTCAGCAAGCCTATTCAGTCATTTCTAGTTTATTAAAGTTTTCACTCATTATCCACTATCAACACCAGTGGTATTCATAATATCCCCTTCCACGATTCTTAGTCAATGAATCGTACAATTTTTAATCCACGCATTGAAATACAGGACCGAAATTTCACTTACATGCTGCGGGAACAGCGTCACAGTGCGCCATATGCAACTTCAGAAATCAGGCGGCGCGATATAAGGGAAGTAATAACTTGTAGCATTCAATTTTAAAAAATTGTTTTTATCTAAAAAAATCTTTATGAGATCAGATAATGAAGAATTCTACTGTCTATACCACACAAGTAGAACAAATTTGCAACGAATTATTTGCAAATACCAGAAAATCCTAACATATTGAATCTATCAGAGATATCTATCCTCAATATCTATACGTATTGAATTTATAAGAATTGATGTAAAGCTATTGTAACCTCGAAAGTTAATGACGGCCAAATTACTTATCAGAAATTTTCTTGTTTCTTTGTATATAAAATGGCTGTCAAATATGCCTTTTCTTGCCTTTCCAACACTTTCCCCTCCCTTTCTCTCCCTGGCAATTCTTTAAAACATGTATTGCTTTGCCAAAAACTGAAATCGCCGACAGTGAATTATTGTATGAACATATTTTCTACAATATCCTTAATAATGAAGATAAGCATCTTTTATTTTTTAAAAAGATGCAAATATTAAAGAGAGACATTAGAATTTACACTTCGTTTCTTAGAAAAGGTTAAACCTTTAGTTTCATGAAAACTTTATCTGTTGTCTATTTCGATTTACTGTAAGTAGTTTTAAAAAGAAGCCTTATACTGAAATTAAAACCTAAACACGGAGTAAAAAAATATTGGAGATTCATATATTTATGAACATTTTTTACCGGTATAAGCTAATATTTTGATATTCTAGAATCCAATAAATTTCAATTTTAACACTTCGGTTATATGGCACAACGTCGCGGCAAGTATCAGTATTTAAACAGTAGATAAGTTTTTTACATCAAAAGGGATCCAATTGTAATACTTATTTCCCTGTCCTGCTTTAAAACATGAATGTAATTAATCAGTTTTTTGTCAGAAGAAATGTTATCGAATCCCGATCTTGAAACATTTTCTTAAAAAATTATTAAAGTACGTTTTTTTCTAGAAATCGCTTAGACTAATTTCTACAAATGGAACACCTAATCACAACGAATATGGAATTACGCAATCTTATCTTGATGGAAAGCTGAATAAATCGACTCGGTTTCACAGATAGAATTTAAATCGGAAAATAAGAGTGCAAGACAGATTATGCACAAAAGAATTAACTTCCCAGTTTTAATGAATTAGTACGAAGTCCAAAAATCGTCCAGTCTTGACAGAAATTTATCTTCCAAATTCAACATTTAGCTGAATAGAGTGACGATTTAAAATACTAAATGAAATTAAAAATTTGTCAATAAGATGATTTCATTACCAAGTTCACAGAAATTTATTTCCTGGAAATATGAAATTCTAAGCTTACATTGGATGTCACAGACGCGAGACGAGACATATGTCGATTCTCTTCAGTTTTGTTTCTAAAACTCGAAATTGTTCTGTATTTAACGTCATATCGGATGTAATCAGATCTCCATATGAAATTTTCTAAACAATTTAATGCGATTTGATATCAGATAATCCTTTGCTGATTTTGAGTTCTAAGATCAATAAAATAATTCCAGCAGAAAGTAATGAAAGGCGAACAGTAATAATCTATTCATTTTATTCAAAGATGAAACATTTTTCTTTGTGCTTAGAAAGAATGAGTTTTGAAAAAAGACTGGAAATTCAGAATGAGATAGAAATCAAGATTTCTCATCACTTCTTGTTAGAAAGGTGAATACACAGTTGTCTGTTTAGAATTTAATGTTAAAGAAAATGGATAAAATTTGAATTTATTTTTTATCAGTCGATTTACAGTTTAATTACCTTTGTCCAAACATAGAATTTTGACAGTAATTTTTTTCCATTTGACTTATTTTATCCGTATTTTTCTAAAAGTGATTGGAAGCATATCAAATTTGTATCCTATTCCTATCCTATAGCTTAGTATAATATTTTGAATTTTATTTCCTTCCTAAAATGCAAAATTATGTTTCATTTTTTTAAATTTCTTAAATTTTAATAATTACTTTTTTTGATGAGGGTCTAATATACTGCATCCCAAAGAATGCCTTTTATCTATTACCATATATTCATGATAAGAATGGGACTATCATCTTGCCTATTAATCAAAACTATAATTATAAACCGTTTGCATTATGAATTTAGAATCCCAATTAAATTGCATCCTATTTGGCTACTTCTACTGGGAATTCAAATGAAGCTATTTAATAAATTTATTAATTTAAAATTGATTTTGAAAAATCTGACAAAGTTTTTATAATGCATTAACTCATTTAAATAATATCGAATTTTCGACGGCAGAGAAATAGATCTCAGACGAAATTTTTTTATCTTATAATTTGTTCATTTTTTACCATTTTATAGCTTTTCGAATTGCACGTATTCAGATTTTAACTATTCGAAAATTTTTTAGATGCATTAAAATCATATCACAAGGTAGTCTGAATGAGTAGAAAAGATTTACCACCTAGATGTCTTACAGCCAATTCTGACAAGCAAATATTCTAAAATCATCCGATCTTACTTTATGCAGTAAAGTTCAAATAAAAATGGCGTGCTTAAGTAAGCGTCCTGCTCGACATTTTCTTTCATTATCCATTGGTTGTCCTGAACTGGAATAAGAATCAACATCTTGAAAAAATACCAGGATATTCGACGATGGTATGAGCATAACTTGAAATTTCTTGATCTGGACTTGATTACTGGGTATGAAGGAGATGTCTCTTATCCGCATTGAGAATTCCTCTTTGGGAAAATTGGAGCTGTAAAGAAAAGACTGTATTAATCATTTGGAAGGTAATTTTGGGAATTCGCATGTAAATTAAAAATTTGTATTCTGGCATAATCTACAAATAAACTGGTAAGTATCTGACATAGCTGTTTCCAATAGCTTATTAAAAATACAAATCGAATTATAAACACAATAACTGAAATTTATCAGTATTTAAGATCGCTTATTGCAATGAGCATTTAAATTTACTTTCAGTTCTCCTTCAGTGGTTCGTATTTAACCAGATGTTCAGTGCTTTTAAATTTTAACCCGAGGCTCAGTGCTTTTGTAGTAAAATGGCAATAAATGCATCGGAACAAATTGCTTCAAATGAACAATTTTTAAAACCGTAATATAAATCTATGTTTGAGAGATTTTATCTAATCCTCCATTTTTTCCCCTCGAAATTTGTCAGGGAAATGGATTTCGTGTATTGCGGTTCAATCATTTCTCTACTTTTATTATATAAATACACGTTTTGAATATTTTTGCAATTATGCTTCTTTAGTTGCAAGAAGCGAGGTTTTCGTTAGTCGCAACAGTTGCTTGCCAGATGTGCAGAAAAATGGCTGAAATCAAGTTTTAGGAGAGTTATGCACGAACTTTCTAAACGTGTAGTTTTCGAAATAAAGATATAACTATAATACAGTACTAGCATTATCAGTCCTTTAATAAAAATGAGATTTATATTAATTTAAAAAAATTATTTTCAATATATACTAGATTTATGTTTTAATTCTATCCATTAGATGGAAAAAATATTTTGTATTAAAATAATAAATTTAAATAAAAATAAAATTATTAATAAGAAATTTGCATTAAAATGGTTTAAATTTTAAACTGAAATTTTGGAACTCGAATTCTCTAAAAGACACTCAAATTATTGCATTTGCGATTTATATAATAAATATAACAATTTTGCAATTTTGGAATTAATTTCTATTTATTTTTGCAAGAGGGCATGGTTAATACACTACAGTTCGTTTCAGTATTTTGAGACCACATTTCGACGGTTCCATTTCATAAAGAGGCGAGACGTGGAAGGATTGGAGCATTTTCGGAATTAACTTTGATCTTAAATTTCTTCTATTAGATAATTAATCAGTTACTTTATCATTAAATATGAACATCTTTCATTTTTCTTTTCACTCCTATTTCGTTGAATTAAACCCATTCTAACGCATGTGCTAAATCGTGGAGGGTTTTAGAATTCGTTGTCAAATATTACAAAGGTGAAAAGCATCCATCAGCAACAGATCGCAAGAGCAAGCGAATCTATTTCCTTTATGGTTTCTACTAAGATTTTAGAGATTTAACAATTATTGATTTACGAAAGGGAATCTTGGGTACTTTTGAATGAATGCATTAGGTGAATGATATACTTATCCCTTTGCTTGGAACATAAGAATTGCGATGGTCAAACTTTTTAGAGCACGTATTAAAAACAAAAACTAAGATTTGTATCAGGGAAAGAGAACATTTTATTGTAAGGTAATATGGACTAATATTGAAGAAATAGGAAATTAGGATATAAATTAAGCGATTACATATGCATATTATAATAAATCACTAAATCGGAAAAGTAATGCTGAGTGTTAGAAGTGTGAAAGAAAAATGTAGCATGTTTGAAACAAGCATATAATAAACTTATTATATATATTACAATTACAGTTTAAAAACAAATATGTATGAGCTTGAATTTTAAATCTGTTTGGTTCCACTACTGAAATATTAAATATCTAATTTATGAATATTATCTAAAGTATATCTTCAGTACATAAAAACATCCTTACAGTTTCATTTCTGAGTTTTTATGAACGTACCCGTCTTTTTTCTTGTGGGTTTTTTAAAGCATCCGATTTTATTGGATTCCAGCTTTTAATGACAAACTTTAGTAAATGGATAAACATATTCTTCACTATCTGAAAAAAAATTAAAATCAGTAAATTACTACGAGTTTAGTTATAACATTAATAAAATGATTCTGGAAATAAGTTGCTGCAATATTTAAAAGAAATTAAATCGTAGAAGGAAATTAGATTTAACTAAAGAGATCAAATCAGAGATAAATAATTATTTAATTCGAGTTTTCACAATATTAAAAAAAAAATGCTTTTCGTGAAGGCTTCATTCCTAAGCTAGGATTCAAATTTGTAATGTTAACTAAACTGAATACAAAGATTTTAAACCTGTTCAAAAGCCAATACCATCATTTGAATTTTCATCCAGTTGAAACATTAATACTAGAGTATATTAAATTTAAATGACACGAGCGAGATAATATTTGGTTTAGAAGGAAGAATTCGGAACACAATTTATTAAATAAATCAAAAGGATCAAAATTATTTTCGGTACGGTTTATATTCACCCTATAGGGCAAGAGACACTTTCTTCAAGTATCTTCCTTCTATATGATATACATTAAAGTTTTTTTACACATTAAAAAATAATTAAAAACATTTCCGAGTTATATAATTCAATAAAAGGGTTATGAAGAGATTTTTCTAAATCATCAGTTCCACTCATTTTTATCACTGACACTTGCCTACCGTGTCGCCCATATTAGCGTCACATGAAGTTTCAGTGTAAGATTTGATGTCAGTAGAACACGGCAATATTTAGTTTATATAAATACATTGTTCACTTGGGAATTGCCTGTGATTCACAAGTATCTATCAGATATTCTCTTTTCTACTTCAATCAAGAAATGGCAACGTTGTAAGCATATTTTTAGTTAAAGGACCGAATCAGGCATGAATCATTGCAGGGAAATTGTTAAATGATCACAATGGATTTTGTAGATATAAAATATCTTCTGTTATATATTTATGCAGTTGATGATTTCTCTTTTATAAATGTAATTCTGATACTAATGTAAATGATTAGTCTTCATTAAAATTCAAATATTATGTATTATATATAGCTAGAAAATGCAAATTTTATGCAAGTCAGATATTGCGATTGAGAAAGGGTTAAATAAAAGGACAACTGAAGGATTCTGAATGGTAACCGATATTGCCATTCTCGTTTCGTTACGGGTTTTTTCGCAGGAAACTGAATTGTTCGTGATGTATAGAATTTAGATTTGAAATCGTTATTCCTTCCTTTTCGTACGCGTAACTGAAACTATCTGTATGATAGCCGTTATCAAATCGGCACACAATATTTGGGATAACGTATCCATTTTTCACATTACTCAATTAAGTACCGTATGAAAGCATTTGATTTATTCAAATACAGCAAGCTAATTAAAAGAAATGTGCTTTTTATTAAACTTAAAGCGGCAAAATATTTTAATAATGAAAAATTGAATGCATAATAAAAAGAAAACAATCGAGCATTATCGTATTAAAAATCTAAGTATTTAAACAATTGTAATAAACAGGATACAGCACTATGAATGAAAATAGTGTGTAGCAAAACATTTTAATAACTAATGCGTTTATAGCTTCATTAAAAATAGTTTCCCCCATTTAAAATGAAGCGAGAATGAACGTACGATGACCGAAAATTTAGCAGAATTCAGGCTTAAGTTTTGTTTCCATGCTTTGTATTGTTTCGAATTGACCATAAAAATCTAAAGATTCGAATTTAATCCTAACCATAGTACAGTATTTAAGATTCGATTCGCCAAACGTGATTTTTTAGCATTACCCCTCATTGAATATCGAAATCATGTTCGCACAAATATGTCATGCCTTAGTAAAACGTGCCATTATATATATATATCGAAAAATTAAAATAATCACGAGAATTTTTTGTCAAATGGGTAGTACTAAAAAATTATAGAAAATTACATGTAAAAAATGATAAAATCAGAAATATTTTTAGAATAAGGTAGACGTTTTAATATTGATAGCTTTTATATAAAATGCATTGTGACTATGTAAATTTCACACAAAAATCTAGGGAAAATTCAACAAAAGTTTACACACTTCTAATTTAAAACAAGAGGAATATTGTGAACTTTTCGTACGAGTCTTTCGGACTGAGAAATTAATTTTCTGTCTTTCTTTCCACAAACTTTGGTGAAAGTTTTTCAGGAAGGATTTACACATCTTAAGATTAAAAAATTTACTTTTTCAATGATATCAACCTGAATTTTTCCTCAGTCATCTGTCAATTTATTAATTTAAAAAAACATTTAATACAGATCATTTTGAAATAAAGAAATTAAATATTCTTTTTTTTGGATAACATCAGCTAGTTTACTATTATACTTTCATTTTTATACATATATTTTCTATTTTATATAAGAGATGTATTTACATAAATATTATACATGAAAGGGCATTTATCTCGAGCAACGAAAGGTATAATATAAACTATTTTTCAATGAAATCTAATTAAAATTTTTAGAAACCCTTTCGTAATGGGCATATTTGACCAAGTGATCGAGTTCCAAAATTGATACTTACAGGTTGATCGATTTGCAATGTACAAAAGATTTTACATCTGAAAGTAACATGACGCATTTTGCATAAAGTACGGCAGCCTATACACATAGTCGATGCAAATTATGAAAGATTATAGGGCACTTTAAGGGAGCGGAGAAATTCTAATTGAAACTTTTGAAGGGCCCTAGACCTACTGAATTAAACAAAAAGTTCTACGGGCCTATTTTCCTGTTAATTTGTATTAAATTACAGTTAACTGAAAATCCCAAATTTTAAATTAGTTCTTCGAAAAAGTTTGAACAATCCAGATTAGAAATTGTATCTTAAATGCTACTTTTACAGCAACATTTTATTTGAAATTTTTTGGCATTGAAGTGTTAAAAAGGGTTTGAAAATTCACTTTTAAAACAATTTCAAGGAACGTCTTTCACGAACTCTTTCAAACCACTGCAGACTGATTGTTTAGTATGTACCTACCACTGATTTTAATCGATTTTGAAAATAATATTAAAAAAACTAGAAATTAAAAATATGTTTTTTCCATATATTATTTCGAGTTTAAAATGTAATACTATAGCGATGTTAACCTTTTTCACTAGAAGAAGGCTTGGATTTAAAATCGTAGTATGGTCTCCAAATATTTCGATATCTCACCATATTTAGTATTTGATTTAAAATCGTTAAGTCAAAATCGTTAAATCCGGTCCTTAAAAACTCGACAAGCTAATTTGTAATTTCCTTAAAGTTTAGAAAAAAATTTTTCTATCTGACTGACCGGTCTCAAGAAGTTTTTAAATCCATCAAATTTTTTTTTAAATTCTAAATAAATATCGTAATTAAAGATGAATAAAGATAACACAACAGTAAAGAATACTACACGAATTCAGAGAAATATTAACGTTACGTTTATGGAAAATAGTATTAGCAAAATCACTTACCCTTTTATTATTTTCGTTACTGAACTACACTTTTACTACAGTATCTTTTTCAGTAACATTGTTTTCGAAACATTATCTGCACACAAGGCTGCTATACATCGACTTTTTGCTACTCTCTAAGTATCCAAAGTATACAATAAAAGGTCTTATTCCACCAAACACAAAGCAGTATCTTCTGTTAACATTTCATTTCGAAGCAGCCGATTCGAAAATAAAAGGCCAATGATGTTTTACGTTCCTTTTTGTTCAAGAAAATCTAATTCAGGAATTAACCCTTCTTGTGGCATAAAATTTGAGCCATTTTCTTTTTTCTTTTGTTCAGCATGTTACTCTCTCGGTTACAGAGCTACCGATTCTTCATAAATATATGCAGATGCAACTGAGCGCTTTTCCTCTTCTATTCTAACCCACATTCGGATACAAGCCGTACGAAATCTTTTAGCAGAACGTAACGGTCATCCATAATAACGGATGTTTATTCACTCTCAATCAAATATCTGCTTCATGGCGCTTTAAACAGAGCTTTGTTAATAATAAAGAATAGTTATTAAACCTCCCTGCATCTCCAGATGCAAATCATTTGAGTCTGGTCTTCAACAGTCATTCACTCATCATTCTCCGCACCGAAAGCATCATTTTAATGCAGCTACCGAAGTATTAATGTCTCATTGAAACTCGTAATAAAACATTAATGATGAAGCTTTCACTGATACTGAAACGTTCAATTCCGAATTGTACGTTTTACGGAACAGCTTTCAACGCGTTTGACAAACTTCACAGTTCTGCAGTGACTGACGATTGACGGGAAAGTCAATCTCTGACGTCATCTCCACAGAAATACCGATGCCTAATATTTGAATTTCTTTTTCTCCCTAGCGGCACGCCTGGAATGAGCTTTATAAAATAGCAAGCATCTGACATGGAAGGAAAAATCAAGACAAGACACAAATAAGATTTAAAAAAGAACTAAAAACAAAGAATAAAATCTTATTAAAATTTTCCAAACCAGTAATGATTATTCAGATAGTGTAAATTGTATTACTTCCTTTATGTAGTCTTTGAAACAAAAAATGAATCATTATCAGGATGCACAGAGGCAGTGAAATTGTCTATTGTTTCTCTTTTTCTTACAGTCAAAAGTTCAGAAGGCAGAGGAACGAAACCAGCAAGAGTGATCACCCAAACACTTTCTCGCATACTTTTTAGTAAACTTAAATTTGCATGTTAGGCGCGTTTATCCCACCAATTGAAACCAAAATTCAACATAGAATTACAATTGCAGTAACAAAATCATTCGCCAAATTTGGTATATTTACATCATTACGCTTTTGAGTTAAATCGCTTACAAATTTTTGAAAGTATAGACGACAGAAGATATCTTAAATCTAAGAATCGAATTTTATGCATCTAATTCTTTCCGTTTTGCAGTTATCTTGTTAGTTTATACTGGAACCCCCAGACAGACAGACTTCCTCCGAATGGATTTTGCTCAAAATTGGATAGAAATGTACTACTTTGGCGCGAAGAGCATATACCAAATGACATCCACTCAGCTCAATGCATTTTTGTCACAGGCAGATGAGCAGACAGACAGACAGAAGAATAGAGAGACATAATTATAGATTTTACATGCCCTTGAAAATACAGATTGACAGACGTTCAACCTCTTGTAGGATTAGGCCCAACATTGGATGGCTGTCTTCAATATAGATGTTAAATTTGTGTATTGAATTTTCTCTGTCCAGCTCTCTTCGTTTTGGAGTTATCGTGCTAACTTATATTCGTACAGCTGGACAGAAAGACTTCCTCTGAAAAGATTTTGCTCTAAATTTGATAGAAATCTGCAAATTTGATAAGCGAATACAACATTTCATCTATCTAACTCAAAGCAATTTTTGAGCTGTTTTTGTCAGAGACGGACAGACAGACATCTTACAAAAATGTGTTTTTTGAATTCAGAGAGTTATAAAACGTGGAGGCTTGTCAAGATTTCGAATTCGAATTTTTTGACGAGTACACTACTTTCTCTATACTCCGCTACAAGAGAGTAAAAATGCAAGAAGATAATCGGATTCATCTTCATACAACATTCAGGGATAAGCTAGAAACAATATGCCAGTCAGATTTCGTATAGTAGTGAGAAAGTGGAAGAAATGATGATACATCATTCCACCTATGCGAGTTGCAAAGAAATAAATAAAAATATAACAGAAAATGACATTTTAGTGATAAAGTTTGAGTTTAGGGACTTCGCAGGTTGGAGAATGAATTTCAATTCAATACGTTATGTATGCTTATAGGTGCGTGTTAACCATTTCTTGGGCCGTGGGAAGTATGCTTCCCACCAAATTTATCAATCTTTATATGAAATTGTGTAGGTTGGCATAAGTTCTGACAAATTATTTTAGTAAGTCAGAAACATAGATGCTTCAGTTTTTTATCTCAGACAAAATGATGTGTCTTGATTTGTTACTTAATTATTAATTAAACAAATTAATTAATTAATCAAATTAAATTAATCTAATAAGCTAAATGAATCCCTTTTCTTATTCCAATTTCAAGCCTAAAAATATTTTAACATAATATGACTAGAAAAACATTTCCCTTTGAAGGGTTAGTTCAATTATTTGAGGGTCAAAGCCTGCAAATGGAAGAGGTGTGGAAATTTGAAGTCTGGTATGCCATGTCAGTTACTGGTGGCATTATTTAATCACTGCTGAAGATTATGAGGCTTATTCTAAAGTAATATTTATTTGGATCCGAAACGATATTTTAATCTGATGTAACTTGCCAGCAAACTAAATTAAACCAAACAACTACCGGAAAGTGTCATCTTCAAAGAATGTAATCTTAAAAGTGAGCAAAATTTAAAGAGAAAATGACCAGCTGACAACGAGTGTAAATGCTGAAATATGTTAACATGACTTCGTTGAATATTTCCAAAGTAGCTAATCATATATCCCAATTTCAAATGATTTCAAATTTAGTAAATGTCTTTATCCTTCCATATCATTAATTATTTTACTTATAATGAAGTGCCTGAAAAGTGCATCGAATAACAATTTTTGATATTCTTCTAATCAAGGTTGGTATACGTAGAATATCACATAAATTTATTATCTTATAAAAAAAATCTTAACAATGATGATCTTTAAGAACTAAATAACATTAAATATCAAAAAAAAAAGACGTGGCATCTAATTAGGAGGATAGATGTGTTATCGATTTGGCGTTTTCCTTTAAAAACGAGGCATTTTCCTTAGTAAAAAGATTCATAGCCAATGAGTACTGTTACTGCTTTTAGCTTTTCTCTATACGGATTTTGGTGGAGGACTTTTAGTCTACTTTCCATGAATTTTGTTAATAATCAAAAGCCATAGTTTTATTTATAATGAAGTATAAATAATGTATTAAATCTTTTAGACTTCAGAAATAATATTTCATTGAATATTTTTGATTATTTCCAGATAGAAATTTATGCATTGTGTAAGGAAAACGATACAACCGCTTGTCATACCTGGCAAGCAATTTTAAGGTAGGATTATCAATAAATTATGGATTAATGAAATTTGGAAACGTTATATCGTGCTATGAAAGGGATGACATTGCTAGATTCTCGGCTTCCAAACCGGAGGATTATGATTATGACGCACGTTAAATATATAGAAAATCAAAACACATTTGCATTGATCAAGTAAAAAAAATGGAATAACTGTCAAAATCTTAATCTGGGTAAAAAGGAATTATCCGCAAAGCCCTAGATAATTTTTTGTGTTTTGAAAAATAGAGAACTACAGATATCTTAAATCTCACATTCAGATTCTATCACACTGATTTAAACTCCAAATAGGATACTAAATGGATTTTAATAATTTTGAAATTAGATTTTGAAGTTGAATCGAATATAACAGCTACTTCTTTCTGACAAATATGAAAATGATGATATTCTAGATGAGCGAATTCGAATTTTAAACGAATTCTTTAAATATAAAATTTTTGAGGCAAAATGTTTATCTAATTACCCAAAAACATTCGAAAAGTGCGGGAATCGAGCTTTCCTGCAGCACAACGATGCCAGACAGAATGTACATAACGTCAAAGTGTGGTGTTTTTTTCATTGTAAACAACAATTACACACACCACCACAGTACCCCGGCATCAGTGCCATTGGATATCTGTGGGCCACACTCGAAACAGTGGTCCAAAAACACGAAATTAGAAACATAACCCATTTAAAACAGTATTGCAAGAAGAATAGGGTAACATATCTTCAGATACCACCCAAAATGGGTCGAATCAGTACCACGGCGTTTAAATGCCTTTATAAAAGCCAAAAGACATGCAACTAAATACTGACGCTTTCTTTCTATGCGAGATATTACAAAAATTTAATAGGCGTATTCTCAATTTTTTGAGATACAAATTTGCATATATTCATTTAAAATGCTTCTGAAACTTTTCAGTTCTGAAATTTTTCGTTGATTAACCTTTGTTCTAACTTTAAATTAAACCATTTGTTGTGCTTAAAATTAAAAACATGTTTGCATTCCTCGTTAATGTGTTATTAATATTGAAAGTTGGATTTATCAAGTGAAAGTAAGGTGTACTTTCAATTGTTTGAGTCACTGTATATATTTATAGCAAAATTTTCTTTCGGTCTTCGAATATTTACCCACGCGTGTTGTGTCAATTTTTAATTTTATATTTTTGTGTGCTCATTCTCGATGCTGCATAAAAAAAAAGGAAATATAAAAATGAAATATCATGAAAAGTTATTTATTAAGTCTAAATCAATATTATGAATCGATGCTTCGATTTATAATTTCAAATCTCATTCAATTTTTATTTTTCGTATATGAATTATACAAAGGGAGAAAACTGCAACCGTCCAAAAGTTCAACTTCGATATTTAGACGCATTTTTTATGTTTCGGACCTCGCTGTGTCCCGAAAAAAACCCCGAAATTTTGAATTTTGTCTGTCTGTTTCTCTGTGAACACGATAGCTTAAAACCGCTCTAAATTAGACTCAAGAAAATTGGTATGTGAACTTTATACCAAATTTGTAAATGTGTGTGTAGTGGGGAATGAAATCCATTCACAGGAAATGCCTATGTCAATCCGAATGCAAGTAAACAGATTACAAAACAAAAAGAACTAGATAAATAAAATTTAGAATACAGTTTTAGCATAGATCCGTATTAGATTTTGAAATCAATTCATTAAAGGGTTGAATGTCTTTCCGTCTGTGCATTCTCACGCAATCAATAACTCAACTACTTTGATAAATGAAATTTTGAACATAAGCTAATTACATATCAAATATTGATTTGAAGAAATAGATTCAAAATACATAGTTTTCTTCGGTATATTATGGATGCATATAGCTCTCATTTGCGAGATCTGAGAAAATACATTTAGAGTCAGAAGAAAGTAAACACCTACGATTGATACAGAAAATGTTTTATTTTAAATATATTATTGACTTTAGATATACACAATTATTAATAATCTGTAAATGTTTAATTAAATCAAAATGCAAACAGAAATAATTCAAATAAACAGGAAAACATCAAATTTCATGTGTCAAAAGAAAAAAAAAGTAAACAGAGAATGCTGATACCGACAAAAACAATGATATGTAATTAATAGTAATAATTTGACTACAGTCCTTTAGATTTTATCACTACCTCTAATCGTGTAGGCACAGATGTGACCAGTTTTTTTTTTGTTAGTTCGGGAAGGAATTTTTGCCATTTTTCAGTGACAACTTATTTCAACTTTTTCTTATTAGATATGGTTCTTTGGAGTATATTTTTCTCAAGATAGCCAATATATTTTCTATGTCTTTTAGATCTGGTGACTCTAGAAGATAGTCCAAAGTCATCGTAACATAACAGAGTTACTATTTTTTCACAATCATTGATGTATGTTGGGATCGTTATCATGTTGGAAGATCTAGCTCCTTAACAATCCGAAATTCGCAACATTAGGAACAACATTACCTTTTAAAATATTTAGGTAATCCATTTTGTTCATTGTAGATTCGACAAATAATAAGTTACCGACTCCTGAAATCGCCATATAGGCCAGATCATAACAGATCCAACCTCATGTGTAATTGTCTTAACTGAGTACTTATTACTGGATTCTTCATTCTTTAGTCTCCATATTTTTGCAAGCTTTTTATGTGCCAAACAATTTGATTTTTTTTTATCATCGTCAAATAAAATATTATTCCAAAAATCTAAGTCCTTTTTAAGGTATTGTTGGCAAACAACAGGCTTTTTCCTGATTCGATTTCGTCATGAATGGTTTCTTAAGTAAAATCTTGCCATGCAACCCATGTGCATGAAACATCCTCCTTATAGTGGTTGCATTTACCGTCTCCGTTGAACTTTGCGAGATGCTTTGAGATATTTTAACAGCACTTGCAGCTAGATTAGATTAGTTTTGACCTCTTTTACTACTGAACTTACTTCTGTATTAGCAAGTGGTTTTGGTCTTCCTATTCTCTGAAAATCTTTAATCTGTCTGAATTTGGAATATTTATCAGGTAATTTCTACACTGGGCAGTTTCTTCTCTCAATAATTTCCCTATTTTATGTGAGGAGTTACCATTTTCTGTCAAGTTTATTATTCATTTTCTCGTTTCTAGTGCTGTTTGTTTTCCCATAGCATATTTCTAAGATTTTTCTAGAAAAAAAATTTATAAATTCAGGTACAATATATGACTTTAACTTACATAAAGATCCTCTAAGAAAAAAAAAATATCTTTAAAACTAGAATATTTAAAAGAGAAAGAATTATGAGAGTTTACTGTTTTGATACATAAAACTGTATGATATGAAGTTCAAGTTGATTTATTTCTTTATGCATTTTATTTGAATTAAATGTTTACAGATCATTCAATTTTGTTTAAATAAGTTAACAATTGTATATATCTACTTTATATTATAAGTCAATAATATATTTGAAATAACTTTTTTTCTAAATAAGTTATGGGCGTTTACTTTTTTTTGACTCTCACTGTAGATAAAAACAGGAGCCGATTTTCCATTATGCAACTGTCTGGGATCAAAGGTTGGTTGATTAAAACATTATCTGTCAAACAAATAAATTTCTATAAAATCCAAATTCTTATAAAATGTTTGGATATTAATAATTAGTCCAATAAAATTGTTCAGGTTCGTATCTGCTTTATTGCCTTCACTTTGTTGTTACAATATTTAACAGGTTGGGTGCCGTGTCACCCATATTCAGGTTACAGCAATAGTTCTAATTCAGTGTAAAATTTGATTTGAATGAAATTCGCCTATGTTTAGCATTTAATTTCTTATTTTAACATATTGTTCACTGTGTTAATCCTCTGTGACTCATATCTACTATTTAATTATATATTCTCTTCTTTATTGCAATTAAGGGGCAACAAAGAAGTAAGCATCTTATTAGATAGAGGTTCGAATAACATGTACGAGTAATGACAATGAACGTGTTTGAAAACTTAGTCGCCACCTAAATAATATTGTGTACAAACGTGGATGCTGCACAGGCGTAAGTCATAATAAATAAACAAATAGATATGCATTTCATAAAGTTAATAAAATGAAAAGGAGTAAACTATAGTAAATCATAACTTGTTAATTAAGCTAAGAATGTGAAGTCAAGTCCAGATATTTATTAAAAGAGAGGACGCATAATGTATACAACTAAAAGCCCCCAACTGCCTATACCTGCTATTGGGAAAAATATCGGAAAAGGCATTGCTTCACCTAATCTCAGACAAATGACGAAAAGAATAGTTTGAGACTTGTCGAAATATGATGAATCGGAGAGAATTAGGTATTTAAAAAATTTCTATTATATAAAAAAATTGAAAAATATTCTTTAAAAATTATAATAAAGTTTATAAAATTCATCTTTCAAAATGAATGATTTAATAATCAGAATAAAGAAGGGGGACGATTCGATACATTTTATAACATTTATGTAATCAAGCCATAAACATAAGCGAAAATATTTCTAATTTCTGCTATGTTAATTTCAAAAAAAATCTCCATCGTGTTATCTCTAAAATAAGCAATATTCAATATTTAAAGCAATTATTCTGCGCATTGTATTCAAGTGCATGCTGGGTAATAAACATTTGGTATGAAAAAAAAATAGTGAAAATGAGAAACAGCAATTTTCTTTGGAAATATAATTAACATTTCTCAATGCAGTTGCGTAATTTTTCCTGAACCTTCTAGAAAGAGGCTCCAAATATGAGAATTCATTTGCGCGCGCATTCCTTCGTCCGGTTGGTTGAAACTTTGTTTTCCCTTTAGTTCGGTTTTGGAATTGAATGATAAGAAAGAAAATCTAGCAGCCATATTCTGCTTAGCGTAAACCTAGATAATATGAATCCATCCATGATTACCATCGGGGATTTATTTTAAACCACGGCAATTTGGTAAGTTTATTTTCGTGCAATACTTTGAAATATGATTAACGTATTCCTTCTAAGGGATATCCAATGAATATTTACTGAATGCTGAATTTAGATTTTTAAAGACGTTGCGACTTTAAGTAAGTTTGGTTGTATTACATAATAAATATCTGTAGGATAAGTTTACTTGTCTTTTTTCTTGTAGAAATTGTCTAGAACGATTTTATTCACTGTCTTCATTGTTTAAAGCTTGCATCTCATTTGTTTGTCCCAATGAATGTGTTGATAACGAATGTTGGACAGTTGATTATGCCGTGCTCTAAATTCTTATTGTTATCAGATAATCTAACATAAATGTATTCATTCCCTTGGTGTCCATTATTTTCATATTATCTATGTTTTTACATTATATAAAAGCACGATTTCAAATCTTAATGATTTTAATTTAAATATTTTTCGTATCCTTAATTATTTTACTTATAATAAATTGCCAGAAAAAGTGCCTCGAATAACAATTTTTGATATTTTTCTAATCAAAGCTGGTATACGTAGATCATATAAACTTTTTATCGGATAAAAAAAAATCTTAAATGAATGATGATCTTTTTGAACTAAATAACAATAAATGTCCAAAAAATGCGTGGCATTTAATTAGGAGGATAGATGTTTTATAGGTTTGAGTATTCCGGACCTTTTCCTTAAAAACGAGACATTTTCCTTAATAAAAGGATTCACAGCTAATGAGTATTGTTCTTGCTTTCAACCTTACTCCGTAGGGATTTTTAGTCTACTTTCCATGGATTTGGTTAATAATTGGGAGCCAGATTTTGGTTTGTCATGAAGTATAAATAATGCATTAAATCTTTCAACTTAAGAAATAATATTTCATTGAATCTTTTGTTTTTTTTCACATAGAACTTATGTAAGAAAAGCGATGCACCTTCTTGCCATATGTGGCAAGCAATTTTAAGGTAGAATTATTAATTATGGATTAATGAAGCGTTGTATCGTGCTATGAAATGGATGATATTACTAGATTCTCGGCTTCAAAACTGGATGATTATGATTATGATGCAGGTTAAATATATAGAAAGTCAAAACACATTTACATTACTGAAGTAGAAAAATGAAATAACTATCAAAATCTTAATATGGCTAAAAGTGAACCATCTCCTAAACCCTAGATAAATTTTTGTTTTGAAAAATAGGGAACTACAGATATGATAAATCTCGCATGCAGATTCTATCACATTGAGGAAGGGTGCAAATAGAATACAAAATGTCTTTTAATATTTTGAAGTTAAATCGAAACTGATAGCTGCGTCTTTCTGACCAAAATGAAAATGAAGATAATTTAGATGCACGAACTCGAATTTTCAACGGAATCTTTAAATGTAAAATTTGAGAATTTTTTTTTATTCAGTTACCAAAAAACATTCAAAAAGTGTCGATTTGTAAAATAATACCGACTTTATTTTCGAAAACATATATAGAAAATTAAGGAAATTTCAAATATAAAAAGAAGTTGAACAGAATGATATAAAGTTGTAAAACATTCTGAATTTTATTCGAAACTTATTTAAGAGTGAATAGATCCTATTTGATGTCATATGCTTTAAGGGATTAGGGGACACATATATCATCAAATTTTGCAATTATATTTAATTAAAAAAAATTGTTGTTACTTTCAGTTTAAAATGGCATTTGAATCATTCTTCCATCATAATTATAACGAGAAATATAATTATTTTTGTGGTATGTTGCTTTGAAAATCGAGCACTCGGACAACTTTTGTCATGCTCTACGTACACAAATAAAAGATGGAAAGGGGCGTAAGGGCGTAAATTTAGTTCTGTCATTTTGGGAATAAGTGTAAAATATTGTTGAATATAATAAAGTGATTGAATAGAATATTCCATTGTTTTCCGTAGAATATTATTGTTCCAAATTTAATTTAGTTTCATTTTTAACAATGAATTTATGTCATATGAACATGTCGATATCATATAACAATACATAAGTTATTATCCTTATTATTCCAATTTCATTTTTTAACAATGCATTTTACATTATTTCAGCAATATCAAAAATCATTATTACCGAGACTCATCTTCGGAAAGCGTCATTTCATCACCATATTGAAGAGCTATTAGCAGAAATTTTTGTTACCTTTGATTAGTTCAGAAGAAAATCCCATAGAAATAAGCTGAAAGGTTGACCATCTTGTTTTTAACGCAGGTAAGTTCTTTCTCTATAAATCCTTTTATATATGATGCTCCAAACATTATTTGAAATAACGCATTTTCTACAATTCAAGCAATGTCTAAAATCTTTATTCTCTGATGATACCAGGAAAAATTGTTTTCACATATATCTTGCAAATTTACACAAGGAAACAATTTTCATTTCTCAGGAATTTTAAAGAAATTTTTTGTACATTTTTAAATATTTGCCATATCTTCGTACAGTAACAGCTTTAAACTGAATGTACTACAATCAGTATCCTTCGAATGTGTTTGTTAAAAAAGAAATATCTTTTGAAGAATTTTAATTTTCTTGGAATTCGATGACTTCCGTTGGCTGTAGTTATTAGACTTCTAAATCTTTCTTTCCATTATTCGATAAATTTACTTATCTAAAAATTTAAGCTCATTTGAAAAATGAATTGAGAATAAGGGTTTTAATGCTTTAAAATTTTAAAGTTTTTAAATAAATTTTTTGCACGATGCCAATTAGATAACTATATTTTTATCGTCTTTTTTTCGTAACTTCATTTCTTTTAAATTGCAGCTTTAAAAAAAATAGTTAATAGTATGTCAAAAAAAATTTATATCATTAAGAAGTATTATATTTAATCACGAGGAAGAATTTCGCAAAATGGGAAAAGCACAGGTGATTACAAACTGTATTGCTGTATATCCTATTACTCACGCCTTCATGTTTGAATTGGTAAAAGTATTACAGTTTGAAAAATGTAAGTTTGTTGGTCAAAAAGTGGTTTTTAGTCGAACCTTTTTATAATCAAAACTTGGATTTTTCTTGCATTCCTGAAATAGATTCCCCTTCCCTCCCCCCAAATATTCCAGAATACATAAAGGGAAAAATAAACATAGCTAAAATTTACCAGCTTTGAAATGTGAGAATATCTCCCATAAACAGCAATTTAATAACAACTTTGGCGGAAAACGCATTTTCGCCATCTAAGAGGGCGCATTCGGTGTGTTTCATTGTTTCGAATTCACGGAGATAATTTTTTTTTCTATCTTATATTATAAGTGCATATAGAACAAAATTTCTTTTGTACAATTTTCTTTACTTTTTAAATTTAAATAAAATTCAAAAATAAATCTTGAAACAAATGCATCTTTGAAGATAGCAATGATTAGTTTTAAGGTCTACATTCACTTCTTTCTACACTATTTAAAAATGTTCTGCGGAAATCGAAGTGATTTTTAATAAAGAAAAAATTATACTTTCAGTGATAATGGAAATAAGTAAATAAATAAATGAATGAATGAAAGAATATACAATGAAGAGTCGCTTTCTATAAAGCTTTCTTACACACTCTAATAAAGGTGATATCCTAAAGAACGCCTTGCTCAGTATTGGCTTCAATCATTACGAAAGATTAACTTTTGGCATGAATTTAAAATTTGTACAGTCTATTGTTTCATCCTTAATGAGTTTTTCGATTCATCTGTGATATGAGGTAAATAATATCCTAAAAATTAAATTTCTATCTTGCCAACAGATTGGAGCAAAAATTTGACCCAGAAATATACTTGTAGCTACAAAAAATATTTATTTTGAGTTTTTAGGCTTTTGCGTTTATACTTTTCGGAAAGTACAGATCGATAGACGATCCATCCCTTTTTCGGTTTGGATCAACATACTATGTTTATTAAATCCATGTACCGAATTTTATCCTTCTAGCTCTTTTTGTTTCGTGGTTATCGTGTTTACCTTCAAGCAGCCGGACAAGCAGACTTCCTCTGAAGGAATTGTGCTCAAAATTTGGCGTAAATCTATAAATTTGGTGTAATGATCGTGTATCAAATTTCAACCATCTAATATCTCAAAGCATTTATTGAGTTATTTTTGTCGCAAACAGACTCGATCAGGAGCCAGCCATAATGCGAAAAATGAATTTTTCAAAAGATGGTCTAAAATCTGGAGATTCGCCAATCTTTCAACTTCGAATTTCTTGCGATTGCAATCATTTTTCTATACTTCGCATACGTGAAAATAAAAAGTGAATGGAGTATTTATTTGTTCTGAAGCTTTTTTATATTTATGAAATGGTGCAGTTCTTATCTGAAAATTAGAAATATATAAGGTGAATTTGGCTGTGCATTTTAGCTAAATTTTATCCGATAAATTAAGAATCATATTTTCAGGCCAGCATATTAAATTCCAAAAAGCGGCGGTAGCTTCCCTGTTACTTTTTCTAAACTCTTTTACATAGTCTTAAATATTATGGCCTCTCTTTCTGCGCAAAATGTTGGACTTTGTGCACGGTTAGGTACTCAGTCAACTTCAAAGGTACTCAAATTTTATTTTCAGAATGCCGTACATAGGAATTTGCGCTTTGTAGTATTAGAAAGAAAACTGATTTTAAGTCTTGTTGATTTTATCTTTCAGTCAATTAAACAGCTTTTTGACTGGGAACGATGATTTCAGTGGCAAGAGTGCATATCTTATTTCATTTCCAAAAACTGAAATATTTTTGAGTTGTTGCATATGCATATATGGAGAAAGCAGACCTACACGCGATTCATTCTGAAAGAGACGCAACATTTTACAAAGATCTTCGCTTTGAATTTCAAAACTATGATCCATATTTCATTTATGTAAATCAATTTGTTCTTGAACTGTAGCTTCACATGGATTCGAAAGTACAGACTGACAGATGTTCAATCCCTTTATTACAAATTTGATCGTAATTTTATATATTTATTTCAACCGTTTAGCTCAAAGCCTTCTTGAGTTTTCACATTTAAAGATAGACATAACTCAAAAAATTCTTTTTTCCGAAATGGGGAATTTTGAAACTTAGAGATTTGTTACAGTAAAAAGATCAGTAAAGATTACAGTAAAGAGCGATTACAGTACATCCTCTTTTCTCTGTTTATGAGAAAGTAAAAAGCAATTATACAAAAACTTCCATTATACCTTGAAATGATTAAGACATAAATTTGACGTTTAAATAAATTTTTTAGTAATAATCAGAAAAAGAATATATTCTTCCTGTATTCGACTTCAAATCAAAATTATAGACCAAAACGCTGCTAAATCGCAACGAATTAATTTGTGATGTGTGTTAAAGAAATCAGAAAAAAAAAATAGTTTCAAAACTGAAGTGATTTCCTCAGAACTTTCTCGCATACATTCTAATAAAGGTGTTATCTTAGCGAAAGACTTGCGTGGTGTTAACAGCTTACAAGAGTTATGAAATGCTAACTTTTGTGGTGAATTTAGCATTATTACTGAATCTATTGTGTCATCCTTGGTGAGTTATTCGGCAATAAATCCCTGGTATGCGATTAAAGCTATCCAAAAATCTAATTTGTGATTTAGACACATTTTTTCCAACCGATTGAAATAAAAATTTGATACAGAATGACACTTGTGGTCTCAAAATCCTATATCTAATTTCAAATGTTGTGAGTTTTATTATATTGTGAGTTAAAGCATTGAGTATTAAAGCATTGCGAGTTTTATTTATATAGCGTTTATATGTTTCGGAAAGTACAGACAAACCACAGCCAACCTCTTATTGGATTTAGTACAAATTTTAGTTGGTGTTTATACTATAGATATTAAACCTATGTACTGAATTTTATTTATCTTATCTCTCTTCGTTTTGTAATTGTCGTGTTATTTGACCAGTTGGATAGGCAGACTACTTCTGAAAGGATTTTGATCAGCATTTGATAGAAATCTAAATTTGTTGTTGTTATTGTTTATCCTCAAAAGATCTGACATATGTCAGATCAGCTCCAGTAGGTTGTTGACCACCAAAAAATCTATAATAAGAGGATAGGATGTTAAGTCTACCTGAAAGTTCGATGCAAGTCAGAATATGATCCAGTGAAGTTGGATGGTCCCAGCAATTTTTAGAAGTGGAATGGATGATTCTACCACTTTCAAAGGAAAGACACTTAAAGTGGTCACTTTTTAGTCTATCCAGAGCAATCTGGGAGCAAAGGTTGCATTTGATTTCCAGCAGAGTGTCATGGGATATTTCCGTGTACCAATTGTGCGCAGATGGAATACGCCATATGAAATTGAGTTGAGATTTTTAATTTGAGTATTCCCGTAATTCATGATAAGTAAGCAAAGGGTCAGAGGCGCCAATATTTGCCAGCTAGATATTTGAGGATGTTTAAACGCTTACGGGCCTTCGAAACCAAATGGTCTATATGTCTGTTACTGTTGAATTCAGAATCAAAATTTGATGTAAAGACAATGCACAAAATTTTATCTATCTTGTTCATCTAGTACTATCTGTTTATCTAGTACTCTTTGATACAAACAGAAATAGAGATAAGATAACAAAAATGTATTTTTCCAATTTAGGGAGGTCTAAAAACATGAAAATTCGTCAAAAATCTAGAGTTCGAATTGTTTGATTTCAATCATTTCTCTGCCACTTCATACAAGAGTAAGTAAAACCAATATAGCTTGCAAAATTCAGATTTCTCGAGATATATTGAATTATCCAATATTTTTGTCATCAAAAATAAAACTTTTCCAGTACTTCTGATTAGAAACAAAATATTTTACATCAACCTTAAATTTAAGCGAAAAATGAAAATGAATGCATTTCAAACTAGCTTATTTTGAAATATGAAAATCTCACTTATGAGCAGTAATTTAAAATAGGCGAGAATCACATTTTTCTTGCGTATGATGTAGTATTTGGCATATATGGAGTAAATTTAATTGCTTCGACTTTGCGGAAAGCAAAATCTTTCCCTATTATATTGTATGCGAATATGATATTTTTATTCTTTTTATACCTTTTTCAATTTATGCAAATATCCGATACAAATCTATAGTTAAAAGTAATTTTACCACATGTGTAAGAGTAAGGAATATTAAAGAAATTTCAATATTGAATTTGTTTCGTGCAAAACCGTCATCAGGTCGTTTTATTGATGCTTTCGAATTAAAAAAATTGTGCGTCATTAGCTAAGGTTACTGTTTGCTCTGGATGCGTCGACTTTTATCTTTAGTGTCCTTATTTGTTCTATTTTGTTACAGAGACTTCTCTATGATCCGTCATACTTATCTTACATCAATGGTTATGCTAGATAGTTGTCTACCATTAAGTTGCAAGAACCAAATTATTTATGTATAAATTTGTAGTTTTTAAGAAGTAAAAGAATTTTTAGACATGATCCTCTCAAAGAAGTATTCAGTCTTGTTTTTCGGGTGAAATTCGGTTTTAACGGCGACCAAAAAGCGACAAGAATAAATTTTGTCAAACTATAGAAATATACGCAAGTGCATTATTATTTATTATGAAAATTTTTGAACGCGCGAATCACATGTTATAAAGTTTGACGATAGAAATCGGCAAATTGGCAAAAAAATTTTCTTGGCGGTTTTTGGTTGCCGTTATAATCGTCAAGTACCGTTTTTCGTCAGCAACATACTTAGATGTAAAACGGAAGAAGTAAACTCTGCTTATACAAAACCTGAATTTGTGATGCATAATGGAAAAATCAGGCATGAAATTCTGTTTGAGAAGTGAGTTGTTAGCTTTGCTGTCATCTTAGTCCTCTTTGAAAGGAATCTCAATCGCCAAAATTGAATTGCCAAGCCACGCCAAGACCACCAGGAGGAATCTGAATCATAGGCCCATTAGCATTAACTGATGAATTGAAGATAGACGAAAATTTTTCTTAGAATTCTAAGTGAAAAAAAAAATACAAAAGTAAAAGGAGGTGCATTTCCTATGGGAAATTGTGATAACTCAGCCATTTATTGTACCCATCCGACTCAAAGAATTGATTTGATTTACTTTTTATGAGTTTGTTGTAACAAAAATCATTCTTGTCTTTGCTACCATAAATGTATATAATCGTTTCTGGAAAAACGAGGATTCATTTAATTTCCATACACTCAGCGATTCCCATCCCTACATTCAATGATTTTAAGTTTATTTACTTTTTTCAATACATATATAATTTACCAAATTGCTTCAGTTTTGCTAAATTGAGTTCTAAGATCAAATGTCATTTCAGGAAAAACCGAAAAATATTGTTCAATGTAAAAAGGCGCTAGAATGGCATATGCCATTGTTACCAGTTGAAAATGATTGTTCCAAATTGAATTTAATTCCTTTTTTAACCGGCCTTTTTATGACATCATAAGAATTTTGTTGTTATCCTATAACAATACATACCAAATGTTCAGTGATGATCCTTATTGTAACAAATTTCAGTTTCTAACAATGCATTTTACATTATTTCAGTAGTGTGAAAATCATTATTACTGAAATTCTTCTCCGGTAAGCGTCATTTCACCATCATGAAGTTGTTAGCAGAACTTGATTTGCTTTAATTAGTTCAGGAGAAAATCCCTTCGAAATAAGCCGACATGTTCACCATCTTGTTTTCAATACAGGTGTTAGTTTTGATTCCCTCCGGTGAAGAAAAGGGGAAATTCTGTTCCCTTAACCAGATGTACTCGGGACGCCGACGTGGCGACATGTACATACTCTCTCTCCCGTCTTTTGTGTTGCGATGTGTTTGTGTGGTAGCTTAGAAATGCACATGTCCATATATGTGTGAAAATAAAACCTATGAAAGTTTCAACTCCTGCTTCCTCATTTAATGGAATTGTCATGAACTGACTGAACAACAGGTAAGTTCTTTCTCTATAAAGCATTTTATATATATACTGCTACAAATACTTTTAAATAATGTTTTAACTAAAACGTTTTCCATAATTTAAACAATATCGAAAACCTTAATATCAAGCTGATTCCAGGAAAAAGTGTTTTCAGATATTTCTTGCAAATCTGCTTAAAAAAATTATTTTAATCTCTCGAAAACTTAAAAGAAACTTTTCTCATAGCGTCTTTAAACATTTGCAATCTTCTAGTAAGGAAGCAGGTTTACAATAAACAACTTCAATAAGTAAGTCTTCGAAATATATATGTTAACAAAAAATAATTTTTCACAGTTTGTGAAAGATTTTAATTTCCTTGGAATCCGAAAACTTCTTTTAATATTAGATTCCCAAAGATACCTTTATTTTATTCAATGAATTTACTACTTTTCTTATCTCACTCTTTAAACTAGATTTGAAAATAAAACAGGGTTTCCGCTACAACTGATGTTGCTTTGAAATGAATATTTTACACGGTGCCAGTTATATAACTATATTTGTGTGTTTCTTTTCACAATATCACCTCGTTTAAATTTCGTTAATAATCAGTTAAATTTGCAGTGCGAGAAAATGTATAATGTCATTATTTTTTAGGTATCGCATTTAGTAGTGCGAAAGCAACTCAGCAGTTAGTAAAACCATATGGTATAATAGCCTGCTATATATGCCACTAGCCGCCTTTGGCGACCAGCCGGTTCACCAATCTTAATGTTCGTTGAAATTTTAATAATTATTTTATGCAATTCCTACTTTAATAGCTTCTTCATCAAAATATTTTAAAACTTCAAATTTTGATAGTCATATAATTCTCTCATAATATTATAAACGCCTTCAGTCATAACGTAATATGTATCTCTCTCATTTTCTGTTAGTTCCCGTAGAATTTATACTATAAATTAAAGTGGAAAGGATTAATCTGCAATTAATATAGTAAAATTTTTGCTGAAACAAAGTATTTTTTTGTAGTATGATTACTGAAAACAGTCACTGAGAGTTTAAACTTTATGTGCACTAAAGAATATCTTTCCTAATTTATGTAATATTTCAAGAATTTGTCAACAAAATATTCTCAGATTCATTATGACCAGAACGATTAATTAACAATAATTAATTTTAAATGCATCAAACACTAAGAAAATAAAACGAATCGTTTAAAATAATCGGTGGAAAACAGGTTAGAAAAACTACTTAAAAAAGGATGGACTTAAAACTATAAGCATATACAAAAAATATATAACTAACATAAATACACTTTAATTACAAAAGCCTGCAACTAATCTAAAAATAATTTAAATCATCCGTTGATAATGGTTGCCATGTCAACAATCAGAACACAATGCGCATGCGTTATTTTTCAACGTCAGTTACGGTAACGCAAATGCGTGAATTTTTCTTCGCCAGTTGGGGTAACGCTATGCAGATTTGAAATTTTTAATTTCCTTTATTCTGTTCTATTTTAATTCAAAAGTACTTCAGAATGAATCTGAAAGATCGATTCATTAACAATGTTTAATTTTAAATGCATCAAACATTAAGAAAATAAATAGAATCGTTTGAAATAATCAGCCGAAAAATCTTAAGCCTAGCCTCATGACTGTTGGGAAAAAAACTGAAGCCGTACTTATTTGGCGGTGGGGAAAATGAAAAGATTTTTTTGGCGGGAAAGTTAGTTTTTAATTAATAATTAAAATTCTAATTAAAAATTCAAAAGAAGGGCTATCCTATCTTTTAAGTTAGATCAAACTGCACATGGTGTGCAAATTTGATTAAAATCGGTTAAGTAGTTTAGGAGTTCATCGCGGACAAACAACGTGACACGTAATTTATATACATTAAGGTTATTCAAGCATTCACGTTTAAATTAGCAAAAGCATTATCTCTTGGAAAATTCAAATTTGTTTGAACTGTGGTTCATTTCATTGCACACTTAAACTTTTACGATATTTCTGAAATAGTCTAAAAAAATTCACTTAGTATATAAATTGAAGTGAAATATAAGCATGGTTTAAATTAAATAACTTTTCAAATGAGAATATCTCCCATAAATAGGAATTTAATAAAAAATTGGCGGAAAAACCCATTTTCGCTAGGTGTATATTAAATTGTATTTAGTTGATTCGATTCTGCGAAAGTAATTTTTTTTTTCATATTTTTTATAGGTATATATATATATATATATATATTGGTTCTTTTATACAATTTTCTTTTAAAAAATATAAATTAAAATTTTAAACAAATATATCTCAATGAATGGCTGTTATTTGTATTATAGGCCTACGTTTGATTTTTTGAATACTATTTAAAAATTTTCTGCGGAAATTGAAGTCAGTTTAATAATGAAGAAATTATACTCTCAATGACAAAAAGAAAACAATGAATGATACAATGGAAGAATAAATCAGCAGAAGTGGTCTCTCTAAAACTTTCTTGCACAATCTATTAAGGATATTATCCCATAGAACGCCTTGCATGACACAGGCATACAATTGTTATGAAATATTAACCTTTTGCTTGAATTTAGTATTTTTTATTGAATCTCGAGTGTTATTCTTGGCGTGTACTTTGGTGATGAATCCCTGGCATGCGGTAGATAATATATGTAAAATATATTTGTTTTTAAACACGTTTGTCCTAACCGATTGAAAAATAGTGACAAAACTACACTTGTAGTCACAAAATCACAAACAAAATTTGATATATTTTAGTCATTGAGGTTTTGAGCTCTCTATATTTTTCTGAAAGTGCAGACCATTAGACAGTCAATCCCTTGTTAAATCTGACTCAATATTTCATTGGTGCTATCGATATTAAATGGCGCCAATAGATATCGGTGTCTTGGATATGGATATTAATTCTATATTAATGTACCAAATTTTATCCATGCAGTGCTCTTCGTTTTGTAATTATCGTGTTATTTTCGAACGCCCGGATAGAGGAGCCCTTTTTAAACTGAATTTCATTAAAATTTGTTAGAAATATGCAAAATTAGTGTATTTCATCCGTCTAGGTCAAAGCAGTTTTTAGTTATCTTTATGACAGGCAAACAGGAGGATAGACAGACATAAAGCCAAAAATGTGCTTTTCGATTTTGGGGAAATCTAGGAAATTCATCAAAAACTCGAAACCGAGTTTTTTGGCGATTGCAACACTTTTTTTGTTCTTCATAAGAGTAAATTAAATTTTGGTTGATTCTATTTGTTTCGAAAGTTTCTAATAATTATGAAAATGTTGTGCAGTTTTCATATGAAAATTTTAATTGCGTAAGTAAATTTGCTATGTATATTAGTTAGAATTAATCCAATAACATCAAAGGGTAAATTTCAGGCTAGCATATCAAATTCAAGAAATGGTGGTGTTCCTCCTACAATTTCTCGCTACTCTTTTATACAACACTTATAATTTCCTCTTATGCATTAAATTTTTGAATTTGTGCATAGCCATGAACTCCAAAGATGCTCAAACTTTTATTTTCAGAATGCAACGCATTAGAGGTTTGTACTTCTAAGGATGATAGAGAAAAATGATTACGCATCTTTGAAACTTTATTTTTCAACCAGTAAAATGACACTTTGGTAGTGGCAAGAGTGCATACCTTATTTCATTTATATAACACTTACCTTTTATGAGTCTACGCATATACGTATGTGCGAAATTAGACCTACAGACGATCAACACTTAACCAGATTTATCAAAATTGTATAAGGATCTTCGCTTTGAACTTTAAATCTGTGTTCTACATTCCATTTACCTAATACGAATTGTTCCTGAGTTATCGCATTTCATTGATTCTGGAGTATAGGGATTGAACCGATGACCAATCCATTTACGGCTGTGGCACAAAGTTTGAAAAGGTTCGGAACATTTGATGCTAAATCCGTGCACTAAATTCTGTCTATCTGGCGTATTGCATTCCGCAAGTATCGGGTCCGCCTTTATTCAAACTTTCAGATTTCCTGAGAATGAATTTTGCTCAAAATTTCATAGAAATCTACAAATTCGCTGCTAAGACAGCATGACCAATTTCAACGTTTTTGCTGAAAGCCTTCTTTATTTATCGTTTTCAACGATAGAGAGACAAACAAACATAATTCCAAAAATTTCAGAACTTGTCAAACTCTGGATATAAATTTTTGAAGACTATAATATACCTCTTTTTTTTTTTTTTTTGATTATCAGAACGTAAAAAGATATTGTATAGAAATTCCATTATATTCTTAAATTATTAAAACAAACTTCGTGTTTTTAAAGATTTTTTTTGGGGGGGGATTATCGTCAACAAGTTATTTTTCTAGTCTTTCACAAACTATAAACTTAAATTTATAGACTTGAGCACTAAATAGCAATGCATGGATTTATTCATATTGGAGAAGTCAGAAATAAAATCATACTCTGCCGTTGTATTTTCACAAAATTTGGAATAGCTCTTGTTCTGATGTCATCTCGCCATTTTTGAAAATAAGTCTCGATTACTACCAACTGAGCTCTTTCTGCTTTGCCACTGGAATCAAAAATGAAATTTGAATAATAGGAAATAATCAAGGGATCTGAATGTGTAGTCCTAATGGCGATTATCCTGCGAGACACAACCTAATCGGATAATAATACACTTTGACTTCGAATTGATTAAATTCAATTCCAGTTATTATTTGAATTCTATTATTAAATGAAGGTTTGATTTAATATGTTTCATTTATTTATTTATTTGGATTTTCGGGAACAAAAACTATCTGAGTTTTTGCTGCGTGAGTCTTATAATTTTACATCATACAAAAGAATAGAACACATGCTTATACTTCGTTTTCTCATCTACACATTCTACAATTTTTTAGCTTTTCAGTTTAACGTGATATTTATTATTGGAAAATTATTACTATTTAATTAAATTTCACAAGACTTTTAATTTCAGATTATAGTAGGATTTATAGGAAAGTAGTAACTTACTGCAGATTTTTATTTAGTAGGTTTTATTTACTGAAGTTACAATAGTTGTTAACAATGGTAAAAATTATCTGAAAAAGATTCTCTATTTTTATTTCATATTTTTAAAAACCCTGGCTACCCAATCAAAAAATATATTTCTATAAAATTTTGAAGGATATTAAGTCATATTGTGTTAGAATAAAGATTCTGTTCCTTTCCCTTTTGGCGTTTTTATTCCTCTTTTGTGTCACGTCTCTTAAAATAAATCTTAATCGTAAATGAGAAAATTACAAGCAACACCTCGAGCTAGTCGGAGGTCATGCGGGAAACTTGTTGGGGCCACCACAGAGCAATCCAACCTAGCATGAAGGAACAAACGACATTTGATGATATCGGACACTTGCAAACCACAAAAAAACCCCTCTGGGGAGAACGCAAATTGGTCCAGGGAAAAAACTTTATATATTAAACTGTGAAACATTAAAAATGCATTAAATACATTAAATATACGTTAACTTTTTACATTAGGGGAGAATTAAAGACAAGAGTCCTTAAAAGAAGATTTAATGACAGGAATTTTTGAGAGGTTTTCGACGTCAGAAGACATTCAATTTCTTGATCATATGAGTCGGTGTCTCGCTATAGTGCGCAGGCTTTGATCACGTTGTTTATTGGCCCCTTCTTTGGTGCTACACTGACGAGTCGAACTTTTGTTAACGAAACGGATTTGTTGTACAGAAAATACACCATGTCCAGTATATACTTGGTTAAGATAAAAATCGCCGTCAATTCTGTTAATAGAAACGTTTTTAAAATATTTATAGTTGGTTCTCCCCTTGTTTGAATTATTCGTTCTCTCTTGCCAACCTTTTTGTCTCATTTCTGAATTGGATTTGGTTTCCTGGAAAGATATTTCTTGAATTTCTAAGTTTAAAGCATTCCTTGGCTAATGTATTTACTTTTTCATTTTTATTATACACCTGATGTGCTCTGATCTAGGTAATTTCAACATCCAGCAACTTTTTCTTGCATACTTTATTATTATTTTTTGTTTCACCAACGGAATCCAGGGCATTAAGGCCAATCTTGAATCAAAAATTATCTTTGTCTCTCTTATATAGAGTTGAGCGACTCCAGAGATATTTCTGAGAATGAGAAAAATTATACTTTTGTCAAGTCAGTAACTTGTTTTCTTAATCGGAACGTGTCATAAAATATAAAAATTACTGAAATCATTTAACATTGCAGTGATGTTGATGATGATGTCGTGTCTGTATTACCACGGAAAGGGGATTCAGTAGCTTCTGAAGGTAAAGACCTCTGAGCACCAGAGGGCAGAAGTAGGGATTGCAATACCGGACCAAAATTTCAATACCGGTATTCGGTATTTATTAGATCTTGATACCGGTTTTAATACCGGTATTAGAAATTTTAGAAAAAGGAAGAAAACACAGGTGTTTCTTTGCTTTATTTGACAGTTTTATTAGAAAGGGTAAATATCACAAATAATTTGTAACTTATAAATTATAACATTATATAAAGAATAAAAAAAAGTAAAGGAATAACTTATTTAAATCACAAAAAATTGTAAATATCACTATTCAGTCTGTGGTACTAATACAAATTTTTGAAATGTGATCTTAAAAATCTACGATAGTTAGTGGTACTGTTAGCAATGCACGATATACTTTTTCCAAGTATTTACTTCTAAATCCCTCATCTTCAAATAAATCGATTTCTCGTCGGATGGTCTTGGATATAACTAATTTCTGTATTGTATTTTGGTTCGTTTTTTTTTTATTTATCGCTAATTCTAATTTTTGTTCGAGACAATTCCTTTTCACTTTTCGACATTAGTGTCATCATAATCTTCGATAACTGAACCGAATTCTTTTGAATGTGGATAGGTTTGTGTGTAAAAAAATTTAAGAAAATTTACTATAAACTTAATCAGATTTGAATTGGTTATTTTCTTTTCTTCTTTTTCATTTTCATTTTTAAAATCATTATAATTATGTAAATACCATAAGACATTTTCTATTTCGATATGCCTTTCTTCCCTGCAATTTTTCAATGTGATATATAATCTAGTGATGTGTGCTTTTCTAGTGTGATGTGTGCTGTTAGGAGTAAATGGTTCCAACGTGTTTTAAAATTTAATATAACATATATTCTGTTTTATTTTCAGTTAGTATGTATTTTATTAATATGTCATCTTTTATAGGTGAACGTTTAAATATCTTAACAATTTTTCGAACTTTATATATTATAGGAAGTAATTCTTGATGGGTAAATATTTCATCCTCATTAGCAATATCTTATTCAACAATTACATTGTCATTATATTCATTGTCAATATCACTCTCACTCTTACTCTCTTCAAAGTTGGAATTCGAAGTTTCTATATTCACAGTATTTGGATTCTTCTATTCTTTATTTTGTTGGTATAATACATCTATTACTCCTAATTGAATTCCATGTGCATAACACAACTGCTGATTTGCACCAATCACTTTCCAACTTTTTTCATAATTGTTGCTCCATCAGTCGTTAAGGATACAATATTTTCTTTCAGGGATAATCCATGTTTCGCTAATTTAGATTTAAGCAATTAATTAAGCCGTTAATTAGCTAATTAATTTCGCCCGTTATGGAGACATAAAAATAAAAACGCATACTATTTTGCTATGTTCGTGATACCTGAACATATAGTGGAGAAATTTTTTAATTTCTAGTAAATACCGAAAGACCGGTATTTAAATTTGTGAATACCGGTATTACAAAATTGTACAAATGACTCAAAATACCGGTATTCGGTATACCGGTATTGAAATCCCTAGGCAGAAGTCTGACTTCTAGCTCAAATGAAGCTGAAACTCACACATTCGCTTGAACAACCCTTTTTTACAGGGGGGCACATTCACACACCTCGCAGATAGAACACAGATTAAGAAAAACAGTGCCCGAACCGGGATTCGAACCCGGGACGCGCAACATTGCATTTTTTTTTTGTGCGATAAAAAATTTTCATACAAATAAAAGTTTCGACCAATGATATATTTTGGCACGTGCGAATATATTAAAAGATTTCGAGAGATTAGAAACATGTTTACAAAATTTAAAAAACAATCATCTCTGCTTCCTGTTGATCTTGGATGTTAATATGGCAAAATTACTAGATTTAAAAAACAAAACAAAAAGAGAATGCAAAGAGAAAGGGACTGTGCGATCTCGATGCTTCAATTTTTCTCTTCCTAGTGTCGTTATTTCTTCTTATGGTACTTGTAAGTTGTAACGGCGACAGAGTAACCCCCAAGGAAAAATTTCACCAATTTGGCAATTTCAGTCTTCAAACTATATAGCATGTGATTTGCACGTTCAAAATTTTTCATAATAAATAATAATGCACTTCAGTATATTTATATAATTTGGTGAAAATATTTTCTTAGCGCTTTTTGATCGCCGTTAAAACCGAGTTGTCCACTTCTTATTTATTATAGTAATTTTTTTCTATGATACGTCATATTAGTCTATTGATTATGCTCTTTATTGTCATGTAGTTAATATGAAAGAACCAAGTTATTTATTTGGATAAAACTAGTTTTAAAAGACCACTTTTCTAATTATGGCACATTTAAAATATTTTCTGGATTGAGTTTGGCTTAAGAAAAGTGATTCGTTATCTTATTAGATAGATTTATTTTGATTTATTAATTAATTTGGTTAATTAATTACTAAGTAAAAATAAAGAGAGAGTAAAAATAATAAGACTTCTTTGTGAGATAAGAAACTGAAGCACTTATAATTTTCTGTAATATTGAAAGATCTGTCAGAACTTATGCCAAAATGCATAATTTCTACATAATTTGATTTCGGGAATAAGCTTACTTCCCATGACCTTAGGAAGAGATAAAGAAGAAAAAGAATTTTTAGACATAATCTTCTAAAATAAGTATTTAATCTTGTTTCATGCCAAAAGCTTATTTGGCCAAAAATGGAAGAAGTAAACAGTGCTAAATCCGAGACCTGCATTTGAGATGTATGACAGAAAAACCAGAAATAAAATCTCTTTTGAGAAGTTGGTTGTTGACTCAGTTATCTTTGAAATGAATCTCGATTGCCAAAATTGAACTAAGCAACGCCAAGACCACCCAAAGAAATCTGAATGATAGGCTCATTGGCATTAACTGATGAACTCAAGGTAGAATTCTAAGGAATATTTTCTTCTGATTGCGAAAAAAAAAATGTAAGAGAAGTTGTATTTCCCCATCAAAATTAAGAGAACTCAAATCTTTAATAGATCCCTTTCAATTCAAAATTGGATTTGATTTATCTTCTTCGAGTTTGCTTTAACAAAATAATCATTCGCGTTTATGCTGTTCCAAACTTATATTATGGTTACAGGTGAGCTGAGAATCCACTTCTTGTCCTAGAAGCATCTTATCCATATACTCAAGTATTTTTTTTTTAATTTTTTCGTTTGTAATTATGAATATAATTTACTAAATTGCTTTAGTTTTTACTAAATTATCTTCTGAGATCAACTGCCATTTCAGTGATAAACGTAAAAATAGTTTAAAGAATGAAAAATATTGTTGAATTTAGCAGAGATCTAGAAAAAAATATATCATTGTTAAAAGACGAATATTATTATTCAAAATTTAATTTAGTCTCATCTTTTAACAATATATTTTACATCATAAGAATATGTTGATATCCTGTAACAGTTACGTGAGGATCCTTATTATTCCAAATTTCAGTTTCTAACAATGAAATTTACATTATTTCAGCAGAATCAAAAATCATTATTAGAGAGATTCATCTTCGGAAAGCGTCATTTCACCTCCATCTTGAAGAGATGTAACCAGAACTTTTTGTTTGCTCAGATTAGTTCAGAAGAAACATCCATCGAAATCAGTTGGAAGGTTGATCATCTTGTTTTCGAAGCAGGTAAGTTCCTTCTCTACAAATCATTTTGTATATAATACTCCAAACATTATTTGAAACAACGTTTTTTCCACAATTTAAGCAATGTCTAAAATCTTCATTCTCCGATTTTGCCAGGAAAAAGTGTTTTTACATATATCTTGCAAATTTACTTAACAAATAATTTTCATTTTACAAGAATTTAAAAGAAACATTCCTTTGAACATTTTTAAACATGTGCCATCTTCATGTTATTACCATCTTCTTGTATGGTAATAGGTTTATAATGAATATGTTAAAATGAATATCTTTCGAACGTGTATGTTAAAAGAGAAATAACTTTTGAAGAATCTTAATTTCCTCGGTGTCCGAAGATTTCCTTTAGCTGCAATTATTAGACTTCTAACGCTATCTTTCCCTTATTTGATTAATTTTCTTATCTTAAGATTTAAGCTATTGAAAAATAAAATGAGAATGAGGATTTTACTGCAACTAATGTTGTTTTGAAATGAATATTTTGCACGATGCCAATTAGATAACTAAATTTTTATCGTCTTTTTTTCGTAATTTCATTTCTTTTAAATCCCATTAATAATAAATTCAATTCACATTGCGTCAAAAAGTTAATATCATTAAGAAGTAGGACATTTAATCACGACGAAGTATTTCGCAAAATGGTAAAAGCATAGATTATTACAAATTGTATTGCTATATATCCTATTATTCAGTCATTCATATTTAAAATAACTTTAAAATATTTAAATGTTTAAATAAATAATTATTCAAGCATTCATCTTTAAGCTGGTAAAATCATTATCGTTTGAGAAACCCAAGTTTGTGGCCAGAAAGTGTTTTTTAATCCAACACTTTTATAATGAAAACTTGGATTTTTCGGGCATTTCTGAAGTAGATAAAAATAACAAAATATAAAGCAAAAAATAAGCATATTTTAAATAAGCCAACTTTGTCGGGAAAACGTTATTTTCGCTCCGTAAGATGAAGTATTTGGTATATTCAGAGTGAATTTAATTGCTTCGACTTCATGAAAAGTGATTTGTTGTGATAGTGAAAAGTTTTGTTGTTGCGGATTGACAACAACAAAATTGAAAAACTCTTTTTTTAATTCTTAACGCTTTGCTTGACTGCATAATTTTTATTTTACTGATTTTATATTGTTAACTCTATTATTATTTACTACCCGCCTTTGGCGACCAGCCGGTTCGCCAGTATTATCGCTCGCTACCCTTTTCAATTAAATATTTTAAGTAACTGGCCTCTTAATAGATTCTCAAACAAAACATTTTTAATCTTCAAATTTTGATAGTCATACCAAACTTATACTGTTGTTGTTTAGATCGTTTCGTTCAATTTACTATGTATATTTTGCTAATTTGTTGTCATTTCCGGTAAAACTTTAATTTTAAGTGGAAATGATGAAATTTCAATTATAATAAAGATATTTTTTAATAAAACCAAGCGTTTTATTTTATTTATCATTTTATTGTTATTTATTTATTATTATTATTGAATATGAGTATTGCTAACAGAATAGCTCGGTATTTAAGTCTTATGTGAACTACAAAATATTTTTCATAATTTATGTAATATCTCAAAGAATAATTCAACAAAAATTTCTCAGATTCAGCATAAAATTCAGTTTTTAGTTCTGCTTTCAAAAGGATTGAAATGAAATCAATAATATTTTGTTCCGGCCTATAAATATATTTCAAAAATTATGAAGTCTAAATTTAATGCAGTGAGGTATCATATTCTGAGAAATATTCAGGACAAACCAAATTTTAAATAAATGAATGAATGTTTCTATTTTCACGATCAACTAAGACTTGTTTATGAAGTTTTGAATGTTAAAAATTTAGAAAAACTCAACATTTTCATAACCTTAGGCCAATTAATCTTGAGAAACCTGTGCGCTGATTGGTGTATTTTCTTTGAAACGATCGATGGAAAATCTAAAATTATCCTTTTTTTTATTGAATAGTGATATTCAAATTTTCATAAATCAGTCAGTTTAAGTGATTGATTTAGTTGATTGGAAATTAACTCTTTTTATTTAAAATATTAGTGTTTCAAGAACATTTTGCTAATCATGATTTCCACAGCAGAAGCTTTATGTAAAATCAAAAATTCGTTATTTATTAGAGCATTTATTGAATCAAGTTACATAAAATATAATCATTTTCCATTTAGACCATTTTAGCAGATCTGTGTCTTATTAAAGGTTTACAAATTAGCTGTGTGGCCCTGATTTGAATGGATATCCTGTTCATATTAAACAAAACTTGCCTTAAAATAAAACTGATTTATTGGATTAATAATATAGAGAGTGTAAAAGATCATAAAATAATTTTTCTTGAATTTATTTTTTAGAAAATATAATATTTCATATTTGTTTCATTTCCTACAGACGTGTGCCAAAAATTATATTTTTGCAGATTTCATTTCCAAAAAGATTTAATTTATTTTTAATTGGAGCTTTAATCAATGTGATGGCAAAACTTTGAAAAAAGCTAATTTTTTCCCATGAAGGCGAAACGTGCTCGTGCAACTTAAATTTTATTTTTATTTTGTACGAAAAAAAATGTCGAAAAATATAGTTAAAATATTTATTTAAAAATTCATTAAAAATAGAAATTTAATTTTAACATTAACAATTTAAAGCATTGGTATCATTTAAAAGATAAATTATTAATCTTTAACTTCATGTAAAAATCTTTTTTGTGCGATAATATTTTCGGAAGTTATAGCAGAAATACGCCAAAATTTCACTTAATTTTTAAATAAATAAAATTCTAATTAAAAATTCGAAAAAATAACCCTCAGGTGCACATTCCCTGCCTCCAAGGTATACACGTGCCAAATGTGGTAGCTGTAGGCTGAAATGGTCTGACCTGTAGAGCGCCAACACACACACACACACACACACACACACACACACACACACACACACACACACACACACACACACACACACACACACACATTATTATAAGTATAGATAATTAAACATCATTAACTGTGACTACGATACAGAATATTTTTACTTTCTCCAACATCGCTTGAATTTTTTCTTTTCTGTTTTATTTTCAGATGCTCTGTTTTTTAGTAATTGATTAAAATAAATATTTTTTTAGTTAAAAAGAGGGAAATGAAAATTTTTTTAAGAAGTCAATTCTTAATTATGAACTAAATTTTAATTTTAATAAGATAACACCTGCATTTAATATGGTGATCATAAAAAACCAAACTTCATAGTCATTTTTTTCCATATGATTTTAAAAATGCATGCATAACAATTTTTAATTCTTTTATGCAATTTTCTTTTTCTAAAATTGAAATCGAATTCAAAAATAAGTCTTTAAACAATTGGATCTTTAAGAATGGCAGTTAACAGTTTTGAGGTGTACATTTGCGTTTCTCTATACAATTTAAAATTATCCTGAGGAAGTCGAAGTAAATTTTAATAAAGAAAAATTATACTTTTAGTGAAAAAAGAAAATAAATAAATAAATAAATGAATGAATGAAAGAAAGAAAGAACGCAGGAACAGGAATGATCTCCCTACAATTTTCTCGTACCTTCTAATATATGCGATATCCCTGAGAACACCTTGCATAGAATTGACTTTAAATAATTAAAAAAGATTAATGTTTGGCATAAATTTTGCACTTTTACTGACTCGCCTCCTTTTATCCTTGGAGAGTTTTTTTGGCGATTAATCGGCGATATGCGGCAAATAATATCCTAAAATTAAATTTTTGTTTTTGATGCATTTTTACCTACCGATTAAAATAAAAATTTGTCAGAGCTACACTTGTAGTCACATAATCACATACCAAATTTGATATATTTAAATCATTGAGATTTTAGGCTGCAGCCTTTACATGTTTCTGAAATCACAGACAGAATGATCCAGAATTTGAATGGTGCCTACACCATAGGTGTTAAATCCGTGTACCGAATATTGTTCTTCTGGCCATTTTTGTTTTGTAGCTATCGTGTTTACATTCAAACAGTCGGGCAAACAAATTTCCATTGAAGGAACTTTGTTCGAAATTTGGCGTAAATCTATAAATTTGGTGTAAAGATTGTGTACCAAATTTCAACCATCTATCTCAAAGCGTTTTAGAATGGTAATGGTAATAATTTTAGAGGGTACGAATGTACAGACAGACAACTAATTCCTTAATGAATTTATTGCAAAATTTTATAAGGATCTAAATTTTACATGGTAGATCTGTGAATCAAATTTTATATATCTGTTTGCGATTCGCAGGTGTCGTGTGTGTTTTTATCCGGACAGCCTGATTTCTAGTCGATAGATTTCATTCAAAATTTGAAAAAGATCTACACATTTGGAGTAGATTATGTACGAAATTTCATCCGTCTAGCTCAAAGTATTTTTAAGTTATCATGCTCAAAGACAGACATAATTTCAAAAATGAGATTTTATATTCTTTGAAATCCGAAGACTTATGTTAATTCCAAATATTTGTCTCCTAACGCCATCTTTTTCTTATTAAAAATTGCTAAATTTTTTATTATATAATTTTGGTTACATTGCAAAATTAAAACAGAATTAAATATTTGTCCTCACCTGTTATGTTAAAATTAATATATTGCAAATATCATTTCAATGAATTTATTAATGAGATTATTTTTCTCCTAATTTCAATTCCTTCAATTTCCTTTAATAATTAATTTTGTCCACATTGCGTCAAAACATTTGATGGTAATAATAAATATGCATCACATTTATTCGCATGCGAGCAACTCTTTAATTAATCAAAGTATTATGGGCTGAAAAATTCAGATTTCATAAGACCAATTTCGGTTCAATAATTTTATAAACAAAACTTAAACTTTTCTGGTACTTATGCGTTAGATCCAAAACAATTCTCTAAAACAGTTATTTAACCGATTAATAAGCATTTAAATTATTCAGTTTTAAAGTGTAAGAATGCGTGATGGAAACTGGAAATACACAAAATTCGAAAGAAATTGCGCTGTCTTTACGTAAGAGGGATTATTAGATGCGTATTTTGATTGTTGGGTGTTTACTGAAAACATTCGTTCCTAAATTTTGTTACATGTGCTTGTATGACATTCAGGTAAGCATATCAAATTCAAATTAGCGAATGGTAGTTTCCCTTAAACTTTCTCGCATAGTTTCTAATAAAAGCATTATTTTTTCTTATTTCGTATAAAATTGTAGACCTTCGTTTTGGCCATGAGACCCACGAGTGCTCAGATTTTTATTTTCAGAATGCCACTCATTCGTAGTATAGTAAAGAAGGTTGTGCTTTTTGATGCCTCTTTTTCGATCAAGAAAAACCAAAGTTGACACAGATTATTTTTATTTTCATTTATCTAAGTCATAGCTTTTTTAATATATATTATTTACATATGTATAGACATATAAATCTATAGATTGTCAACTTTTAGACAAATTCAGTTTAACATTTTGCAAGGATCAATGCTCCTAATTTTAGAATTGTGTTACGTATTTCGTATATCTAGGCCGTTTTGTTTTTGAGTTATTGCGTTTACAAGCGTTCGAAAGACCAGAAACCACAGGCAGACAGGTTGTCAGCCACTTTACGGATTCGGCCCAAAGTCTGATATATAAATTAAATCGATATAATTTTTTCACGTTTTTTCAAAGATCTTAAATTTCTTGCAATGCGAAGGCTTTCAATTCATTAAATAAGTTTCTACTTTTCCGAATCTCAAAATTGTTGCTGGATTGATGACTAAACCATGGATTAGCACGTTGTCTCCATGTTTTCTTTGGTTTGAAAAAGCTTTTTGTCATTAATGCTCACTTGCATTGCTTATTCTCAAATTAGCCGTCGACATCTTTCCAAGGCTTCAAAAAGTACATATCTTATTTTTCTTAAGCAATCGAAGAGGGGGAAAAATTGAGTAAAGCATGAAAAAAACAGGATGCATAAATTAAACATTGAATGTGACGAATGAATTTCGTGATGATGGTTCATTTCTTATTAGCATCGAATGAAAGATCAAAAATCTAGTTGAAAAAGAATGGAAGGCATCCAAAGTCATTTCTTATAATGTTCCTGTGTTCTTCGCATTTTGTACACTGAAGAAATGGTGTGTTTGGTGTGTTTTCTATTTTCACCTTGCTTGCAGATAGAGCAAGTGGTGAAGAAGTGAAGCCATGCTGAAAACGTTTTACTTTGGTTGAGAAGGTTTAAGTTTTAAAACGAGATAACGTGACGCCCAATTTCTATTATAGGGAAGAAGGTGATGATTAGGTTTAATAGCATTTAGATGTGCGAAATTCTCTTAATATTTGGAATTCTTCTATGCCGTTTCGCTTTCCCGTTGCATGACTTTTTTAAGTTAAAGGATGACGGCGTTTGGTGATATCCATTTAGAAATATTTGTGTCTGGTGCTGTCCAGGCAAAACCATCAGCAAGCTCATTTTCAGTAATGACGAAGTGGCCGAGGATCGATAACAATGATTTTGTTAAAGATCCTAGAAATTTCTTGTGCCAAAAGATTGATAACATTTTTCGAAAAAAAAAAAAATGTTTGGAGACTGTAGAGCTTCCAAGTCGGATGGAATGTCAGGTAAGAGAATGTATTATTTTGGTTGATTCGCAAATTTAATTGCATGCAAGATTGCTAGGGCTGCACCGGTAAAATTGCTATTATAAATTGAATTAGATACAGAGATGGTTCTGTATGTAGTGATATTTGCAATACCATTGGAGCTTTTATTATTAGATGCATCAGTCTCTAAAATTATTTTATTTGCCCAATTTTGAAGCGTGTACTCCTGAAAGAATTTTCGGATAACAGTGTTCGAAATACCTTCCGTTTAAAAAATGAAGCGTGTTAAGGTAAAAGAAAACGTTTGTAATCCTGCAGTGGTTCTAGTTTTAGAATACGAAAACCTATCTAAAGATTTAATTTTTTTTATTCGTTCTTCGAAGATTTTTTGGTGGCTGATGGGTCTTTAGAATTTTGGTGGGTGAGAGGTGAAAAAAAGGTGTTTGAATAATTCTGTTGATAGGTCGAATACGAAGTTCTTAGTTAGTAAATGTTCGGCAAGCATTGCGCAACTTAAAAATAGATGCGTTTCGTCGGTTTCTTTTAGGGATATGGAACTGGTATTCATTTAGGTATACCAGTGGTAAAATAGAGAGCAAAGTGATATAAAATTTCAAAAATCGAAAAATCACTCCATTCTACAGTTATACATTACTTCCGTATTCCAGCTTGTGCTTGTTTATAATTGTGGAATAAGTGCTTTTATTATGATCACAGGAAACATGACAATCCGGTTGCATCCATATATTCCACAATTGTTTTTTATAACATATAATTTACCATATTACTTCAGTTTTACTAAATAGATCTCTAAGATCAACTGTCATTTCAGAAATATGCGAAAATATTGTCGAGTATAATAATGCGCTAGAATATGATAATTTTTACTTAATATCCTTATTAGTCAATTGTTCTAGATTTTAGTTCGTTTTATTTAACAGTACATTTTGCAACAATACACAACAACCGTTAAGTACATTATTATTCAAATTTCAGATTCTAATAATGCATTTTGCATTATTTCAGCAACATCAAAAATCATTATTACTAGATTCATCTCCGAGAAGCGTCATTTCACCTCCATATTGAAGAGTTGTGAGCCGAAATTTTTGTTAGCTCTGATTAGTTCAGGAGAAAGTACCATCGATGTAAGCTGAAAAGTTGGCAATCTTGTTTTCCATACAGGTAAGTTCTTTCACTGAAAAGCATTTTCGATACGCTTCTCCAAATATGTTTAAATGTTTTAACTTACGCTTTTCCCTCTAGTTCACAGATGTCGAAAATCCTATTGTCAGGATGATACTAGGAAAACGTTTTCCGATATATTTTTCATATTTGCTTAAAGTAATTTTTATTTCTCAACTACTTAAAAGAGAACTTTTCTTTGAACATCTTTAAACATTTGTAGCCTTGAGGTAGACGAACAGATTTATAATGAACATCCTCAATAAGCAATCGTTTCTTGCTATATATGTTAAAAAGAAATAATCCAGTCAAAATTTTTGAAAGATCTTAATTTTCTTGGAACGTAAAATTTCTGTTAACTTCAAATATTAAAATTCCATCGATTTCTTTATCTAATTCAATAAATTTATTACGGTTTCTTATCTCAAAATTTAAGCTGGATTGGAAAATAAAACATGAATTAGTTTTGTTTGTTTGAATGAGGGGAATTTAGGGATTTTTAACTACAAAGGTTGTCATCCCAGCGTTCAATAATATCTCCAATTAATAAATGTCAAATTTCAAGTGTTGAAGGAAAATATGGAGAGATAGTTTATCTTCAAACGCTTTGCTCGTGAGTTGTTTGAAATTACAGGTTGAAAGAGAGTTGAGGCCCAATTTTGACCAGAGGCAACGTCTGATGCTTGAGTATTTTCGGCAGTGCAGTAAGATATGATCCAAATTATTCAAAGATTGGCATGTTTCGCAATTTGGTTGATTCGACAGGTTAAAACGATGTAGACCAGGTGTAATGAGTGTTTTGGTAGAAATTCTAGCGCAAATGATGTCTTCTCTTCTATTTCTTGTCCATTTCGCAATATTTTTTATGTCTGGAATTTCTCCAAGGATTTTATAATATTTGCTCTGTCAATAGTTGTCTGTTTTTCTTTTTGAGATTTGTATGATGCACGAGATGTCTTCCGATGCGATCCATTCAATGCATGGGCTGATTTCTGTTAATGATTTTTCGATCAAGTTCACTTTTTTATTCCATAAAATTGTCGAATGCCCTGGGATCCATAGAAAAGTAATATGTTGGTTAATCTGAGATTTTTCCACAATTTTATGAATAATGGATGGGAATTTATATGAAAAGTTTTCAAGAGCTGTAAGAACTGGAAGATTATCTGTAAGAAGTAAATGTTTCTCGGGAAAGGAAAGTTAGTCCAGAGCCTGGCAAATTACAAGAGCTTCAGCTATAAAAATTGAATTGATTTTGTGAGTTTGAAAAGCAAATTGAGACATCACAAATGCCGGCGATTGAAGTTAAGTTTCGCGATTTCGATGCATCAGTTGCGATTATGAAACATTGTTTGAAGTCCTTTTGTAGCGTTTCTTGAAAACTGCCATTAATGGCTGAATGTGGGAGAGATTTGTTTTGAAAAGGGTATTTTGAAATAATACTGCAATTTTCTCTTGGAAGTTGCAAAAAATGTTGGTCAGAAACAATGCGATTCCAACAGACAAAAAATTTTATCCAGAAAAATTTTGTTCTGTTCAATAAGAGCAAGATTGAAATGTTCTAAATCTAATTTGTAGATGGTGGAGAAGGAACTGATAGAAATCTGCTTAATGAGAAATTGTAAGGATAAACGTTTGATTTTTTTTTTTTCACTGAGAATTTCCTGATTGGAGATGTAAAGGAGAGCTTTATTTGGTGTCCACTGGGGAACTCCAAGTGCAATGCGAAGTGTTTTTGTCTGAATAATATTGCATGCTTTCATGTGAGTTTCTGAAAATTTGTTGATAATTTGACTGGCGTAAAAGAATAAGCTGCAAATGCTATTGTCTGATGGTGATTAAATCTTTTGTTCTTGGGCCATAATGTTTATATGCAAAATCCTTTAATGCGTTGATTTTTTTAAAGCTTTGTTTTTAATTTTATTAAAGATCGATCCGTTTTGATTTCTTTTTGAAAAAGGAATTCCGAGAAATGTAATTGAGTTTTTTCCATTGGATGTTCGTTTCTGCTAGTGAGATATTTGGGTGGGTAAAATTAATTTTGTTTGAAAGATCGGCTATGTAACTTTTCTCTGAATTAACTGAAAGCTTCCAATACGTACACCATTGATGTACGTTTTCCATTGTTTTTTGTAATTTCTTAGTAATAAGTTCAATAGACTGGTGCGAGCAAAAAGTAAATATGTCGTCCGCAAAGATCAAACATTCAACTTCATTTTCAAGAGTGTCAACATAATCCGATATAAAAATTGCCCATAAGATTGGCGAGAGGACACTACCTTGTTCTAATCCTTTGTAATTCTTATGTCGGAAAGTGTTTGTCTCCATCGCACTTGGAACGTACCGTGACTAAGGAATTAATGCAACCAAGCGCATATCTTCCCGCAGATGCCCAATTCCAAGCATTTATATATCAATCCGTCAATATAAACCGAATCGTCAGCTTTTGCGATGTCGAGACCAATGAAATGCTTTTTTTTCCATCTTTGCTTTTGAAATGCTGTAATATAATGAGTATGTGGCTGCCCTATTATCTTTGTATGGTAAAAAACCAAATTGTTTCGGATGAAGTTTTTTGTCCTTTGTAAGAAAATAAGTAATTCTCTTACATAAGATACGCTCAAAGATTTTGGAAAAAACAAATGTTAGAGCTATTGGCCTATATGATGTTATCTGAAGCCTGTCTTTATTTGGTTTTGGAATGGGAATAATAAGTGCATGTTTCCATGTTTTGGGAACATATGCTGTTAAAAATCTGTTAAAATAATTGAAGTATGCAATAATTTGCATTTTTAAGTTTTTTGAAAAAGGATGCGGGAATATTGTCTGTACCTGGGGTTGTTGTTTTTGATTTTTTTAATTGCGAATTGTAATTCTTCCATTTGTAGTGCTCCGTTTAATTCGCTTTCCTGATTGTCCGTAAACTGGATTGGTATTGGTTCGTGAGAACTGGATTTGTTGGCATAAAACTCTGCAAACAAATTACTTTGCACGAATGGGTTTGTGATAAAAGAATTGTTAACAGAAATGGTTTTGAAGAAGTTATCTTCATATTGCTAATTCAGTTTTCTGAAGATAGAATAAAATAAACTAGGATTTCTTGCGCTATTACATAATTTATCCCAAAATTTGTGTTTTGCTTGTTTACTATAAAATTTGAATCTGCTTGCGAATTTTTTGTGAAGAATCCAAAATTTAGTTATGCATCTTAATGCTTTCTTTCGATGTATGATTTTAAGTTTGTAAAGTTTGTGACAAGTTTTATCCCACCAGGGTGGGTATTGTTTGTTATCCAAAGGTATTTTTCTAGTATTGTTGGATATGATTTCTGAAATCTTTGATGAAACTGAGTCTAGGTTAAGATTTGTATCTTCAACAATTTTTTCCGATTGAAATAGAATAGATTGCCATTTAATTTCTGTGAGGAACCTTTGTTTGTTGTGTAAAACTTTGCAGGTGGAAATTATGGGGAAATGGTCTCTGTCAAATGATGATTCAGCAACAAAACAATCTGAGATACAGAAGAGTGATTTGGAATAAAGGGTAAGATCGAGAAGTGATTAATTACCTACAGGAGTAATGTGTGTCGAGTTCGAAGTATTTAAAATGGCAAAAATTGAATCCGTAAACCAATCGACAAAATTGTTGTTGAGTCTGGAAGTTGGAATTGTTGTTGGAAGAAGAGGTTGAGCCCCAAAAAGGGTGATGTAAATTAAAGTCACCAACGATGAACGTTGGTTCAGAAAGCGAGTTAAAAAAGTTTCCGAAAATTTCAATGTCAAAACCCGTAGGAGCGTAAATGTTAACTAGACAAAAGTTTCGAGAAGCTGTAGTGATTTTAACGGTGAGGATTTCCACGTCCGAATTTTGAGGTACATCGGAAGGCATTATGTATGCTGGAAAATGATCGGGGATTCCAATTAAAAGGCCACCACCCAGTTTGCCTTCCATGCGAGATCTAAAAAAAAACATTTTTTTTTTTTATAGAAACTAAAATTTTCTTCAGCATAAAGAAAAGTTTCTTGAAAAAACCCAGAAATCTGAAATTGAGAAGAGGGGAATACCAAGCCAGATTTTTTAAAATTCCTAATACAACGGCAATTCCACTGAGCAAAACGCATCCTAACAACAGATTAAACCAACAGAAAAGGAAAAAACAATCTGCAAACTCTGCAACCGGTCAACCAAACAAAGGAATGACGTGTACACACACACACGCCCACACCTCCAAAGACAGTTTTGTTTCTAGTGAGAGATGTCCGTGCTCGGAACTGGCACTGCGCGCTCGGCATGGGTCGACATCTCTCCTCTTGTTGATTCCTTAATTTAACCTTGTGTTTTTGTATGTTTCAGATGGTAGAAATAGATTGGAAGAGGTGTTCGTGTTTGGTAAAGGACACCGCTTGCTGGGAATACATCCGACAGTTCTTTTTATTTTTTTAACTTTGTATTTTGCATGTTTCTGGTGAGAGGTGTCGATGCATAGATCGAACGAGGTGTCCGTACTCGGAACTGGCACTGCGCGCTCGGCATGGGTCGATATCTCTCCCCTTAGATTCTTTTATTTAGCATTGTAATTGATGTGTTTCTGATGAGAGATGTCGATGCATAGATCGAACGAGGTGTCCGTGCTCGGAACTGGCACTGCGCGCTCGGCATGGGTCGACATCTCTCCTCTTGTTGATTCCTTTATTTAACATTGTGTTTTTGTATGTTTCAGATGGTAGATATAGATTGGAAGAGATGTTCGTGTTTGGTAAAGGACACCGCTTGCTGGGAATACATCCGACAGTTCTTTTTATTTTTTTAACTTTGTATTTTGCATGTTTCTGGTGAGAGGTGTCGATGCATAGATCGAACGAGGTGTAATTGCTCGGAACTGGCACTGCGCGCTCGGCATGGGTCGATATCTCTCCCCTTATAGATTCTTTTATTTAGCATTGTAATTGATGTGTGTTTCTGATGAGAGATGTCGATGCATAGATCGAACGAGGTGTCCGTGCTCGGAACTGGCATTGCGCTCTCGGCATGGGTCGACATCTCTCCTTTTGTTGATTCCTTTATTTAACCTTGTGTTTGTGTATGTTTCAGATGGTAGATATAGATTGGAAGAGGTGTTCGTGTTTGGTAAAGGACACTTCTTGCTGGGAATACATCCGACAGGTCTTCTTTTTATTTTTTTAACTTTGTATTTTGCATGTTTCTGGTGAGAGATGTCGATGCATAGATCGAACGAGGTGTCCGTGCTCGGAACTGGCACTGCGCGCTCGGCATGGGTCGATATCTCTCCTCTTATAGATTCTTTTATTTAGCATTGTAATTGATGTGTGTTTCTGATGAGAGATGTCGATGCATAGATCGAACGAGGTGTCCGTGCTCGGAACTGACACTGGGCCATCGACATGGGTCGACATCTCTCCTCTTGTTGATTCCTTTATTTAACTTTGTGTCTTGTATGTTTCAGATGGTAGATATAGATTGGAAGAGGTGTTCGTGTTTGGTAAAGGATGCTGCTTGCTGGGAATACATCCGACAGTTCTTCTCTTTATTTTTTTAAGTTTTTATTTTGCATGTTTCTGGTGAGAGATGTCGATGCGTAAATCGAACGAGGTGTCCGTGCTCTTAACTGGCAGTGCGCGCTCGGCATGGGTCGACATCTCTCCTCTTATTGATTCCTTTATTTAACCTTGTGTATTTGTATGTTTCTGATGGTAGATATAGATTGGAAGAGGTGTTCGTGTTTGGTAAACACAAGTGCAACACAACGAAGTCCAACATTTGTGAAGAAATGAGCAACAGATTTGCAAGAAAAACTAGTCTTTCCTATTTGTTCAAGTTTCAATATTCGTGTTTTTATATTCCCGAACTCAAAAGAGCATATTAAAATAGATTTGAACAATTTCATCATAAATGTATTTTAATAGTGTTCTTATTTTGTTTTTTGTACTCATTACAAAGCCAATAAAAACAATTCAGAATCAAGGAGTGGCTGTCTTCAATTACATTTTGTTCAGAAAATTCCAACGCCAAGTCTTTTAAAATAAAAAGTGCTTCATATTATTGAATTATATTCATTTCAGATTCGTGGTGTTTTTTTATTCAAGGCACTGGTTTTCAATAAATGTTATTTTTGCTTCTATGTTTATAATTCGTTGCGTTACTCAAATTCATCTTATCTGCTTAAAAATGGCATTAGTGAGACAAAAGATTTTCCTGGATTGCACCCTGATTAAATTTATACCATTAAAATATAAGCACTGGTAGAGTAAGACCTTTTAAATATGAGTAATATTTTTTTTTTGTCATACAAGAATGTTTATCTTAGCTTGCTCGGTAGCAGTATGATTAAACTTTATTTTTTACTTGCTCGTATACGTAGTATAGGGAAATTATTGAATTGTAATTTTTTTAAAAAAACTTCTAACTTGACATTTTGCCGTACTTTCATGTTTTACACCTATTTGAATTCGAAAATCACATTTTGGGCATTATTTCTATCTGTCTGTTTGTGATAAAGATAACTAAAAATGTTTCGAGCTACAAGTATGAAATTTAGCACACGGTCTTTACACCAAATTTTTAGCAAGATTTGGTCGATCTTTCGAATATAAGTTAATACGATCATTGCAAAACGAAGAGAACTAGATGGATAAAATTCGGTACATAGAGGTAATATCTAGTGCAGACATGCGTGAAATGTCGAGCAAAATCAAAGCTTTACCGGCTGTCGGACTGTACTTTCATAAACCTGTAAACACGATGACTCAAAAATGCCCTGATTTAAATATATCAAATTTAGTATGTGATTTTGTGACTACAATTCTTGTTTTGTGTTTACTTTGTCTTTCAATCCATATGGAAGAACGCCTCTTAATCTCAAATTTGTTATTTTTGGTGTCTATTAACCGAATGCTGGGGATGAATCGCCAAAAAACTAGCCAACTATCCCATGATCGTTCCAGTAAAGATGCTGAATTCACGTCAAATGTTAATGCTGTTTAAGATGCTACCCTGCAAGACAAATTTATGAGCGTATACAAAACAGTTTTGGGGAAGCCAATCCCACTTGTTTGAATTGAGACTGAAAAGTATTTATGTAACAAAATGTATTTCTTAAAGCTCTCATCAGATCGATGTAATTAATTGAAAAGAGCCGATTTTAATAGATAATTCATAACATATCTTTGATCATTTCGAATCTTAAACAGTATCAAATAAAGCGCTTATTTTAATGCATTGAATAACTACAATTACGTTGATTGGTCCTAGTAAATGGTTCATTTCATTCTGTTTGGTTACAATCTAGCCACGTCCGAATTTAGAGCATCTTAAATGTTTTTGGTGTTCTTTCTTATAAGCATACTCCGAGGGCTTGTGTCCTTTTAAATTATCCTGAAACATTCATAACTTATTTTCATTTTAAAAGCCAAAGTTATATTTTGTTCGAAATCGTTTACTTGAACACAATTGATGTTGTTTTATCTTTCTGCATTCGGCTTCAATCTCGAATGCTCCATTTAATTCCTTTTTAGTAATTAAGTCACAGATTAATGAAAGTCTAATTTATGAATTCGTCGATGCTTTTGATTTTGGGCAGCTCGTTTATAAAAATGATCACGTGCATCAGGAGGCTTTTACATGGTCCGAGATCAAAAATTGTTTCAAATTTCGAAAGGGTTAATATTTTTTCCACATTCTTTCTTCGGAATAATTTTACATTACAAGTGCTAAAGTGCGCATCAAGGCAAAGGACTATTTTGTTTAATCAAATTTTTCAATTACTCGAAAATGAGTGGGCGTTTTCAAGAGCAATTTTTGATTCATTATTATTAATCTATTAATCATTGTTTCGTATTAATTCGTCATTAGAATTATATTTTTAATTATATTCTTGAGCTTCTAGATCAAGTACAGTCGTCAAAAAAAAACATTTCTGGAACTTTGTTACTTATTATCGCATCTCCACGAAATTGCTATCGATGAAAATGTCTTAAAGGAGCAGGTTTTCTTTAGTAAATACTAATTCTAGGTATCTCTTTAGTACTTTACTCAGACAAACTGATTAACTGAATTAATTAACATAGTTAATGAATTAATATCTCAATCTTCCCATTACAGAAATCGAGTTTCTTCAAGCTCTCGACTCAACGGGCCTTTCAATATCGGTATCAAAACCAGTGTCAAATTTTGTTTCGAAATTTGCAGTAGTTCTTGAGACATATTTAATTTTCTTTGCTAAAAACTCCACCCAAGAAGATATTACCTGCCCTAATTATATATCAAGTAAATGTCAGATTGATAAAACTAAAATAAAACTTTTTATTTTCTTACAGGAATTTTGGTAAAATAAAAGATTTAGATTTAATGGGTTTTTTTTCAGATTTTCAATATTTTTTTATTTGAATATAACCGCCTTTAGCTATCAGCTGGTTCGTCGTCATAATGATTATATTTAATTTTAATTAAATCTCTTCATCATAATTTTATGCCCCTGTCAGACTTTAAAAGAATGTTCTTTTAACAGATTCTATTAATTGAACCCTAAATGAATCTGTCTAATTGAGATCCATCGTGTGAAATCATAATGTTATTAAAAAAAACTGAAATGTGCAGTTCATCATCTGCTAAATTTCCCAGTATTGTAATGTTGCTTTTTGTTTCGTCCTGTAAGCTACACAGATATTAAACAGATGCCTTCTTCTTTAGCTTTCAATAATGGAAAGTAAACTATGCGATTAAATATTTGATATAACTCTGAACTCTTATAATGGTTTGAACTCGAAAGTAATGATTTCATTTGTTGTTGGAAACTAGGCAAAGTGAAAGAAACTGATGCAATTTAGGAAACATTTGCGCGCTTATTAGATCGATATCATTATAAGGCAATTTTTTAAAATTTCAAAATCATGAAAATTATATTTTTTGTATGCTGTAAACGTTTTGGAAGTTATCACAGAAAAATACCAAAATTCAATTTAATTTTTAATTTAAAATTCTAATTGAATGTTCTATCAAAAATCCTCACATTTCTACTCTCCAAGTTATGTATATCCCAAGTTTGGTAGCTCTAAATCGAACAGCCAAAACACATGCACTCACTCTCGCGCACACTTACTTTCGTCTTTAGTACTAACTGGTCATTTCAGAATACCACAGGAACAATGTTATGGTTGATAATTCCATGGCTGACATTAAAACCGCATTATTTTAATTGTCAGTTAAGTTCCTTTCTCTTGTACATGAAACATTCTATGGGAGATCAGTCATGCGACTTCATGTCAGAAGTAAAAATGTAAATGTGTGATTGATAAATCATATCAATATCTAAATTCACTTTTTAATGTCTCTGTAAACTGCACAGGCACATATATTAATTTCTTTTGTTATCAACAATGGAAGAAAAATCAATCGCTTTATCATTTGATTGAAGAAACTATGATAACGGTTTGAAATTCAGGGTAATGATGTAATTTATTGTTAAAAAAATTGGGGAAAAATTATTTTTAAATTCCCAAAATTCAGCCAAAACTCATCATGAAAGAGAACATTTTACATCGTTTCAACATTTAAAAAATTTACTTTTTTGCAATACTATTTTCGAAAACTATCGTGAAATAAGGCCAAAATTTATATTAGTTTCTAATTAAAATTTCAAAAAAAAAATGCTCCCACTTGCACATGCCCGACATACAAACATGCATGCATCAACTTTGGTAATTATAGATCAAACGATCTGACCTGTGTAACGCCAACACGCTCGTGCGCGCACACACAGTCTTTAGGTTGACTCCTGTAGGAAGAATATCTTTTGCAGTGGTTTCCATGGCACGGCTTTAGGAAACTTTCTGCAGGTCTTCACCGATTAAGGTCCCAAGAGCCTAAAACCCTCCTTCTTTCAAAACTGTATATATAATATACGTATAACACTTTCCTCTGTATCTTATGAACAAGACAGCTGCAGTGATTTCGTTTGAATTTTAACCGGTTTGGAATATGCCAAAAATGTCGAAACCTCGGATGAGTTCGTAAATGCGCCCTCCAGCTCATGGAAATGGCTGGAGGTTGAAATTTTCCTTCCACTATAACTACCTTGCTATTAATGATAGAAAAATAAATCAAATTAACCAAATAAGTGCCTCATTAAGTCCAAATAAGTGCCTCATTCTGTGTTTAAGGGTTTTTTTATAACTGCAATTTCTAAGGAGTTAGAGGCTAAAGAGTGATTTTCTAGCCCAAATTTTGCTTCAAATTAAATTTATGAAATATTAATTTGGATGAAAAGGAATCTACCTTTGCTTCAATCAGCTTGTTGAGAGGAATTTTTTATTATAAGTAGAAATTGCAGCATTACCATTACTTTTTAAATGAGTGATTCATTCTGCCTTTTTAGTTGACACTTCAATGAAGAATGAACTGCAGCTTCATTTTTATGCCGAATGAAAAACGTTACTTTAAGCATTATTTTAAATCCCGAATGGATGGGATGCGCATTTCGTACACACATTTTAAAGCAATGATTTATCTATGTTAATTAAAAATAGGTAATTTTATTTTCAATCTGAAGCGATTGTTAATGGGATAGAATAATTATTAAGTGTAATAAGGTTATTTTATTATAAAAACATTAATTTTTGACATTGTTCAACAATATGTGGATAATGTGGACAGTAAGTGGATTTCAATGCTGTAAGCAAATGCTGAATATTAACGATATAACTTATAATAATAATAAAATTTTCATTTACAAAAATATTATGGAAGTAAACGTTAGAGGAATAAAATTCCACTTATCTGGTTATAGAAATGCACAAGGGTAATATTTATGGCGATGAAACAATATTTGGAATAAACATTTTCTTTTGTTCTTGTGCGAACTATATTGAGCAAAGAGATGTTTTGCTTAAATAGATGATTTTAGCAAATCTTCACATTTGGGAGCATTCTGTTGAAATGACATCCATCTCTCGGCTAACACGCAAACTCAAAAATGAAGCGAGATTAGAAGGATGAAATGTGTTATGTATTATACATCTCCAAAAGTTCATTCATTTCATTTAACACTAGCCACCTTTGGCGACCAGCTGGTTCGCCAGGGGTAATGCATTCTAAGTTTTCGATTAAATATTTATGTACCCGAGTTTCTTCATTAATTAATAGTTCAATAATTCATATTCTTTAATTTAGTTCTTTATAATAATATTTACAAATTAAACAGAAATTATTTTCTGATTTATCTGTTACTGTAATAACAAATTTTTCTTTATTTTTTTTATATATATTTTGCTAAAATAAATCCCGCATTCTTTAGATCTATCAGTATGTATATTTATTTTTATTTGAATTTCCTCTAAAATTCTCACTTTCGATTCTCCGAAACCTTCCGCAGGCCAATAGTATTTTCTAGATAATTTAGCAATAAAAAAATCGCTTGTCAGCGTCCAACAAATTGGAAAGCAGATTTTTAACTAGAACCATCTTTGAACAGCATTATAAGCAGAAATCGCCACGACTGCCATGGAACATTCATTATGAAATAAAAACTAAAGTCATTTAATTACCATGATGTATTCTTCCGTTCATTTACCGATGGAGAATTGTCAGCGGAGAATATACATTTTTAAGCTGTTAGTGATCCAGGATTATTTTTCATTGCCGATTGCAATAACGTAATTTGAAATGTTTGGGCATTTTTATTATTGTGAATGGATTAACTGTTCTTTCTTCATATCAGCATTTTTTGCCATGTACTTTTCAAATTTACCAACACATTTTATAAAAATTATTTCATTTTTGTTCTGAATGTGAATGCTCGTGAATGGAATTTCACTATTTTGTCGATTTCTATGAAATGGAATGGAATGATTATGAAATTATTATCAAATAATTCAATAGTTAATATAATGGCCATATGCATTTATGTATTTCATAAATCATTCCCTTTTCAAATATTGGTCTTAAATATGCAAACGGAATTTGTTTTGTACTTAATTTCCGTTACGTCGTTCCAAATATCTAAATTTTCGATTAGAAATCTGATCTCAAAAGAAATCCTCAAATAAAGAAATTTATACAATAAATGTGTGATATGTATTTGTATGTCGATTACTTTAAAATATGAATAGTAACCATGGTCAAAAAGTAAAGAATGTCTTTATATTAGGCAAAAAAAAAAAAAAAAAATACAATCTCAACATGCATGTTTGTTTTCTTAAAGAGTGGTTAAAATTCTACAGGAAATTTGTATATATTGATTTAAAAAATGCTTTCAATTCGGCAAATTTTTCATCCGTAATTCAGGTGTCTGCACGCATGAAACAATGTTGTGCTTTGGAAAGATGTTAATGCTTGTATTTTAAATTCGGTAATGCTTGACTGTTGAGATTGTAATTATCCTAAGATCATGCGATGCAACAGGGCTTTCATTTATTCTCTTTTCATTCACTTTCACATCTGAAAATGTTTTAAGATGCTCATCGTTAATTATTCAAGAATTAAATTTAAATTCTTAGTACCATGTTCATTTATTTATATCCAATTTTAACACTTTCAGTCATTTTACCAGGGTCTGTATAGGTATGTTAAACATTGCCTGTTCGTTGCATCCATTTGCAGTTAATTTAAAAATTAACATTTTTATTCTTATGAAATATAAAAATATGAAGTTAGTAATAGCTACAGTAAAATGAATAGTAAATTTTAGAATTATGAATCTTAAATATATCGTTCATTTGGATTTTGATTTTGCACAAATGCATACATTCGCGGATGAAGAATAGTTTAATTGGTTCGGCCGACCAGCCAAAAACAATATCCTTTGATTCTTTAAAAGCATCTGATCACTGTGCCTGATCACCATGGTGATCAGCATGCTTTTAGAGAAACCATCACATAATTAGCACGAATTAAAATTACTCCTAAAAAATCGACTCGAATTTAAGAAATTATCACATTGAATGAGAAGTGAATGGATGCGATGAATATTAAATAACGCAATGCATCATACTGTTTTCTTCTTTTAATAAAACTAGAAAGATTTTGAATTATGTTATTTAGAACATAACAAATTTGAAAAAAAAAACATTTTTTTATTTAATTAAATATTAAATGTTATCTTCTGTTTTGCATTAATAATTTTAAAAATTTATACGAGTTTTTAGCTGAAATCGTATTATACAATAATTTATAAAAGTGTGTTGAATTTCTTTAATTACATTTAGGAATTTAATCTTGTATTTCCTACTGAATTACTTGAATTCTGTGCGATATTCGGGGCATGCGTAGATTTATTATGTCAACATAGCCAATTGTCTATGCAGGTTCGATCCTCGTTATTGCCATTTTTCTTTCATTCACTTTTTTCATTTTATATCAATTATTTGTTTAAATTATTACGTGTAGAGAAAAATATGTTTTTCTTTTCATGATGTGATATTTTTGTAAAGAATATTAAATTTTTCAATCATTTATTTCAAAATCTCAATCTTTTTATTTCAACAAAGTAGCTTATCTATATCATGATTTGATGTGCCATTTTTCATTTGTGCACTGAAATTTTAAAATACGATAAACAGTCGATAAATTTATAGTTAACAGCTGTATTGATTTGTTATATTTCTCAGAATTTATTATTATGTGCTGTCGTTTATTATTAGCAAGTCTTGTTTTGTCTCATTTGTTGGCATTGTAGATATTCAAAATATTATGTTTCATTTTTATTTGCTATGTGTTAATGCAGTTTTTGTATACATTAATTAAATATTATCCAATTGAAATTACTCCAAAGACGACTGGGAACTTATTCATACTTAAAGTTAAATAAGAGCTGTCTAAAAATATTTATCTTATAAGAGACAGGCCATCAGTTTTTAATTTTATTAAGTATTTGTTTGACAATAATAACTGATGTATTGTATAATCCTATACTTGAAACTTTTTTAATTCAGCAAACCTGTAAATTAGAAACAGCAGATAAAATTTTGATACAATTTTATATTTTACAAATCTTATTATTTGTGAAAAATTTCTTTTCTTTCTTTAACAAAAATTATTGCAAGAAACAGATATACCACAGTGAAATTTTCTCTGATTTTTTTCAAATTGGAACAGTAATTACTATTATAACAGTAATAGAAATAAATGAAAAGAAAAAATTATTTATTTTAACAATAATTATGCTATTAATAATTATTCTATTAAAAATAAATGCTATTAAAAATTATTTACATTAAATTTTATTATTGTCTTGGTTAAAAAATGCTTCGCATTTCTTTTATATGCAAATATTCCTTATAAGTTTATATTTATTCCTTATTCGTAATAACTATATTTTAACGTGTGAGAAAAAATAACATTTTTAAAAATGCTGTGAATTTAAAAATGCCTTTAATTATATATGCATGAAATTACAAAAAAATATATATATTCTTTAATTTAAAGTAATTTAAAGTGATGACACGTTAAAAATAAATATGAATTATTAAAATTCCTTCTAAAACTAATATTTTTTTTTTACTTAATTTATGCTATTTTTATAGGATTTTTTTTTCATATTCTGTATTTTATGCAATTTTATAAATCAAAATTTTATATAATGATGAAGGTATTATCCGAAAAATGTTGCGAATGCTTTCGATTTTGGGAATTATTTCAAGAATAAATTAAAAAGTACACATAAATAAATATATATATATTCCTTTTCCCTTCTTATTTCAAGGGACTTTATTGCATTTTATGTTTTTTAAAAATTGTTACCTGCATTTTTAACACATTGCTATCTTTTATTTAGTTTATTCATTTTTTGTATTCTTCTTCTCTTGGCATCATAGTTTCCAGTATCATTCCGTCCATAAGTGTTATATTGAAATTGTTATAAAATACTAATAACAAGCTAGATTATAATTCGTTTATTAAAACAAACTTATTTTTATTACCATTTTATAGATTTGTTAATAATATTTTCTTGATATTCCAATTTTTAAGATGGTGTCTAGCTCTTTATATACCAACAAATGTTTTTAATAGAGAAAAATAAATGCAATACACTTTTTCAAAAATTCTTTATTGAAACGAAGAAACAAAGCTATTCTAATTACATTTCATTGCATTCTGTTTATTATTGATTTTGATGAAATAAGCGAAACTGCTTCAAATATTTACTAATAAATAAAATGAGATGTATTTTTATTATCTAATAAATATAAATTGAGTCTAGTTTCAAATTTCAAAACATCATTTAGAATAAAATTTTAAAGCGCATTTTTTTTCTATTCTTAACAAGATTAGTGAAATCAGAAAGACCAAAACTACATCGTGGAACTTATAATTTTTTTATTCCTTTTTAAAAATTTTAGACAGAAAATAAATTGCTAATGATATAAGCCGATTATTTATAAGTCTTATTTAATACATTTTTCATTTATCTTTACTATACTGTATTAAATTTGAAAGTTGAATTTGTCTTTTTAGTACTGTTTATTTGCAATTTAAAGAATATAAGCTATGATCAATCTTGCAATTTCTAACCAATTAATATTTTATAGATTTTGTTTAAAAATTTCAATGCATCCAAATGTAATCCGTATGCATACAATTTCATGCCATTCATATTTTTACTGTGTGCTTGTAGCGCAGTTATGTACAACTCATCAGGAATCGGTTATTACAAAGGGTTATATTTCTGGAATGAATTATTCAGATTATATTTCAAATAAAAATGAAGCGAAACTATATCATGTCGACTTCTTTTTATTCTAAAAAACAAACAACTGGTGTTGCCGATTTTAAAAGCACAAACTTGCGGAAACAAAGATCTTAATTTAAAGATATAGCTGTTATATGCTTTGCAAATTTCACAAACGCCAACACTTCCAAAGAAGGTCGCTTAAAATTTGATTAAAGAAAAATGAATTATTAGAACTGTTTAAATTGCACTCTGAAACTTCTATACAAATCAAATTTTTAACGTATTTGTTCTTTATCTAATCTGTTCAAATTATTACGCATATATATGCTTATAAATTTTTCCGTATTCTTAACTTGCACACAAGAATTTTCTGTAATTAACCGCAAAAGAAATCAAGGAAACCAAGATTGCAAGTTGCGATTAATTAGTATTTTCCACTGGTAACGCAATAGGAGGGATGATGATGTTGGATTCTCCACAAAATGAAATAAAGAAAAGTGAAGTGAAGTTTGATAAAATTGATCATGGAGTATAAATTGCCATTCTAAAATTGTTTTTTTATAATTATGACTACCAAAACTTTAGTCATTTTGGGATTTGTCTTTGATTAAGGAAAATTTGGAGATCCAAAATGAGAACAGTTCATTGAACTGGGATGCAGATTTGTTTATCAAATTGCACCACTTAATTGGAAAAATTACAGTAAGAGGAAGTGATTTTTTTCTTTCAAAAGGAATTGGAATTTTTTTTTTATGTAAAGAATTTAAAAAAGAATTTCGATGAATTTAAACAATATTTCATCGATAGTAGTACCACCTGAAAATCACAGTTTTGACTCCAAATGCATTAGTCATTTGTCTATTTGTTTAAGGAAAATTTGGAGAGCCTCTATGGAAGAAAATTCAGAGAACTGGGATGTATTTTGTTTGGCAAATTGCACCACTTAATTATAAAAATTTAAGTAAGCAGCAAGCAAGGTACAAGAGAATGTGATTTTTTTTTCTTTCAAAAGAATTGGAATTTTCTTTTTTTATGTAAAGAATTTTAAAAAGCATTTCGATAAATTCAAACCATATTTCATCGGTAGTAGCACCACCTAAACAGCACAGTTCTGACTAAATATGTCTTAGTCATTTTCGGTTTTCTCTTTGATTAAGGAAAATTTGGAGATCCATATGGAAGACAGTTCATTGAACTGGGATGCAGATTTTTTTTATGAAATTGCACCACTTGATTGGAAAAATTCCAGTAAGGAGCAAGCAATCGGTAAGAAGAAGCGATTTTTTTCATTCGAAAGGAATTGGATTTTTTTTTATGTAAAGAATTTAAAAAAGAATTTCGACGAATTAAAACAATATTTCAGCACCACCTAAGCAGCACCACCTAATAAGGCAGCACCACCTAAGTAGTACAGTGTTGACTTCAAATGCCATAGTCATTGAAGTTTTTCTCTTTGCTTATTGTAAATTTTGCGATAATATATGGTAGACAGTTCAGATAACTTGGATGCAATATGTTTGGTAAATTGCACTACATAATTTGAAAAAATTCAGTAAAGAGCAAGGAACCGGTACGTGAATGTGATTTTTTCTCTTTCCGAATGATTTTTTTTATGTAAAATATATAAGAAAG